>NC_067468.1:16114884-16732384 GCF_025434085.1 Hippocampus zosterae
GATTTTTCTTTTTTTTTTTTCTTTTCCTGAACCGCAAGCCGAAACATTGAAACGCACACGAAGTAAACGAAGGAAAGCTGTGAGCATGTTGATGGCTCCAGGCCAAGGAGTTCTCATTTGCACAGGGGGGGGGGGGGGATTTTCCATCCCGTCTGATGATAAAGCAAGCCTGCTGACACGGCACATAATGCGGTGTGACCACCAAAAAAAAAAAAAAAAAAAAAAGCAGCTTAGCTAACAACAAGGTCATTCACTGACAATCTGGTATTTGCCAATAACTCACAATGACGCTCAACCACGGTGACGCAGTCGGGACAAGATTTGAAATTAAATGGGGGGGGGGGGGCGGCTCAGTTTTGATTCCAATCGTTCGAGCAAGCTCGGGATGTCAGAAAAAAAAAAACACAAATCCAGTTTGAAAAATGGTGAAGGATGTCTCAAAACTACAATTCACCTCCGCAAGCGGTTGAGGAAAGAAAAGCCCCCCCCCCTGCCCGTGGCGAACGTCCCCAAACGCGTCACCCAAAAAAACATCCGGCCACCTCGCCATTTCAATCGCCTCTACCTCCTCCCGTCTGTGATGTGACCTCTCTTTGACCTTTGACCTACGTACCCGTGCGTGTCACCAGCCTCTGCCCGGCCCGCCCTCGCAGTCTTGCCCCTCCTCCACCGCTCCTTTCTGTTCCCCGCCCCCGTCGCAGGTGGGCGATCAAATCCTTGAAGTCAACGGCCGCAGCTTCCTGAACGTGCCCCACGACGAAGCCGTCCGAGTACTGAAATCGTCGCGGCACCTGATGATGACGGTGAAGGACGTGGGCCGCTTGCCTCACGCCAGGACGGTGGTGGGCGAGACCAAGTGGATCGCCAGCTCGCAGATCGCCGACAGCTCGGCCGACGGCAGTCTGGCTGGGTGAGCGATCGTCCGTCTTCTGCAAGAGACAAAATGAGCAATCAATGATTCGCTTCATAGATTGACCGAACGTCTCATTTTGATTCTTTGACTAAATTTGTCGGGGGTGGGGCGGGGGGGTTTCTTTCACAGTTACTCCGTGGACCAGGGAGCTTCTGCTGCCGGAAAGGTGAGCTTTTACGTGAGTGGCATCCCTCTGTCTGCTTTTTACCTACTCGGCCGTCAAAAATCGACCTCCCAAATGCACTCAAATATGGAACCGGCTATCCACACTTGGCTTTGATTTGTTCATATTTTGAATACGCATCGAGCAAAAATTTTCAGTAAGTTCTTTAAATCGCATTGTCCTGAACATTTGAGGTCTTTAACCGCCGATTCCAGTCCAGTGGTTAGCACGTGGGCTTCACAGTGCAGAGGTAGCGGGTTCGATTCCAGCTCCGGCCTCCCTGTGTGGAGTTTGCATGTTCTCCCCGGGCCTGCGTGGGTTTTCTCCGGGTGCTCCGGTTTCCTCCCACATTCCAAAATCATGCGTGGCAGGCTGATTGAACGGTTGTTCGTTTCTGTGTGCCCTGCGATTGGCTGGCAACCGATTCAGGGTGTCCCCCGCCTACTGCCCGGAGACGGCTGGGATGGGCTGCAGCACCCCCCCGCGACCCTAGTGAGGATCAAGCGGTACGGAAGATGAATGAATGAATGAACCGCCGATTCCAATCATGAGCGACGGCTTAAATCGCATTTAATCGCAGCCGGGATTTGCAACGCTGCATGAATCTTTTGATCTTTCCATTTATCATGGTCATGTACATGAACAAATCACGACTGACCAAGCCCCCCCCCCACCCCCACCCCACCCCACAGCCCTCTCATATTTGCCGGCACTTTAATGTTGACTTTTCAGAGAAGTTCAGGGCCACGTGGGAATGAAGAAATAGCTGACGTCTCCGATGGACATTCTTTTCTTGACAGATGGGCAAAAGGTGCAAGAGGGGGGGGGGGGGGCGGGAGATATTTAGGGAGGAGGAGGAAGATGAATTACTATCAGACAGCTGGTGTTAAAGGGGCTTTAAAGTGTTTACACGCGGCGGCCATTTCCGTAATTGAAGCAGACGACTTGAGTTGGGCCGTTTCGGGGTGCGGCCGAACGGCGAGTGAGAATGCGAAGCTGCGTCGGCGTGGGGGGGGGGGGGGGGGGCGTTGGAGAAATATTGTTCTTTGTAATCAGGCCCGGCGGATGGGTATATTTTTTAGGCCCATCTCCATTTTCATGTGTGGCGGAATAAAACTCCGCTCGCCGTTCAGCATCCGTTTATCACTTTGGCTCATTTGCAAAAATGGAAAAAAAGAGTTGAAACGGCCCAAAAGCGAGTTTTTTGTTTTGCTTTTTTTTTTTTTTGAACATTGAGGCCAAATGATGTTTTTGTGGCACTGCAAACATTGATATTTGACTTCAAAAGAGGAAAACGCGCTAATGAGTGGTTTGCATCTTCTGCTGCAGCTCAGTACTGGAGTGTTCTGCAAACCGGAGATTGTGATTATCTTCACTCGTGCCCTCTGGAGATGCTTGCGGAATTTTTTGGGGGGGGCCTTGTTTACGAGCTCCGTCATCCACCGGCGTGTTTTCCGTCATCTGCGCCTTCCGCGTACGTTCATAATGAATATTTGGGTGGTTTCGTCCTCCATCCGGTTTTGTTGGCTTTGGACAATGATTGCGCGACGGTTCTCATTGATAAAGATTTTCTATGGGGGGGGCTTGAAAATGGCTTCATCTTGCCGCAAAGAATTTGAGTTGACTGCAAAGCGGCGGATCTCAGCGCGGCAAACTTGGAACGCTGGAAATGAATCTGGTGATGAATGAGCCGCGGCCGGCTAACCGCGGCGGGGGGAAGCGGTATTTCTGATTGTTGCCCTTGGAGTCTGTCACAAAAATGAGCTGCGGAGGGGGAGAAGGGGGGGGGGGGGGGGCTCGCGGCCGACTGAATGAATGGACTGCGGCTGATTGATGAAATCGTTTTCCTCTGCATTTGGTCTGGGGGGGGGGGTGCTCAGCGTTTCATAGCCGTGTGATGTCTCGCACTCGGATGGATAGAAAAGGAAGCCCATTGATTTGTCCGTCCTTCGGTTTTCAGTTGTATTTATTATTTCTTGAGATTTCAACAATTCTTGATATTTTGCCACACCGACGTCGCGGCGTTTGTCGCCCGACAAAGCCCGATGGGCGTTTTGGGTACGCGCGAGGCGCGACCTTTGCGACCTCGCAGCCGCGAGTGAAGAAATCCTAAGAAGGAAAAGGTCAATGATTATTTTTAGGGTGTCAACTGTCAGTCTGAAGATGGCGTTTAGAAGGAGGTGCCTTTAGTTTTAATCGTTTCACCTTTTCGGGAAAATTTGCCAGTGCAACCCCAAACACATTCATTCATTCATTCATCTTCCTAACCGCTTGATTCTCACTAGGGTCGCGGGGGGTGCTGGAGCCAATCCCAGCTGTCTCCGGGCAGCAGGCGGGGGACACCCTGAATCGGTTGCCAGCCAATCGCAGGGCACACAGAGACGAACAACCATTCGCACTCACACTCAATTTAGAGTGTTCAATCAGCCTGCCACGCATGTTTTTGGAATGTGGGAGGAAACCGGAGCACCCGGAGAAAACTCACACAGGCCCGGGGAGAACATGCAAACTCCACACAGGGAGGCCGGAGCTGGAATCGAACCCGGTACCTCTGCACTGTGAAGCCCACGTGCTAACCACTGGACTACCAGGCCGCCTACCCCAAACACATTTTTTTTTTTTTTTGTGACATAGTTTATGTTTTGTTCATTTCAATCGTAGTCGCTCACTTTTCTGCCAACGGGCGTTGTTGTCAAGTCTCATGGCGACGGGCACAAAGGAGCGCCTGAAGCAGTCATCTTTTGCTGCTCGAGTCGTAGCTTCTGAAAAAAAAAAGAAATTGTCTTATCACGTGCCTGCACGCTTTGAAATGATGAGCAGAGGTTTTTGTTCGATATACTTTACCGTCTTCGGAGCAAACTCACCTCGATGGCTCGTTCCTCCACGCGCGTTAATTAATTGCGGCAAAATTCTGCTCAGCCCGCAAATTGATTCCGCCGCTCATCATTTCATTCTGCATGCACGGAGGGAAAAGGAAGAGCCGTGTTGAGAAACGGCAGCTGGCTATTTTGATTTCTTATTTTTTGAAGGCTTGAGACGCTCGCAGGTCGAGGCCCCGATGAGGAGCAGCAGCAAAAAGGGGGGGGGGGGTGACTTCAATTCGTCCAAAATTAAATCCGAACGCTCCCCGCGGGGGGGATGAAACGCGAATTACTGTGCGTTTGTTTTCCCGATTGCATATCTATTGAATGTCAAACGTAGCAATCTGTTTTTTTTTTTTTCCCCCCCAGGCTGGTTTTTACAAGGGCGTGGCCGGATCGCAGGTGACCTTGTCCAGCCTGGTCAACCAATCCCGAGCGATGCTGGAAGAGCAAGCGCGTCACCTTCTGACCGAGTCGGAGCGGCAAACCATGGGATACTACCTGGAAGAGTATCGGGACGGACACGTCGGCGTGGAGCAGCTCGTCATGGCGCTTTTCGAACTGCTCAACACGCACGCAAAGGTGAGGGAAAGCAAAAACGCTCTTTACTCGATTGATGAATCACTCCGTTGATCTTCCCGCAGTTCTCCCTCCTGTCCGAAGTGCGCGGCCTGGTCGCCGCGCAGGACTTGGAGCGCTTCGACGGACTGGTGCTCCGCCGTGAAATCCAGGCCCTCAAGGCGCGGCAGGGCGCGGTGGGAGGAGCCCCGCCCGCGCTGCATCCGGACTCTCTGTCCGCCGCGTCGTCGTGCCCCGACGCTCCGACCTCGTCTTCGGCCAGCGTCGCCACGCTGAGCTCCGCACGGGTAGGTGGCGCACTTGCCCGATCTGAAAGTTGCCGTTTGGGCAAGGCCCCCGTCTCGAGAAGATGGCAAAGCGTTCTCCTCCACCACCGTCACCTTCTAATCTGCCCCCCCCCCCTCCCTCTGTTAGGAAAGGCTGCTCTGGCTGCTAGATCTGACGGAGGTAGGAGTCACTTTGGAAAGCGGCAGCCCACGCGTGCCGGATGCGCGGCGGCATAAGGGCTTGTTCACTCCCCCCCCCCCCCGTGGGCAGACGTGCGCTCGATAGCGGGAGAAAAGAAATGTTGCAAAAAACGGGCTCTCCTCTCTGTCCCCGTTCCATTTTCTCCCCCCGACAAAGACGGGTGGGGGGGGGTGCAATCGGAACATCAATCGGACACTTTTCTTCCCGTCTCGCTCCAGTTATAGGATTTTTAATGGCGCTGTCGTGCTGCGTTGTAACTCCGAGGACCCCCCCCCCCCCCAGATTGCCCATACTGTCCACTGATTTATTTCCCGCTTGTCATTTCTGAAGGAGTCGAAATCGATTTGGATCATAAGAGAAATGGCTTGGCAAAATACTCCCATGCAACCGTTTTGGGCTCTGAAGTGATTTGGGGTTTTTTTTTTCTGCTGTGCTCGGGTCTTTGGCTTGCTTTCTTTCATACAGTGCCCCCCCCCCCCGAATAATATATATGTGTGTGCGTGCCTGTCAGATTCTGCATTTGTTTGGGGATAAATGCACGCCTGCGCCGTCAGGCTGTTGTTGCCGCTTTCCCTTCATCTGACATCTGAGCCTTTTTGTGATTCACGTCCGCATTTCTTCTTCTCTCCGCTGGTCCGTTCCTCCTCCTGCATCGTTCAGAACGACAACGCGCCGGATCCAAATCGGCAGGATCCCTTGGACAGCCTGAACACGCTGCTGGCTGACGTCTCTCTGGTGAGTCCCGCGGTTCCGGCCCACGCGAAACCTGGTTTTTGGGGGGTCCCGCTAAAACGTAAGCTAAGCGCTAAACGTAGCGCTTCAGATGGAAGTGAAGCGGCGGTAGAAATGGATGAAATCCGAATTGCAGGCTCTGTACGGTTTTTTGCACCGAAGCAAGCTTGAAGCGGATCTCCCCCCCCCTCCCCCACCCCCGCCTGTCTTGATTTATTGAATGGAAAATGGTGAGTAAAGTGACAAAATTCCACTCCCACCTTGCTAATATGTCGGCAGGAGGATGAAACAAAAACAAATCGAGAGGAAAGCTTTTAGGCAAGCCGCCCGCTTCTCCAATCATGCTTTTATTTTCTTTTGTTAATGTTCTTTGTGACTTTTTTTTTTTCTTTTTTTAAATTCCTCACCTCATGCATTATCGGCCATTCACGTTCGCGTTGTTCGTTGCGCTCGAGTGTAGAAGTGTGAGATGCCATAGCAACGCGCGTGTCCTTTCCGCATGGCTAATTGATCATGATGGAAAATATCCTCTCGCTCCAGGATGACGTACAGTCCGCCACAGCCGACTCCCCCCCTTCCTTCAAGCCTCCGCCCCCATCAGGGGTACAGAGGCGCAAGAGTAGAAGAGACCAGCTCACCAAACGCCCCTCGTCCGAATCCACGCACTCGAGCTCGCGCTTCGCGGCCGCCGCCGCCGCCAAGCAAAAGCCGCTTCACGCCCCTTCGTCCCCCTCGCTACATCGCAAACGGGAAGCCCCCCCCGTCTTGCCTTCCCGGGACTACGCGGCCATCCGAAAGAGAGAACACAAAAGCCCCGATCGTTTGTCGCTGGTCGCCCGACCCAGTATCGGCCCTTTTCCACGCGTCCGGTCCCCGAGCGGGGCTGCCAAAGTGGCGGAGGCACGCCGCCCTTCGCCGCCACCTGCGCCCCCGCTGCCCGCGCCTCTTCGTCCTCCGTCTCTTCCCCTTAAGCCGGCGACGATGTCCAAAGCGTCGTCGCCGGGCTCTAAGCGGCACTTTGTTACGGTGGAGGTGCACAGGCCCAACGCCGAGCCCGACGTCAATGAGGTGCGGCCGCTGCCCCAAGCTAGAGGTGAGAAAAGTAGGGCGTAGAAAACACGCCGGGCCGCTTCGGAGCGTACGCCGCGCCAAATTAACTCCACGCGGGGATAAATAAAGTTTTCTGAATCTGAATCCGAAATAAGAAAGGAGCTCGTATCTTTTTGTCATGAAATCGGGCAGATTGCAGCGGCGCGGTTGAAATGACGCGGTAGTCAAGCCCTGACAAAGCTCACCTGGCCCCCCCAGTAAGGGGTGTGGGGGGGCTTTTTAGTCATGGTCGAAATTCATTCTTTTATTCACCCAAGACAAAGTATTATTTGCATGTCCGACACGTGTATTAGAAAATATTTATTTTAATGAATCTGCAGAAATGGTCCCCCCCCCAAAAAATTTTGTAATGTCATTTTGGGGTATTGTGCGTATATTTTTGTGCAGCACCGCGGTCGACCGCTTAGCACGTTGGCCTCACGGTGCACAGGTGCGGAGGATGGTGTTGGAAAAAAAAAATAAGAATACTGTTAAGATGAAACGAATCGGAATCCAAGCACGGACGAGCTCGCGAGTGCTGATCTCACGTGTGCCTGCTCCCCTCCCCACCAGGTGGCGCCCTGTCTCAGCTGTCAGACAGTGGCCAGACTCTCAGTGAGGACAGCGGCGTGGACATAACTGAGTCAGGACACGTCAGCAACTCCCACTCCTCATGCACACGACACCCTCAAGACAGCCAGGGGGGCGGGGGGGACAACCCCACCAAACCGGTGAGGGGGTGCTTCCCATCAGCCGCGGGCCCGGCGCGAATCGATTGAGGGGGAATGCATAGATGCGATTCAACAAGTGCGGCTGCCGTTTGACGTCAGGGAGGGGGGGCAGGGGGGAGGGGGGGGTCGTAGCCTAAAAATAACAGCCCTGTGATGTTCGAGCGAGTGCTCCTCTGCCGCCCTCGCCTCATTGATGTGCGCGCAACGTCATAGATGGAAGCCGCGGGCCTCTGTAGTACTCGCACGGGGGCTATTTTAAGAACAAGCAAAGGGCTTTTTGTTGCTCTCCAGTCCACGAAAAGCAACGGCGATCTTTCCGCAGGGCATTCTGCCACTTCAAATGTTCAATCGGCTTCGTGGAATTCAACGAATGGTGGCGCGTGGCACCCGCTGCGTGCTCATCCAATCATTTTTTGCCTCACGTTAACTTTATAGGGGTGCTTCCTGGGGCTTTTTAAGATTTAATGTTCCAATTAGATGCAGGGGGGGGGATATTTTCTCAATGTTGGTTCTCAGGCGGCCCGGTAGTCCAGTGGTTAGCACGTTGGATTCACAGTGCAGAGGTACCGGGTTCGATTCCAGCTCCGGCCTCCCTGTGTGGAGTTTGCATGTTCTCCTTGGGCCTGCGTGGGTTTTCTCCGGGTGCTCCGGTTTCCTCCCACATTCCAAAAACATGCGTGGCAGGCTGATTGGACGCTCTAAATTGTCCCTAGGTGTGAATGTGAGCGTGGATGGTTGTTCGTCTCTGTGTGCCCTGCGATTGGCTGGCAACTAATTCAGGGTGTCCCCCGCCTACTGCCCGAAGACGGCTGGGATAGGCTCCAGCACCCCCGCGACCCTGGTGAGGATTAAGCGGTTCAGAAAATGGATGGATGGATGGATGGATGGATGTTGGTTCTCATAAATGTAGACGTATCGCTCCACGTGGAACATCTTCCCTCTGTTTTTTTTGCTCACTGTTTGGTTTTGCATTTATGTTTTTGAATTCCCCCGTCCATGTTTTTTTTTTATTCACTTCCATCTCTTACGTCATCCACCACTGTCGTTTAAAAAAAAAAAAGAGACTGAAGAGGGATGTTCGTGCAAGGTCGGAAATGGGGAGGCTTTGGTGGTGATCATGTGAAAGTGATTCGAACGCCGCGCAGGCTATCGGAAAGCTATTTCGAAATACGATCAAAGTCAGGCAGTCGTCATTTGAAAGCATATGCGACGGCGTCTTTTTGCTGAATATTCTCTCTGCCTGACTTTAGCCGGGGCTGTTGGAGCCCACCTCCACTCTCGTGAGGGTGGCCAAGAGTGCGAGCACTTTGGGCATCGCCATTGAAGGAGGAGCCAACACTCGACAGCCATTGCCGCGAATCGTCACCATACAGGTGAGTGGGAAAGGTGCATGGCGCTTCTGTTCCGTTTGTGACCAACAGGTGGCATCGGAGGGCTTCTCCTTCGGCGTCGCGCCTGTTGGTCATCATGTCACTCTCAACATGTATCTTTTTGCTGTTATAAAAAGATTCATGTTGAGTATAGACAACAAAGCCATTTCATTTTATTCATCACAACGTCCTTTGCTCGTGCTTAACCTTTTCGGACGCAGCGTTACGTTTTTAACGACCGAAGCCGTCTCAGGCAGCCGTCCGTGCGCAACTCTTTAGCGCCGTCTCTCAACTTCTTCCTAGTGAGCTGGTGATTGAAATAAAAAAAAGGGATACTGATTGCAACGGGATGGATGAAAGGATCGGAAATCAGCACTTTCAAAAATGCGGGAACGTCATACGGGGTTGCGGGATTTGAGCCGATGGAGAAACCGAGGTCTGGTCATTTGTCTCACCCTGGCACAAAAATGTGTGCAACATTAATATAGGGTGTTGATTTATGAAGACACGGGTCCATTTCTTTTGGATCCGCTCATTTACGGGCTCAAATCAAGTGAAGCGAGAAGTGTTCTGATTTCCATTGAACAACCGGCTTCCCGAGCCAACCAACCGTCTTCATGCGGCAACCGCGCTCACGTCGCCGATCAATCGCAGGCGCGTCATTGTCATTTAAAGCCGTGACTAACACGGCAGTCTTGAGGTCACGCTTCACAGCTGAGTAGGGTGACCGGATGTCTCCGAGGTGGGAAAGCGAGCGTTGAAAACTCTCAGCTAGGGAGAGGTAACAAATGTGTGTTATTAGGCCCTTGAGCAAGGCGCACAACCTTATTTGCCCCAGTCCGGACTGAGCATTGAATCGCGACAGCTCTGTAAAACAACACAGAGAAGGTGTCACTTTAAAAATGCCCCCCCCCCCCACACACAAATGTGAGTGTGACACTTAATGTAGTCGAATGCGACGTGTCAAGCGATCAAAAGGTGGCAGCCATAGAATGGGGGGGGGGGGGGGGAAAATGCCCACTTGCAGATGGCTTGGGTCTGCTTTTGCCCTACTTTGGAGCGGCTCCATCCACAGTTTGGCACAGCGTGCTTAAACGCATCATCAAAATGCAAATTTGCGTGACTCGGCCCCTGCCAAAACCTTACAGGAACAAATTCCCGATGCCACTGCCTTCTCGCGCTCGACTCAGAAAAGATGCGAAAAAAACACGGGCTGCTGCGTTCAAGCCCCTCGGGAGCAAACTGGGACTGCGAGGGTCTTCCAAATGACTTCATGTGTCGTTGAGATCAATTGTTCCAAAACTGGGGTGGGGGGGGGTGCGGGGTGTTCCCCGGGTGTATATGCTGCTATAAGATCATTGTACTTATTGATTTAAACTAACCTTGTGTTTGTCTTTTTTTTTCTTCCAAGCGAGGCGGTTCGGCTCACAACTGTGGTCAGCTGAAGGTGGGTCAGGTGATCCTGGAGGTGAACGGGATCTCGCTGAGGGGCCGCGAGCACAAGGACGCCGCCCGCCTCATCGCCGAGGCCTTCAAGACCAAAGACAAGGACTTTGTGGACTTCCTGGTGACCGAGTTCAATGTAGCACTATAGCCGAGCGGGGACGGGCGAGAGAGGCGAGCCGGGGAATTCAAGGACAAAAGGGGAGAGGGAGGACATTTTCCGTTTCAAACGGCACAACACTCGACGCAAAGTCCACCTTATCTTGTGACGCAACCTCATTCCTACCACCGATGTGTTTTTCTCCATTCTTTCCAACACGTTACCTCTCCGCTGCGAGACCTTATGCACTACGGTAGATCATAGCAGAGCCTATATAAGCTCCATTTCTGCCTGTCCGGATATCGAAACGGACGGATTTGGCTTCCGTTTGAAATCTACCGGGACTCCCCGCGGATGTCCAAGTTACAGCAGTCTCGGTTCCTTTCGTTAGTTCTCGGCAACTGCGCCCGAAAAGACGACCGGGCTTTTCCTCCTTTTAAGTTTATATATGTACAGATGAATTAATATAGATGTATATACTCTATTAGGTACACACTATAAGATCTCGATGTGAAATCGAAACCCATGGACGGTGACATCAACGCATATATTTTAAAAAGTATATATTTGTATGTATGGATCGGAGCAGCTCACATCTGTCGGATCGGCGTTGTCCATCGTCTCCCATTTCGGTGTCCAATGAACGATCATTTGTGGCAGGGAGCTCAAAAGGAGCCCGACAAGCACAGGGAGAGCATGCAAACTCCAGCCAGCAGGTTTTCAATCTGGTGGGAGGCCAAAGTGGTTTTTCCATTTTTTTGGGAGAACATCTGCTGCTCTTTTTCAGTCCAGCCAGACGAAGAATACCCCCCCCCCCCCCCGATTGCCAGTTCTAATGTTGTTTTCAGACACACCGGTGGCACGATGCGCAAATGAAAAGGACGTCATCCATCACGCTGACGGCCGTAAGCGCATGACGGGGCGGCGTAGAATCAAGATGCATACGGATCAAATCTCAAGGGTGCGTTTCCACTTAGACCACTCGGCGTTCTTCCCCGCTGCTCCTTTTACGAGACCGTTTCCATTTGGTCATTTCCAAGTCGCAGACTAATTAAAGTCCCCAGGGAGCGGGAGGAAGCCGTGCCCAGCGCTTCAACTCAGGAGGCGGCGGAGTCAGAAGAGGACAACAACGCTTGCAAAGAGATGCACGGTAGCGTGCTCCCGATTGGGTGAAAACGGGAGCACGCTTCTGGAAAGCATAAACGAGATGTTATTGTCGTTCTGGATGAATGAGTGACTCCGCCCCGATGGAAAATGCGCCATCACGTTTTGGTTTTTAGCCTTGGGCATCGGGGATGGTTCAAAGTTCAGCTGGGTGGCTCCAAGCCCATTTGTGCTTTGAAAGTATTCAGTCGAATCTTCAAATCAATTCCAAAGCAAACTTGGAGCCAATGAAATGAAGCTCAAATTGGGGTGATGTGCAAATAGCGGTTAAGATGCCGTCCGAATCTTTTCAAAATAAAATACGTGCTGATTTATATAGATGCGTCAATAGCAGTAGGACCTCGTTGACCTGCTATTAAAAATCCGCCGGGGAGGGAGAGACGCTGGAGGAAGTAATGGCAGCTTCAGGCAGTCTCGTTAATCAGACGCCACCGTGACGGCGGTGTGTCGCCTTCACTCGGTGGCATCGACTTCAGCAACAGCTGCTCACTCCCAACTTCCTTGTTAAATCGGGCTTATTCGTTTCGCTGAGTTGTGCCTCCTTGCTTATTGGCCACGGTTAGCTTTGTTTCTTGATTAGCTTCCGCATTGGGATGCTCTCCATCTATCTGCCTTTCTTTTTTGTTGTTGTTGTTGTTGTTCTCTTTGCTTTTCTTTCTCATCCGTCACAGTCCTCCTGTTGTTTGCCTGCTCCCAGCACATTTGAACAAGGATGGTGATACAAAGCTTATTTATACAGAAAGTGTGTTTAATTTTTCAATAAAGATAATTGCACAAAATGCTAAGCCGTGATTTTAAGGATGCAGAGAGGTTGGCTCATTTTTTGTGTTTTCAAGGGAACATTTTTTGTCTGAAAGTCAATTTGTTGTATGGGCTGAAGTGCTTTGTGGAATACTAATCAGTTGGGTGAATCTGGATAATGGCGGGATTTTTAAATTTATCATTTTTTAAAAAATGTAATACTGTGTAGCGCTGGTTCTCGAACTTTTTACGCCAAATACCGTTGCAAAAAAATGCGTTTTTTTAAAGGGGTTTTCTCATTTGTTGAAGATATTCACGTTTCATTTATTAATGAATTGATTCACAAGTATGTTCAAATTACCCAGCAACCGCTATGGCTTGACATCGCACTCGATATGGCATTCAAGTATTGTTTTGTATTTTTTTTCATGGCAGCATCTGGGGAACTCTATGACACGTATGTTTCACATCACTCGTATCAAAGTAATCAAAGGTCAATTAAATGCACGGAAAGAAATGAATATGTTATCGGTCAAGAAACAAAACGGGTTGATAGTGTCCCCGTGTGGGCAAATCTTTAACTAGCAAGTCACGTGTCGAGTAGTCCATGTCAATCTTCCGCGAAGCTCCTCCTTCAAGGTACTTCGAAAATAACATGTGATTTTATCCTAAACTTTGTCTGATAGGGCTCAATTCTTGAACAAATCGCACTTAACACGAATCTAACATTTATGTTGTAGACATTAGAATGCTACAGTCACCTGTAGCATAAACGGTGACGAGGTTGGGGAGCTGCTTTGTTACAGTCATGATCTGAGAAAGGCATTGCGGCTAATGCGTCTGAGAGACAGAACTCAGGGTAAACAGAAAAGGACTCCACTTGGCAAAAGTTACATCGGTGACCCCCTCTTCAAGCATGCTCATCAATGTCTACAACTTACAACAACGTCTTCAATTTTTACAAAACGGGCTATTTCGACAGAAACTACCAGTGAAACATGTTCCAAAGTAAGGTACGAACATTGTTTTTTTTTTATTCGTTTTCACAGAATGTACACGTGCTGGCAAATATGTCAGAGTGACTTTGTAAGACGTAAAGAATCCATCTCGTGACTCCGTTGTCTGTACCCGTGTAGAAATGATACTTTGCACTAAAGTCAATCTGCTTACTTTCTAGTTTGACGTATCGGTTTGACTTGCAAGGTTTGTTGTGCCGAATGCGTGTCATGGTGACATAGGGGCGGGTCTTTGCTTTCAGTTTAGTGGTGTTCATGGCAACGGACCCCGTTGAATTCTGGCCATCCTGCCCGCGAACCTTTTCATATTCAGGTAGAGATAACTCCTTTTGTATCTTCAATTTACTGAGTATTTGTCGCCCAAAATATTTTCTCTTCAGGTACGATGCTCGGTTGGTCTCTCGGATCAGCCAGCAGCGGCCAGGCGGCTCGGTGTTTCTCGACAATTGTTGTTGAGCAAGTCTTTCTGGACTCAGCCGACTCGGATTGAAGCGCTAAATTGTAAGTAACACGAATAGTCCCCCCCCCCCCAACCCCTCGGCAAGATGAACACGATGTGAGTGTGCCTTACATTGAGATAGACAGGGCCGCTCCTAAGTCGCGGGTCCCGGGGCTTGTGCCCCCTCCCCAATCCTAACAAGATGCTCCACTCATTCTGTTCTGCACTCAAGGTGCTCAATGGGGAGATACTTTTCCACCGCAACACCATTAGTTTGATGGTGATGAAAAGGAATGTATCTAGTTAGGACACAGTGTCTATTACAGCAAGGAAGTGCAAAAGTTGAGATTTCTAAAACTCCCTCATGCGTTGCGGAGGCTGTATCCGATCATGTCCTCCCAAACATCTCACTGTGGTTTTTGTGTTACTATTCATGGTCACAGCAATGCTTGGCTTCGCTGCGTTTGGAAGTCGGTCTGTAAAATATCCTGCAGACGGTTTCTTTTGGCTCCTAAGACTTATTTGGGGACTGCTCAAGTTAGTGTTAACAGTTGAACCTATTCAGTTTTTTCAGCTGGTGCCCTTTAGTTTGTTTTAGTTTTTTTTTCTTGCTCTACACCAATCTGCTTACGCGTTTCCTGTCTTGAGATAGTCACTTACTGACCAGTAAGGGGTTAAATGCAGATTAATCCCCCCCCCTACCCCCCCGCCCTATGGCCACGGAGGAAAATTCTCAGTTGATTGTAGCATGTCCAGGAAAACAGGTGCGTTCATTTCTTTTCTGTCTCCGCGTAGTCGTTTCTGAATTGACTCCCAAGAAAAATTTGGACACCTGCCGACGGTATTTTGTGGTTTACTCCACTTGAGTTTCTCCTCCTTCCTTTCTAAACGTGTCCTGCCGTTGGTTGAGCCGCTGAGTCGTCTCCACTCGTTCTTTTGCGGTCTCTAAAATGGCACGGTGAAAAAATGCTTGGCGTGTTCGCTAACGTGAAGGTCCGTTGGGCGAGTACTCCACCATGACCACATGGGTGGAATAGTTGTGTCGAGAATGCCAGCTGCACCAAGATAACAATCTCCTTGTGTTAATCTGGCCTACTGAAGAAGCAGTGCGGCCGATTGAGAGCATATATATTCAGGGACTGTTGCCTTACATGTTTTTTTTTGTATTTTTTGTTTCAGTTCAACAGAGTGGTTGTATTCGATGTGCTTGCAGCTTCAAGTCCACTGCCCGTGGGGCACAAACGCTTGCTATTTAAAAATTCCCATTTCTTTTCCATCAGTTCTATATTAAATGTCACAAAACAAATAACATTCAGCTTGCAGGAGCGTTTTTCAAGATGAATGCCATGGGATAGAAAATGTGTAAACTGCATGGATGTGGGGTTTTTTTTTCAATTTTCACTTCAAAAAAGGGACTATTTTGTTTTGTTACTTTTCAACTGAACAGCCCTATTGGCTAATGAAAACATTTCCCCAGTCAGACCCACAAACGTAAATTCAAGTCACTAAAATGGGCCTCAAGTTGATTTCTGAAGTGCTTTTATGCGTTATTTGCGCAACAGTGTTTTGTTCACGTTCCAGGAACTGCATTCAAAGACTTCCCCCGGGACCACTTGACTTCAACCAGCTCACGGATGGGACCGCAGGAGCAAGCCTGCAACATTTCCTCACCACAGCGTTGAGTCACCCAAAAAAAGTGGCAAGTGAATGGAGTCGGGCAAGAACACCAAAACGGGCGTCCTCTCATGGACTCCCGCTCCCAAGTGCGTCTCACCCGCCACTTCTGAAACGTCGGAAGATGCGTGGGATGAGGAGGAAGAACAAGATGACGACTTTTACGCTCAGATGGAGGAGAATGGCATCATTGGGTTGACACTGGTGGATGACCCGCGCGATGCAGAATGTAACGGAACCTCATCTCGTGGACCCGCCACCCCGGAAGGTCTCGCTATCTGCGTGGTACCGGATATGCCACCTGATGAGCTCTGCTCCACCCTCGATGAACATCTTGAAGATGTACTGTCACCCTGTGAGTCATTAAACGCCTGTAACTTGGTACCGTGCGCAAACATAACCGATACTTTGCTACAGTATATATTTACATTTAATGGGCGGCCCGGTAGTCCAGTGGTTAGCACGTGGGCTTCACAGTGCAGAGGTACCGGGTTCGATTCCAGCTCCGGCATCCCTGTGTGGAGTTTGCATGTTCTCCCCGGGCCTGCGTGGGTTTTCTCCGGGTGCTCCGGTTTCCTCCCACATTCCAAAAACATGCGTGGCAGGCTGATTGGACGCTCTAAATTGTCCCTGGGTGTGAGTGTGAGCGTGGATGGTTGTTCGTTTCTGTGTGTGCCCTGCGATTGGCTGGCAACCGATTCAGGGTGTCCCCCGCCTACTGCCCGAAGACAGCTGGGATAGGCTCCAGCACCCCCCGCGACCCTAGTGAGGATCAAGCGGCTCGGAAGATGAATGAATGAATACTACTGTACTGTATTTATTTATTGAAAACTGCAATACTTGCAAAACTTACCGGCATTTTCTTCAACTGCATTTTTATTTATTTTTTAATAGTCTGCGATGACGTTTGCGTCTTAAAAGAACGAGGACATCATCAGGCCAAGGCAAACGAGAGGGAGACGCCAAAAGGGCGGAAGACGGAGCAGCGCTTCTCCGAGCGGGACTCGCAATTTGACACGGCTCAGGGGGAGAGAGATGGAACAGAAGGTGAGTGGACTTTGCGAAACGGACCCGTCAACAATAGCAAAGAGTCAGAAAGGAGCAGTGAGCGCCAATTTTGTGAGTCTCCATCCTCGATAGTGGAAGCCAATGGAGATTGCAAACCTCGGTGTCCAACACAGCGGGCTTCTTCTCGTCCAACGCTTCCCATGTTCTCTCACCTGTGCCGTTTTACTTTGGAGGAAATGGCCGCTGCTCCAGGGATCGCGAGTGAAACCGTTCCAGACATGTGCTTTACGGACTTTCCAGACACTCACAGCCTCATGAGCTGCGTGTCCAGCCTTCACCATCAAGAAAGCTCTGAAGAAGAAGAAGACCAAGAAGATGCTCTCTCTGCTCAACCACAGAGCAGTGAGAATTCACAGACTGGTCTTAAAAAACCCGCCCCCTCACCGGGGCCGCGGTCGCAGCCCCGTCATGACGCGGCACTTCCACGGACCAGTTCTTACGACAAACCAAAGGAAGATTGCCATCACGCTCCCAGAAGAGCGGACGAATGCAGGTAATTCAACGACAAAGCGCTGCCTTGAGATTATTTGTCAAAATAACTGTCAGCCAAATATTTTACGATTAGCTAACGTATAAAATGACTTGTCCGCATATTCAACAAAGAAATAAGACTCGACCAATTGTTTTGGCGCTAACAACTCTTTGGCTTTGTTGCGCTAGCTAACATTGTCCCATAAATGTCAAGAATTTATCATATACTTGCTCCAACTTGTATTTGTGTTTTAGTGCCCCCCCCCACCCCCCAAAATACGACTTGTGCTCTATTTTTATTTGGCGACAGACGGTGAAGTCGGCACATTTTATACCAAGCAGCAGAGTGGAAGTTTTATGTTACTTTCAACATAAATAGCTTTGTCTTCCATTACGCTAGCAAATGCTAATTAGCATCTCGGTTGAAGTGAGACGGGAGAGTCTTTTGATTTATTAGCGCAACCAACGCTACAAATTCAACTCGCATCTCAAGGTGGCGCCGTCCATGAATGTCTTTTAAGGATGAAACCCTGTTGTTGTTGTTGTTCCAGAAAAGCCTACCCAAATCACGGGGTTCCAGATTTGTCCAAAGTAAAGCCGAGGGTGTCTTTCCCGAAAGGGGATTACAAGCCTCCCAAGAGCAGATGGTCTTCCAAGAATCCTCCCAAGTCCCTGACGCCGGAGGCCCCCGTTGTCTTTAAATCTCCCGCTGACATCGTTAAAGAAGTTCTGCTGAACACGACCGACGGACCTCAGCCGCCATTAGACTTGAACAAAAGAACATCTGCCGGCACCGTGCCTCAAGAGTTCCTGTCCCAGCAGAAGGCCGGTATCCTGCTGGATCAGCTCCAGGTACAGCTGAGGAATAACGGGATGGGACGCCGTATGTCAGAGAAGCTGTTTGTCTTTACGCCCGGTCGCGTTGCTAAGATAAACGAAAAGTACGGCAGGTTGTCGCCCGCTCATTCATGCGGCCCCTTCAATGAAAGGCATCGTCTTCGTTTCTCTGACCCTTCTCCTCACGCATACTTTTAAAACACGCACCCCCCCCCCCCCCCCCCCGTTAGGACATTTTTCATCTCTGTCATTTTATATTGACATCACAAAAACATCTGTATACATATTTATTGACTTCTTTTTTTTTTTTTTTCTCCACGTTCTCGCTTCTCTGGCTGCAAGGAGGACCATGGCCGACTGCTGACCAAGTACGCCGAAGCGGCCAACACAATCGATCGCCTGCGGCTGGAAGCCAAGGTTTGATCATGTTGAACCGCCGTTCAAATGTGAATGAAAAGAGAAAAAAAAAAAACAATTGATCTGGGAAAGCAGCTCAAGGATTTGTAACAACTCCGTCGGGGTGTCGTCATTGATTTTCAGCGCCGTATGTCACAATTAGCATGAACCGTACTAGCTTACCAACTCGAGAGACGGAGCATTAGCTTAGTCGCGAAGGGAACTCTCGCGGATGTGAGGTCGGCGGACACGATTTTACCACGGCTGAGTGACGCCATTTTGTTTCCTTTCCATTTTCCACAAGGTGAACCTGTACTCTGAGCAGCAAATGCCCGCTCACGTCGTGCCATCGGGACAACACGCCGAGCCTTCAAAGTTCATGCGGCTGGACTTTCCTCAAGCTCAGAAAGCGCAGCCCGGCGCCGTTTCTCCTCCGCCGAGTGGACCCAGCACGCACATCAGTAAATTTGTCGGCATCCTCACTTCTGCTCTGACGCAGGATCTCGCACTCATGCAATGATGGCGATGCTTAAAAAAACAATACATACAGATGAACCCCGAGGCATTTTTTGGCCGCTTATCTCGTGGACGTGAACTTTAACATGAAGAATGTATTCCTTCCCTTGAACAGGAGCTTCCTCCAGCCTATTTTTATCTTCCTCCATTTCAAAGAGTTTGGAGTCGCCAGGCAATCGCAGGGTGGCGAATGCGCTCTTCGCACAGGCCGACAAGTTCCTCCAGCAGGTCGTCGACTTCTCATTTCTTGTTATGATGTCTTATGCGTGAGGGGGGTTCATTTTATAATGTGGCGTTTTGTTTTTTTTTCTCCCCCCAGCTCCAACATTTTGAGGAATTTCTGAAGAGCAAAATGCCTTTCCAAATGGTGAAGGTGAGACGAATTATTTGGTTGGCGGCTTGCACATATTCTCACTCGAGCGCTTCTGTTGTAGGGACTTGCACAACTTTATCAAGGACTGGACTCTTTGGAAAAGGGCTACCTGGCAGCCAGGAAAGAACACAAAGTCCAACAGCAGCAAGGGGCAGAGCACAGCCACTTTGACCCCAATCGGTAGGAGGACTGGATTCTATTTTCAGGATTTTTTTTTTTTGCTCAATTTTTACATGTTTGCGTCGCTTCTGTGTGTTAGCGAGCTGGAGGAGTTCATTTACCAATGTGGGCGGCATATGGACGAGCTGAAAGAGAGGGTGGATCGCAATTCCCGCGCTGCTGATTCTGCTCGTTCTCTTTCACCTGAAGACCCAAAATCCCCTGCGTGTGACGATTCTCACGTTGAGGTAACGTCGCCCTTCCCTGTCTCGACTAGATTAGTTTTTTTTTTTTTTAATTTTCTGGCCTGCGCCGTCTCACTCGCTCTTTTTGATGTGAGATGAGATGGAACATCTATTTGTGACATGTTATTTACTAAAGAGGGGGCCCGGTAGTCCAGTGGTTAGCACGTCGGCTTCACAGTGCGGAGGTGCCGGGTTCGATTCCAGCTCCGGCCTCCCTGTGTGGAGTTTACATGTTCTCCCCGGGCCTGCGTGGGTTTTCTCCGGGTGCTTCGGTTTCCTCCCACATTCCAAAAACATGCATGGCAGGCTGATTGGACGCTCTAAATTGTCCCTAGGTGTGAATGTGGGCATGGATGGTTGTTCATCACTGTGTGCCCTGCGATTGGCTGGCAAGCAGTTCAGGGTGTCCCCCGCCTACTGCCTGAAGACGGCTGGGATAGGCTCCAGCACCCCCCCTCCCGCGACCCTAGTGAGGATCAAGCGGTTCCGGAAAATGGATGGATGGATATTTACTAACGACGCCACATTTATTTAGGTTATTGTGCCCCCTGCTGTTAAATGTGAGAATTGCATTGAGTGGCAGGAAGTGGTTTGTGTTGATTAATTAGGAAGAAGTTAACGTCAGTTTGAGGAAAGAGACGGAAGCGTGAGTGGGCTTCAGTTTCTTCTAATCAACTCGTAAATTCCTGTTTAGAAGGCGAAATGGTATGTGGTCATGTCTATTGTGTGTGTTTTATGTTGTACATTATGCAATTGTAGATTTTTTTTTTTCACTAAGAAATTATGTTTTTTTTGCCTATCGCGGGTTCTTTTTGGGCTGTAACCGCCGCGATGAACGAGGGCTCACTGGACAAATAAACTTGCCTTGCCTTAATACCCCTTCTTCAGTTGTAATCAAAATTTGGCATGATTATCTTCATCAAGGCATTTTTTAAAAAATGTTTGTCCCTCCTTCCAGAGTCAACATACACCTTTGTCGCTTGATTCAGTCGATCTGACCAACAAGGAAGTTGGGCCGGGCAACGTGAATTCTTCCCACTTCAAGAAAAGATGCGATGAACAAGCCACAGACGTCGATCAGTAAGCGCAAACGCATTTGTTATTTTATGCTTTGTCTTCCGCTTCACGTTGCGCCGTGTTGCGTTGATGCAGGAGTGCAACCGCGCGTCTCACGCCAACTCCTGCCAGCAGCAGGAGGAGGAAGGAGGTTCGGAAGTCCTACAGCAGCAGTCAGTGCAGTCTGGCAGAAATCAGCGCATCAGAGAAGAGAAGCGCCAATCTGCAAACGGGAATGAGGAGAGTGCTTTCTCAGGTCAGCAGTGACCCGCCGACCTCATTCATTTAACGCCGGCCGCTTCTCTCAAATTGGGAGAAACGGCCGCGGCGGCCATTTTTGACTAAGTTGTGAAGGCGGACAGAAAATGGAGTCGAGTCGTATGTTAAATGATGTGCGCTGTGTTGAGGCAGGACGGGGGCATTTCTCCAGGAACCGACAGCGGCTTTGTTGGATCTGAGTGCAGTCATCAGATTTGGGCTGCAACTCACGACACTTGCCAGCAGAGAGCCTCAAAGCGGTGAGTAGGGCGCCTGACTTGACTTCTTTTCCGATTGTGTTTCCCCTCAGCTGCTTTTTTTTGTCGGTCCTCATTTGCTTCCCGTTGCGCCAGTGTTTCAGGGCCTGCAGAAGTCAGCTCAGTCAAGCCTCAGACCATCCGAACCTCCACACCATCTCGGGACTCCTCGCAATCGCACAGGCGCGCGTCACGCGAACCCAATGAATATTTCCAGCAGGCGATGAGGGGATCCTGTCCGGGGGAGCGCACGCAAAGGCAGCGGGTCCATCCTCAGACGTACTCAATCAGGACCGACAGTGAAATAAGTGAGTGGCCAGGCAGTTTCTTCTGGCCTTTGTTTATTTTGGTGTCGCCACGCGCAATGCCCAATTTGGCAGACACCCACGTCGGCGCAGCCCTCCCTCCCGCTCACAGGTCCTCTGGCCTGCACTCGCCCGTGATATTCTTAACATCGGGTCTAACCTGCCTCTGTGCGGAGTTACGCCGTGCACTTTGCATGATTTACACCAGTCACAAAAATATCTTTCAAATATTTTAACATTAATCATAATGAATATATCACTCATTTTAACCATGAATGAAGACTCCTTGCTGCCTTTTGTCTCCCCCCCAGCCCATCCTGTGTCTGACGACATACAAAGTGATCAGTATGAAGAAACCCTCCTCCCCTGTTCCTCCCCAAGCTCCTCCTGCTCCACTGTCCGTCATCACCATAGCGACTCTCTGAAAACGCTGAGGTCCAGTGAGAGGGTGACTTGCAAGTGAGTGTGACGCAGCGGCTGCCGTGACGACAACGAACGGCTGCGCAAACAAAGCATCCCTCCCGCCGGACATTTAGACGCAGGACTTTTTGAAACCATTTGTTTGTCGATTAGTCTTGACAGCTCATGAAATGCTTTTGCTGACGGAGCCCTTTTTTTTTTTTGCAAAACTTCCAACGTTATTTCGTGTATTTTAATTTCAGGCCTGGCTGCTAATGCGTTGGGTTACGTATGAAGAGGTAGCCTACTCTTGTTTTGGCCCCCGCATGGTTTGGTGTGGAATAACTCATGTGTGCCAAGGTTGACACGCACGGATTGATTTGGGCGCTGTCATCTCTTGAGTGTTTGCGCTCATATTTTCTGCGCTTTTATTGACCTTTGACATGGGTATTGCACTTTCTACTAGATGTGACTTTCAACTTGTGTTCTTCATAGTGAGTCCAGCCAGGCTTCGCAGTCCTTCAAGTGCACCGCGCCAGCACACATAGGGGAGAGTCCCACCTCGAAGCCCCTTTCTGGAACTAATTCCACTCAAGGCAACTGTACGCAACACAGAACCTCACATGCCCTCAGGTTGGTTCATTTCCTCACAGTAGGGGTGCTTTTTATCCCATATTGACAGTCATCTGTTCCAAATGTAACATCATGATTTTTCCCCGCCTTTTATCTTTTTTCTTTTCTTTCATTCCAAATGAAGGCACCACGTGAAAAGTCTTGCAATGATATGGTCTGGTCTTTACACCATTGATAAATGACCAGCCAAGCCCTCAATGCTGGACATTGCGCTTATATTTGTAGAATAAACCGATCATCCGTTATCCTTCTGGGCATGACTACAAATTGTTGCCTTAGGTGTCGAGACCACTCGAGCGATGTCAGTAGAAGCAGCAGGAAGAAATGGTCCATCGATGGCAATGAGGTGGAGAAGGTGACGAGACGCACAGCCAGAAAAAGATTGACCCACAAACAACAAACACGACGTGACACAAGTATGTTTATCCGCGATAACACTCTACCCTTAATTCCTCAACGTTCAAGGTCTTTTTGTACATGTTCTATTATCGTGTTATTCAATGCACCACCATTCAACACGATCACCCATAAGTGATGATTTTTTTTTTTTTTTTTTAACGTTTCAGCAACTGCGACAGAGGACGAAAATGCTGCGCAGCGACTTCTGGTGTCAAGATCCACCCAAACATCTATTGCAGCAACTGACATCCAACTTTCATACGCAAGTGACCAAGTCCAGCACATAAGTAAGAAGATGTGTTTAAAAACTCATTGCCAAGCCAGGAGAATATATTTCCAGGATTGCATGACATCTGATTTGTATGTTTTGCAGAGCGGGATAATGCAGAGCGCGCAGACGACAATGATGGCCGGACAAGCGGAGTTCTTCCTTGTTCTCAGTGTTTGTCACATCACAAAGTGTCTCCTGAAAGTAAAGCAGCAACCCGTCGCCACTCTTGTCTTTTGTCTCCGCGAATCGACCGATGCTCTTTGACTTGTCGCTTTTCATTGTGGTTGCTTAGAACCTTCGGAACAAGCAGGTGGCCACCGAGAGCCCGCCCAGTTCTGTTCCTGTCATTGTCATCGCTGTCACCATTGTAGACATTCTGAAACCAAGACGGCCAATGAGCAAGGTTAGGAGGCCACGAGGTTGTGTTTTTGTGTTCAATAAAAACCATGACTGTAAAGGGGGTGAGGAGCATCAGGTGGGACATTTACCAGACAAATCCATATTCGGCCTCCTCCGAGAGATGAATTTGAATCGAACAAAGAGTACTGCGTGTTGTTTCAGTGAGTCAAAGTATTAGTGGGAGTATCTGACATCCTCCATTTCACAGACTGTTGCAGAGACTCAAACACCTCCAAGATCTCCAGCTGCACACCATCGGAGTCTCCCAACAAAGCGGCACCACCTGCCGTCTGCCCGTCATTGTGTCCTACACCGTTACTGTAAGCGGCATGTCCAATTGACCAATTTATTCATGAGAGCTGTAACATGTGACTTGATGACTGTTTTGTTACTTTTAGCCTGTATCTCCAACCTCAACCCGTCCACGTGTGCACCAACAACACGGGCTCTCCCTCAAAGGTGGACAGTAGCAAAGAAGAGGAGAGGTTGCGCCCCTCGCCGTGCGTTGTTCCGGAACGCTCTGTGGATGACGCCCTCCTTGCTGCGCAGAAGATAAAAGACGTGTCAAAACGCATGGTGCGTTCACTGACAGCAGGCATGCGCTCGCTGGAGCGACTCTCCAAGTCCCGCTCCAATTCCAACTCGGACTGACTAGTTCCCAGAGCCCGCCTGGTGCAGGCGCAGTGACTTCTCACAAAACGTTTTACACGATATAACAGCAGTATAAAGGTTACACAATTTGTGAAATACGGATTATTGTGTGATCAATATTGTACAGTGAGGTTATTTAGCAAAGTTGTGTAAATGAAGATGATGCCCATAAGTTTACTTTGGCCAGAAAACTAAAGTACCATCCAAGTATGAATACCCTTTACTTTTACACGAGCTATTCTTGTATTCTATCTGTCTACGAGTACTCTCTGTTAAATTATAAATTAAAACAATATGTTTTAACACTTTCGGTCCTAGTCATTAAATAATGGAGCCATGGCTGCCGTTGGTAGAAAGTTTTTACTTTCTGACCGCAGTCTTAAAATTCTAAACATGACAATTACCAAAACAACAACCGGTGTCGCCATATTTAATGACGCGACACACTACACTGGCGAATGTCGATGACGTAACACGCGCTGTCCCAATTTTTGCAACGTACACTCGTAATCTGCGCTCTCGGAACAATACGGACACCTCGACTATGAGTACACTTCAGCGACGACCGTAGAGTGGAGTAGAGTCCGGGTATTTGGTCCCGTGGTACGTCATCGCCGAGCGACAAACCGCGCCAGAGCCAAGTACGGGCCTCCATTTTTATACCAACTATCTTCAGATGATTCGTTTACAGTTATCCTATTCGTATCATGGCTACACGGAAGTTCACTCGGTGGTCAGAGAGCGAGGTCGCACTTTTCTTGAGATTGGTGGCTGAGGAAAAGATACAGAAAGAGCTGGACGGACCCCGAACTGAAAAAGCCTACCTGGAACTTTCCCAGCAAATGGCCACGCACGGGTTTGACCGCAGTTCTCAGACTTGCAGAGAAAAACTGAAAAAGATGAAGAGTGACTACAAAGCCATAAAGGACCACGGTCGCCGCGGCAGTTTGTACAGAAGCGATTGGAAGTGGTTAGGTCAGATGGAAGCCATCTATGGCCACAGACGCAACAGCCGAGGGCGAAGCGCTGAAGCGAAGCAGAAGCAAGAGTGGTCCGTGGAGGAGACGGGCTGTCTCATCGCGTTGTGGTCGTCCCCCGAGTCACGGAACAATTTTGCAGGCAGGGCCAAGCTAATGATGGAGTTCATTCGGCTGGAGATGGCGAGTGCGGGCTTCAATCGCACCACGGAACAGATCAACAATAAGTTGAAGAAACTGAAAATGGAATACAGGGACAAGAAGAAGCACCTGAAACCCAGTGACCTGGCACAAATGCCATTTTATGAAATGATGGAGTCTGTGCTCGGGAACACGCTCCCACCCCCGTTGATGGAGAACGTCAGTCCTGCCTCTGCAATACCGGACAGCATCATCGACCCATCCGCGGGCATTGGTAAGTGTATATTTTCCCCTCTAATGTCACACAAATATGGTGGAGGTTGTGGGTTTGACACCCCCTGGCCCCTGTGACCGTGTCAAAAGTGCAAGATGCTGAACCCCCAGTTACTCTTGATGCTGCGTCATCAGACAGCGAATGTTGTTAGTTCCTCCCTCACACAGTTAACAGTGAGAAATGTAAAAAGAAAAAGTTAAAAGCTAAAATGTCAAGTTAATCCGTATTTTTTAATTCAAATTGATTAAATCGATTGAGGTCAAATCAATTGCACTTCTTGGCCGTATCCGGCAGAGGCACAATTGATTTTGGCAAGCGGTGTCCATATTTTCCACTTGGGTTTGTGAACTGATTGCCGCTGTTATTGAAGTCATGTAATAAATAATGCTCGTTTTCTCAGCTTTCTGGTCTTAAACCAGTATTTTTGCGCCAAATCCATGACAACGCCTGCGCACAACAAGACTGCTACAAACACACCGCGTGTTTAAACACCGTTCTTCATTTGGAATGTGATTTCTAGGTTTGTCTGTTGACGACAACATGATTACAGCCGATACTGCTGCACCATCACGCCTGTGCCACCCGCCGTCACCTTCCTTCCCGGTGGAAAGTGCAAAGAATGATGGCCGAACAGGTTGGATTGTAGAATTCCCCACTTTTTGTTGAATCTATAAATGCTCAATAATCTTTTTTTTTTGCCTTCGATTATGAATAAGATCTATTCACATGCATATCAGTAGCAGATGCGAAAAGATTCTTCTTCAGTATTTTCATGCGTGTGGTCAGTTAGCTTATCCTGTTGTATTCTAAAGCTCTTTTTGCTTTTGGATTGTTATTTCTAGCTTTTTCCACCGATGACCACGTCATTAAAGCAGACAGCGACACACCTCCACCTCCACCCCTTTATTGCAAGACAGCAATAAATGCAACAAACAATGGCAGAAGAGGTACGGATTTCATATTTTCAGGTTTCACCACATCGTCGACACATCACTTGTTTGTGTTTTGAAACGATTCAACATCATCGTTGTGTTCTTTTTAGGTTTGTTTGCTGAGGTTATGTCGCTCGATAGTAGCGACGACCTTCCACCACCCCCGGCACCTCTCCCATGTGACTCGCCTTCACCGTCCTGCAGCTCCAAAGAAAGTTCGACAACAACCAAAAGGGGTACGATTTTTGGGCTTAGACACAGAAACAAGTTTTTGAAGCAGAGCCGGCGAATTGGCTTTCTTTATTTTTCTGATTACGACTGAGCACGGAGGGACGAGAACCCGTTTCCCGTAACCCGGAATCACTTTGCTTATTTTCAATTCTTGTTGAGCACAGCAAAAAGGAAGCGACCCAGCGATGGCCTGTTGGAGTTTTTGGAGCGATCGGACGAACGGTTCTTCCAGTTTAGTCGAGAGCTGATGCACAGGATGGAGGAGGACACAAAGTCACTGATTGGACTCTTGGGACGCATGGTGACGGTAATGGAGGCTTCAAATAAAAATAATAATGAACACCATCCATCCCCAAGTTGAACCGTGATGGGAGCTTGAGGAATATTTCACATTTTGCATTGACCTTTGGGGTGAGGCTTTTACGATATTTTCATGATGCCCCTCCGGCAGACATTTGTAAATAGATTAGTATTTTTTTTTCTATGTATTCATCCACTATCATGTTGGGATTGTATAAACATAAAACCACAAATGTGCACTGAACATAACATAAAACTGTAAAAATGTCTATCCAGTCAGCATTTATTTTTCCTGCATTTTATTCTAAAAATCCACCTGTAGAGTAATTTTTCCATTGAAATGTTTCTCTTGCTGCCCTCTGCGAAGGAGTCGTAAATGTTGAAAAGTGTTAAATATTCACGACGACTTACCGAATGTCGTATGACCACGACTGCGTTCATTGTTCATTTAGCGACCGTGACCAATAACTGACGAGTCTCAAAAGTCATGGAAGCCAATTTATTCGACAGCCTTAGTACATATATGTTACACATGGAAGTATTGTTTGTGCTTCAACACTCGCAAACATACATTCCCAATAAGTTAAACAATTTAACGACAGACTAATGTGCTGATACTTTAGGATAAGCGGTTCGGATAATGGACGGATGGAAATTGGGAAAGAAATCAAGCAATATGACAGTTCATCCGCTAGAACGGCAAATCAATTGAAACAAAAATAAACACCAGTAAGCATTTGCAGCACAGAAAACTTGAAGTGCAATATTCAACTTGTTTGGCTGGGTAAGAGGAAAGGAATGGGAGGAAATGTGGATTTTTTTTTGTTGTTTTCTCTTGCAAAGCCATTCACCATCGGAGAGGATTTACATTTGCACCAGCGGAAAATCAGGCAAAGAAAATATAGATATTCTATTCTTTTTTTTCGTTTGTTTCCAGCTAACAGCTACAGCTAAAACATTGCAAATACAGTGGCGTCTTATTGGCTTTCATAAAGGAAAGTTAGCACTACTTCACAGTCCGAAACATCCAACAGTGAGACGCTAAACGGCAACAAATGGCATCACAACACCGACACAGTGCATGTTCCAATGAAACGTCATTACGACAAGCAATAATACGACTGACAGGATACAATACTGAAACACAAGAAGGCTTCTTTTCGAGCAGGAGTGTCCAAACTTGTTTGGTTGAGGGCCGCATGCAGAAAAAAAATGGAAGGATGAAAGGGCCACGTTCAGACCGAAAAAAGAACTAACTGTAGTAAGGTGACCATTTTTCAGTTACTTGAGGATCGTTGATGTGATGTCTTCATAAATATTCATAGAGCGCAAAGTGGAAGAAACTAATTTTAGCTCGAACATTGAATTCTCCTTATTCATGACAGCATTTTGAAGATATATGATGTTCTTCTTTTATTTAAATCTAGGAATATAGAGAAAAGTTCTCTCCTTTCTCACTCTGCCCACCTTCGGTTTTTCTAACTAGCCATGTCAAATGTCATTTGTAATATATATTTTTTTAGAGCAGGTGGACATGTCACGGTCCGCTGAAAATGGATAGCGGGCCGTAAATGGCCCCTGGGCTTTAATTTGGACACCACTGGTTTAGCGTATTCATTTAACATGAAAACATGACATTGTCTGGAGAAGGGGGGGGGGCAGTTGAATACTTCATAATCTGGGCTGTCAGTGGAGGGATAACTTGCTTTAAAAATCACCAAGTGACCGGACCGCAACGATCCCTCAAGTGACGGCGAAAGCGTTCGCGTGGTGAATTTGCATAGTCTGAGCTCGCGCGCCGAGCCGCAAGCTGAGCCGCGGATGCTTCCGTAGACGTTTGGGTTTTTCAGTAGAGTATCCAAAACACAATCTTGGTGGAAAAGAAAAGCTGAGCTCCCCAAACACACATCCACACGGGATACAAACACAGTTAACAGTCCAGATACGTCCAAGCATGCTACTTTGATACAAACATCTCAAATGGGCGGCAGGGGGCAACTCCTCCCCAGTTAGATATATTTTTATATATATATTGCATGTTGATTGATATGATATATTTTACAACTCAAACCTCTCAAATGGCACATCCCCTCCCCCAGCCGCTTTCACGACACTGACCCGAAGCGGCTATCCCAGGACGACCAACAAGGATAGATTGACCTTTGACATATTCTAGCAGGTTTTATAGCATACAGTACACGCTGACATTTTGGTGTGTTCCTTTTAAAATGGCCGTCTGCTCTGGATACCTCAATCAAGTCGTTTCTTTGCATCCATTGCAAAACATGAGAATACTTGGTTTTTTTGACTCTTTTGTGAGAACATATATTTTCTTGTCATCTTTGATGACGTTTTTTTTTTTTTTTTTAACTCTTATTATTATCCTCAAGCAAGATGCATACAGAAGAAAGGTAATGGTTGACGTAAATAGGAAAGTAAAGAGGAGAGAGATTGGACGAGCGAGGGGCAGAGATTTTTAACTCGTCACTTCTTCGTCTGGTTTGTTCATGGCCTTGAGCTGCTCCAGCAGGGTGGTGGGGGTAAAGATGTTGGTTGATCCTGAAGACACACATAAAAAGAGCTGCAGTTAGATGCGCTTTAAGACGGATACAGGGAGGGGAAATGTGTTTTCAGCTCTTGTCATGGAAGGAATACTTCTACGCAGTTGTACATTGAACGGGGAGATTGAAACTGCATATATTAACATAGGTTTTATGTTAGAAACGCTCATTTCTGTTGATATTTACTTTTGTCCTACACTTAATCTGCCGAGCACTTACTTTGGCATCAGTCAAATCGATCATAATTGATGACTGGGGGCGGGGGTGAGAGAGTTCAAGTTACACTTCAACTATCATCACGATCACTCGTCACTCGCCAGTTCAATGCGTATCAAAGGATTTATTTGAAGTTTGTGTATATTTATTGTGCTTATTCTAAAAGGAACACCCTCAACAAAAAGTCTACTGTTGTGCTTTTTTTCCCCTCACCGCAGTTTACTTTTAGATCGCTGTAGTCGCAAGCTAATGGGTTCGTCAGGGGGTGGGGCGGGGTGAATGGAAGAAAAAAAAAGATTTGTGTCTGTGTACGTATTATTTATATTATGTTTTTTTGTGTTAGCGCACACTGCAGCCTAGACATTCCATCAGTTTCACATTCACAAAAATATTAAACTAATTAGGGAGGGAAAAAAGCAGGAAGCCTTGACGTTTCGGCGGCGCCATGATCTGCATCACCGGAAGTTGTTCGCGGTCGGCAGTCTGCATTTTTAGTTTGCGATTAGAACTGTTACGATATGTCTTCATTATTATGATTATTCTCATTCAAAGTTTGTTTAATGTACAATTAATGAATGGGAATCTGAAACACGTACGTACGATACTTCCGGCACTGAGCAGGCTGCAAAAGTGTGTCTCCACGCCAAGTCTCGAACAAGGTAGGCAGTGACTTCCTTTTTACAAAAACTATTGTATCTATTTTTCTGTTTATTATATGACATTCTGTAGCTTTCACACAGGATTGAAGCCTAACGCCTGTTTCAATATGAGCACATACAAATTGCCCAGGATTGCCTCCTGTATATGAGAATCAAATGCTAATAATATAAAAAGATCAAAACAGCTGAAGACACATTTCACTCTTTTTTTTGTAACTTGACAGGAGTAGGAATGGAGTAAAGCAAACATCTTGCCAAATTTGGTTCAGCCTAATGATATTTTACACATGATAGTTTCCAAAGTTCTTTCTAACAAATGAGGTTTTTGACCGTTTGATTTACTCCTCTCAACACACAGCAACGTTTGAACTCACGTTTGTTTGTTTCTGCTACAGAGCTACATGTCATGTTTCCTCTACTTTGTTAATTATTTGTAGACATTTCAGAGAATGCCCCAAATAAGCAGAAGCAGTGAGTCCAATTTTGCTTGTTTCACCGCCCAGGGTCTAAGGGGGATAGTTTACTGTCAAACATGCTGCTTTGTGCCCAAGAAACAAACAACTCTTTGACTAACTAGTCATTACGGACTTTGTGTACATGTCTAAATCTACACTTTAAGCGCATGACAAACACAAACACTTGCAGTAAGTAGGTGATGGCCGTTATCGCGTGTTGAATGTAAAAGACAGTATGCGCCAGAGCAGACATACTGCAGACTGAGAAACCATAAATAAAAATTCCCTCAATGACCTTCAACTATGTCCTGAAAGAAAACAAGGTGACTGTTGTGGCCAAGGGTTCATTAGAAAAATAAACAAGCAGTAATTGGGGAAAAAAAAAAGTGATCATAAAGATGGATCTTGGGGTAGATTAAATCTGAGGTGAGCGGTTAACAGGGTGAGCCTTTATACTATCGAGGGGCGATTTAATCCACCCAACAGAGATGAGAGGAGGAGGCAGCAGGGATGGGGGTTGGACAACCTCAGGCATGGCCGCTCTTCGTCACACTCTTTGTCTTGATATTGTGCGGAGTAAAGGCTTATTCTTCATTCACACGCATCTGTGCAGACATTTTGGTGAGGTTCGAGTTGCGTCATACACGCGGCATCAGCCAATTAATTTACAAACTATACAATGAAAATTTTTAAATACGTTGTTTTGGTTTTTTTGTTGTTGTAGGAATTATTCTTGCTCAATGAACAGCACTTTACGTGTAGAAAAATGCCTTTGCGATGATGATAACGCTCACACCAATAAAATATGTTTTTACAGGCTGAGATTCCCATAAAAGGGTCAAACAAAATGAGATAAAAGATTAATTTACAAGATAAACAATGAAAAATATTGCGGCAGATACGCAACCGAGGTTAATCGTCAATATTGCAGCGTTGGCTGTCACGCGGTTCGACCGGCCTGTTGGGGAAAATTGCTATGTTATTCCCAATGGCCAATGCGCCCCTGGAAGAGATGTAGTGTAGTGAAGAGCAAGAAGTGGCAGAGAAGTTCCCCAACACCCCTTTCCTCGCGTGACAAACAGTTGCAGTCTGCACCCTGCACGCTACGTTAGGCCCTACTCTCCCTCCTAACCATCCAGGGGTCCTCAGAAATGTACTTTTAATCATCACGCCATTCGTAAATTCAAAATGTCATCTACCGGGACCCTCGTTTAGAGTCTCGGGATAATGTCTCGTCTTGTACGTTGGCATCTATGGTGTTGTTTTGAGTCAGTCGCTGCACTAGAGAAAATGAGATCAACTTTGATCCATTTCTAATTGATGGTTCATTCTCCACAGACGTGGATGAAGACGGCCAAAATGTTTCCGCCGTTTGGTGAGCACAGATGTTTGCAAACGATGATTTGAGGCAAGAGTTGAGCCCGATAGAACGGCCCATGCAGTGAGAAAAGGCCATGGCGCACCCATCCCTGAGGGACACGAAGAGGAGGAGGAGGAGGAGGAGATGGTGGAGGGACAGAAAACACTAGCGAGTGAGTCAAAAGAAGAACAAGGAAGCCCTTGTGCTGCTAAAATTCAGAAAGGGCTTCTTGAGCGGCTGCCTTTACTTTTTTGTCTGTGTGATTTCTCTCTCCCTCCCTCCCAATCTGTCTCTGCCTCACTCGTCTGAGGCGTCCGCGTCCTCAAAGGACACCCTAGTGGACTCTCGGAAGTCGGGGTGCTGCAGGTCCGATAAGAATTTGGTGGGGGTGAGCATGTGGGTGGAACCTGTAGGAGGAACAGAGGTGGCTTCACCGCTCATCTTTCAACACAATGCCGGGCCCTCATCCACTCTCTCCAGCGTTTTTTGTTTTTTTTTTTCCTTTTCTTTTTCAAAACGACACACAGACACACTCGTTGACTTAGCTGTTCACAGAACACACCAACAGGGAAATACACACATTGTCAAATGTTGCACAAAAAGAAGACATGGCAAGAGTGCGATTCAAAGACGACGACAGTTTGGAAAGAGAGCAGCAGAGAAAGCGTTAAGACGCATCCGATCAAATCAACAGTCCGGGGAGGGGGGGGGGGCATGACATGGAGGGCTACCTTAACAGAAGACACCGCACACAAAATAGAGCTGCTGTAAACACGTCGTCGTGACTCGTAGTCCAGCTCGTGGCTAAACGGTTGCCCTTTTGTAATTTACCGCATATTTGAAAAGTGTTTTCGAAACACTTGTCAGTTACGAGCATCCGACAAACACTTTATTTCGTATACTTGAGTAAAAATGCGCTGCAAGCCTCGGCGTCAGGTCTCGACTACAGTCGGCATTGATTTCCTTTTCACCGACTCACAAACGATTGCATCCATTTGTGAGTTGGCGAGAAGCTTAGTTCTTACTCTTGAGGCTCGCCCCCGCCCTCCCCGCCCTCCCCATTTGCACCACTCACCGATGATGGCTTCCCACTTGCCGTTGGCCTGTGTGACCTCGTAGGCGCAGCGCATCTCGCTAAAGGACACTCCCCCAATGATGAAGACCATGACCCTGGGGCCTGTGCGGTATTCTCCGGGTGTCTTGTTCTTGTGCCAGTGTCCGTACCGAGCGCTGCCGGGAATCGGAAGCGCCATAATATGAGGGGAAACTTGCGCAGTTTTATCATGTCCAATACATGTTTGTGTGTATGCGCGCATACCTGACGGCAGTGGTGCTGAAGGAAGCAGAAGAGCGGGTGGAAATGTAGGGGTAGTGCTTTGTGTCGAGTTTATCATCAATGGCATCCTGCGGAGGGACAAAAAGACAAATAATGTTCAATAACTAAATCCACGGGGACTTGCGGCCCATATCAAATGTCATTTTGAGTATTTATTTTGTCACGTCGCGGGCCGCTGGAACAAAATGCTCGGCGGTCCGCAAATGCTCCCCGTGGCCGTAGTTTGACCACCCCTGATGTTACAAACTCCAAACATGCACTGGCAAGTGATTGGTGGACTAGTGGCAAGCACACCTCCATGATGTCCTTGACCAGCGGTGTCCAGCGGGATAATTGGTAGGTCTGCTCACTGACCCGCTCCTTCCTGTCCAATTTCTTGCCTCGACGGAGGGTTGACTGAGAAAAGGAAAAAAAACGAACCCTGATATACAGTCGAAGAAAGAATGGCAACGAGAGTGGAGAGGGAGTTACGTCGGTGACAATCGGGACACCCAGATGCGCCATGTTGGTGATGATCTCGCTGTCTTCAGGGGGAATCTGAGCGTGCTGGATGAGCTTGTTCAGGTTCTCCTCCGTGATGCCTGCGGACGCTCGTACACGTTACCGATCGAATCACCTTACGCTCTGGATGTGTGTCCTGAGGGAAGAGTTCTGATTGCTTTTGCATCTCTGGGCCATCTGTGCCACTTTGATTGGTGTTTCATGTTTTGGCCATCCGGTGTCCATTTTGTTGTGACTCAACATATCGTGTAGTGTTCTTCCTACCGTTCTTGAGGAAGATGTAGAGCAGGATGATGCGAATCTTGTCATATGTGCTGACGTTGGCATCCAGCAGAATGGGCACGATGGCCCTCATTGGGTCTTTGATCTTCTCCCCCTCGGCATCCGTGCCCATTGCCAGGTCCTGCAAAAGGCGCAGGTTTGACAGGCGTGTGCCCCCTTCCTCCTCTCGAATAACCAACGTGATGTAATCGCACCCGTCCACAGAGTAGTAGACAATTCAGCTTGTATCGACGTGATTACCATTTAACTCAACTGCCTGCGCTATCAAGCTAGATGGAAACCTCACAATAAGGCAGTATAACCCTGAGATGTATCCGATCCAATCGGGGATAATCAACGTGCTATAATTGAATCAAAGTTTTTTTTAAAAAAGGGTTGCAATGTTCAAACATCTGTTGAAATATGATAATAATTTATGCTCCCGTTTCACCTGTTCCACGCGGCACAGCTTGTCCACTGTTCCCTGGTAATGCTTCATGCAGTCTTCCGCCAGCTGCAGGTGAGTGGAATACTGCAAAACGCGACCCGCTCACAGTTAGCGTTCCCACGTCCAAAAAAAAAATAATAATAATAATAATCATCCGTCGTCACATAAGCGCACCTTGCTGAGTTCCTTCTGATATTGGGGCATTTTCTTCAACATCTGGGACAGATCCCTCATTGTGGTCTGTCGAAGGAAAAGCAACGTGAAATCGTCAACGCCATTAGTCACTCATCACGAACTAGCTAATCACAGAAATTGGCCTCACTCATTCTTTCTTGGAATTGTCCAAAATATTTTGATAAGCTCAGCAAGTAGGATTAAAGCGGACCAGACAGCGCTAGCACAGCTTCTGATGAATGAATGAAGGATTCATGTTACCTTCTCTCCGGTGTTCATTCTCTTGCTGGAGGAAAACTCCTTCAGCTGGCGCGTCACTTCCCTTTAAGTCACCCCCAAAAAAATAATCAAAAATAAAAAACATTGTTGGTATAATCCCGGATACGCGATCCGGAATACTTGGATGATGTGGAAAAGTACTCACTGGGACACCTCTGCAATGTGTTTGTGTCTCAGGCTCACCCACAGATCATCGTCTTCGTGGAGAAGAACCTCTTTCTCACGAGAGTCTCCCATGCCGCTTGTGTCGTACCTGAGCAAAAGCGTTTGATGACAAACGGGTCACATCTTGGAAAGTCGTCCTTTTGGGCATACTTGTAGACGTCGTTTTCGATTGGCAGCAAATCGTAGCCCATAGCCTGGAAGGTGAGCTCATGCAGGACAGGTGAGACGGGGTCAAAGGCCCTGTCCAGGATGATCAATTGGGAGCGGGCCTTATCCGGACCCTGCACGTACACGCACAAAAGAGTGAGTCTTTTCAAATTGTCTTTTTTTTTTTTGGATGACAAATAAGTATTTCATCTAAAGAGAAACGGTGGACTGACGCTCCGCAAAAACAAAAAACTAACAAAATAAGATCTCAATCGGTCTCTGTGCCGCCCGGTACCAAATGGGTCCGCGGTCCGGGTGGTTGGGGACCGCTGCTTTCAAACATACGAATTTGGACCCCCCCCCCCCCCCCAAAAAAAAATTAAAAAAGGGGGCAAGAAAGAAGACTCGCCTCTCCCATGGTGGGGTCATCAGCCTTGTAGGCATCCAGTTTATCCTGAACCAGCTGAGCCAAGGTGGCGTTGTCTTTGTAGTCTCTGATGGAAGGACGGACAGAAGGACGCAACTCTTTGCCATCAGTAAATACAAATGACACCTTTTCCGCCTGACAATCTATACAACGGCAACACTGACCACAATAATGCGATCCGTATTAAGTGAACAGGAAGTGCTTTGTAATGGATCGAATAACATCCTCGCACACAAACGAGGAAACCCCGTAACGTAACGATGTGCCTCTCCTTCCTGAAAATGCCGTTTAGCCGCGTGCCCTGGTGTCTCACCCTCGGTATCTGACCGCAGGGTACTCCTTCAGCGTGGCGCACAGCGTGGCCAGTTGCTCAGCCAGCCTCTCCATCACGGGGTTCTTCAGCTGGGTCTTATGGGGGCTGTAGAAACTGTGAAAGGCATCGGCATTGTCCAGAGAGTACACCTGCGCACAGATAACAAAGTTTGGCTTTTGTTCGAAGGTTGGTTCTCTTAAGGCCTCTTCCGGCCTCCCCCGTGACTTGTCGTACGACGCCCTCTTCTTTAGAGGACAATTTCTCTTTCTCTCCAGTTGTGCCCACCGTCACATGACCATGCTTCCGCACCACAGAAGGCTCCTGCTACGATTGGCCAACATTTGCTGTATGGCTCTTGGCCCATTCAAATGGGGAATGTGCATCAGCATGTGGGCGGGGCTACGAAGCACCACGGTGCCTGGAGCGGAAACTCACTGTCTTGGATTTAACAACGGTAGGCAGGGTGGCGCAAAGCATTGTGGGTCGAGGAAAAATTATCCAGATCAGAAAGCGAAATATCAAGTAAATAATGGGGGAATTGGAGTGGTGTGGATTGTACATAACATAAAGACGATACGTGCTGAACAGGTAGCAAATTGGGTTGGACTACCTCAATGGAACAGTCCTAAAATGGTATTTTTTTTGTAACCATCGGTTTGTTTTAAATCCGATCAAACAGGCATGACATGTGGAGTCCCTCTAGGGTCAATCCTTGGACCCCTTTTTTTTTTTCAGCCTGTATATGCGACCCTTGAGTCAAATTCTTCAGAGCGCCACTGTTGGCTATCACGGCGATGCGGGTGATACGCAGATACATCGATCAGTGTCCCCATGTGACAGCCGTTCAATGACGGGTGCTGCGTCACAGTCAAAAACAATTGAATAACTGCGAGAACCATTGACTAATTGTGTTATTTATAAAATAGTCCATTCAGAATCAGCTACCATAACATGGTCTCTATCGTGAATTTTTAGTAAATGAATGCAATACTCATTGAGCAGTATCAGGAATTTGAGAGACTTGAACAAAGCCCCTTGTGTAGGTTTTCCCTCAGGTTTTTGAACTTGACTCATCTCTCAAATGTTTTACCTGAGACTCGTACGGCAAGAAGGCGATGTTGATCTCCGTCAATGTCTTGATGGTTTTGGAAGCGCGGCTCTTGACCAGTTCATTGAAGAGGGGATCGGGACAGGCTTGTGGGGAAGAGGAACGAGATTGTGAGAACATTTCCAGAACAAAGGGCTCTGGGTCTTCCAGATACGGTTCCTGGAGAATCCAAGCTCAAGCAGATAACCCAAGCAGGCAAACAAGATATTGTTATCACCCTTATGGATACTCACAGTCGGTGAAGAAAACATGAGCCGCTTTGTATTTTGCCGAATGCGGGTCCTTGAAGTCTCCGATGAGGGTGTGGACTGACTGGGGACGCAGAAGAAGAAGCCGTGAGGTGTGACAAAGGCCTTGATGTGTGTTGACAACATAGTCTACTTGTAGATTCATCTACTCTTATTTACATGGTGCTAGCATTGACTCCATAGATGTTCCATTTCCAAATTTTGGAGAAAATATCAAAACTTCATGTCATGGTTCGCGAAACTAATTGTTTTTTCATTTTGATCTTCAGTAGGAACTATTACGCGAGTATTATGTGTTATGTGGTCGTATATTATATACCGGTACTCAACTACAGCTAGGGTTGGGATGTACTTTTGAGAGTATGTGAAAGCTCACCTTCTCTGTCGGCGTAATCAGAAAAATGGCCTCCAGGCTGGGAAGAGGCTCTCGTCGCTTGTTGATGTCCTCCACAACTAGGTGAAAGGTCAAGAGAAACGTTCGTCATCCCGGTTGCACATGCAAAGGTACGCATGCGAGTACGCCGTCCAATGGAAACACATTTCACTTACTGGTGATGCCCTCTGTCATGATGTCCGTCATCTTGCAGCAAGAGGACAACATCCTCATGCTGAGCTGGTCCACAATCAGGGCCTGCAAACGGGAGACGACGTCATCATGAGGAGATAATACAGCCGGCCATCCGGTGGGCGAGTGAGCTGGAAGCTATGATTGCGGCCATTCGGACTACAATCTTCCTATGGACATTGTTAATGTCGCTTCTCACCTTCCATTCGCCCTTCTTCTTCACCTTCTTGATGACATCATTCATAATTTCTGCAACAGAAAGATAAGAAGGAGCTCAATTAGAGAAGAAGACTGGACTTTGGTGTACAAAATATAGTGAGTTTGTGACACTACAATTTTTTTGGGGGGGGGGGGTAATTATTCTTCTTATAAATTCAAAGAAGCGTTGTTGCAAGAAAGCCCCGATCCCACTGAGTGAGATGAGTGTTTTCGAAGGGCAGCGGGTGTTGCGGGCACCTCAGAGTTTGTCAAGGTTCGTTCGAGGTCGCAATTGTTCCTGAAACGGTTTGCCTGTACGTTTCTTGCCGCACATGCAGTCCTTGAGTCAGATGAATAACACGCGCCAGGCAAACAAGGCTAATGAGCACAATCCGGTGACAGGTGTCAAAGGCAATCTAACAATGCTTGGATCATCATGATCCATTCCTAACCTTCTACGTTGGTTTAGGATTACCAGTAATCCAATTCAAATCGTCACTCTTGGAAACAGGATGCAATGTCACAGTCATCATACGACCAATGGAAAAAATCTTTCAAAAAGTTTAGTGGCCCTTTCACCCTTCCGTTTTTTTTTCTGTTTGCAGCCTTCAAATGAAAAAAATTCCGGCCCCCTGTTTTGGATCAAGTGGGGAGAGGCTGCAAGCAACAAATAGAGAAAGTGCAAGAAGGAAAGAAGAGGATTTGGCAGACTGTGGGCAGCTTGTGAGTCACAGGAACTGTATCTGACCTCTTGTGGGAGAGGTGATCCTGGAACAGGGCCAACCAGAGTGCACCACGTAATTCTCACTAAACAACACAAAGGGTCTTCACCTGTTCCGTCAGCACAACAGTTCGAGTGCACATGAAGCAAAACTAAAAAAAAAAAAAAAACGCTTAGCCACAGTAAACGTATCTGCCACCAAATTTAACCGGATCAGTTTGTTTCTAAAACAAGACGCTTCCACAAACAAGGGGGGGGGCCAGGCGTCACTCGTTCCTCACTTTTCCTCCTCTGCAGCTGATGTTTTCTCAGGCTTTTGCATAACAGGACATTGCTGATAGCGTGTCTCTGATAAATTCCGCAAGTATAAAAACGGTCGCCGTTTTTGTTCAGTACAACAACAAATTCTGAATAAAAGAAAATACCACAGTGAACTACGAGGAAATCAGAAAATAAGAAATACGCCTTATAAATGTAAACAATCATTTCAAAGTTACGATCCTTCATACGGCGTTAGCATCATTGCTACTTGCTAACGTGACTGATCAAAGGATGATGCGATTGATTGAGTTGAAAACAAAACATCTGGACTAGTCGTTTGAACAATACAGAAAAACAGTGGTCCGACAGAAGGGAACAGACCTGGTCAAACACCGCGCAACAGCTGTGTCAACCAAACACACACACACACACACACACACACACACAAAAGCCTTATGAGCTCAGTCCTGACCAGTTTAACAGGATACACATCCTTTTGGTGCAATATCCAAAAACTGAGGCATGACAATGTCCAGCTGTTTTTTTCCTTTATTGTTTATGGGTTGTTGTTTTTTAACAATTTGTGTAATCCTTAAAACATTAAAGAAATACCCCCCCCCCCCCCAAAAAAAACACGACATACAACTTGTCAGTGTATTCAGTCATCCATTGTCTAATCCACTCCTCCTCACGAGGGTGGCGGGCGCGCTGGAGCCGATCCCAGCTGTCTTTGAGCAGTAGGCGGGGGGGGGGACACCCTGAACTGGTTGCCAGCCAATCGCAGGGACAATTTTGAGTGTTCCATTCGCCTGACACGCGTGCAAGAGACGTGTGACGCTAATTAGAGGACACACCAGTCATCTCACAACCGACACCAAGGGTCAAATTAATCTCTTTGAGGGGGTGCCATCATTTTTGTCCGGGTCTAGTTCATGTATTAAAAAATATATATACTGTATATATAATTGAGTTGAACCGCAATTCAAAAGCAATGTCTGATTTTCATTCCATCTGTATTAATACTATTGTCAGATTCAAGTTATTTTTGTGGCCACAATTGGTTTTTTTTCTGTCATTAACACAGGGGTGGGGTACCTGTACCTGTGTCTGCGTATGTGCAAGGCGGATGGCAAGCTGAGGATCAAGGGAGGATGCTTGCCAGTTCTGACGCAGCACTCTTTCTCAGCGTAAGACTAAGGGATTTCACTCTCGTTACAATACCCTGTGTAGGCCCGTTTTAAAATGAGCTCCGTCACGTAGGCCTTTGTGCTCTGTAACCACAGCGACCGCGTATGCACGCGTGTTTGTGTCTACAGTCACCCCCGTACGCTTATTGTGCACGCGTGCATGCGTCACAGAGGGCCGAGGGCTGCAGGCACTGCAGCAGACACCCAAGCCAGACCAGCGGGATGCTGTGGTTCAGTGATGTTTGTTTCCAAGGTCAGATGACCTAGACCGTGAGTATAAGGCCTTATATGCTTTAGTGTGGGCATGGGTTGAGTTAAAAAAAAAAAGGTTGGTAATTGTGCAAATCAGGTGCCGGATTGGTGCTTACCAGAATAGCCCAGTAGAATTGTCAGTTTTCAGCTATAAATCGCTCAGTAATTAACAATGAGCACAGCGGTTTCATGCAATCTGTAATATCTGATATGAAGTGATTAAAATACAGTACTACAACTAATAATAATAACCACATCTTGGCCTCATTTCCATTCTTCTCTCTCTCGCTCGCTCTCAAAAGGAGTTATGAAAGTGGAGGCTGAAGCGCTGCACGCCGCCCATCCCCCTCAGCCGCATCTTCTACATCAATTGCTGCAGAAAGGACCCATGATGGTTCTTCGGTCCTCCCTCCCTCCCTCTCAGCCATTCCACCAATGGCAGCGCAGCTTCTACTCAGCCGTCCAAAGCGCAGGTGTCACCTACTGCGTCCCAGGCCTGGCCACTACCGACGTCATGCTGCCTGAGCGTATTCAGGTCCTTAGTTAGTTGCACAATAATGTAAGCACCAGTTACAAAGCCTTGATCAGTTTTTTAAAAAGTATGGAAGGATTTTTTTTTTTTACTCAGGTTCTAGCAAGAATTGATTTGATATGTTATTGTTTAAAAAAACGACATTGATGGTTCCAAGGGATAGCGGCTCCAGGATTCTTTTCCTCCTGGGGCGAAAGCGGTCTTGACCAATACACAAACCGTGCAGCGCCATCCCTGATGGTGCCTCACCGTTGCTGGTGCGGTATTCTGATAAGATGACAATGATACGATTATAACCTGCTTAAATGGCACAAAAATACACCGTGGCATTTGCGATGTGTCGGAGACTTATTCTGATTGATCAAACGCATTTTCACCTCTTCGTGCAAAGCGTGCCAAAGGTCCAATAGAGTGTGATACACGTTGGATGTTGGCCCCGTAATGAACACAATGCATGATTCAGTTCAAGAAAACAAAAAATGTCGCCATCATGCCCACATAACATGCTATCTGTGCGCTGCGAAATGGGATCATCAGTTTTATGCACCGTAAAATCAAGAACATAAAACATTTTAAATCATGCTAATCCTGATTTCCCGCTTGAATTGGGAACTTAAACAAGAATACTAGAAGCAGATAAACAAAAGCTCCAAATCAATGACAAATAACAGACTTGATCATCCCTTGCCTGACAAAACCACTGATACTGTACTTCCCATCCATGGCCAAAAAGGAGAAGGAAACTGCGCCTCCGTGTTTAGGCCTGCATCAGCATCACACGCACACACACAGACACTCCCGGAGCATCCTCTCCGGAATAAATAAATCAATCTAAATTGGGACCGGCGGTGAAAGCTGCTCAGATTGGTTTTGTCAAGAGGTGACATTGGCTCCGTGTAAATGTGCTTCTTTTTGGTGGAATGCGGATTGCGGAAACTCGCTTGCATTGCGCCCGTTAAAGGCAATTCAATGGTCACGATATCGTCCTCCCATGAACGTGAACTGGACAGCAGACCGAAGCTTGTATCAGCCCCTTGGGCGTTAAGTGCATTTTACGCAAAAGCGGCGCATCCTCCGCGAAGGGTGAGGCACTGTCGAAAACACCAACCTCGACGAGGATCTATTTCGAATAAAACGGTCATCCATAGCATGGCGATTGCTCGTTTTCGTCGCTAAATAGCCAGGCTGAATTATATGCCACATTACAGCGAACGGGGTGTTTCCCCCCCCCCCCCCCCCCCCCCAAGCGCTTGTCAGAAAAGGATTTCTACAATAGTCATCCGCGGGTGATCACTGATCGATCGTTCAAGCCAACTTGACATTGGCGCAGAGGCGCCGCAAGAAGGCAACGAAAGCACCCAGACCCCCGCAGGTTGCCTCCATCACGTTCTCCGCTCTGCATCACGACGGCATTGACGACGAGACGTCAACAGCACCACCTTCGCACTCATCCTTAATCACCGCTTGCCTCCCAAACAACAACAAATACATTTACGGCGCACAAGGTCATTGAGGCTAATCTGGAATAATAACATGAAGGATCTTACTCTCTCCGACCACCGCCTTTAATCCGATAGGTGCCATGATGGTGCCGAGTATTGGGTCTTGTGCTTCCTCCTGTCGTCCTCCTCCTCCCCCTCCCGCTCCCTGTGTTCACCTCCTCCCATCACTGCGTAGGAGCCCTCACAAGGAGTCGTCGGAACGTATCCTTCCGCACTGTGCGCACCACTATTGGGGCGTATTTGGACTAACTACTGCGTCTTATTAGCTATAAAAAAGATTACTTTCGTTTTACTCACTTCAATGTATTATATCGAGAAAAAAAACACGAATAAGATTGTATACGGTTAATGGGGAATTGTAATACGCATTTAGGCTGCTCGTGGTGGTTCGGCATCCAGCCACAAAATTAGACGAGGGGGAAAAGCTCTCTGGCATTTTTGCGCGCAAGGAGAGCGGCGATTACTTGACATTTTTCCCGCACGATCGGCGCTCTAGTCGAGCTAGATGTGACTATAAAGAGGCAAAACTGCGCACTATTTGCTTACGAGCACGTAGTGACATCTAGCGCTTCACGGGTTGCAGCCACTCGTCGCGCGCACATGTCAACTAGTACACACACGTTTGCCTTACTAGTAGTCACATGAAGTTGCCCCCCCCCCCCAGTCGCACTGCTACCTTAAACAGACAGTTTTGCTATTGGCTCTGATCATAGCTCTACTTGTATACTAATTACTACTGACAGCGTACCGCGGGGTATCCAGCGCACGAGTATAAGACGAACTTTCACCGGCGCTTGTACTATGAAGGAATGTCCACATGGGGGCAGTATGTATCTTTCCGCATTAACATAATACGCGTTGGAAAAACTGTGGACAATCGGTACATCTTGCATAGCGAAACAATAGAATCGCCCTTATTATGCCACCGGCGATGTAATAATTCCAAATAAATCTAAAATGACATGAAGCGTGAATAGTGTCCGCTGCCTAAGTGTACGGTTAGTCCGACGCGCAGGAAATGACATCTTCAAACCTCATAGAGGTTGTATGCGTGGCCTTCATCTTCAAACAATAATGTGGAAGAGTAATCGTATTTGGTGGTTGTGGAGAAACCGAGCAGCTCGTGGCCACACCCAAAGCAGGGCCGCCTTAACACGTTGAACCAGTGATGCCTTCCAGAAGGTGTGTCCCGCCTTTCTGAAGCCCAACCGTGCTTTCACCTCCTCCTTCCCCGCCTGCCGCCAGGGTGTTGTCACCGCGCCCAGTGCTCGGAACAAAACCAGCGAAGACAGTAGCGGTAGCGAGTCTCTCTATCTCCCCTTCGCTCGCTCTCTCTCCCTCACGAGGAGACGTTTTAAGTTTTCGCCTCTTGGATTCGGTCGAATAATTGCGGTGCTATTTTGAGAACCTCGCCACAGTCGACCCGGAATATACACGCCTGCAACCGGTTCGGATTGTGACCGAGTCTTTGGGGGTTCTGCTGCGACCATGGGGGACGTGGTTTCCTCTCACCTGGATGAAGGCAAGCGGGAGATGATTACAGGTATGTGGAGGAGGGAGTGTCTCAACAATACTCTCTCCTTTTTTAGCACGGAGCCGAAACAGGAACGACATTTTGTTTTGACTCACAGATTATTATTTTTTTTTTCGCAAGCAAGCAATCGTTGCTTTTGTGGTTGTACGGGGCAGGCCAGAAGCAATGTCACCAGAGTGTATCTTTGAAATGGAAAATTCTTTTGTTTGGACTATTTAGTCACGTTGACCGTTTCAATATTTCTGCTACTATTAGCATATCGCCCCAAAACAAATCAATGGAAAATTCTTCGTTTGGACTATTTAGTCACGTTGACCGTTTCAACATTTCTGCTGCTATTAGCATATCGCCCAAAAACAAATCAATGGAAAATTATTCGTTTGGACTATTTAGTCACGTTGACCGTTTCAACATTTCTGCTACTATTAGCATATCGCCCAAAACAAATCAACAGTAAAAAACAATCGTGAGTTGAAAAGGGAGTCGACACAATTGCCCCCCCAGCAAGTGTCACCACCTGTGCCGGTACAAAAGCATCACCATTTTTTTCCCTTTTGCACAGGGAACTGTTCTACTCGAGCTTACGAAAGAGTTCTGCTGTAGGCCCTCTTCCCAGACATAATAAGTAGGTTTCCCCAAAGAGAAGAATGTTTGTATAAATTGGTAGTGGCTGCTATTTGAGTCTCGGATTGCTCCAACCTCCCGCTGCGGGCAACCGAACATTCTGTGGGATTTTTCTTCCAACCAAGCGCAGAGCAGAGGAGACGTGAAGAGGCCAGAGTCTTGACTCGTAACACTCTCCTCGGAAAGAACGAGCTCGGCAGTAGAGGCTATCATAAACAACTCTGCTAAAGGGAGAACGTTTTACGATTGAGTTGATTCAGTAGGACGCTTTCTTCAAGCCCAGACCGGACTTTAAAGCTTTTAGACGACATACATAAAAAGTGATGTTTCTTTGCACTTCTGACCCGTATGATAAATGAAACAACACAAGAACATATATATTTTAAAATCTGGTTCTGTTCACGCAATGATGGAAAGTACAGTCATGTTTTCTCACTATTTGCTTTTTATTCCTTGTTCAGAGGCAATTGCGCGAAACGACACACACACACAAATAGAAGTCATCAATATCTAAATCTGATGCTCTGGCGAAAGGACACTTTGATCCTCTCCTCTTTCTTTTTGTTTTTAATAACACTGTTCTCTATATTGCACCAGCGTATGGCCAACTGACCTAAAAAAAAGTGGGAACTTTATACACACAAGCCCCGTGACCTAGAATAAAATCGGACACAGAGTCCGACCTCAATAGGTTCACGAATGGATCATAATAAATCTCTTTGCTGTGCTTCTTGCACCGATCAAACATTTTCTGGGTAAGTGGAGACATTAATCGAGTGAGCTACGCAAAATGAATGATTCCTTTTGCCTTCGTAATGTCGATGGGTTCAAGACGCGCTGTTGGTTCCCTAAACTGGAATGTTTTGCTTACTTTGGCAGAAAGAGGCATGCGATGGAAAATACAAAGTTGAATGCATTTTAAAGCATAGCGCACAGACCAGCTGTGCTCAAATTCTTTCCGGACATGGATGTCCTTTTATTATTTTTTTTTGTCTTAAAAGGATTCCGAAATCAGACAGCTTCACCAGAATCTAAGTGCAGTGTTTTCATCTTTCTAGCATCTTACAAAATGCTCTCAAAACCGTGCAACACACACACCCATCGGAACCAAAATAACCTTCCATGAGAGCTATTTGTGCATTTCTCCAAATGTCTTCACATCATTAATTGGCTTTGAAAATTTCCCCTGTACTATATTTAGAATACAAGGCGCTCTCGTGAAGTTGTGGCGTCGCTGTTGTTTCTCCTCCGCATTCTTCTCACACCAGTGTTGCCTTGTCAGCGCTTCCCCCCCCCCCCCCGCTCTCCAACCTCCGGTCATCTCCCTTCTTCCTGTTGTCCCTTCCAGAAACGTATCGCAGTTAACACCGTCTGCTGCTAGCGCAGCCAAACGCATAGACTCCTTTTTTTCCGGCACAGGCACATGGGAAAGACGCACATCCTCTCTTGGACGGATTGCTGAGGAAAAAGACGGCAGCCGTTAGAACTGGGTCAAATAGCGGCGAGACCATTGTGCACGAATGGAAACTGTGAGGGGGGGGGGGGTTTATTGATCAGGGGAAGGAGGCGGTGTTTTGTCTCCCAAAGTATTTGGAAGATACACCAGAATTTCCGAGTCTGCGTTATGGTCAGAAGTGTCTGGGCATGATTGATTTTGATGAAGCTAGAAATAAAGCGAATATTAATTGGACCAGGGTGGCACAGGGCTCGGCTTGTTAGCACGTCGGACGCACAGTCCGGAAGTGCGGGGTTCGATTCCGGCCACGGCCTTCCTGTGTGGAGTTTGCATGTGGTCCGTCATCGTGGCTGTGTGGGTTTTCTCCGGGTACTTCGAAAACATGCAGGGTATATTAAAGGAACCATCACAGATGCTGGCCTTTGAACTTTGCGTCCATTGCACTCCGGTTGTTTTCCTCTTTGGTCCACAATTTCCAAAAACAAATTGAAATGTGCACTCATCAGACCACAAAACATTTTTTTTCTCTTAGCATGAGTCCATCTGAGATGAGCTCGGGTCCTGAGAGGCTGGCGGCAATTCTGGCTGTTGTCGAAAAATCAATTTTACTTTGAAGTTGCAGCAACGACCGTAGCGCCAAACTGTTGTCGTTTCTCCTCCTACAGCGAAGACGGGAGATGTGATGAGACAGTTCGGCGACGTGTATAAGCAGCAGTATGCCGTCGCTCTCTTCAACAGCATCCGCTACGAGATCGAAGGAGGTGGCGGGCCACAATCGCAGTTGCTCCACCGGAAGGCAAGTACCCAAAGCCGTTTTCTGTCATCACCGCCAAGAAACCCTCGAGCGAGCTAGCGAGCCAATTAAAGGCCAATGCGGTAAAACGGCATGTTTAACCGCTCGCTGCGTTTGTGATCATGAAGAGGAGCAAGTACAGAACCGGTTGCCAAGGGATTTGTCAACAAAGGCCAACAGAACAATGGAGTAAAAGCTTTTGGACGAAATGCACTTTGAAGATTTTGCTCATTTGATCAAAATAAATGCATTTCTTAATTTTTTTTTTTTTCAGGATCCTTTGGCTGGCCGTTCGATCTTTTCAGGGAATTTGTTTCAGTACCTGGAGGAGAATCGCAAGTGGAGAAATCGCTTCGTATCGGTGCCGAACAACTACACCATCAACCTCTATGAGAGCAAAATAGTGGGTTCACTTGACTCGCTCCTTTGCCTAATTTTTTTACCTTAGTTATGACAACATGTAATTATTTTGATTTTTTTTTAAAGGCACATGAGCGGACTCTGCATCCCAAAGTAACCATCAACTGTGCCGGCTACAAGGCCCTCACGTCTATTGAAGATTACATGGAACTGATTAACGAAAGCCTTCCAGGTATTCGGCTGACGACATACACGACTCCCAAAACAGTTCGGGATAGTTGGCTTTCAGGTGAAATTGAAAAAGTTCACGCTGCAGTGGTATCATATCGTATCGTATCGTATGGTATCGTATCGTATCGTATGGTATCGTATCATATCGTACCGTATCGTATTGTATTGTATCGTATCGTATCGTATCGTATGGTATGGTATTGTACCGTATTGTACCGTACCGTACCGTATCGTATCGTATCGTATTGTATCGTATCGTATCGTATCGTATCGTATCATATACTAGTACGATTAACTTGTGTGTGAGTACTAACCAACACTTGATGCATGCTGGTTGCCTTTTTCTAAATGAATTTGTCCCTCACCTTGTTTCAGATGTCAAAGCCAAATCGAGCAGCAATCCGTTTATCAGATGTGCAACGCAGTTCCCACTCATCCTGTGGCACCCGTACGCCCGCCATCATTACTTCTGTGTGATGACCGAGAAGGAGCAGCAGAAGTGGCACGCCGTCTTGCAAGACTGCGTCCGGCACTGTAACAACGGTGAGAAAAAAACTCCAGTAGCCAGTTCACTATGACACCGTCGGCGCCCTTAATTGTTCGTCATCGGGCGACAAGTTCAAAGGAGCTCCGAGTGGGGCCACCCGTGGAATCTGTGAGCAGTGAAAGTCACTGAAACTCCGAAATGGGTGTGTGAAGCTTGCAAAGTCGAAATATTTGACAGCGGATTATTATGCACCCGCGCACAACTAGTCATTAATAAAAATTCACATGTGAGGTGAGCGCCATTGTGGGAACAAAATGTCGGAAACACCTTGTGTGGATCATGAGAGCTTTGATGGTGGCCAACGTTGACAATATTGCTGTGGTGCGAATTACAGAGTGACGAAAGAGGCTGACGTTGCCCCCCCGCCCCCGTTGGACTCTTAACAGAATTAGCGAACAAAGTTAGGAGTCGTCTCGGCTGAACTCTGTTCTTAGCGGCCTTTGTGCTGCTGTTGTTGTTGGAAGAAATCAAGTGGCAATCAGTTAGTGGCGCATACTTGGCTAAAAAGGAATCTCAAGCTGGCTGTCACGCTCTTGTTGTAAAAGAAAATTCAATGGAGGAATGGGGGGGGGGGGTCCTCGGCTCAGAGCTATAACTTCTAGGGCAATCAATGTCCTACAGTGGAGAAAAGAAATGAAAAGAGAGTGCACAATGGGGTACTGATTTTTTTTTTTTTTTAATCGTGTTATGTCATGAATCATCAGCTGGACATCTGCAGTGACGAGGCTTGGGTCAACGCAAGTTCACAATACTTGCTGCCGTGGAGTGCAAACAATTAAAGGGAAATTCCCCGCGTAACTGTCAGCTAGTGAAATGCGTCGGAACAAAATAATCATCATCATAATAATTTTAAGTTAAAAAAAAAACACTGAACATTCAACATGCGTTTTCAATGGAAAAAATGGGTGAAATGGCCCCTTCAAAATAAAAGTAGGATAAAAAATTTAAAGAAAAAACATCTCAGAATGTGCAAATTGCGAGTATGACGGTGTCTACTGTATGTTGTAATAATTTCTCCCCAATGCCGCTTCTTCCTCCTCGTCATAAAAATCTCAGTAGCGGTTTTTACATAATCCAGGCAGATCGAACGCATAAGCATTTATGCATATCACATATTTACGATGAACAGATTACAAAATCGAGACATGCCCAAGGATGCACAAACATTCTTTCGTGACATTTTTGTCAGGCTGTTATTCTCGCGCGCACTTCTTGGCAAGTCACTCGGGGAGTCCGCCGTGCCAACTTCCTGCAATAATGTGTTGACAACACTAATCCGCGGGTTGACTGAAAAGTTGCTGTTGTCCGACGGCGGAACCTCTCACTCATTAAATTGATCAATTCATCACGAAGCCTGCTCATGACTCCTGATCATTTCAATCCGCTGCGATGGAGGAGGGGCAAAAGTCATGCGGGGTAGGGGCTCTCAAGGACCCCCACGGCACGTTTCACTGTACTTGCCTTGAGCTGTGAAGTCACAGCCAACGCTCAAAGGCTTTCTTTGTTACTAGTTAATCGATCACTTATTGGGAGATAGCTTGATGTGTGCTCACAGTGGAAAGTGAATTATCATCTGGTTAATAGTTAGCTATTAGCTTGAAGAAATAGGGGTTGCTGGATGTGTTGATGGGAGTGATTTTATTTTGAAATCTGCATTTGAATTGTCATTTCCTGTTCAGCGCTTCCCATTTTAAGTGTCGTAGCAAATGCCAAACGAGCCAAGTGGAATTTTATTACCCAGATTTACATACATCGATGCCTCTGTCTATTTTTATATCCTATGCCCAAACCAGAGCTCGGATGTCGATGATTGAGAGGAACAAGTAGTGCATACATTTTGCTCATAAAACAAAACCAGCCCTTGCCTGTCTTGTTCAGCCTTTTTGACTCCTCCACACGACCTGTTTGGGCATGCTCAGCGAGTCCCCGCGGTACATTCCATCTGGGCTTGAAGAACACGCCGGAAGGAAGCCGGGACTGTGTTGGTGTTTCGCGATGGCTTTGGCACGTCGAGGTCAATTGGATCAGTGTGTCTTGATGACATTCGTGGCTTTGGCCTGCGTTACCACGCCCGGTCTCACCTCTGTCATGTTTTGAGGAGAAAAAAAACTGAACTGGCAAACGACTTTTCAGGCGAGTCGTAAAATGACTTTATGGATGCGTGACCTCTGCCCTCCGTGCGGGCAATTTAAAAGGGAGTTGGCTCGATTAGCTCGTATGTTCTTCAAGGGAAAATCGGGTGTTGGCAGTCCAAAGCTTGCTTCTTTTAGTGTATATGAAATCGGATAGATCGGGGGTCTCCAAACGGCAGCCCGGGGGCCATTGCCGGCCCGTCAGCCGTTTTAGAGTGGCCCTTTTATCCTTCCATTTTGATGTATGTGGCCCTCAAACGACACCTGCTTGATTTTTATCGGTTAATTTTCCACGTGTTTTTATTTATCGTTTTATTTATCGGGCATTCTGGAGGCCCGTGGGAGCTCTTTGGGGCCTGAAACTCCAAATGAGAGCCTGGAGACCAAACTATTCTATTTTGGCCTCGGACCAAAGTCATGTTTAAATGTTGAAAAGGCATTTTTTTTATTTTATTTTTTTACAGCACAGCGACATCTTACAGTGTGCCCCTTCTTCCAGAGAATTCACCACGCCCCGCATTTCAGTGATGACATGTACAATAGGATAATGAGTTCACAAAAGCGTTGAATGTGCTCCCTTTCTATCACGAGCCGACGGCAAAGGCGCACATTTAGGTCAGCTGGTGAAGTTCCTTGTCAGCAGGCTGCTGCTGTTGAATTCTGTGGCGCCCATTCAGAGTGTCACGTTGGTCAATACATAAAGGCCGGCTTTCGGGGCAATGAGGTCATTGCTTAACAGAAATCATTAACGGGGCAGTGTGCAGAATTATCCTGATTTTTTTAGTAGTTGAATCCTGGAGCCTTGAATTGATTGATTGCAAAATGATGGCTCCAAGGCCTGGGAATCTTGTTGCTCCACATCCCAGCCGATAGAGTGCAGTCAGCCTCGCAAAGAGGGAAATACCTCCAAATTTATGCTACGCTAATTGCTGCCACATGTTCTATTTTTACTCAGTGCCCCCCACTAGACACTGCGGAGGAATAAATGTACGGCCTCGTGGTTCAACTGCTTGGCAAAGAGATCAAAAATATTGCCTGTAAATCGACATGGCTTCTCCAGTGAGTAAGAAAATGTAAGAAAAAATGTGCGGCATTAATGCTAGCGACGCGCCGTTGGCAAACATAATTAATCACCAAAACAAACAAGATAAGATTTGCATTTTTTTTGTTCCCTTTGCGGCCTGTTCAACCAATCGAACACTCAATAAAACTTGACGCAGACTTTGAGCTAAAACAGGTCTGGCCTGTAACTGCGCGTATCACTTCACTCGCAAATTATCATCGGCTTGGATGTCGTCTCACTTTGTCACAAAGTCCTCATTTTTGGCTTTCTGAGGGTCAATTGCGGTGCATTTTTTTGACCCGCCAAGGTCTCCGTTTGTTTTCTCCTGCGAGTCTCGCATCTCCACGCGACCTTCCACTGACCGTCTTCCCTTTCACCCATCACTGCAAAGTTATCGGGGAGGGGCGGTTTCCCGTTGGGCTCGCCCTGCCCCCCCCCCCCCCCACGACAATTCCTGACTCATTTCCTGACTTTGTCACCCTCCTCTGAATCACAGACCTGCTATCTATCGCAACACATGGCCCGTTCTTGGTTTGAGGTGAAGTGACGAAGGAATCAATGTGAACGTGAAGCCTCACAAAACGTAAACGTTCTACTGATTTTGAATAATCAACATTTCAAGGGGCTGGGTGGGGGGGGCTGAAGCATACACGTTTTTTTTTAAAAAAGAAAATGTAACTGGTGTTGTTTTATGAGATGAATTTGGTTTGCGGGTGAGCTACTAATTATTAAGTGTTTGGTGCACCGCGGTCTTCAAGGCTGCATTATTTTATTTTATTTTTTTCGTTTTTTTTAATGTACTAAAGACAGTTGAATCTCTTCACATCACCACAACCACATGACAGTAAGTCACTTCCTAAAAACACACCGCTGTTGTTGTTTTAGCACAGCTCCTTCGGTCCTGTCCGTTGTGTGTGTCAGTAACCATGTGAATTCTGTCACCCCCCCCCCCTCAAAAAAAAGCATCTTCCTCTTTTGAGGAGCATGATAGTTCATTTGGTTGTGTTCCACTCTAACCACTGCTAGATTTATTCTCCAGACACAGATTCATCTTTGTCATCACTTAGGGAAACTTCATATTTCCAAAAAGTATATTTAGTGCAGACATAGCATGTGCACGCTCGGGCAACCAACCGCATTAGTTCAGGCTGGTTATTTTGACCCCACCCCACCCCCAAAAAAGTAAAATAAATAGAATCATAATTTGCACAATATAACTCACATAAATAGCGGTGACTTGTTTAAATGATTTGTCTTGGTCATTCAACAACAAAAAAAGAGCTCGTTTCCTTCTCATTACCGCCACCCTCAGGTCTGCCGGAGGACTGCACCGTTCAGACGCCGGCCTTCACTGACACTGTGAGACTGCACAGACAAGCGAAAGGCCACTATGGGACCTGGGACATGATGTGTGGAACGCCTTCACAGGTAGGCCACTCTCGACCTGACTCGAATCCGTTCACTCTGGCTTCCCGGGCCCATAACATGTAAGCTACCAAAGTTTGAAAACTATATGTTAGGTACACTGAATACAGTAAAATTCCCTCCACTGCGTTTTATTTGATGTTCAGTTTGTAACTGTTTTGTTCTGGCTCCTATATATGAATGTGTATATATATTCATTTTCTTCTTCAACCGCACACCTGCTTCCCACACCAAAAGACAAGAATACCTTGACACATGAATGTAAGAAGAGGGCAGCCATCCTCCAGCCCTTTTGCCATAACGCCGTGCCAAAGGTCACCCGAGTCTCACTTCTCAATGAGTCCCTTTCAGTTTTCTACGAGCGCTCCTGAATCAGCCTGTGTTCTTTTCCGTCGCCTTTCCCTTTGCTTATTGCTTGTTTCGCCCCCCCCCGCGCCGCAATGCTTTTGCTACCTGCCTACGCGTAGCTGACGGAGTGTACGGCTCAAGTCAAGATGACATTTGTGTGTCCTCCCAAACACGCGGCATGTCCCGTTTCTCGCCCTATAACACGCGTCACATATTTCCTGCTCGGTAAGATATTTTCGATTGCAGTGAGTGACAAAATGTTGTGCGTATTTTTTTTTAAATGGTTAATTCAATGCACGTGGTTTTCATTTCCATTCTGACAATATTTTTACAGTGCATTTATTCATCTGCAAGTCGTCCCCCTCCTATGCCAGATCATATTTCGGTCTTTCATGATTGAAAAATATCATCTTGTCCCGTGCTGATATTTACTCTCAGACTTGATGTACGGCATGAGAAACTGTTGTTTGCACTTGCGAGGTGAATATTTTATTTAAATGTGTTAAAATAAACACAAATCATGAAAATTAGCGGTTCATTAATATTCAAATGAACTCGTCTGCTCTTCCACTATTTGCATCGTCACAAAATGGGTGAGACACGAGACGATGCTTCCGCTCGCCTTGATTGAATGAATACTCTGCACATCGCGTGTGTGTTTTGGTACTCTACGCTACTTCTTGCCTCTGAATATTTCATCTCAATGGGCACACTGTGTCTTTTCAAGTTTATTTTGGTGGTTCTTTGGGTCACGTTGAGGGTGAGTGGAGAATAGTCCCCCCCCCCCCCCACATGCCTCAACACACACGCACACACCACACCCTCAGAGCAAATCAAAACAAAAACAAAACAAGGAAAGCCAACATCAAAATGTGAATCGCAACCGATTCAAGAGTGCGCTTAGCTAGCCACCGTCAAAATGTTATTTTTAGCTGTGTGTGTTTTCAATGCGCTGCATGTTTGTACTGTGGGAAAGGAAAGAAATGTCATCTGTGCTCCATGTTACGCATCGAGCATATCTGACAGTAAAGCTGACTGGACCTGATGTGTATATGTGTATGTGTATGTGTGTGTGTGTGTCCAGATCCTGGCAAATCTAGTGATGGAGAGTCTCCATCCTGAAGTGAGAAACGCAATCGGTCCTCGTTTGAAAGGCAAGATGCAGCAAAGGCAGCGAGATTGGATGTTTGTGAGTTCTCGTCCGATTGTTTCAGCACAGCGGAAGAGTGAGAATAATGCTTATTATTGGCACGTATGTGTTTTTTGGTTGGTTTTTTTTTGTAGATCTCTGATGCAGTTTACCGGCAAGTTTTGTCCCAGACCGCCAGTGAGTATGAACTTCTTCTTGAAAACTGCGAGACTCGGAAGGTTCAGCTGGATGCCAGGCTGAGAACTGACATGGACCAGGTCATCACATCCAAAGAACACGTCAGCAGCAAGATTCGAGGTAAGCCAATTCACTGAGATGATTTTCCGCAACTTCCTCATGGCAACTGACCTCCTCCGAATTTGAATCAGGCACTAGAAAAACGATTGTGGTTCATTTTTAATGAGTTTGGAAAATAATGCTCGTGTGCTTCTCCCGCGTGCGCAGCCCTGGTGTTACCCAAAGCCGAGTCTCTCCTGAAGAGGAGCGTCCAACCTTACATCAACTCCATCCTAGAGGCTCTCATGGAGCCCATCAGCCGAGGTTTCGCTGAGGTCAGGGATGTTTTCTTCCGGGAGGTGGTGGACATCAGCAAGAACCTCTTAAACGGAGGAGACAAAGAAAAACTGGCAGAGGTAAGTCGGATTTTTGCTCAGGGCACATTTGTTGCCTCCATGCGCTGCCACCCCCGCAAACCGGATCACGCCGCCGCGTGGATATTTCGTGACAGCACCTGGAGAAGCTCTCCATGCTGGCCTTCCATCCAGTCAAAATGAAGAGTTGCTATGATAATGTGGAGGAGCTCAACCTGGAGGGACTGCAGCAAAGGTTCGACGTCTCCAGCCCTTCGGTATTTGTCAGCAGGGCTCAGATCCTCATGAGGGAGGTGAGAAGTTAAGCTGCCATTTTTTTTTTTCTCGCTCTCTCTGGAATGTTCACATGTTGCCAATAGTCAATGCGCTGTCGCTGTGGCTGAGAGGGAACCTGCTAGTCGGCTCAAAGAAACTTCGCAGTTGCCTGTTAGTGGCCGAGCATGACGTTCTAAACCACCGAAATACGACTTCTTGTGGGTTTTTTTTTCTTTGACAGCAAATGGACAATGCAGTGCACACATTTGAGCAGCTGCTGCAGCAGTCGTTAGCTGCCCAAGGAGAAAATGACATGTGTAAAATCATCCAAGGGTGCCAGGACAGGGTTCTCAAGGTAAACTGGAAAGAAAGAACACGGATATTGTGTAACCGATAATTTAAAAAAAAAAAAAAAGAAGCTTCATTCGTCATGATTTTTGCAACGGCGTTTTCGGTTTCTCCCTCCAGAAGTACGATTACGACAGCAGCACAGTACGCAAGAAGTTCTTCAGAGAGGCTCTGCTGCAGATCATCATCCCCTACATGCTGCAGCAGCTGGCGCCGTCCTGCTCCCCTGTAAATGCCCCCCCACCCCCCCGCTGCACTGCATTTTGACAATCTTGTTTTCCTCGTGTCAGCTGTTGGATCAATAATAATAATATTCAACACATCAGGCCTTTATTGAACTGCAGAGTGTTTTAATAGATGAACCCGTGTCTTCGTGCCCCCCCCTCCAGGAGCTGCCGCGTTTTAAAGAGCTCATCTTTGAGGATTTCTCCCCTTTCCTTCTTGTGGAAAATATGTTTGAGGAGGTGGTGCTGCAGTCTGTCACGAAGGACATCATGATGGGTGAGGATTGCGGAACGATTAAGCCTCCGATTGTCCTTGGGGGGTCGATTTGTTTATCATTCAAAAAAAATAATCGTTGACTTTTTTTGCTCCACACGTGCGTTCGTTTCCCGTGCGTAGCTGTGAAGGAGGCCGCCGTCCAGAGGAGGCACAATCTCTACAGGGACAGTATTGTCTTGACCAACAGTGACCCCGACCTCCAAGCGCTTGGCGAAAATCTTCCCGTGGACTGGGCCACCAAATTCGGCAACGGTCAACCCGAAGGTGGTAGCGGCGATGGCGACGGAGGTTCTGGGAAAAAACGCAAGCAGGTGGTGTCCATGATCCAGCTCGAAGGAGTACCTTTGCCCTACGAGTCGTGTTTGGAAGTTCCTGGGGTGGAGCTCATCCCCGAAGAACAAGCCGCGGCGTCCGATGACGCGGAGGAGCAGGCAGAGGCCGACGCGTGCGGGGGGCCGAAATCCCCGGATAGCGTGGACGAAATCAGAGATCTGATCAATCCGGTGACGGAAGTGGTGCTGCCAGATGAAATCCAGAGCGACGCGTCCAACGGGACGCTGCCGACACTGGCCGATGGCGCGCAGGAGGAGGTGAGCCACATCACCACGTTGGTGGAGGATGTCCCCTTGAAGTCTCCGCAGGAGAAGAGATCACCGCAGTCCATCCTCCAGCAGTTGGTGGGAAACAAGGAACAGGAAGACGAGAAGGAGGAAGCGGCCATTAAGAGTGCTATTGAGGAAATCGAGTTAGCGGTACAGGAAGGTGAGCACGAACAAACTACGGAGGTTTCCGCCACCAAATCGGATTCGTCGCGGCAGCCGGCGTCGGCGAAGGACTCCGCTCCACACGAAGAGCCTCAGCCTGTCCAAAAGAGCCTGAACGGCGACGACAGTATCATAGACCCTGTAGAAGTGGAAGTGGCTGTCGCGTAGGATGGCCGCCGTCCCAAACGCTCGTTGTGTGAGAGGTGGGAGTGCATTTTGCTGGGACTTGCTTCGTATCGTTTCTTTGTTGATGTTGCACACCTCAAGGACCAATGATCTCATCCACGGCTTGACTTCCCTGAGATATTGTTCTTGGTGATTGGTTCTTCCGTATAATCCCCACGCAGGCTTCCTTCATATTTTGTTAATGACACTGAATGCATCACGCTTGGGTTTTTTTTTTTTTTTTTGAACGCTGATTATGATATTCAGCACAAAAATACCCTTGTGGTCAAATGGGATATTCTCTAAAACCTGACAATTTTGCAATAATGCGTTGACGGTAGTGCGCCGTTCTTGGCAGCAGGGGGCACTGCAGTATATCCCCTTATTTTAACAACTACAGTTTTTCAAATCATATCTATTTTTGTAAGTGTTTTCTGTATTTATAATGTAGACTTGATGCGTGTTTTAAGCGATTGCGTTTGTAGGTGTTGGCTTCAATGTGTGGGAGTTTTAAAACCTATAATCTCAGTCGGCTTTTCTATTTTTCTCCAGCTTCACTGTAAATGCATTCGATCAAACGTTACGGGTGTCTAGTAAAGCACATTTTCTTTCTTTTTTCTCATTCTTTGGGCTCAGGTTCAGTTTGCTCAGCTCAAATTGGCCTTGTGAACCATAAATGTTTGAGAGGTTTTTTTGTTTGTTTTTTTTAACCTGTTCATCACACAGAGGTTGGGATAAGAAACCAAACGAGTCACAATTTGTTAATTACTCACTGGGGAGACAAAAGCTTTTTGAATTATTCGTTTAGAGACTTTGAGAAATAATGACATACAATAACATGAAACGCGGTTAGTGTATACACTTTTTGCACTCGCAATACAATTCAAACATTCTTTAAATAAAGTACGTGATCTGTTTTATCTTAGATGCTGAGAAGAGAGCTGCAAATCCTTCACTCTTTTTTAAAAACATTTTTAATAGCTTCAGCTTGTAAAATCACCTCTTGCATCTTGAAACATTTGTCTGGACACCTTTGGTGCAAGAATTAAAATTGTTAAACTATACATTGCTTTCAATGGAGGGGCGCGGACACCTCTCCTTTATTTATTCCTGTACCCGTGTGGTTGTGCTTTTCCAGATCTAGGTCTTTGTTTTCGTCATCTTGAAATATGTACCGTACAAACATTTGTTGTTGAATAAAGTTATTTCCTGAACTATGCTTTCTTGTTTCGTTGTTAATCTGATCAAAACGTATTGTTTTAAAACAACAACCAACAAATATGAAGCTGAATGATTAGGTCTTAAAAAATCAGCAAATGTGAAAAAGATTTTGTGAAACGAAATCAATAAATAAAACCTCGGTAACGACCTCAATCCAAACATTAAACTTTCTCTTGGGCGCCACCTCCCGGCTAATTGATCTTATTCCAACCTTTTTCAACTTGAGCGCTCCCGTGGGACATTTATGTATTCCTTAAGGGCTACCTGAGACCCGAGGGCACGATGTTGGTGAACTCTGGCCTTGCTTTTGCCTTTGTGTTGGTTGCATATAATGTTATCATCAATCCATTCATTTTCTACAATACTGTACTGAATTTGCTGGAGCCTATCGTTGTTGACTAGACCCTGGACTCATTACCCGCCAACCACCATAGGCCTCTAATCACTCACAAATAATTATACACGCATATTAATTTCAATCGAGACACCATATTCTAACACTTCCACTTAAAATTAACCTGCATGTTTTTGGAGAAGACGAGCGCCCACGCGAGCAGGAAGGAGGTGCCGAGATTCAAACCCAGAGCTCCAGAATATTTAGCTTATTATATTTTTACAATCTTAGTGGATTCATCCTGGCGTGAAAGCCAACTGACGTGTTTTTTGTTAATCAGCGTTGTCATGTTCACACTCTTATTATGACAGCCATACAAATATTTCCGGTTACCACAAGCGAACAGCTTTTGTACTTACTTCCGGTTTCTACACGTCTAAACCGGAAGTAAATTCAAAAGCTTTTCCAAGATTGGAAATTCAACCAGTCGACTCACACACGTGCTGGCCATGCAAACGTGGCTCGAGGACTTACTGACAGTTTAACATGCTGCAAGTTTTAACGTTTCGGGAAAGGTTTATTTATTTTTTTAATATGACGTCCAATTGATTGTCGAGATGATTCGACCAAGAAAGAAGAAGCCTATTTTTTTATGCTGCAACTACAACCTGCTAGCGTTAGCCGAATCTCAAGCCTGAACATATTCAGACGTGTTCTGTGGCACAGCGTGGGGCTTGCTACCATTCAAACTCGAAACATCTTCCAAATCGGTTAATGCAAAGAAAATGGATTACCACTTCCCACCGCAGCTTTTCCCCTCGTTCTACAACAGTGGACCACCAGGAGGCTCGCAGAAACCTTGTGCTGAAATTTGGGGCAGTTACGATCTGGTCCAACCTCAGGTTGGTTTTTTTTGAGCAAAGTTTGTTGAGATTTAATTTAATTCGAGCGCCGTGTGAGACATTTCCAGAGATAACCACTGAGTCTTTGCAAGACGCCTGTGACGTGTCTAATATTTTGAAATCCTCTGTCAACTGCACGTGAGGGGCGGTGCAAAATGTGACACTGACACATACTTGACGTGGAACTTTGTGCTTAAGTAGAGCTTGATCTGTTTGCCTAAGGAAGAATTTGGTGCAGGTAGTCATTGAACTTCCCTTTTAAAGGTAATATCACGTCAGAAAAGTAAATATTCAAAGTCTGAAAACTAACCGTACAGTAACGAGGTATTTCTCCGTCACTTCCCACCACTAATAATCTTGATAGTAATCATAAAAAGCACGTTGTGCTTTCAGGGCGGCTCTGGACCTCCAAGCAAGTGGACCTTTACATCCAGACATCAGGTGAAAGGGGAGATTTGGCGTCACAGAGAACCGGCACCGATTCCCCTCCTCAAACCAAATAACTGTGAGTGACTGACAGCTGCTATTTACAGAAATTATGTTCAAAGGTTATCAAAATTTACTAAATAGCGTATGCAAATCGTTTGGAACTGTGCATTGGAGCAAAAACTGTTTTTTATTTCTGAAAAAATCCCATTATCAGAGGGAGGTAAAACATTTTAATCATTCAAATAGTTGTTGACTTGAAAATTCTGCTCAGTGCCATTTACATACTGTTTTTAGAAATTGGCGAAAAACGAACAATTTAAAACATGCATCTAAAAAGACACCCCCTCACCCTCTCACACTTTCTGAAATGAAATCTGAATAAATTAAGTGACACTTTTAAATAATTTGCCATACTTTATTTGTATTTATTTTTCCCCAATGTTCAGCTCTCATTTGGTCTTCAACTCTTCCTAATCCACTGGACTTCACAGAGCATGTGAGTGCAGTTTGGCATCTCGCTTCTCTATTCATAATTTTTTTTTTTTTTTTACATGTTCTTGAAATCTGTCATCTGTAGATGCAGAACTTCTACATCGATCATTGCCAAGATGCCTTTGGATGCATAAGTGAAGTTCTGGGGGACAATTTCTATTTTAAGCATGGAAGGAAACAGGTGGGTTTGCTTTGTTATTTAAAAATAACAAAAATCTGTTCATTAGAACGACCCAACTAACTTCATCATGAACTCTTCATTGCAGTGATTCAGAGTCAGCGGCAACGTTCTCTGACTCTTGTCTATTTTTTTGTGGGTTACCTTTGGGAGAAGATGGTAGTTATGCGATTAGTCGCTAAAATAGTTGTTGTGCATTGTGTGTAAATGACAGCGTCAACACAAGGATGCAGTTCACACGTGGAAGATCAAACGGTTCCTTGACCTGCTGAATTTTCCACTGTAAGTGTCACAATGCAAACGCTAGTAAATGTCTGGCGGAGGTTTTCTGACATTTCTTGTTGCTTCGCAGATGTCACCGCTCAGATTGCTCCACATCACTTCAGGCCTACGGTGCTTTGCTGTCAGATGTGGTGCAAAATGTCCCGCCGGAGCTCCTGGGCTCGCTGTTGTATGAGGAACTGACGGAGCAGAGAGACCGCCAGCTGTTCTATGAAGGAGCCACAGGGGGCGCACTCAACTTCATCCCCTTCTGCCAAATTGGAGACTCTCAACATGGCTGCCTCCTCTATCCCGGAAACCGGGGAATGGACCGGCTCAGTATCCTTGAATTCATCCTTGAACGGTTTCTCATCGGGACACACCATTTAAAAAAAAAAAAAAGAATGTCCCATCGCCATCCAGTGTACTTCTCAGGAACTTCTTGCTCATGAAAAGTGTGGCGGTGATGGTTCTTAAAGCAGTACCTCAGACTTCCACAGGGTGGCGTGGGAGCTCCAGCCGGACAAATGTTTCTCCTTGAACTCCAGCAAAAGCAAACCGTTCGGCTTCCAACTGAAAGGCCCCATCCGGCAAATCAGCTCGGCGTCCTTGTTCAACATTTGTAAGGCGGAGAAACACGTCGTCAGTCCGACGGGAGGTCGCGTGATCCCGCTTTTGATTTTTGTTTCTATCTCTAGGTTGTGTCGCTGTGCGCTCGGATCGTTTGTGCGGCCTTTGGAGATTTGGCGACAGAGAAGAACCGCGTTTGCTGCAAGTTGTAAACACCAAAGAGGTTGCCACTTGTGTTACTGTCAGGTGAGCTGGAAAGCAATCTACAGGGCCCGAGACAAAATAATGCAAAGATAAATATTTCATAGGCGGCCCGGTAGTCCAGTGGTTAGCACGTCGACTTCACAGTACAGAGGTACCGGGTTCGATTCCAGCTCCGGCCTCCCTGTGTGGAGTTTGCATGTTCTCCCCGGGCCTGCGTGGGTTTTCTCCGGGTACTCCGGTTTCCTCCCACATTCCAAAAACATGCGTGGCAGGCTGATTGGTCGCTCTAAATTGTCCCTAGGTGTGAGTGTGAGTGTGGTTGTTCGTTTCTGTGTGCCCTGCGATTGGCTGGCAACCGGTTCAGGGTGTCCCCCGCCTACTGCCCGAAGACAGCTGGGATAGGCTCCAGCACCCCCCCGCGACCCTAGTGAGGATCAAGCGGCTCGGAAAATGAATGAATGAATGAAAATAAATATTTCATCTGTTTCAAAAAATATATATATCTATTTTTATGTCATTAGTCCTCACGTTTTAGGTGAAGTTTTGGTGGCAAGTGAAAGTGGAATCGTCAACCTGTGGACTGTTGGCAAAGGGTAAGAGCATTTCCGGGTCGGCAAAAGTCGCTCCAAAATGAAGCTTGGATTTTCATATTTCCCTCCCAACTGCGTCAGAATCCAAAAGGTTTGGGAGGACGACAGCAATCTTTACTTTAATGCTAAGTCGTCATGGCGATGGTGTGAATTCTCCGCCCATCCTCGGGTGATGCTCTACGCCGACAGGACCGGCGCGGAACTCTGCGATATCAGGGTGAGATTGAACGCGACCAAACTTTGGGGGAAATATAATGCGCCACACATTGGCTCCTGTTTTGTCACCCCCCCCTCAGACGAGTCCCGCCTCCAATCGCACGCTGTTTAGCATCAGCAGCACCGCGGCGTGCAGGGCTGGAGAGAGGCTTCTCCTCTCGAAATATCTGGCTGAGGTTCACGCCTTTCACCATCTCGTCACCACTCAGGTAACGCGTCTCCATCGAAGGCTTCATGTCTCGTAGTCTGGGAGAAAAAAAAATCGATTTGACCTTCCCGTGTCACTCTTAGTACTCGGCCTACATTCTCGACGAGCGCTTCCCCCGCCTGCCGGTGCTGAAGATGGATCACATGATGCATTCCCCGCCCATGTTCTGTCACGTCCTTCCCGGCGTATCGTCATCCGGGAGCGGAGCTCGCAGCGCAAAGGTTTTCCTGGCTTCCCAGAGCTCTCAGGAAGTCACGCAGCTGCAGTACTCAGGTTTGGAATTACTCGGGGGTGGGGGGTTGGGGGGGGGTTGTCTGTGCATGTTGACGTGTTCATGTCGACACGTTCAGGTGGCCGAACGGAAGCGTGCGTCAGCGTGGGCCCGCCGCAGTCGCTACTCCGGCCTCGCGACAGCCTCCAGCACCTTCCCGTCCAGATCCCGCACCGCCAGGACACGGCGGCGAACAGGCTGTCCTCGTCGTCCGCGGGTGCGGCTAGATCGCCATGAACTCTTTGTTTTACCGCCATCGAATGCCGTTCACGAGGCCGTAAGAGTCATCGAAAAAAAACCCCCGTTTTGACATTTTTAGGTCTAACGTGTATCCAAAGGAGCGCCAGAGACGGAAGCTACGATTGCGTCTGCGTGCTCCAGCTGACCCAGGCAGGCGATATTTTCTACCAGATCCTTGAACACGAGCGGCCGGACGGCTCCTCGCCCCCGGCGACGGAGGACGAAGCCCCCCCCGAAACAAACTCCCGGAAGCCTCCGCCCGCAACGCTGGAAAGTACCCCGGAAACGGCGAGAGAATCTTCAGCGCCTCGCCTCGCGCCTTCTCAGTTGACGGTTCCCGACACGTCCGGCGACGAGGACGTCATTCCGCCGACTCAAGGCGGAGTCCTTCACGGATTTGTGGCCGAGACACCGGAGAGAAAACTCCACGGGGATTTCGGGAACTCGGACACGGGTTCTGAGGATTCTGAGACACGATGGAGAGGACGAAACCTGAAAGGGTTCAACCTGCAGTTGTTCGTCAATGATGATCAAGCGCCCGAGCGCCGATTGAGTGCGGATGGAGAAAATGGAAATGCGCCAAGCGGCGTTCGGGACGCGCACGCTCATCGACCTCACCGGCAGACTTTGGTCAAACTCGGCGAAGATGCTCTCGACACGTGGAAAGTCTGGCTCCAAAAACTAATGCGCAAGAGCCGCAAAAAGAAGCCGTGTCCGCGCCGCCCGCACCAAGTCACCGTCAACGCCGGCGCTCTCTTCGGTCTGACCGGCGACAAAATTAAAAAAGTGTCCCAAGAGAGCCAGAGTATGAGACGTCAACTGAGTCTGTGCATGTCCGAGCGCTCCCCTCTGGTGACAAGCTCCGCCTCTTCCGACGTGGTGCCGTTTCCCGAGCAGGTGGACGCGGAGGCGTGGCCCGACGATCTCAGTCGGCGTCTGACCCTGGCCTGGCGAGGCGAGGACAAGTGGAGAGCGTGGTGGCAAGACCGGCTGGGCCTGAACAAGGAATTCAAGAGGAACGCGCTGCGAAGACGCAGGAGGAAGGAAAGGGAGGCCAGGATGCGATCCGCCGGCCGACGGCTGGCGCTCTCCGAAAGCTTCACTTCGTCAATCACCTACCAGTCCGAGCTGGATGATTTCTCGGACTTTCGGGGCTGGTCCTCCGGGGCGGCCTCGGAAACGGAAAGGCTGGAGACGGAGGGCGCGACGGAGAGTGAGGCGCCGAGAGCAAAGACGCCCGCCGCCGTGCTGGCGGAAGCCGACTCGCCCGCGCCGATCGTCCTCACCCCGATGAAGACCGTCCAACTTGACTCGGCGCCATCCGGTCAGAGGAGAAGCAAACGCCCTGCGGAGGACTTCCTCGCCTCTCTCTTTGGATCACAGGTAGCTGAGTTTTTCACATTCATGTCTTTCTCCGTCGGGAGTTATTCCAAGTCTTTCCCGTGAACTGCTTGTTGGTATAGCGCCTCTAGTGGCGCAACGTTGCAACTGCAGTTAAAATACCAAGCCGCCATGTTGAGCAATATCAATGGGACTGGCTGGGGGAGGAGGGGGGGGGGGGGTCGCGATTTCTTTTATAGTGGATTCGGTCCCTTTCCGCAAAACAAGACGGCGCATTCTAATCATTCCTGTTGTGCACGCAGGACGATCCCGCTCAACACGACTACGACTTTGACGCGGAGGGGCCTTTATGGGGGCCAGTGCGCCACCCCTCCCAGTCTCTGCCCCTCTCCCAGAGTTCACTGGGGCGGCCTTGCTCACAGTCTTCACAGCCCAAGAAAAAGAAGGCGCGTATGGGATTTTGAATTTTTTTTTTTTTTACATTTTTGGCTGAAAAACATTTTGAGTCCCCTCCCGCCCCCATCCCATCCCATATACAGCATTCAGTTAGATGTGTGTGTGGTTTTTTTTTTAAACAAAATCAAGTCATTCCATCAGTCACGGATTTATGGAACCTGAAACCTTCCCAACCCCCAAAGCAACCAATGTGACTTCAGGGACAGAATGCCTCTGCTCTTTTTGCGCGTGGTTTTTACGACCTGGCGACCTCAAGATACGATGAAATGGATTACGGTTTTTAATTTGCTCACAAGCCGGATGGATCTTCCACTCCCCGGAACCCCTCACAAGGCAGAAGACGCGGTGCATGCCGGATTCGGTAGGACCAAGAGACATTTTTATATTCAATGTGTGCGGGCGCGCGGCAATGCAATGTGGAGATGTGGACAATCCGGTGATGAATTGAATCGTGGATGCTGATATTTGCAATCGGTAAAGTGACGAATTCCATTTGATGAAATGTGCCCGTTCAACCTATTTCAAGAAACCGTTTAATCAGCTACTTTGGTCAATTTGTCAGAGGTTGAGAGTGACTTTATCTTCAGCATAACTTCTCATCTCGTCGCAGTAATTTTCTCTTCCAACACTGATCATGGCTGTCGACCGTTTGTGGGTTTCGGTCCCGTTTTTGAGAATCGGTACAGTAGAAACTGATCTGAGTTGTGTTGCAGCTGTACTGCTAAAAAAAATGGAAACGTGGACTCGTCAGACCACAGAAATTTGCATCAGTCCATCGTAGAGGAGCTAAATTTAGGTTGCCGCTTGACTGTAAAGATAAGAGAGCCAAAGTGTTTAAAAAATAACCTTTTTTATAAGATGTTTTTTTTTTCCAAGTACATGTGACAAAAGAATAAATTAACGTCATATCTACAAAGGACTATAATTTTTTTTTTTTTGTACATCATTTACAATTTTACATTTTTCTATGCATTTCTGGATTTTTTTTTTAACATGTTAAATTCAGCATCAGTTTGTTCCACACAACATTCTTTTTGGGACAATTTTCAAAAAACATTTTTTAAGCTACATCTAAAATTGGCAACTTTAACTTTGGGGTTTAAAAAAAACAAACAAACAAACCCGCACACTATCACAAATCACACACTCACCGAATGAGTCAACAGTGTTTGACTCTCGACAGGGAGAGTAAAGTGCTCTTTGCTGCACTTTTGAGTAAATGGCCTCAGGAGAGTCAAGAAAAATGTTCCGCAAGAAAAACAAACATAACTTTTGTCTCACGTTTTCCCCAAAGACACTAGATGCTTCCAACACACAAATTACAAACTGTGCAAAATGAACAAACTCCGAAGTCGAGGGCAGTTGCAGTCACTCAAAGTATTCAGTCAAACCCGAATGTTCCCATCCTTACTGCTGCCGATGGTCCAATAAATTCATGGCCTCCTATTTTGAGTCGATACGTCTCGGGACTTGTTGGAATTTCAACAGAATAAGTTCACAAGATATTGTCACTCAATCTACATATGCACGAAAAATAAAATTGAGAACTCTTTAAAAAGTCTCGTTCAAAATGAAAGACTTGAAAATTAAACCGGATCAAATGCAGATATTTGCAACTGCAGCTGCCCTTGGCTTCTGTGCATCAGTAAACTAATTCGTCTTTGATTAACACTCAACACTTTCTATGCATGCCACATTTGAGCTAAATTAAAGTTCTTGACACAACAACTGAACAATATTTTTTTTTTTTGGCTCTGATCTCACAGCGGTTCTTGCACGCCAACCAACCAGAGCGCCTTCAACCTATTCTACATCTTGGAATGTACCACCGACACATCCAACTAAAAATCTAAAAACGCGCGTCTGCTCAGCTGCCAGTCGTTGTGCAATTCACTTCTCGCGCCGGAGCTTATCAGACAATAAATTAAAAGTCGGAACATTCTGGGGGGTGGGCGTGAGGCACGGCGACGTCAGGCGTTGAGGTATTGGCGGCGGAGGTGCGGCGGGAAAAAGGGCCCTTCGCCATCGCTGCCAAGCGAGCTGCTGAGGGACTCCTCGCCCGAACTCATCATGTCCTCGCAGGAGTCCTCACTGAAAAAAAAATCATTGTAAAAAAAATTAAAACACGCAGTTTTAATTTGTCTACACACAAAGTCAGGACATCTTAAAATGTAAAAATTTGCCGAACATATATTTGCAATTCTCTGACATGCATGACACAGCAAAAAAAAAAAAAACTTTTCTAACTTCCACTTGACGTTGCGCAAAAATGTTTGCAGTCACGCGTGTCAGCTGACTGTCAGTCAGTCAGTCCTGATGTCAAAACTGAACGTCACCGGCTTTGTTGACATACTTCCTGTTCAGATGGCTGAAAACCAAAATTGAAATAAATACTCTCACCGGTAATTATATCAGCCAAGCCAGTTTCTGATATTGACCTCATTAAAAGCTCGCAGAGGTGCCAAACAATTTAATATCTCCTCAAATTGAACATGATTATTTAGCTCGCAGGGATTGACGCAGAACTAATATATGTGGCCACTGAGTCAAGTTCCTCTTTCGTTCTCTCGTCCGTTTCAACATGAGCCGGACGTTTCGGAAAAGCCCTTTTGTTGCACTAAAAGGGCGAGGCCTTGCGTGATGTCACGTAAACTGGCCACGGCTGTGTGACGCACTGTTGCGGCGCCGTGCGTGGTGTTGCAGTTTCTTTAGAATGACGCGAACCTGCTCGTAAAAAAAAAAAAAAACACTCATTGGCTTGCTGTAGAAACTTGAATGACGGTTTTGACCCTTTGGGCTTGGTTTCTTTTTCATTGAATGCGTCACCAGAAGGCGTGTTTGGTATTTTCCAGCTGACTGGAACCTGCTGTTGCATGACGATTTTTGGGGCGTGAGTGCACCCGCGTGCGTGTCTGGCTCATTTTCAAATTCTTTTGAAGATCCTACTATTTGTTTTCAAATCTTGAAATGGCCTCGCCCCACCTCTGAGGTCCTCCGCTCTTGCCTCGGGGGGGGGGGGGGGGGGCGGGGGGGGCAGGCTACACGGGTATGTGGTGACTCTCACCTCTCACTCTCATCCCAGCAGCACTCGGGGATGGTGGGCAGTTCGGGTACGCTGCGATAACTGCTGTGCAGGTTCTGGGCAGTCCGACGCGACACGATCCACTGCAGCTTCCTATGATTGGGTTTGCTGCACTCCGGAGAGGCGTAGTCCGACAAGCACTGAGCGACTTGAGCGCGCCACAACAGCAGCTCGCTGTCTGCAATCTGAAACCAAACAGGCAGCAGAACCATTAGGCCCGGTTTGCCCCCCCCCCCCCCCCCCCTTTGACCTGCCGTCCACCGTAAATATAATGTACACGCTCGAGCTTCCAAATGTGCAACTGGATTCTTTTTTTCAGACTTGTAGCTTAAAGAAAAAAAATAAATAGGAGGCTGAATACTTCTTTGGACCTCAATCACGACATATTGGAGCGATGACGTACTCTTTGGAATATCGAAGCAATTTGGGAATATTCATTCATTCATTCATCTTCCGAGCCGCTTGATCCTCACTAGGGTCGCAGGGGGTGCTGGAGCCTATCCCAGCTGTCTCCGGGCAGTAGGCGGGGGACACCCTGAATCGGTTGCCAGCCAATCACAGGGCACACAGAGATGAACAACCATTACACTCACACCTCGGGACAATTTAGAGTGTTTAATCAGCCTGCCACGCATGTTGTTTGGAATGTGGGAGGAAACCGGAGCACCCGGAGAAAACCCACGCAGAAAACCCCGGGGAGAACATGCAAACTCCACACAGGGAGGCCGCAGCTGGAATCGAACCCGGTACCTCTGCACTGTGAAGCCCACGTGCTAACCACTGGGCTACCGGGCCGCCCCAAACAAAGACAAATAGTCTCATTTTGTTCGAACCCAACATCCAATTTCACAGTTTGACTTTTTTTGCAAAAATGAGCACGCGTCTCTTGATAGAATTACCACTAAATGACACCTTTCATAAACGCGTACCTCCACGGACAGGAGGAGAACGTTTATTGGATCGGCGCCTGGCTAAAAATAAACATGCCTAGTTTGTACACATGCAAGGAGGCTCGCAACTGGCCGCTTACAAAGTCTCCGTCGAGTGCTCAGAGTTGTTATGATGCCGACCACTCACTTTGCTTTGGTGACGTTTTAGCATCGGCGGCTAATAGTTAGCACTTAAGAGAGCGACGAAACCATCCTTGGTCACTTGAAATGGTTCGCCTCTGCTGTGTGTTTTGTTTACCTTCAGGTGTCTCTGGACGTGACGGGCTATTTCCAACATGTCCTGCGACTGAATGGCTTCGATCTGCTGCCTCAGGAGCGACAAGGCCAGGACAGACGGCTAGATGGAAGGGGAAAATGTTCAATGGCGGTTTTGTAATTCAGCCGCCGCCCGATGCAAGTCGACCACGTCGGCCGTGAATTCCCACCTTGGCTTTGGAGAAGGAGATCCGGCACAGGCAGGCTTTGAGCTGAGCCTCCAGCGTCTCCAGGCTCAACGTCTCCTTCCTGTTCACACGAGTGACGAGCGTCAATTCAACTTCGAACTTGGCAGCGGCGTCCCAGCAAATTAGAAAGGAAGGTACTTCCGCTGCCGCACGACCATATTGAAACGCCGCTCGCGTATTTCACGTCTCGCGCGGTGCGTCGCAAAACACAAACATGACCCGCGGCCGATTATGCAAGTGTGGATGTCGGCAATAAATCTTATCGGCGCGCTTCAGCCAGACGCGGCCATCTTGATAGTCGACTGGCGGCCCAAAGCGAGACGCGTCTGCTCACACAAACGACGCCGAGTGCGGTGGAAAGGCGCCGCCAAGCACAAAAACAATGAGTTTTTTTTTTTTTTTACGCGCTGGCAGCAGAAAACGTCGAGCGAAAGTTGAATTTGCAGACGGCACGTCTGTGGCGGCAGAAAGGCCCAAATGCCGAGGGGAGGGGGGGCGGATGTCAAGCGTGTCATGAAATATTTCCAGATTGAAAACAGTTTGAAGCCTCCTTTGATTGTTTTTATTTAGTAGCTGCGCGTGGAAGCTAGCAGCACGTCTGTTTCGATTGGACTCGGTTCAATCTGGGGCAACGCAGTGCCCTCGTGATGTGCATTTCTGGTTCACAGTTCCGAGGTCCTGGGTTTGAAGCTTTGAATCATCCTCGGCATTCCAAAAACTCGCGTGCTCGTTTTAATTGAAGACTAAATAGTCGATAGGCGTCATCAATCAATTATTCCATCTCAGATGTGTGTGACTCTCGTGTTCTTTGCGACGAAAAGAGGAAAACAAGAAGGGGGGGGCGGTCAGTCTTCCTCCTTACCTCTCGGTGGAGTGAGATAGTGCAATCCGATGGTACAAGTGCAGAAAGGTCAAGGCCGTGACAGATTTGGACTTGAAGTCCAGCTTCTCCGTGATGATCTTCTCCATCCGACCGAGGTCGGACACGCTGAAGCGGCACTGCCCGATGCGGATGAGCTCGTCGGTGGACGCCAGGTTGCATTCCTCCTCCGTCATTTTGGCGGCCATGTGGAGGCAGCTCAGGCTGACGCAGGACAAGTGCTTCGGTTGGATCTGAAATTGACATATGCTGGGTTTTTTTTTTTTCATACTTAATGATGATGATCCCGTGTTGTATCACCAGTCCCCCCCCCCAAAAAAAATAACACTTTTAAACTGAAACCGCTGAAATAGGAGCATCTCGTACCCTCATCATGGCCAAGAATCTGTCAAGCAGGTTCACAGCCAGGACGAAGGTCTGCGTGCTGTAGCCAAAGAAGCTGGTCAGACTCCACAAGTCCTCCACTTTGGCATCTCTGCACTTGGCTGAGATCCGCCCGTCCTTCTGGAAAATCAACGCCGGTCAGTTTGACACAATCCTGCCCTCATACTCGCGTGCGCGCGCCTATGGCCAATTTTGAGTCTTCCATTGATTTTTAGATTTTACTCAAGTGAGCGCAAGGAGAACATGCAAATTCCACACCATCGATTCAGGCACACTCCGGAGCCCTTGTGAGGCTGCGTGGATGGATTGAAAGAAAGAGAGGAAAAGATTTGCCATGGGCGCACAAAGGTTGGGGAAACGACACACTTGCAAAGTGGGTCACGACACATCTGAGCTGGCATTTAATTGGTCTCTTAAATGTATTGTTTTATGAAATTCAGCGCCACAGTTTACAACAGCAAGTTATGGTTATGTCATCTGAGTACAGTTAAGAAGAAACTCAAACCCTTGACATGTCAAGGAAGAAATGGCTTTATTGAAAGTCGAGCCAGTAGACTCACCTGATTAGTGGACTCGATGAGACTCAGGCCCGTCTCCTTGGGGAGATAATAGACCTCCAGCTCATAGTTGGCCCGCAGTTCCTTCATCAGTTTGAAGGCATCCATGTCTCAGCTGGCACTCTCGTCTTCTCACTACAGGAGCAAAAACACTTATGTAATTCTGGTCGGTGGATTGTGTGTTGTCACTGATATCTGCCCCTAGACTGGTCCAGAATGTTGACCTGCTTTAGGAAAGAAGTGACGAGCACAGCTCGCAGGCCGGCCCACTTCCCCACAACTGGACCCGGGTGTCAGATTTCTCGGGAGTGAACGCCTTCTGGGCCCCAGAGCAAAAAACAAAACAACTGACTGTCCTTTTGGACGGCGTCGCTTGTTTATTTGGCCCGTAAAACGCTCATTAAAAAAAAAAACGACACAAGGTTCAGTTCCGTTTTCTCGACTTAATAGATGGCAACCGAGGGAGCTGAATCTGTCGTAGACTGCAGCTCGCGAACCTTTTAAATCTTCCCTTCGGAGCGGGGGAGGGGCTGTTTTTTCCGATTCCTCAAACTGCAAAACATTCTCCCCTACTTTGGCGTCGTTGACACCAAAACAAACGTTTTCAACATTATGGCATAAGAATACATATTATATACTGTATATTAATGTGTTTTTGTTCCTGTATTGCTATGGTTAAAAAAAACGTTCCTTGGACAGAACACGATCCCGAGGATACCAACAACGTCCAAGTGAAAAATACACAGATGGTTATCAGGGGAATACCGTGCTTGCAAACTGTTGTCAAATTGCTATTTTTCTCCGAACCGACGAAAAAAAAAGAACGAAATATTAGCGGAATGCCTGTTTTCCGCGTAGAGACGAAACTGGAGATTTTACTTGAATACAGTTTTCGAAATTGCGCGCATTAAACACAACTTTGGTGATACATTCGTCGAATAAGAGACATGGTGAATATTTGATGATCGTTCGATTACTCTTCTAATTTAGATGTAGCCAATGTAAAATTGTCATTCCTTTACTTTCCTCCGTTAATTCTCTCCGCCGATTCGCAGACAGAATGAATTCATCGCAGCGTCTGTGTAATATCTCAATAATCCCTACAAACTGATCCTACCTTTTAAAGAAAATTAGATCCACATTTCTGTTGTATTTGGGTGGTGTAGTCTTGTGTTTTTCCTGCGGTCCGTCTCCTTTCTCTATTCTCCCTTTTGTTGATGTTGCTAATACATACGCCCACCAATTACGTCACGTCAGATGAACCAATCGTGACATTGGGGTAAAACCAGAAATCGCCTCCGGCCGTAGCGGCTTTAACGTACGTACATTATTACAGACATTATTATCGTTTTATTTAGGCCGAGGTCATAACAATCATTGACATGATGCTACAATATGTCACACGACAAGTATATTATCACCTTGACGAAAGCTACCACTGGAACTGGAATGTTACCGACCTTGAACAAAAGACGACTGTTTTTGGATTGACGTTTCTATTACCCAATCACCGAGCCGCGCATTTTCACGTTCAAATAATCCGCCCAAAATAGGCGTTTTTGATTGGCTCTTGATCTGAGATGGAGGCTCGTCGCAAAATATTGCATTACGTAAGGGTTTCGGGTAGATCTCTTCACAAATGTATTTTTCTCAGTCAAATTCTCTTTAGGCTACCGTGTGATTTATGATCGTAACAGACAGACTCAATCAAAAAAACAAAACAAATTACATGAGTAGTTTACCGTGGAAAAAGATATGATGCACTGTGTAAATATACGACCCAGAACATAAAAAACGTTATGAATGTTATACAACTGATCAGTCAAGTACACCGATGTATCTCGTGAATTTGCGCTCCACTGTGCGGATATTCCGCAAACGTCAGTGTTTGGAAGTTGCTTAAATAAAGATCAAGCTAAATAAGTAAGTGAAAAGCTCTGAAAGATATAAAAAATGTCTCGGTCACGCGAATGCTTTTTTTTAATTCTCCCATTGGCCCGGGGCCAAGAGAGAGGCGGGGTTTATTTTCTTCTCTCTTCCCCCAGTCCCCTCTTCGGAAGCGGACAGTCGCTGTCTCCTTTCCCCAACTTTATTTTTATATTTTACAGTAAGGCCCCCAATGGAAGCCAAGATGGACGACTAAGCGAAAACGCGGGTCCCCGATTTCCCCGACTTTATTTATCTCGGAACTGAGTGGACCGGATGAAATCCAACCGTGGTTTTCTCCGCTTCGCAGGGGAGGTAAGGTCAGGGTGCCGTCTACTTCCTGGATCCACGGCAGCTATTTAAATGGCGCAAGCATTCGTTTAGCACGCTTGTCGTAGCAAACGTGCTTTTTGTCAAAATACAACCGCTGATCCGGGTCGGATCTCCTCATAAGTCTCTCCCACACAAATCCATTGCTACACGTCGAAGAGAAGTTTCAGTTTATTTTGTGACGTCAGGTCAACAAGCTAGCTCGTTCGACGGAAACTCATTAGCCCGGTTCCGGGGAATAACAGTAGATTTGGCAGAAAGCCACTATGCCTATGTTTATCATTCATTTAGTAAGCTTTCGTAAGACACATAAAGATAATGACTGGCTGCTCAACAATCTACAGACATTGCTGTCATGAATATCCATATCTACCTATCTAATCTATCTACCAATCCGTGCATCACAATGTTATGCCAGTTCATACCAAGCCTAACCCAGCTTTTGTTTGAAATGAACGAGTACAATTGAGTTTTATCATCTTGCAGGTAGCTGTATCCAGTGGGGAGGAAGGCTTAACCAGGGTGAGAAGGAATGAAGTTCTCCGAACCCTGGGGAGTCCACAGACTGGCTTTTCTTCTCGAAAAGGCCATGTCTAGGGAAGCCAAGATGTGGAGGGTCTATGTGCCAAAGAAGCCCTCCTCACAGGTGAGGGCTTTGGTCGACTGCAATAGAACTCGATAAACACAATAAAACAAAATGCAAGTTGTCTTTCTAAGAACACTGTTTAGAAAAACCTTTATGTCACCTTTAAATTGACCAGTTGATTTTACTTTTTCATAGCTGTTTTACCCTCTTATTTAAGATTAAACGTTACATTTTCAAAATACATCATATTCCAATATATTGATATTGACTCATATACTTATGTCTTTATACACTTTTTAATCAAATCGCCCTATCATTGGCCAACCCTACTGTGATACCTTCTCAAGTTGTATTTATCTTTTATATATTTTTTCTCTGCCAGAACTGAATAGGATTAATCCAAAGGACTAAAACAAATCCATGACAGTGTGATGCATGGTTCATATTTCCTGTCTTTTCACGAAGGATACAGATATCTCCCCGACTCAGCGGGACAAGGCCGTGTGCTGGCTGACAGAGCTCCATGACAGACTGCTGCTGTACCCGGAGACTTTGGTGTTAGCTGTTAGCATTCTGGATCGCTTCCTGGCTTCCATCAAGGTATGCCAATGCCCTGAGATGTGCAGTTAACCGTTTTGATGGAATGGAATAATTCAATTGCCATTATTAAAGTGTGTGTGTGTGTTGGGGGTGGAGTGTAGCATAAAACGATGTACATTAATACAAATGTCTTTTGTGTCGGATTTTATTCTTTGCCTTCAGGCTCGTCCAAAGTACCTCCGTTGCATTGCTATTGCCTCCTTCTTCCTGGCTATCAAGACCTGTGAGGAGGATGAGGTCAATACAAACACAATATGAACATAAACATTTCCTGTAAAAAAGTTATGCAGTATGTTCAATCGCTGTCCGTTACACTTGAAGACGTGCATGTGCGTGTGTCTCCCCCAGTGTGTGCCCTCCCTGAGGGAGTTGGTTGTGTCCAGCAGCTGTGGCTGTTCGCCATCCGAAATCCTGAGGATGGAAAGAATCATCCTTGACAAACTCAACTGGGATCTTCACAGCGCCACACCGTTGGACTTCCTGCATATTGTGCGTCTTTCCACATGCTGCACACAAAGTCACACCTACAGTAAATATTTGTGTGTAAAGCAGTGAGTGGCCATAAGTGTAAAACAATCTCGAGCAATGCTCATTCCGCGTATTGACGATGTTTTTGTAACCTCGAAATGTCATTTGTCCGTAGATTTTATAAATATATTTCTTCTCTTTGCATTCATTTATCTCATCAAATAATAGGTTAATTGATTTGTTTTGAATAATTTTTTTTTATAATGAATGTCTTTTTCAATCTTTTCCAACATGGTTTCTACCTCTTCCATAGTTCCATGCAATGGTGTTGTCATGTTGTTCTGGGTTTTTGGACTCGTTGCTGGGACTGAACCGCTCTCAGCATCTTGCCCTGCTCACACGACGACTTTACCGCTGTTTGGCTGACCACTCGCTCATTCAGGTACAACTTGAGGAAATATTAGGGCCCAACCAATGGGGTTTTGGGGGAATTTTATCAAAGACCGATTCCGATATTTGGCAGGATAGAATTCCAATTAGCAATGAATGGACAGATTAATTCAATATTTAATTCATAAATTAACATTTAACAATAAAGATTTGATTTACAGGCAGAGCATTTGACCGTTTTACAATACTTGGGTGAATAGTATTTGTTTAACGAAGGCAAAGAATCTTTTGGGGGGGGGGGCCTGCAAGGAAGTTTGAACACTATGAAAGAGCCAATATTGGCAGATTAAATCGGCGGGTCAATTGATCGGTCGGGCCCTAATATGTACACCGTACATAACTCGACCGCAGATTATCTGCTTGCTTCTGCCGTGCGCTTGACTCATTTTTTTTGCGTTTTTTTCCTGTACTTCTATATGTCGGACTTGTGCATGTAGTGTATAAGTTTGTCCCTTTTGTCATTTAGCTGAGAGGATCCATGCTGGCCTTGGCCCTCATCACTCTGGAGCTGGAGAGCTGCTGCCCCGACTGGCTGGCCGTCACCATCGAACTGCTCAGGAAGGCGCAGGTACTGCAGCTCCTTCAAATGTGTCGATCCCCAAAAGAAAAGCTCACACAACTATGCGGCAAACGTTTTATCGCTACTTCATGCGTGGAGTTTCCAAATGGGGTGGGTATCGAGAACAGACTCCAACCTTTGGAATTGTATACCTCCAATATCATCACTTCTCCTGAACGATGTCAAGGGGAGCCATGGAACTGTGTTACGTTTATGACACAAAAACCTCCTTCAGATACGAGGAAGTACGCATTTGTCGACTCAGCATCAAATAGAATTCCAGGAGTGTAGCGTGTTTGAGTATTTGACTATAGAACTGCTTCTAGTAACTTACGAGAATGTGCATATGGTTCCAGTCAAGGGTCAGATGAGAGTAAATACCTGTATTTTGTGGAGAAATCCTTCATAGATGATTTCTTTTTCTTTTTTTCCTCTTCTCAGATCGACACCTCAGATTTGATTCAAAGTCGAGAACTGGTTGCGAGTAGTCTTTGCGCGCCTCGGGCTTCCCTGCCTTCAAACACCGTCTACATCTACCACCCACTTCGGAGCCAAACCAACTTGCAGCCTCCAGCCCAGGACTCTCTGGGTATACGATCTCACAGCACTTAGAGTGTCGAACACAAGATGTCCGCGGAGTAGTCGACAAGGAGATCCGGTGCTTCATCCGGCGGGTCAATCCACCTCAGTGTCTCTTATTCATTCTTATTTTCCCTCTTCTCTTCAGGGAGCATCACTTCCTCTGTTGAGTCTTCCACGCCAGCGGCCGGAGAAGAGGAGGGGCACCAGCAGCGCTTCAGCACCACCCTGTCCACCCCCAACCGCGACAACTTGATGGCACTCCTCTCTCCTTCCAAACCGTCGGGTCACCTCAACCGCCTGCACAAAGTCACCATGCGCTGCAAGGCCTCAACAAAGCGCAAGGTAACAGCGCCCCCCAACTGCCATGCTTATATCTTAATGTTGTAGGATTAAGTCTATTTCATTTGTATAACCCCCAAATGATCTTTTTTTTTTTTGTAATAATATAATATCCATGTTCCACCTCCATGTCTTAAGGTGGAGGAGATGGAGGTGGACGACTTCTACGATGGGATCAAGCGCCTGTACAACGAAGACGGTGTCATGACTGCCGCCATCCAAGAGGGGGCAGCACCTGCCATGGGGACCGTAACACCAGCAAGTGCAGAGGGAGGCCTCAGGAGCCTGACGTCACAACAGGAAGGCAGCTCCTCCCCCTGCCCTCCATTGCAGTCAATCTGTGCCTCGTAGAAAGCGCTCCCAACTGTGCTCATCGCAAACAACCTCCTTCCGATCTTTTAAACCAAAAAAGCAATCAAGTTATTCATGTCCAAAAGCCTCGAACAGCAAATGTTGGATAAAATTCTCCAATCATATTCAGCCACTGAAATGATGTTTGACTTCGACCTCCATGGTTTAGTTGGTTTGGATGAGCACAATCCGTCCCCCAAATTGCTTCAGGTGTCTTGAGCTCAGCTCCCGTCAGCCCCTTCAACCAGTAAACAGAGTCCCCCCCCCCCAAAAAAAAATAATATAAAAAAACTGCTGCTATTACTGTTATACTTACAATTGTTTGACATAATATAAACAACTAAAATCATAAATTTTAACAAAAAAAAGTTAACCTAAAAATACTTAAAAGTATCCTCTACTCTCTTGTGTTTGTCAATTTTTATTTGTTTTCTCCTTCAATTTGTCATGGTTTTACTCTCCTCTGCTCTCTTCCTTTCTACAAGTGTGTCACAATCCAACTTTTGAATGTTTCTGTGGGGTCACTGAACTTCTCACTCGTAATGAGAACATTACAAGATTTAGCAAAGATCACATAGACATGAAATGCGAAAGAAGTCCCCCTTGTCTTGTTTTGCCTCTCAGCTTGTTGAGGCGGCCTAATTGAATGAAGGTTTCTCAAGCTGCTTTGTTGATGCTTTGGGTTTTAAGATGAAATTATCAATCTAATGGGGAAAAAAATATAAACATATTGATCACAATTGAAACAACTGCAGCAAGCGTTAAAGAGTATCTTGAACCACAAAAACTCAAAGCATTCCAAATGTAACTTGAGAAGCCAGTTGTGCATTGCAAAACTACAAATGTCTGAACATGTTCTCATCGGATTAGAATGTGTGTATATGAAAGAGTTATTTTGGCTACTGCTGACCAGATCAATTTATAAAATAAGTTAATATATTGTGTCGAAAATACAAGGGCATTTTCAAAAGAAGCATCTGAAATATGTGCGCTTCTGTCTGAACTGAACACTCGGGCAAAACCAAATGAGTGATGTTCGTCACGACCTGCTCTGATTTGAATCTGTATGTTATATTCTTGCAAAAAACTCTGTTTAACTTGCTGGAAGGGCCTGCTGGATGCTGAACAAGGTACCCGAATGCACAGGAAAATAAAGCGTGACAACTGAGAACAGTGGGTCTATTTTTGAAAAGTGTCATTTTGGAGAATTAAGAAACCTTAAGAAAAAAACGACCATGTATAGTAAGGCGTTTTTAGCCGGAAAAAACGACCATGGTTAGTAAGGCGTTTTTTCCCGAAAAAAAACAACCATGTATAGTAAGGCGTTTTTTGCCGAAGAAAACGACCATGTATAGTAAGGCGTTTTTTTGCCGAAAAAAACGACCATCTATAGTAAGGCGTTTTTAGCCGGAAAAAAACGACCATGTATAGTAAGGCGTTTTTTTGACTAAAAAAATGACCATGTATAGTAAGGCGTTTTTAGCCGGAAAAAAACAACCATGTATAGTAAGGCGTTTTTTGCCGAAGAAAACGACCATGTATAGTAAGGCGTTTTTTTGCCGAAAAAAACGACCATCTATAGTAAGGCGTTTTTAGCCGGAAAAAAAGACCATGTATAATAAGGCATTTTTAGCCGGAAAAAAACGACCATGTATAGTAAGGCGTTTTTAGCCGAAAAAAAACGAGCATGTATAGTAAGGCGTTTTTTGCCGAAAAAAACGACCATCTATAGTAAGGCGTTTTTAGCCGGAAAAAAACGACCATGTATAGTAAGGTGTTTTTAGCCGAGAAAAACGACCATCTATAGTAAGGCGTTTTTAGCCGGAAAAAAACGACCATGTATAGTAAGGTGTTTTTAGCCGAGAAAAACGACAGAAAAAACGACCATGTATAGTAAGGCGTTTTTAGCCGAAAAAAACGACCATCTATAGTAAGGCGTTTTTAGCCGGAAAAAAACAACCATGTATAGTAAGGCGTTTTTTGCCGAAGAAAACGACCATGTATAGTAAGGCGTTTTTTTGCCGAAAAAAAAACGACCATCTATAGTAAGGCGTTTTTAGCCGGAAAAAAAGACCATGTATAATAAGGGGTTTTTAGCCGGAAAAAAACGACCATGTATAGTAAGGCGTTTTTTGCCGAAAAAAACGACCATCTATAGTAAGGCGTTTTTAGCCGAAAAAAAACCGACCATGTATAGTAAGGCGTTTTTTTGCCGGAAAAAACGACCATCTATAGTAAGGCGTTTTTTTCGGATCAAAAACGCCTTACTATACACGGTCGTTTTTTTCGGATCAAAAACGCCTTACTATACACGGTCGTTTTTTTCGGCTAAAAACGCCTTACTATACATGGTCGTTTTTTTCGGCTAAAAACGCCTTACTATACATGGTCGTTTTTTTCAGCAAAAAACGCCTTACTATACATGGTCGTTTTTTTCGGCTAAAAACGCCTTACTATACATGGTCGTTTTTTTCGGGTCAAAAAACGCCTTACTATACATGGTCGTTTTTTTCGGCTAAAAACGCCTTACTATACATGGTCGTTTTTTTCGGCTAAAAACGCCTTACTATACATGGTCGTTTTTTTCAGCAAAAAACGCCTTACTATACATGGTCGTTTTTTTCGGCTAAAAACGCCTTACTATACATGGTCGTTTTTTTCGGGTCAAAAAACGCCTTACTATACATGGTCGTTTTTTTCGGCTAAAAACGCCTTACTATACATGGTCGTTTTTTTCGGCTAAAAACGCCTTACTATACATGGTCGATTTTTTCGGCTAAAAACGCCTTACTATACATGGTCATTTTTTTCGTGAAAAAACGCCTTACTATCCATGGTCGATTTTTTCGGCAAAAAACGCCTTACTATCCATGGTCGTTTTTTTCGGCAAAAAACGCCTTACTATACATGGTCGTTTTTTTTCGGCTAAAAACGCCTTACTATACATGGTCGTTTTTTTCGGCTAAAAACGCCTTACTATACATGGTCGTTTTTTTCGGCAAAAAACGCCTTACTATACATGGTCGTTTTTTTCGGCAAAAAACGCCTTACTATACATGGTCGTTTTTTTCAGCTAAAAACATCTTACTATACATGGTCGTTTTTTTCGGCTAAAAACGCCTTACTATACATGGTCGGTTTTTTCGGCTAAAAACGCCTTACTATACATGGTCATTTTTTTCGGCAAAAAACGCCTTACTATCCATGGTCGTTTTTTTCGGCAAAAAACGCCTTACTATACATGGTCGTTTTTTTTCGGCTAAAAACGCCTTACTATACATGGTCGTTTTTTTCGGCTAAAAACGCCTTACTATACATGGTCGTTTTTTTCGGCTAAAAACGCCTTACTATACATGGTCGGTTTTTTCGGCTAAAAACGCCTTACTATACATGGTCATTTTTTTCGGCAAAAAACGCCTTACTATCCATGGTCGTTTTTTTCGGCAAAAAACGCCTTACTATACATGGTCGTTTTTTTTCGGCTAAAAACGCCTTACTATACATGGTCGTTTTTTTCGGCTAAAAACGCCTTACTATACATGGTCGTTTTTTTCGGCAAAAAACGCCTTACTATACATGGTCGTTTTTTTCGGCAAAAAACGCCTTACTATACATGGTCGTTTTTTTTTCGGCAAAAAACGCCTTACTATACATGGTCGTTTTTTTCAGCTAAAAACATCTTACTATACATGGTCGTTTTTTTCGGCTAAAAACGCCTTACTATACATGGTCGGTTTTTTCGGCTAAAAACGCCTTACTATACATGGTCGTTTTTTTCGGCAAAAAACGCCTTACTATACATGGTCGTTTTTTTCCGGCTAAAAACGCCTTACTATACATGGTCGTTTTTTTCGGCAAAAAACGCCTTACTATACATGGTCATTTTTTTCGGCAAAAAACGCCTTACTATCCATGGTCGTTTTTTTCGGCAAAAAACGCCTTACTATACATGGTCGTTTTTTTTCGGCAAAAAACGCCTTACTATACATGGTCGTTTTTTTTGGCAAAAAACGCCTTACTTATACATGGTCGTTTTTTTTCGGCAAAAAACGCCTTACTATACATGGTTGTTTTTTTCGGGAAAAAACGCCTTACTATACATGGTCGAAAAAACACCACTATGAGGTTTGTGCGGCACAACCGCCGCGCTTCAGCAAACATTTAGCAGAGACAAGCCCTTACTCAAGACTTGGCTCCGAAGCATTCACTTTCCTTTGCGAGCACGTTGTTACATGTTTGTCTAAAAATTCCTTTCGGCTATTGGTGGAGAAATGAGGCAACAAGTCAGGCATTTTGATTGTGGTTCTTCACAGAAACGCAACCATTTGAGAAATACGTTTAATACGCTGTGAACGTTGTCCAGCCAAAGACGAATAAAAATACTGCTCAGTACAGTCGACACATCAACAAGTGATGATTGCATAAAATGGATGGAGAATTACACGGCTGACGTTTCCAACAGGTTCGATACCGTGACGCATAAACGCCGAGTACTTGGTCGCATCAGCGTTTTCTTCAACCCCGAAGTCGAGCCATCGAGAGGAGAACGGAAACTAACACCCAGATGAAAACAACCACCGCATTAAATGAAGACGACATCAATTTCAGAGGTTAAAAGGCACCATGTTAGCAGGCTAATGTGTTTTAGCACAGCATTCGATCAGTTGAACGACTGGAATGATGAACAACTCTTTAAAAAATATGAACACTTTAAAATGGGGCCTCACACTTTGTGGAAACGTAGTGCGAGATTAAAAGAGAGCCTGGTTTTTTTTGGGGGGGGGGTTGGGGGGTGGGGTTGCTTCAAGAGTAACGTGTAGTTGACCAACTAGCGCTCCGAAGTTTCCCTCCTGGTGTGCAGAAATGTCAAAGAGTAGTGGGGGTGGAGGAGGGGGGGGGCAGTGTGAGGAAGTGCCGAATTTGCTTCCCCGACAGGACTTCAGCCAGATGTCAAGGAAATGGAAAAATTACTGAAAAAGCTCTCCACATTTGCGGAGAATTTTGGAAAACGAGGCAAGTGCAGGTGTGTTTGTCAATCAAGCAGTTGGAAAAAAATTCCAAAAGGCAACGGCGGTGCGCCTTAGCTGTCAGACTTGTCCCCGTGAAAGCGAGCCAGTGACTTGTGCTTTAAGAAGGCGGCGATTGATGACGAGCGCTTGACTTTAGTGCCCGAGACGGTCCTGGGCCTCTGGTCCTGCGGGGCGAAGGACAGGCGGTGACGCCGCTGGCGTCGGCGCTGATGCGGCTTCCGTTGGTCCCCGCCTTCCCCTGCGGGGGATCCCGCTTCCCCTCCGCCGTCGGCGACGTGGCGCGTGGGCGCTCCCAACAAGCGCAAGACGTCCTGCGGCGCGCTCGGGCTCAGGTATTGCCACGGCTTCTTCCCGGCCGTGTCCCTCAACTTCACGTCGGCGTCGAATTTGTTGACCAGCAGGCGTATCATGTTCTTGTTGGCGTGGATGGCGGCGACGTGAAGCGGCGTTTGTCCGCACGACGACCTGGCGTTAATGTCGAAGGCCAAACCGGCCTTTTGCACACCGTACCTGCAAGCCACAAGTAGAGGACGCGGCTCACGGTTCGTCAAAAATGCGAACGGCGCATGCTTGCCCTCGCCACTTTATCTCGGAAGACACTGTGTGTGAGTTGAGGAGTTTCATTTCGACACAAATGGTGCTTTCCTTGCCATCTTGCGGCACTTCTGGGTAAAAGAATTCGCTCATGTGCTAATTCGCTAATTCCATCCGTCCAGATGGTCATCCGCTTCTCCTCACGGGGGTCGCGGGCGTGCTGGAGCTAATGCTAATGCTAACACCGGTCGCCAACCAATCGCGGGGCAAACATAGACAAACGACCATTCGCGCTCACAATCGTTAGCCTAGCATGTGCGTTTCTGAAACGGGGGGAGGACCGGAGTCCTGAAATCGAATCGCCGAAGAGCTCGCACCGTATTCTCATCGCAGACTAGCAAAGCCACGAGAAGCCAACACGCAAGCAGTACCAGAGTGTGTTGAGGACTCGATGGTCGCCGTGTTTGGCGATCCAGTGCAGCACCGTGAAACCGGAGATGAAGTCCCGTCTGTTGAGAAGAGTGCAGTCCTCGCGGAACAGCGAGTAGACGTCCGGCCAAGCTCCCGACGCCCCTTTCACCAGCCAGGCGTGTTCTCTGGGCTCCAGCGGAACCAACGACTGCTTGACAAAAATCAACGTCAAGCGCCCGCGGAGGGGAGACGACGGAAGCTCTTTAGCGTCCTACCTGCCGACTGTGGCTTTGGTGATGGGCGGCGGTCTTCCCTTTGGCTTTCACCCCCTCGGCCAAGTCAGCCAAGCTGTCGCAGCGAGACGGCGAGGAGCAGGACGACAGCGAGGACGACGACAGGTTGTAGCGAAGGCTCAGCGAGGACGAGATGCGGTGGAGGCGGCGCCGCCTGGCCGCTTCGTTCCCGCCCGCTCCATCTTCGGGCTCCTCGTCCTCCCGCAGGAGCTGGTTGAGGTCGGCGCCCATGCTGCGGCACATGCGGCCGCTCAGCCGACCGCCGACGCGCCTGGCGAGCGACGGGCCCCGCCGCCGCGACGCGGCCGGGGAGTCGCTTGATTGGCGGGTGTCGTGCAGATCACCTGCACATCAAGACAATCATTTATTTCTTTCGTTCTTGCTGCTGTAGGCTGTAAATGTCCCCAGTGTGGGACAAATAAAGAATATCTTATCTTATCTTATTTTATTTTATTTTACAACAGGCGACTCGCAAAACAGAAATATTTGACTTTCGCCCATCTGTGACCTCCTGACCTGAGGAGTGGTGCCACGGAACTCCTGTGGGCGCACAGCGCTGCTCGAGATGCTCCGTGGAGCGATGGAACGGCGCCACGTGGGCATCAAATGCCCGCTCGTCGAGGAGATCGCCCATCGAGTGGTGCCAGGGTGCGCCGCCGACCTTCAGTTCATCGTGACGCTTTGTCCCGGGGGGTCGCCGAAGGACCTGTTGAGTTTTGAAAGCCTCCATCGGAGCGCCTGATCACAAAGCAGAAGTGTACTTAAAGGGCAAGAACAGTCAAAAAGATTTTTGTGATGTTGCTGGAAGATGAATTAAGGAGAAAAATCGACCCGATTTTTATTCATTCATTCATTCATCTTCCGAGCCGCTTGATCCTCACTAGGGTCGCGGGGGGTGCTGGAGCCCATCCCAGCCGTCTCCGGGCAGTAGGCGGGGGACACCCTGAATCGGTTGCCAGCCAATCGCAGGGCACACAGAAACGAACAACCGTTCAATCAGCCTGCTACGCATGTTTTTGGAATGTGGGAGGAAACCGGAGCACCCGGAGAAAACCCACGCAGGCCCGGGGAGAACATGCAAACTCCACACAGGGAGGCCGGAGCTGGAATCGAACCCGGTACCTCTGCACTGTGAAGCCCACGTGCTAACCACTGGACTACCGGGCCGCCAGATGGATTATTAATTTTTTTTATTTTTTTTTTGCTTACCTGCGAAGAACGGCAGCTTGTCAGTGGTGCCGGCGTCCGGCGCGTAGGAGAAGACGCTGCCGTGGCTGCTCGAGAGCGTCGTCCTTTCAATTGGACTCCAATCACGTCCGGGCTCGGGAACCACACCCGCGGGCTGCGAGTAGCGCCTCCCCTCGTCTTCAGCCGGATTTGGAGACAGTAAGGAGCAATCTGCGGGTAGACTACGCCGGTCGGGCATCGAGACCGGGACCACGGCCGTACTCGGCTTTGGTCCTCTTAGCCGCGGCTCTCCTTCTGCCACATTCTGGATAGAAATCATTGGAACGATCCTCTCCGTCGGCGAGGAGGCAACGGAATGGCTTGTGGAGGATTCGGCGAGGGGCGCAAGAGGACCCCTGAGAGGTCCAACTCCTGATGTGCTTAGGTTCATCTTGAGCCCTTCGTCATCGTCGTCGTCGTCATCATCATGCGAGACTGCGGTTTTGTAGCTCTGCCGGTTTCTCGTGTGGCGCGGCGGAGCCTTTAGACCGTCATGAGGAAGCCCCCCGTTTTTGGTTTCGGGGGGTCCGGGAGGTGACACCCGCTGGGTGATTTGTCCGTGTGGGACCGAGGCTCGGGGATGACTCTGTCCCACAGCGGCACCTTGGGGCCTCGGGTGTGTTTCGGCTGAGATTTGAGCTCGACTCACCGCCGCAGCTGCTTCGGCTCGGGGAACTTGCTTCGGTTCCAGCGTCAAGTTCAAATTGCTTTCGACGGTGTTGTTGTTGTTGTTGAGCACGATACCAGCCGCCGGGAGGACTTTGTTCACGTCAGCGGATGCTGCCTCCTCTCCGGGACGGGGTTTGTGACGAACTTTTTCTTTGCTCCAAGCCGGGTTCAAGGGCGGCGGCGGCGGCGGCGGTGGCTCGGCGGGACTCCGCTCGCGCGTCCCGGAAGCCGCGGTTCCGACGCCACTCGGTCCCGAACCTCTGAATTTCTTCCTGAGAACGACGTGCGACACGCCGTGCTCCTGCTTCACCGTGGCCACCGAGTTGACGAACTTTTTGAAGAGTTCGCGGTTACGAACCTGGTCGGCGTGATCCCGCAGGAAGCCCTTGAAGTGGAGGAGCAGGTCGGCATTTTTCACCGAGCCTCCTCTGCTCTGGAGAAAACGTAAAACCGAGTCTTGAGAGAAACCCGTGTCCATTTTTTTTTGGTTGCGGGCTTTCGCTCCTTGTTGGTTTCGAAGGTCGGGAGTTGGTGGAGTGTCAGAGGAATTAAGCTCCGCCCACTTCAGGTATTTAACCCCTTTCTCGCTGGCCGCATTCTTGCAGGTGCATCGGCATTTTCAGCACAGATTCGACGCAAAATTTGGCCCATTTTTAAGTCAATATTGGTGACGAGGGCAAAAAAAGTGCACCTTTTGTGCTTACTTTACTGTCTGTCGCTGCTCACCTATCAACATGTGTTCATTTCGTAAAGGCCGACTTTTAATCCAGTTCTTGGACTGCAGTGGTGTCTAAACTCGGTCCTCAAGGGACGCTGTCCTGCCCGTTTTTTAGCTCTCCGAGGAGCAACACACCCGATTCACACAATCCGGATGGTTCCGAGGTGATCGTGTGAATCGGAAAAGCTGGAAAACGTCCCGCAGCCGACACGCCTGAGCTACTGATTGCTAGTCGTCAATCGCCTTACAAGAAATTGACAGCATCGCTGACGCCATTTACAAAATATATTTATTTAGCAAAAAACAAAAGAACATCAGGAGCCATTTTCCAACCCTCCAACCTTTTTTTTTTTTTTTAATAGGTCCAGCAAGTCAACCAGCAAAACATCATCTGTTGTGCCTATGAGGAGTAAATCAAAAAAGTGAGCGTGATCGATTTTTGTGTGTGATATTTGGAGAATAGCAAAGACTGACGATATGTAAAATGTGCTCATCCGAACTAGAAAAAAGGTCACATTTGTGGCTGTAGGATAAAATAGTGTCCTTAGACATTTCAGCGCGAATAAAACGTGTACTCGCGTCGTTAAAAACGTTTTAAATATCCGCATTGCCGCCTCAATAAACAAGTTTGACGCGTTTAACTTATTCTTGACATTCAATGGCATGAGGTTCACCGATTGGAGGAACCTCCAAAAAGTATGTTGATGAGTAAGTGCATAGTCTCGAGTGGTAGCGTAATAAAATATGGCCAATATTTCCATCTGCTGCTTAAAAAAAAACTATTATATGCTGAGACACTTTGCGGCGTTCTTTCAGAGCAGGAAAACACAACTGGCACCAAAAGGAGTGAATTGAATAATGAATCCAATTTTAGGCCTCCATTGGCATTGCTCGGTTCATTAAATCTAAAATGATAACTTCTGCTAAAAAATGTGAAGACTGGCTTATTTTGTGATTTTATATTAATATCAATAAGTTAGGGCCAGCCGAAAATGTACATATGACAAAACACGTTCGACGTTGCATCCCAATCCAATCTTTGGACTCTTCCTTCTTTGACATCAAACATGAAAATAAAGTGGAATTTCCATTTTCGTGGCCATTTTTGTCCTATTTGGTCTTTTGGCCAGCGGCAAACACGGTTGTCGATTTGAGGACGCTCCACCAGAGCCACGTTTGCACCTTTGCATTTTCCTCACAGTCTTCACGTGATCACGAGTAAGAGTCTCTTCTTCTCCGAGTGTTGTGTCTGAAGCAAGTTGAAAAGAAAATTGCATATCAACATTTAAGGCTTTGCGGCCCTTGTCCTAACTCGCGGGGGGGGCGGGGCAAGACTCCATTGTTATACTCAAGACAATGCGTCCGGTATTCCTACAACAGTTGGAAGCTTTTAAGCAATAAAAGAAAATGGCGTCCGAATGGCGGCAGTTGGGCAAATTTCAGACTTAAGGCCGATGCGCTATTATTTTTTCTTGTAAAAGTTTCAGTCAGGGCGCGAAAAAAAAAAAAAAAAAAAAAAAAGACGCGTGACGGCGTGTGCATCGATTGAGCGAGACCAGCGCTGTTAACTTCGGCCGCCGTTTTCACGACATCACAGCGACGTCACCGCGGTGGAGCGGGCCGAGTGGGCGTGGCCGGGAATCGCAGAGGAGGGAAGCGGCTGCGGGAAGGGGGAGGGGCGGGAGACGGGGCTCGGGGCGCCGGGCCAAGAAGATCCTCCGGGCCCATCCGGAGGGAGGGTCTCCGCCAGCCCGCTCAGCTGCTCCTGGCGCTGGCGTATGAGGTCATCGAGGTTCCGTTGGCGAATCAGGAGGGAGGGTTTGGCGGCGACAAAATGGCGGTAGTCTTGCAGCTGGCGTTCGCTGAGGTAGCCTCGCAAGATGGCGTGGACCACGCGCTGCCGTCGGTCCAGGTTTTGCTTCAGTTCCCGGGCGTCCTCCGTTTGGCTGAGGAGCTGAGAGCGCTTGTGAACGAGGGAGTCCTGGGGGGGTGGGGGGAGAGCGAAAATGCTGACGCCACTCGAGCCGGCGACGACTGGCGTCACCCGTATGAGGATTTCTCACCCGCTCGTCAGAAGGCTCCTCCTTCGCCAGCTCTTGTCGTTGCAGAGCGAGCAGAGATTTGTCAATCCTCGACAGCCGACCGCACAGTGACAAGAGCAGGTTGACGATTTTCTCGAGATCTCCTGTTAAAAAAAAAAAAACTTTATCCGAGCCCTCCGTTATCGGCGCCGCGCCTATTTCGAAGGGATTGCCGTACCAATGAACATGCTGTACTTGTCCCTCTCATTGATCTTGCATAGTTTGTGCACCAGAGAGTCAAGACTGGCCCCGAGTGCCTGGTGGCGCTTCTGCTCCTCGCCCAGAAGCTCCTTCTCTCGCCGCATCGCCGCCACGCTGCACCTCAGAGCCTCGCACAGCTGCGCCTAACAAACGGGAAACGTTCGCATTTCAGAGCAATGATAGGCCAATCCCATTTCATGTGCCCCCCCCCCCCACTGTCGCTTTTTCAACAAATAGGCTCAAGCATGCCCGCAACCCTCCAGAGAATAAGCGGATTAAGAAAATGGATGTGGGGTCCCCGTTGGGTTCCGGGTCCCTTAAATTGAGGTTCCGCCGTCTTTGGATTCTGCGTTGTGTTTTGTGTTTCTACCTTCTTGCTATTGAGCTCCTTCTCCTCCATCCTTTGATCCACTTTTGCATGGACACCATTCTCACTCCTGGACAGGATGCAACACCCGCATTTAATGGCCACAACAACAACAACAAAAAAAGAGAGCAAAGTCTGAAGGTTAAACAAGATCCAAAGGAAAATAACCACCTGTCATTTAACGGGCTCGCCCTGGTTTCCCGTGCGACTTTAGCACCCGGTCTGCTGTTGTGAAAGATCTCCTCCACGAGCTCGACGGGCGATCGACCCTCCGACGTTTCTAAGATGGCTGCCAGAGAGCCATCCTGCATGACCTGCGTTGAGCGGAAACAGAAGAATTAGCAGCGGCAAGGAAAAACTGGGTCATCTGCGGAAGGGGGGGCTGAAAAACAAGCGGCCTTCAAAGCCGAGACGACAGGAAGCACTTTGTCTCGCTGGAAGTTACACAAATTCATCTACGGAACGTCTCCATCTCTGATGTTGTGACAGGTGAGCGCAAAAAAATAAAATAAAATAAAATAAAGCAACATGGCGTTTGGTACCCACCAGCTGCCGTGCCAGCGTTTCCACTCGTAGCTCCTCCGCCGTCTTTTCCCTCTTGGGCAGCGGCTGGTACTCGACGTTCAGCGTTTCGTCCAACTGGAGGCCGTCCATGCCGGACGAGGTGGACGTGAGGGTGGACGTTCGCGGCTTGGGCCATGCCGCAAAGCTGGCGCAGGGTGGCGAGAGCGCACTCCTGAGCCGGCTTTCATTTCGACATCGATATCAAACTGGAGAATGGAAAATGGAAAAAAACCAACCTGGGTGGCGTCTGCAAAGAGCTTTTCTTGTCCAGCTCGAGGAGAGGAGCGGGAGGCGGACGGAAGGCTTCCGTCACGTCGGTCGCTTGGAGCGACGGAGGAGGAGGATTGAGAAGAAAGACCTCATCCGAGTCTTCACTAGATAGTCCCGCGGATGTTGCCGCCGTTTGTTGTTGGCCGAGCGAGCTGCCGAGGCCACACTCTGACCTCTTCACCGAGGGAACGTTCTCAAGGCCGCACCGACGAGACGAAGAGGAGGGATGCACCTCGACGTTGCCGGCGTCTTTCTCGTCCGGCGTGGAAGCAAACTGGAAATGAGGCGGCGGCGACGACGACGATGTCGCCGGAGACTTGATGCTCGCTTGGCGACGGCCTCCTCTTCCCTCCCAACTAAATGTCCTCTCTCCGTCAGCGCCATCGCTAGCGTCCTCTAATAGGCCGCCATCGCTCAAACTGCGCCGCGCGGGTTTGTCCGTCGCAAAGGCGTCGAGGCCGACGGCTCCGACGGCGCCCGGGAAGGCGACGGCGTCCGGATCGGCTCGACTCGGCGCCTCGGCCGAGCGGGAGAGCGGGCAAGGCAGACCGACCGAGGCGGCGAGAGACGACATGCTGTGGGCTCGCTGACGCTCGGTGTTCCTGTGACGCTGTCTGTCCCTCGGTGGGACGGGGGAGCGGGAGAAGGCTGGATGGAAGGAGGAGACACAGAAGGATCAAAATGACGGCATCCGGCATGCCCCCCCCCCCCCCGCCACCCTCATTCTGATGTTTGTATGGTGCGAGTAGCAAAGAGTGAGAGACGCTCACCTCCAGAAGAAGAGCCGGCAGGCCGGACGCGGTGAGGATTGTTGTGAGGAGAGGCGAGGCCCTCTAGTGGCTCCTTGTCTCCGGCGCTGAGAGACGCGACACGGGAAATTGTCAAGAGAACGCAGACACGCAAGGTACAACGGAGACAGCTGAAGGAGCTGAGCCAAAGGGCGAAGCTCTCAATTTACCGGTCGATCTACGTTCCAACCCTCATCTATGGTCACGAGCTATGGGTCGTGACCGAAAAGAACGAGATCCCGGATACAAGCGGCCGAAATGAGTTTTCTCCGCAGGGTGTCCGGGCTCTCCCTTAGAGATAAGGTGAGAAGCTCGGTCATCCAGGAGGGGCTCCGAGTCGAGCCGCTTCTCCTCCACATCGAGAGGAGCCAGATGAGGTGGCTTGGGCATCTGATTCGGATGCCTCCTGAACGCCTCCCTGGTGAGGTGTTCCGGGCATGTCCCACCGGGAGGAGACCCCGAGGAAGACCCAGGACACGCTGGAGAGACTATGTCACCCAGCTGGCCTGGGAACGACTCAGGATCCCCCGGGGAGAGCTGGACGAAGTAGCTAGGGAGAGGGAAGTCTGGGCTTCCCTGCTAAAGCTGTTGCCCCCGCGACCTGGCCCCGGGATACGCGGTAGAAGATGGATGGATGGATGGATCAAGTTTTCCCACCATCATTCAAAATTGTCCTTTCATTTTTTTGTTTTTTTTCAAGGTTGGCTTGCGTGAGGAGCAGTACATTCACCAGCTTGCTATTGCAATATATCAAAAAGATTTGTGCAAGCATCCACACACACACACCCCCATACAGAATTCCTAAAGTGACCTTTGCCCTTCACATTTGGAGACTAAACATATTCGATGGCTTTGACTTCATAAATCCCAGCGCACTGACGTTGTTTGTTTTTTTCGGCGTCGGTGCCAGGGAGTTTTCTCTTCTTCCTCCAAACACCATCGTCCTCGTCCCTCAACTCCTTCACGCTCTTCTTAACTCCTTAATTCCATCGTGTTCTCTTCGTAGCGCTGATTCATCTTTTTTTTTTTTTTTTTGCCATCATTGATCTTCCTCCGGGCGGCCCGGTAGTCCAGTGGTTAGCACGTGGGCTTCACAGTGCAGAGGTACCGGGTTCGATTCCAGCTCCGGCCTCCCTGTGTGGAGTTTGCATGTTCTCCCAGGGCCTGCGTGGGCTTTCTCCGGGTGCTCCGGTTTCCTCCCACATTCCAAAAACATGCGTGGCAGGCTGATTGAACGGTTGCTCGTTTCTGTGTGCCCTGCGATTGGCTGGCAACCGATTCAGGGTGTCCCACCGCCTACTGCCCGAAGACGGCTGGGATGGGCTCCGGCACCCCCCGCGACCCTAGTGAGGATCAAGCGGCTCGGAAGATGAATGAATGAATGATCTTCCTCCCTCTCCTGATATAATTTCCGATGCATAATCTCTTGCGTTCTTCCCGTTCCTACCCAAGCCTCACTTGTTTCAGTATATTGAAAAAATAATAATAATAATTGATCACACATTCTCTGATACACACGCACACAAAATCATGTCAATAAAAGGGAAGCGAGCAGCCTGACGATGAGCGATGAGGATGCAGATGCGTTTGCGGTACCTTTCCTCAGTCTGAGCGCAGCGGTGCTGCGGCTCACATGCAAAGGCATCGAGCATCTTCACTTGATCCGCCGCGTAGTCCTGAAACACACACACGGCAGTCCGCTAGATTTGGAAGATGCAGCCAAGGGGGGCACCCGCTTCAAACTCCGGTTTGGCAGCACACGCGTGCCAACGGGAGTGACAAATGATGACTAATAAATGCAAGAATAAGACGCAAAAGTATCAAGAAATGTCCAAAATAGCTCCTGACGTGGAAACGGGGGGCTCAGATGGAAAATGTTTGATGCAAATTGGCGTCAATAGCGACCGACGTCACTCTAATGTCGTTTCCTTTATTTACCAGGAGAGAAAACGTCCGCAGGGAAACTTCAAGTGAAAAGAGCGTCTCTGTGTGTCTGCCTCAAATGTTGTTTACGCGACACTGATGCCGCCGATAAGCTACGCAGATAAAAGACAAGTTGGCCTTTTGCTGCCTTCCACGAAGGACTCTGCGGATGTCGGATGTATACGTACGTGGCCGTTTGCCTTTTATCTTTCCTATCAAACGCATCAAACGGCGGCGCCCAGCCGGCAGCCCCCCCCCCCGGCGGCACCATACAGGAAACCGCGAGGATTTGGGCTATTTCCTGTGCGGCTCCGAACAAAATGTCCCCGAAGCCAAATGTGCGGCGGAACATTTTTTGACGTTTCTCGACACATTTGGGGACACAAAAAGTGTCCATTTCCTGCAACGTCAGTCCCTGCGCGTTACCTGGCGGAGTACGTCCAGAGTTGGGGACGAGCGGGATCGAGAGTGGCTTGGGATCCTTTCCTCCGACCGCTCCAAAAGGTCTTCAACGGAGGCGGATTTACCGGAGCCCAGCACGGACCCCACCATGGCCAAAGACCCGCCGGCCCGCTCGGGGTGGAGGGGCTGCGTCTGGCGGGGCCCCGCCGCCTGTCGCGAATCTTTCGACCCGATCGGACCGGTTTTATCGGAGCCTGCGTCTCGGGCCAAATGATGCGGGAGGTGGGCGATGGAGGTGCGGCGTGCGGGTGGCGAGTCGCCACTAAAAGGAACACAAAATATCAAACGGCGATCAAACGGCAGCGGCTGGAAGCGATTCAAAAATGTCCTCCCGGCGGTTTGAAGTCGACTCGCTTACCACGGTTGCGACGGAGCCCTCGGGGCGGACGCTCTGGCCGGATGGTACAAATTGGACGCCAGGCCTCGCAGGTCGGCTCCTGGGGAGGACAAGTGACGCCTGTCACTCGAAGAAAGGCTGCGATCCAGGCCCGAGTCTTGGAGGGAGAGCAGGCTGGAGGTCGAGGAGAGGCTGAAGGTGTCTGGGGGGGGGGGGGGGGGGGGGGGGGAATTCAGTCCAAGAAGCAGAGAAGAACAAAATAGGACAGTAAGCATTGTACTTTTTTTTTTTCACGACAGGATTTGTTTTGCGATGACCCGAAGAAATCCAATTCTGACTTTGCAGCTTCGCTAAGATCTAAAGTGCATGAAAAAAAAAAAGGGCAAGGAGACAAAAACCGGAGGCGTGCAAACTCGGATGTCCCAAAGAGGGTGGGGCAGTTCGATAAAGTGCAGGATTGCAAGTGCGAATTGCGCCAGGGCGCCCCCACCTGACTGGGAGGCGTTTTCCGACTGCAGATAAGCGCTGAGAGGCCTGGGCCCGGCGCGCTCCCTCCCGTCGTCTTTCTTGGCGTTTCTCTTCCTCAGCACGTACTGAGCCACGGCATCTTGCTGAAGCTGACGCAAGTCGGGCCTGGACACGGCGTTGTTTGCGAATCCCAGTTCGAACATCTTGCGCCGGTCAGCCACGCTGGTCTCTAGCAGGAAAGGAAGATAGATCGCTGTCGGTTCACCAGCGGAGCTGAATACAAGCTCGCCTCAAAACGAGGACTGCACGAGTCTAGCTGTACCTCCCCCAAGCCTGAAGAGACCTCTCTCAGGATCCGAGATGCCGATCTCGTTCATGTTGTCCGGCTCGGAATAGGAGCGTTTCTTCTGGCCCGGGGTGAGACGTTTGCGTCCGCCGATTCGCAGCGCGGCGGGAGGTCCGACGGGCGCGACGTCGGGCAAGGCCGGGGGACTCGGGCCTCGGATGTCCGGTCCCACCGCGTGGCGCTCTTTCGGAGCATGAGGGGATGGCACCGGGGCGTGGGCAACGACGCCCGGGGGTTTGGGCATGGTTTTCGGGCCTTTCTTCTCCGAGGGGGGAGGCTGATGGCCGCCACGTGAGGCGGGATTGGGGGAGGGAAGCGCACGTGAGGAACGGACGGGGGCGCGATTCTGTTTCAAGGAGGTGGAGCGCAGGACCTTCGATTGCGCCTCTTTCAACGAGTCCTTGTAGGATCTGCTTGAAGACAAGTTTCCACGTTAGGACTGGCCCACGGTAAAACGGCGGGCCTGCCGACTTGACCTCCGACCTGTGGAAGGACGCGTCCTGCAAAGCGCCCGGCGCGCCGTGGACGTCTTGCTTCCATAAGGTCGCACTCTCGTCGCCTTCTCTGGGTCCGGCCAAATGGAGGCTGCTTAGGCTCCTCTCCAGGGCTGAGCTGGGATCGGACGCGGTCCTGAGCAGAGCAGAAGAAAAGCGCTAAGAAAATGCACAACCCCCCCCCCAAGGCCCAATAGGCACCGACACAACACATAAAATAGAGCAACGTCACGAGCCCACCTGTCTTTCTTGCAATGGCCGCCGCCTCCTCTGGAGCTCATCGTTCGGTGGGCTTTGGTGCTCCTTTCCAGCATGCTTCTGAGGTCCTCCGCTCCACAGGGGGCGCCGTGGCACTTGTCAAGCAACTGATTCTGAATGATTGAACCATTGCAACTTAGTGGAGCAAGATCGGTGGATGGCTCAGGATTTGTGACGCTTGCAACGCCAAACGGCCGAGATGCGTTTCTTGGGTTTGTTGGACTCACCCGGCGGAAAGAGCTTTTGTGGTGGCTATGACTGATGCTTTGACTCCGTTGCTTTCCTTCTCTGTCACAATGCTCAAAGCGACTGACCCTCTCTAGGACAGAGAGACTACGGGTGGGTCCCTGGATACCCTCGCCCAACGTGTCGTTGTCATGACTACTGGCAGAGACGGCACCGTTTGGGCTGGTGGAACGCTGTACCTCGACCAGGGCATTCTCCAGACGAGTCAGCGGGTGTTCTTTGTCTCTGTTCTGCTCTTTCTGCTCCGCGTGATGGTAATGAAGAGCTGCTGAGTCACTGTGGTGACGGGGGGAGGAGTGTTGAGGCTGAACCGCCAAGTGGGAAGGGGGCGCTTGTCCCTGCGCGACTCTTGAGTACGACACTGGCTCTGGATGGACGTCGGGTTGCTCTGGCAGTCTGAAAAGAGAAGAAGAAATTCGTCATGCGTGTGACGTCTCGCAAATTGGAGGTGAATTCTAGTTTACTTGGTTTGGGGGAGTGGGGGGGGGGTTTATAGCACCAATTTGCAAATTAGTCATTTCAAGGCACTTTTCACAAAACCTCAACAATGAATGCCGGTGACCTTTGACCTCTCACGTGGCACGGCATTAAAAAAAGAAGCATCATCATCATCATCAGTTTGTGACTACATCTGCAAGTTGAAATTCAATTCTTTCGGAGCGGCGTCATCCGAGACGGACCGGCGCAAAGTCGAGATGCGTGCCGGGGTCTGACGAGCCCACATTTCAATTTGCTTTTGGTCATGTCACGCGTCCTTCCTGGCCAAAAGGAAATGGACCACCCAGATTTTTATCAGCCAAAGGTTCAAAAGCCCAACTCTGCGATCTTATGCGGGTGTGTTAAGGCATCTGTGAAGGCACCATTCCTCTTGAAATATATACACCGGTAAAATATAGACCCCTGCCAGTACTTCAAAGTATTAGGGTGTATTCTAGCAGTAGTATTCTTCTCGACTTGTACATACCTTCTCACGTTCCCCCCCGACTGCACAGTTGTGTAAGGATCCCTCCGCTCTTGGAAGGTGTGGGGTCCCAGGGTCAAAGGTGACCGAGTTTGGGGATTTAGGAAGTCTTGTTCCTGCAAGATTCGGTTGTGGGCTCCTTGGTTCGAATGCATATGGGGGTGATGCGGGCTGTCGGCCTGAGGTCCCTGCTGGCGCGGAAACGCGTTGGCCCCCCCCGCTTGGCTCTCGGATCTTCCTGCAGTCGGAAAGGCTCTGTTGTGACCAAAATGACCGTCCTCCTGTTGATTCCTGATAGAGTCGGAGGAGAAAGAGACGATCAGAGTCTGGGTGGGGGGTGGGGGGGGGTGGACGGGTTGAAACACTTTTACGCATCCGTCGACGGACACATCAAATCATTACCTTGGTGGGTCGCGCGCTCTGCCTGGCGTTGCGGCAACGGGCGGAACGGCGGAGTGGAGGTACGGTGATGAAATGTCCATTTGGTGAGCTTTTTCAATCGACGGCGCTTTTCCATCCCGCCATCGCTCGCTGGCTTCCTCCTCCTGTCCTCTGACCTTCGGCGGACCTTGATGCTGTTGCCGCTTGCCGTCATTGGCCAGAGCGGGATAAACTCCCGAGGCGGATGACGCGGGACTCGAAGCGGGCATCTGCGCATAGTGCGGTTCTGGCTGGGCTACGGGATAAACGCCCGTGGGGAGAATCGGGCGTCCTGATTGGGGGGCCCCGCTCGTCAAGCTGGCGGAAGGTCCGGAAGGTGAACCTGGCGGGGAAAAACCCTGTCGGGGCTTTGTGGTGGGGCTGCTCTCTGGACTCTTTTCGATGACCGTGTGGAGCTGACCATCAGTCAAGCACGAGCCTTTAGCTGAAATAGTAATCGGGTAAAATGTCAACCGATCATTGAACCCTGCACTGGCCGGCCAATCCTAGATGAGGCAGATTTTGGTTCTGTCTCTAAACGTAGGTGACTTTTTTTATACCGTACCTGTGCTTGAGGCGAGTGGCCCACTGGAGTGGTGATAGGAGCCCTTCTGCAGAGTCCTGTTTGGAACGTGACCCATTAGATGAAATGTCAGATTAAAGGGAAGAGAATGTTTCAGTGCAATAGACAGACTGATGGAAAAATATGTGGGTAAAAAAACGCCAATTCTCTCTAATAAAAAAAAATACACCAAAGAATGCTAATTGCCGGTCTGAAAAACGGGTCCGTTTTTTTTTTTGTCAGCTGTGAGTCGCGGCTTGGAGTTTGAAGCGGATTACGTGGAACAGGAGAAGTGAACTAATCTCTTTTCGTCAATGGACGCTACAGCTTTGTGTTTGCTTTCAAAACTTGGCTTGTAGCAGACGTGTGCACATTTTCAGCATGACGTCTCTGATCCACTGGAGAAAGGACACTTTGATCCTCTCCTCTTTCATCTAGAACTGCTTCAGACAACAAAGTGTATGCAGAAAAGTGGTGAAGATTGCACGACTGTCTCTGTCCTATGTGTTGTGTTGTTATTTTTGTTATTTTTGACTTCAAAATGGCGCCGCGAGAGTGGCTGCCTTTCCAGCAGCTCCTATTTTTTTGTTGTTCTACTTCTTCCTTTCATAACTTTGCTGCTGTGAATCTGGAATTTCTCCATTGTGAGACTAATAAAGGTTTTCTTCTTATTCATTCAAAAGGCGTTTCCTTGGGAAAAAAGCCAACCGGCTCACCGATTCACCGGCCGGGGTTGCTCCACGCTTGACCAAGAGTTGGGCCTCTCGTGGCTCTTGATGGCCGCAAAGCTGTCGCTGCGCCGCGGTGGGGGCGGCGCCCCCTTCAGGTTCTCATAAGAGCCGGGACTGCTTCCGGGTGCCCATATAGGACCCACGCTGTGCCTGTTTGCAGCCAGCACGCCGCTAATAGCGGCACCGCTGCTGTTGCCGCGGTAACAGACGCCACCTAATGGCAGCGAGGGTTAAAAAAGAAATCAATCATAAATGCAAAGCCATCCGAAATGACCAATCTTGATGGTGGTACTTTACTTGGCGGATCTCTGCTGTGGCCTCCCTTTGCTCCGTCCCCACTTCTTGAATCGTCGTTATGGAGCGATAAAGCCGACGGAGAGCTCGGCTCCTGCTCCTGCTCCCGCTCCTGCTCCTGCTCGTTTCCCTGCTGGGTATTGTAAAGCATCCGTATGTAACGTACATCAGCATGTTGCATCTCTCCGCTTCCTCCTCTCTGGGGGACGGTGTCCAGTGAATAGGAGCGCTCGGGACTGAAGGGTGGAGCGGAGGCCAGGTACTCCGGAATACTGGAGCTGGTGGAGAAGGAGGAGTATGCCGAGTCCCGCTTGCTGTGGAGGTGATCGATGCTGTTGGAGGATCTAGAACGAGACGTGACATTCGTTCGTGGGTTCGGTTGAAAAATCGCAAACACGCCTCATAATCTGTGCTGGTATTTAGAGCTTCCCTTTTTTTGTTGTCACTTCTCTGTTCCAAAGCACAGTGCAACCAGTTCCTAAACAATCGAGTGACGAGACTCACTAGCGGTTTGCCTAAAATTGTGACGCATAAACTATAGCAGGGGTCCCCAAACTTTTTTTTCAACTGCGAGGGCCAAGAAACCGTTCACCGACAGGGGCCGGGGGTCAGTTTGTAACTTAAAGTATGACGATCGCAGGGGTGCCTGAACATAAACGTTTCTTGTTTTCCAAAAAGCCGCACATAACCAAATATGAGCCCTTTCAGTAAAAAAAAAAACAACAATCACAGAACAGAAAAGATGCGAAGCACCCGATGTCAGGGCCGGGACTTGAACGGTTTCTTCCGAGATACGCACAGCAGTCTTTTCATTGATGAATCACATGACGGAAGTCGCAACGCGTATTGAGAAGCGAGGAGAAACATTCGCTATGGCCATTGAAAGAGAGAAAGATGCAATCAAACAGGTCGGGAAAGCATTCACCATGCAACAATGACGCTTCATTCATCGGGTGAATCATGGCGGCGCCAATGATTGGAGGTTGACGACTTTGTCCTTCACTTTGCAGCCCACATAGGATGAAACGCAGCCTCGGACGCGTCGGATTTTGATCGGATTAAAAATCTTGATACGAACCTGGCAGACGATAGCTGTTGGCAGGAGGAGTACGCAGGGTGGGGGCCACCGTGGCTGTGATGGCCCAGCGTGTGGTGGTGGTGGTGGTGGTGGTGGTGGTGCTGGAGGTGCGCAGGCGCAGGAGGATCCAAACTCTCCATGCTGCCTCTTGAGCTGTACTGGTCGGGACTCTTCCTCAGGTAGCCGCCGTCCGATTCAAAGCCGCCGCCCGAGAGGTCCGTGGTGGAGGCGCTGCTCAACGCGCACAAAGAATATTTCGGCAGCATTAGGCACGGAACCCAAAAAGGACAAAAATGCTGTCGGCGCTACGAAATGGATCGACAAAAACATGTCGGGAAGGTCAATGGAAATTGTCCCCAGGTGTGATCGTGAGCGCCAACGGTTGTTGGTCTGAGTGTGCCCCGCGAGACCCTCGTGAGGAGAAGCAGATTGGAAAATGGATGCACGTAAGAAATCCATCCATCCATCCATCCATCCATTTTCTGAACCGCTTGATCCTCACTAGGGTCGCGGGGGGTGCCCGAGCCTATCCCAGCTGTCTTCGGGCAGTAGGCGGGGGACACCCTGAATCGGTTGCCAGCCAATCGCAGGGCACACAGAGACGAACAACCATTCGCACTCACACCTAGGGACAATTTAGAGCGTCCAATCAGCCTGCCACGCATGTTTTTGGAATGTGGGAGGAAACCGGAGCACCCGGAGAAAACCCACGCAGGCCCGCGGAGAACATGCAAACTCCACACAGGGAGGCCGGAGCTGGAATCGAACCCAGTACCTCCGCACTGTGAAGCCCACGTGCTAACCACTGGACTACCGGGCCGCCTTGCACGTGAGAAATAGAATTTAAAAAAAACATCTCAATTTTTTTGGAGTCAATCTTTTAAAAGTTTCAAAATCTTGATAAATGCGACGATTAGTGAGACACGGACCGAAGATGAGTTTTTGGGTGCTGCGAGGCGAGCGTGTGCATGTGTGGGTCGTGTCTGCGTGTGTGCATCGACGTCCCACTTTGATTCAGCAACGCTCCCAAGCGAACACAACGCAATTACTGCTTTTGAAAAGAGGCCAGTCTTTGTCGTTCGTTTTTTTTTTTTTTTTCTGTGTCAGTAACTTTTCCTGCTTCGGGAACTTCTGTCAGTCCCTCTGCCTCCGTCCGCCGTTTGTTACTTGACGTGAAAAACAACTTTCAAATCCAGAATGCCTCGGTCTCAAGTTAGCGTAGCAGTCCAACGGTCGTGTCCGTCGCGTGCGTCTGTTGTAGGGGGGCGAGTTGTTGCCACGGGAGACCCCCGGAGGTGACGTGGGGAGGGAACATGAAGAATTCCCCCTCTCTTTGGGTATTAGCGTCAATGCCCCCGCCTAACAAACAGAGTCATGTCACAGCCTTTCACTTCCATTTACTGGCGTTTGACAAAAACACTGACGTCACTTTGTCCGATGACATCAATCTGCCGACCGACGGCTGCTCTTTACGTAACGGACGCGTCGCCGCGCATAGGCCTCGGTTTGAAAATTGTCACGGCTGATTTTGCGTTTTTTAATAACACATTCAAGAGGCGGGCGCAAACACTTGTTTTCGATCTGCGCTCGTTTTAGAAGAGTCCACCAAAGACAAACCAAGCACACACTGACCTCGCGTGGTAATTGTGATGCCAGGCGCTACTCATGGTGTCCATCCCTTCCTGCTCTGACTCCCGCTGACCTTCACCCAGCTTTGTTGAGTGCCACGAGTGAGGACGGGACGCCGTTTCACTGCGTCTGTGAGGAGGTTTGCGCACAAAGAAATTGTTTTTTTTCAAACACGTCATGAAAATGAAGAAGAAGGATGGATCCGCACGGGACATTTCATTAGGTACGGCTGCAGATGCTAATTCGAATTCTAAATTCACCGCGTGTGTTGTGCCAACCGCCGGTCTGCGGCAAATTTGGTAGCACGGTGCCGCACAGAAAAAGATACATCTCAATATCGTGTAATCCATTTGTTGCGCTGTCGAATAAAAATGTGTAAAATGAAAGAAAAAAAAATGTTGTGTGTTAATGGCATGACATATCGACCGAGTTATAATTTCAATATTAAAACTCAAAGCATCCAAATGCGTGACGGCAACCAAATATCCAGCACCAAAAATCTGAACTCATTTGGAGATTTTGTAAGCAGAGATTTTTTTTTCTTTTTTTTTTTTTTCCCAAAGACCAATCATGCCTGTGACTTCACATTTCACATCGCAGTGGATACGTTTGTCTTTCCGTATTTATTCATGCCGACAAACAGGAAACGATGCTATCTGCATAATGAGGGGACAGCTACGTGAAATCATGCATGTTTCAGAACCTCGGGAAAATGCGTAATGACAGGACGCCACTGGCAAATGGCACATACAGAGACAAACGACCATTCGCACCCTCATTCACGCCGTCACACAAGTCAGGGCGAGTGGACCACGACACCATCGGCGACCCCCCGGCCCCACATATATATATTTATTCATAAATGTAGATTGAAATATCTATCTATCGATCGATCAATCTTTTTGGGTATTTCTTTAGATCGAGTCTTGATCAGTTCAATAGGACGTGCCTTCCAATACGTCAACGTTTCATGAAACACGAGAAGGTGAAAAAAAAAGGTCGCGTATTTGATGGCAATTGCAATATTGAGCTGGCGGGCAAACGCGCAGTTGGATTATTTTTAAAAAAAAATTTCAAATTGAGCAATTTTTTCAAATTGCTCAATCATCCGCGAAGCAATATAAGCATATACTTGTACCGATATTACGAACGGGCCGGCATCACACGTTGCTCCAAAAGAAATCAAGGTGAACCGTTTTACCTGGATGTGAATCTGAGGACTTTGGAAATGAGGCCAGTCGCCAGGTTGTTGACGCTCGCCTCCGACGGCGAGTGACACAGCGCCCCCTCGGACCGACCCAGCGCCGCTTTTTTCTGCTTCTTTCGAAGCTTCCTACGATAGAATACCTCCAACAACTCCATGGCCTCGCTTTTCACCGCTGGCTTACATACACTTAAAAGCTCTTTGTCCTGCGAGAAATTATTTTTTTTTCAGTCGTATTTGATCTGCAAAATTTGGTTGAGCTTCATATGAAACCTTTAGCTGCCTTCCGCACCCTCTCTCATTTCCCCGTCTCAAACCGAATATCCAGTCTCTGGTCTCTTCTCGACGGAGAGTAAAACTTTGACCACAGAAGCGAGCCCCCTTTGCAACTCCTGCGTCTCTTCCCTCCGACTGCTATCTTGGTACTGGTGGGCTGGAGAGATTGGCACGGTTTTGCCCACTGACCCTCAGCGCGTCGAGCAATTGAAGCAATTACGAGTCATTAGGCTGCCGCATGTTAAAAGCATGAAGTAAACATCCCTGCTGGATGCTAGCGATGGATGTGCGGAGAGAGCGGAAAGAAAGAGAGAGAATGAGTCGCGGGGAAGGGCGGGGGAATGGAATGTGATAAGAGAAAAGAGATAGTGGCGAATTTCAAGTTTTTTTGCAGGTGACTCTCTGCTTCAACGAGCCGCCATCTTCAACTGTCACTCGAGCAGTTCCAGTGTGAAGCGGTTTGGATGAAAATCAACACCCGACATATCTGAGAATGTGCCCTTTGCAGGTCAGGGATGAGAGATCCTGCCCCAAGCGGAGGAGTTCAAGCCTCTCTGGGTCTTGTTAATGAGGACTGGGCGAGGAGAGATCATCGAGTAGATCGGTGCGTAGGGTCTGCGTAGGGTCGAACGTGGGAATGGATTTGGGTTCCCCCGCAAGAGATGACGAAGTGGCTGGGGAGAGGGATGTATAGACCTCCCCACGTAAGAGGCTGCTCCGGTGACCTGACCCCGGATGGACAACCTCCCTGACATCTCAACCATTAAGAATGAAAATTGCATTGCGTGAATTTCCAACTTCAATTATTATTCGGATGTATGAATCGCGCATCACTTTGACTTGCATTTTTATGTATGCATAGTGCCTTATCAATAAAGTTTGATTGATAAACCAGGTACACATTTATCTTGATGTTCTCCCTCCCTGTTTTTACTCCAAGTACCTCCACTCGTATGACTTCAAGCTTGAAATGGGGGGGATGGGGCGGTGGGGGGGGGGGGGGGGGGGCTTCCGATTAAATTGCTTTTTTATCTAGCCATAGGAATGATATGGCAATGCGACGGAGGGCAGATTACTACAAATGGTGCAATTACTGTTTTAATGTGGAGTCTCCCCGAGTGCTCAGACCAAACACAAAGTCTGTTTTGCCGTGGGAAAGCCGAAAAGAGCAATCTCGCAGATCTGCCCGGAAATCAAAATAGACGTTTGTCAAAACACGCACATGAAACTATGTTAATAGCCGCTGCGTGTGCGGGTGCACGTGAGGCTGTGCGAGTCTGCCATACGTGTGTGTTCTGTCAACAACACACTTTTAAGGACCTTGTATAATCACCTTTAAGGACCCCCACAATGAGTTGAAAGACTACAGTGACCATTTCTTCAGTCCAAGTGGACGCGCATTCCACAGCCCCGGTCGAGTGTCCAATTTGTATTCATCGCAGGTTTGAAGAGCACAAAAGTAATGATTGGGATGAAACAAAACCTAGCGGGCTCTCGTGACAAAATGGCTCGAGACACATGGTTGCGCTAATAGTTAGGCGGGACATGAGGCAAGAGTCACCCGATCAAAGGAAAATGTTTGGATTGTTTCGGTGCAGTGCGTGTGTTGAAAGCAATTATGCCGTGAGCTCATTTTGAGGGAATGTGATGACTCGGTTTTCAGAAACATCAACTTGGAATCACTGAAAATAGACGAGCGGAGGAGGACGGGCTCGGTGAGAGAAGCGTGACGCGACAAGGGACGAACTGTGATCAACATCGGACGGGGAGGAGGAGGAGGGCGCCAGGTGGAGAAGCGGAGAAAATAAAAACGCATTTTGGGACACCAGAAAAACGAGGACAAAGAAGGAGACAAGAGAGGATGTCCAGTCAAGGACTGAGGGTGAGAGATGGACAGATAAAGGGGAGAAGGAGAGGAAATGAAAGGAACGGGGGATCCTGTTATCAAATGTCCCTCACAAATGAACACCCAGCCTCGTGGGGCTTGGGTCCACTTCCTGTTTTTGGGCCAATCACACACGAGGATCCTCCCCGCCCGTCCCCACCCAACGTTATCTGATGTCAGCCCTGAGCCAAGGGGTTTGCGGGAGAACAATAAGAGACATTCTGCTCTTTCTTCATCTGAAAAGCGGAAAATCCACGTCTTTATCCTGAAGATCGTCGCCGACATGTACTGGGCTTCCTCCCTTTGTCGCGGGAACAGGTTTTGTACTTTGGGGGTAACTGCAAGTGCCCATTCTCTTGAGCAGTTGACAACGTCCAAATGACAAACACGGGGCAAACAAAGCCCGCCGTGCGCTTGGGCGTCTTCCCGTAAGGATGCCGTAGTCTGTCACGAAGCCATACCGCTAACGACAAAGTTACGACAACACTCGGTGACGGATGATTGCGCAAGCAGCAGCGTCCCCAAGTGCATCCGAGTTCCTCAGACCCATCCAAGAATCCACATCAATGGCTTAAGTCACGCTATAGCGCCATCGTGAGGCTGCGATGGTCCAAATCGTTGCAACGCACACCCACGAAAACACACACACACACACACACACACACATGATCTGACCTCCATATTAGGATGAAACTGGCTGCGGACGAGCGATCGTATTTATAGACTGTTTGTGTGGAGCGAGAGAGAATGACAAGGAGGGGAAGGTGACCGCTTTGACAAACGGTGTTAAGATGAGATGCAGGACGCCGACACCATTCAGAACACAATTTCTGATCCACACTGCTTTTACGTTTTGTTTTTAGAGTCTTTGCGTGCTGAAAAATATTTACTGATTAAAGAAAAAAAATCGTGAGCTATCACGAGCATATCAGATTTTTTTTTTTCCTTTCGTGACTCCTCCAATACACAACTCGACCGTGGCACTGACCGATTGGATTCCAGGCGGTGGTGATTCATGAATTTTTAAGCACCCGGGGACTCATTTTTCAACGCGGATCATTCGACTCCCCACACACACTCAACCGACGTAAACAAAGCCGCCGACGGAAGAAACGGCGGAACATTGTTAGGAGATCGCCATGGAAATATCGTCTGTTTGAACCCTGAATCCCAAACACACAAGTGGAGTCGATAAATCCTCAGACACTTGCGCATATACAAAGAAAGCCTAGCCAGGACATCCTACCGCAAGGGGTCATGACCTGCCGAACTGGCGCGAGTCCCGCTTGGCCGACAACGCCTGTACCACACGTACAAATCAAAGAGGATTTCCGCATAAAAGGCGCTCCCGTTTTTGTTCAGTAAGCGAGATGACTCATTTGACAGCTGGTCACACGCCGCTTTGCGTCGTTCATCCGGCACGACCGACCTTTTGAGTGTCATGTACCTGTTCTTGATGCGTAGCGGGACCCCTCCCGTGGAACATGGTCGGCTGCGGCGGCTTGTTTTTCGTTGATGCGGTGGTGCCGGTGGCGGTGATGTGGAAGAAAGAGGAGGAGGTGAAGGGGCAGAAAAAGAAGAAGGATATGAGAGAGGTGAAGACCCAAATTCCTCAATGTATCCAGGATCAAATTCCCTAAGGAAGGAAAAGGGAAAATGATTATTAAAAGGGGGATCACAAGGGAAACAATTTATTATGTGCTTAGTTTGAATTTACAATCGCATTCTTTCCATCGCTTTGTCAAGTACCATTCATTTATTTTGCTCTTTCACAACAAAGACCGTTTTGCCTTATTGCTAACAATCCACACTCGCCGTGTGACAGACAAAACAAACCCGTTTATTGTCTTCGCAACCCTGTGCGCCAGACAAGACGTCTTGTTTTGTTCCTAGTTTCAGCTTTTTTCTTTTTTTTTTTAATCAGCACAGTGGTGTGTACCGAATCCTCCTGATCAGTGACAGTAAAGAGATTGAATGTGGAACTAAACAGCTGAAGTTGTTTGATGAAGAGCTAGCTAGCTAGATAGATAGCTAGACAGATAGATAGCTAGAGATAGTTAGCTAGCTAGATAGAGATAGATAGTTAGCTAGCTAGCTAGAGATAGATAGTTAGCTAGCTAGCTAGAGATAGATAGATAGTTAGCTAGCTAGAGATAGATAGATAGTTAGCTAGCTATAGATAGCTAGATAGCTAGATAGCTAGATAGATAGATAGATAGATAGATAGATAGATAGATAGATAGATAGATAGATAGATAGATAGATAGATAGATAGATAGATAGATAGATAGATAGATAGATAGATAGATAGATAGATAGATAGATAGCGCAAAATGAACCTTGACGTGATGGAATTGGAAGTGTGAATGCCAACCATACTACAGTGTGCCAGAATATCGATCGGTCACTGCGATAATTCGGAGGAAGCCAGAAGCAACTGTAGAAGAAAGCGTTCAGATATATTGAACTGGTCCCTAGTCGGTAGTCAGCTGGATGTACAATATGTGACCATCATGCCTAACGTTAAAACTCAAAACCTGGAAAGCGCACCGGGAAGCTGCTCTTGGAGAGGTCAGCACCGATTGTCGCGATACGCCAAAATGAGCCAAAGGCACAAAAATCTGATCTGAAGGGACTTTTGTGGTAGGCGAAATAGCATGACACCTTCTTGTGATTGGCCACTAGTCATTCGTGAGATTATTCGGGAGCTCCAAAATGGCATTGCTGAAGAGACAATACATTGCAATCACATTTGTTTCTGGCATTTCAAAAATGTTTTTACAAGCAAAGACAATTTTCCCACCACCTCCCATTTTACATGCGCTTCGCCGATTGTACAGAACTCCTCCCAGAATGCACCAAATGAACTGCGCTGCATTTTTTGCACATGAAGCAGACGGAATCCTGGTTGCGCCCAGTTAGCCTGTCAAGCTCATTGCTTTTTTTGGTGGCCTCTTGTTGTGGAATTTGACCCAGAAAAGAAAGAAATTCCCTCGGATCCGACTAACTTTGTTTTCTTGAATGCAGAATTTTACAATGACAATAATAAAAATGATATCCAAAACATTACTCATCTCAGATTTTGTTTTTTTCTGTTCAGCGCCATTGAAGTGTTAAACAATAAACATGATTGTTGTGCGATAACAAACACATCTGTCATTAATTTAGGTCAGGGAATTTCTGTTACACCACCCGGGAGAGGTCTATGAATCAGCAATTCTTTGAAGCGGAAATAAATCCTGAAGCAAAAAAAAAAAAAAAAAGGAGGTGCGCGGAGAAGAGGCTCAACGTGAAACCTGTTCAACTGGTGTCAGGAATGTGGAACACCCTGAAATCTCCTCAACAGGAGGCACCGTGTTGTCACATTCCACTCGCCATCATACGCGGACACACACACACGCACGAAACATCCGGAGGTGAAAAGCGGCATACGCACGCCGGTTGGCCACTTTTAAGTTGCCAAAAATCGCAACGAGATGGGACGCCAACTACGGAACGGGAATAGGAGGTCCATTTCTAGAATGGATCAAATATCCCGCGACGACACAGACAATGCTAGCTAGCTTTTGTTTTGTTTTGTTTTCACTCACAACACAAATACGGGCGTGAACAAACACCCGCCGCAATCTAAACAACACAAAAGCAGAAACTGTCACGGATGTGCCCGATATGCAACATTTGAGGTTTTGTGGATCATGAATTAAGGAAACAAACAGCAGCAAGCAGAGCAATGGCGGCAACTCGAACCACACAAGATGAAATCATTCATGAAAATGTGTCTTATGTATTTTACTGTGGTTCACGTGTTTGGTGGGACGGTTGTTTCTGACGCGTGTGTGTTCGGTCATCACAGATACGTTCATTTGGAATCAACGTGCTTATCAAATATAGAATAGCACTTGCAGGGAATCTACTCGAAAAACTCGCATCATTGCTTTTTTTTTTTTTTTTTTTGGTCACACGGTCAAAAAAAGAAAGTTTGTCCCTGAACCTAATTAGAGGTTGCACATCACGGTCCCAACATAAAAGCTCCCTCTGTGAACTGCCCCGTCTTGAGAATCTTATTAAAGAACACCCACGGATAGACACCCGTGCAGAGTGGTTGTCCCGGAAACGGTTTTGTTGCACTTGTCCCCGCACTGACTTCTTCCTGTTCGTTTTTGGGCCAGAGAAAGTCAAACATTCATTCGGCTTGATTACGACAAGCTGGCACAAAGGAAGAGAGTCAGCGAAAATCATTCAATGCGAGAAGAGGGGGGGGGGGGGGGGGGCAAATTGTAACCTATACAGAAACGCTTGACTTTGACTTGCCATTTGGACGTACAACCTGCAAAAGCTCTTCATGTTCCAGGGTCTTCGTTTGGATTTTAAGAAGAACAAACTTCATCAGAACAACCACAATTTTTCCACTCCTCATATTAGCAACACCTGCGCAATCCCCGAAAGGACCCGTCGGAGTTGTTTTAAAATGCTCACACAAAGATAACATTGCTTTGTTAACTATTCATTGATCGAACCATTCGTCCATTTTGATGTCTTTATGAGGGTCATGGCTGTTGTGGCGCTTTTTCTTCGCCACTCAATGACGAGGCAACACATTTGTGGACAATTTTGAGTTTTCAAAATTGTTTTGGGAGACGTCTCGCGCTAACGTAGAGAGAACTCGCAAACTTGAAGAAATAGAAAATAACATCGTCTGTATTTTTAGGGGGCTTTCAGTGGGAAAGAAGTTCACCGCATCAGCAGAGATGTGACTCACATTTTGGTTTGTACCCAACAGTGGCCACAAAATCGATGTTTTTGTGTATGATACAGGCCGCATCAAGGCAAACAACAAGCAGCTGCCACACAGGATGTTTTTTTGTTTTGTTTTTGTTTTTGTATTTTTTGGGGGGGTGAAGGGAAAACAAACGACAAGCGCAATATAACCCCGGCGTAGTGCCGACTGCTTCTACGGAGGTATTAAATGACAAAACATCTGCAGAACGTGGAGCAAGGAACAATAGAGGCGATAAACACGCCGAAACACACACATACACACGCACAGCGGCTTCACAAACGCTTACAAATCAACACAAACCTGCTTAAGAGAGGAGCGAAAGCCTTCCGCGTTATGTCACATCAAAAGCTATCAAGTGCAAGTTAAAGTTTAAAAGACGGTCCTCGCCACGCATTCGCTCCGACGCCGACCTCGGCGTAGGCTAACACACTTCACTTTCAATATAACCCGGCGCGCCAAACGTGCCGCATATGATCACGGCCGCTACACAAAATCAAAACCAAATGAATTGTTGTGATCGAATAATCAAATCCACTCTCACCTGTGGATTAGCCCCGCGTGATACGATCGGCATTCAGCAACATACACTCAGTTTTATTTTCACTTAAATGGGAACGGTCCTCAGATGTCATCTAAACGAGTTTATGTCCGACACACGGAGAGCAAGAAATATACACCGCACACCAAAGAACAAAATGGCACTTACAACTCTGATGCGACGGTCCTGGGGGGAAAAATAGAATGCTTTATTTTGAAGGCCTTGAGGCCATACTGCGCTCTAAAATGTTTGCGTGCGCTTGTTTCGTCCACTCTCTCTCTCTTCACTTTGTTCTCAGTTGTTTGTTTTTTTTAACCAACCAGGTTTGGCAGGAATGCACCAATCAGAACGGCAGTGCGGCAGAAAACGGAGGACAGACAGGTATGGTGAGTGACGCAGCGTTTGACAGGCGCGCGCCGACTTACACACCTTTTGTCTTCCTGCAATAGAGGATGAAGGATGTGCTCAACCACACATGGGGCATTTAAACAGTCATGCCAGTCAGAAAAAGTGAGCGGCAAATATCGCTACATCCCGCACGTGCCAAGGTCACTCTCGTCAACGGAAAATGTCGTGAATGACTCCAACTAAAATGGGGAGGAAAAAAAAAAAAACACCCTTGAAATTAAATCGAAAAGAAACTGCTTAACCCCCACCCCTCCCGAAAACTACATTTAGAAGTTACTAAAAGTAAATACTAAAAATAAATAAATACGTCGTTTTTTTTTCATCTTTGTTAGTTAATTTTCTGGTTTTACTTTCAATGTATCGAGTTTGGCATTATTGTGCGGCCGTACAGAAGAAAATTAACTCGAGTACGCAAGCGGTTGTGACCTTTTTTTTTTTTTTTTTAATCTTGTGCTCCATAAATAGCTGCAATAATAAATGATACAAAAACTAGCAAAAACTCAAATGAAGCATTTGAGGGGGTGGGGAAAAAATGAATAAAAAGGAATAGAAGATACGAAACTCACATTTAAAAACTCACTAGAGGAGAATTTAAAAAGCTGATTAAAAATTAACCATAACAAAAAAAAAAAACGATTACAAGTCTGGCATGCACAGAGACTTGCGCGGTAACAAACTTCCTCCTTTAACTAAATATAATTCACGTGTGCACTACGCATTCTTTTTTCTCACAATTTAAAACCGTTCGCCGTTGTTGGAATAACATGGCGGTGACATGAAGGGTTAGCTCTTCTCCATGTGCCCTGCGGTTGCTCCGCAACCGGCGCCCCCTGTGACCCTTACGAGGACGAGCCAGTATCGCAAATGGCTTTGTGGAGAACACATGTCAGCATCCGCTGCGGTTTGTTTTCTTTCTCCACCTCAGCTCATTTCTTAAAGTGAAGCGGTCATCCGCATGGAACAATACAGCTTTTCAGTCTACGGAGCTTCCCCGGCATCCTTACAATTTCCTCTCCCCGTAGCCTATTGATAAAATACAGTGTGCGAAGGAGTAAGACAACAAAGTCCAAAGGTGAGGGCAGCTCAAATAGGCCGCAATAAAGTTTGACCTACTTTACAAGTCGGCGACGCAGTACGAAGCGGAGAAATGCCTCCCAAAGTCAAATTCGAATGACAAAAACTGAAACTCCCTAAACTACTGCATGCATGAGATTGATATGACCAATTGATATCATTTGGCAAAAACAGACTCAGCTCCATCCACGGGAACCCTACAAGCAAGTTCATCAGCCAGACACACTTGAACTGTGATTGTTTGGAGGAGGAGTTCTCATGAGATTCTTGCCACACCTTAACACAATGCCATGGGTGCTACGACATCTGTCGGAGTGTGTGTGTGTGTGTGTGTGTGCGCGTGTGTGTGAATAAATTCCCGCGTTGAGTCAGTCCTCTCACTGGATCTCCAGAAAATAAAAACTGCAGTGGCAACAGAAGCTTTGCAAGCAGCCGCACCCCAAGCCCAAGCAGCTAGCAGCTAGCAGGGCATTAGCATGAATTCCAAAAGATGCTTTTACGGAACAAGACGCCTTTTAGGCAGCCACGTTATTCCTTTATTAGCCTTTCTCATGGCTGATTTCCAGAACGTGTGGCGTAATAGCGCGCAGCCTTGGAAAGACGTAAACATTCTGTCGGTGGGTGACCAAACGCTATTTGCGGTCTCACTCAGGGGTGTCCAAACTACGACCCGCCATCCATTTTTCAGCAGCTCGCGACATGGTTAAAAAAAAAAAGACTAAAAATTTAAAAAACGGGCCAAACGCTTAGTTAAGAAAGTTGAAGGTGGGCCGAGTGAGAAGGGAGGGAGTACTGTAGAAGTGTTTGCCTTACAGCGGTCGCTCGCCACTTCAAATTTTGCGGCTCGAGTGCCGTTAAGTGCTCAGCTGGATTTATTCTGCGAGATAAATGGCAGGCATCCTTACCTGCGGACGGTGATCTGGAGAGTCTTGTACGATCCTTTGACGAGGGCGATGGCTTCCTGACGATAACCTGTCAGGTTGATGCCATTTATGATGCGAATCTCATCCCCCGCCTGCAGTGGGCGCTCCAAAGCGTCCGCCTTACCGCCCTCTTCTACCTGCAAACGGACAGATTTTCTTACACATATGCACGGATTCGGTCCGTAATTAAAATGCCGTTTTTGTCATACGTCTGGATAGGAAGTGCATGCATGCTCTTATGGGGGCCCTCCAATAGCGCCGATGAAACATTGGGAGTTGCCCGTCCCCTGTTCTAGAGCATTCGGAACTTGCGTATCAGCAGCGCCGAAGCGCTTTATCAATCCTTCTGATGACACCTCATAGCAGCCTATAGCTGAGTGAGCTAGCGGACATCTACATGTGTCTGTTGAGTGTGTGTGTGTCATGTCAAGGTCACATTGTCTTGTTTTCTCTGGTTGCCTGCGAGATAGTGTGTGTCGATTTGGTTATTCTTGGTTGGAGTGGTTATGCCGAGAGACCGGAGAGGGACTGTGGGGTTCACCGCCACTGCTCTTTGTGCAATGTCGTCGGTCAGGACAAGTATTTTGGTGTGTAGTTATGGGCGCAAATAAAATGCCATGTCAACTTGGTCTCGTTAGTTCCATTCATGTCATGAGACCTCCAGATTAAACTCATTAAGACTATTTAGCCTGAGCTGAAATGTGTGGAATAGGTGAGCCTGACAAAGACGAAGAAATGTGCTGATGATAAACAATTTCGGATTCAAAAGTGAAATAAAAGTATCTGAAATGACAACTACAACAGAAAGGAACAAATTAGACAGTTTTGAGGTTGTGTTGGGGTCATACGAAATGGGCTATCACAAAATAAAACTGTTCGTGTCTCCCACCCCAGAAAAAACCCCCACATAATTCACATTCTTGTCCTATTATACAGGCTTTTGGCTTTATTCCCGGGAAAACACCCTCACACATAGCTTGCCCGCTGTTTTGCATTTTACTAAAATGAGGCCATACCGGCATAATTACTTTGTTTTTAATTCCAATGATCGTAGGATTTTCTGTCAAATGTGAATAAAAACTGAATACAATCCTTTGCGATTCTTTTACAAGTCACAGTATGTTCAATTGAAGACACTACAAAGACACGATACTTTATGTCCAAACTGATCAACACGATAGTCATGTTTGTTCTTCAGCAGCTCAACAGTGTAATGCGCCACACGTTTTTAACGGGGGACATGTCTGGACTGCTGGCAGGCCGGTCTAGTACTCAGACCCTCAACACACCAGTTAAAAAAGTATTACATTAAGAATTGTAATAATTGTTGTCGCTAAGGGGCAGTAAATTAAATAATAGAGGCCTGCGGATATTGGCGTACGCTCTGCTTGTAAATGCTGATGCTGCATGTGTTTAAAGTAGCAGTTGTTTGAAGGATTATAATGACATTTCATCCATGCTAATGCTGTTAGCTCAACCATGGCGTTTCACAAGACTGCACTGTATATGTCAACTTAAAGCTAGCAGACTTTCGATAAATGAAAATGTCTGGTTTAATTCAACATTTTGGTATTTAAATCATGTTGAATTCTCTTTTGTGTGTATTAATATAACGGTGTTTCCTCATTTGGCGATGACAACTCAACAGCTTGGAATACTTTTTAACTACATACTTTTGACTCTTGGGAGAACCGTGTGAGGGAGTCTTCGTTTCTTCAGTGATGTTACACGAATCTCCCATTTCTTGACAGCAAGAAAGCGAGAACGTACTATGGAATTAGTTTTGTTGCCCACCTATTTCCGTAACACCTGACACTAATTCCAATTGTAGACTTTTGTCCTTGGGAGGGACATCTTTCAAAGCGTTCGCGACATTTAGTCACTCACATCGTTGACATCGTCGTACCAGCAGGCCAACCACTCCACAAATGAACATTTTCGACATGGATCGAAGGCATTGACATCGCCGTACCTTGGAGATGATGAGCGGCTCGCCGTGCTCCAGGCCACCCTGAAGCGTAAAGCCCCACGGCGCTCCACCCTGCAGCTGGGCCTCCACGAGCGACCAGCCGCCTCTTCTTCCTCCGCCCGCCGCCTGTTGCCGGAGCCCCGCCCGGCCACCGTCCATGCCCGTCAAGGAAGCGCTCCTATCCGGCTCACCGGTCCTCAGGCCGGCTGCGAGCGGGCGGACCGCGAGGGGGGGCACCGGGCTGACGAAAAGCCTCTGTCCTTCACGAGCGCATGACCGTCGATCATTTACAACTCCCGGTGGAGGAAAAGCAAAGCAGGAGGTTCCCCGAGCACCGAGTTGCAAAGTGCACAGTGCATTCCTGAAGCGCGTAGAGTGGCCAAAGATCCGGCAAAAAACGACACCACCACGCTCACTCACCGGCAAGACTTTGCAACAGTTTGGCAAAACCTTTGAAAGATCGCCGGATGGAGGAAGGGATCGCACTTCAAGATAAACGGACGTCAGCTCCGGGATTCGTCCAAACAGAAATTCAAGCCGCTCTTTCTCCCTCTCTCGCTGCGTCCCTGTCTCTCTCTTCCGAAAGTTTTGCATCACAATAGAATTTGGTGCGACTCACTGAGCAAAGAGAAAGGGGGGTGGTGGGGGGGGGGGGCGAGGGAGAGAGAGAGAGCGAGAGAAGGGGAGGGGGACAAGTGAATGAAAGGACAGCGAAAAGCATGACGTAAGCAGGAAAGTGGTCGATTCTGACGTCTACTGTCGATGATTTTGATTGAAATCCACATCTATGAAGGCACACCTGAACCCTTGCGCCCTCCTCAGACATTTTATGACGCTCGGGAGCGGAATAAAGCACACACCTGGTTACCAATTAGTCCATTTTTTTCTGATTGAAAACATTTGACAGCCTGCTCGATACAAGATACTTATTATTGGACAGCGAGTGGGGGTTGCTCTTTGGCATTCTTTCCTTCCAGACTGGCTGAGAAATGCAACACAGCTACAGTAGGACGTGTAAGTATCCCCATCTAGAGGCACAGAATGGCGTCTAACCTTCCCCAGTCATTGTGTCCTCATATTGTATTTCAATGATTCATTCATTCATCTTCCGAGCCGCTTGATCCTCACTAGGGTCGCGGGGGGTGCCGGAGCCTATCCCAGCTGTCTTCGGGCAGTAGGTGGGGGAAACCCTGAATCGGTTGTCCAGCCAATCGCAGGGCACACAGAAACGAACAACCATTCGGACCCACACTCACACCTAGGGACAATTTAGAGTGTTCAATCAGCCTGCCACGCATGTTTTTGGAACGTGGGAGGAAACCGGAGCACCCGGAGAAAACCCACGCAGGCCCGGGGAGAACATGCAAACTCCACACAGGGAGTCCGGAGCCGGAATCGAACCCGGTACCTCTGCACTGTGAAGCCGTTGTGCTAACCACTGGACTACCGGGCCGCCCTCATGATTCAGTGGACTGAAATTGTTTTTTAAAAATCATTAAAAATCATGGCTCCCCTGGCCAGAGTTTTTATTCATTTGAGAGCTGATATTGGAAAAAAAGTGGTTCCCCAAAATGGTTCCTTGAGATATTTGTACAGTACACATTTAGCTCTGACCAAAATGCCACATTGTTTTTTTTTTTTTTTTCCAAGTTCGACAGAAAAAAAAAAAATTCCAAATGGTTGCCCGTGTCAAGCTACATCGACTCAATCCGTTCTTGTAACACATCCGAGTTTGGTAAGATGCGATTGGATGACAAGTTGACGTTCAAAAGCTTTTCTTGGGCCACCTAAACGTCTTCGGACATGTTGTGGATGCTCTCAATAATCTTCATCTTCATTCGCTTGACTTTGTCCGGAGGAGCCTCGTTCAGACATTCCTCCACATACTTCAGGAAGCCAGCATGCGGGGACGCGATCTGACTTTGATAGACTTTCTTCATCAAGTCCAGCACCTCGATGGCGGCGGGCGGCGGCGGCGGCGCCGCCGGCTGTCGGTTTACACGTTTGTGGCCCGGCACGCCGCCGTCGGGGTGAGATGAGCACGTTGAGGATGAAGATGAAGACACCGAGTGCCGGGCGTCCGGCGGGGGCGGAGATTCGAGTGTCTTCATTTGGTTCGCCGCCCGATTGGCGGTTTGAGGTGAGTGGCGGCACCGTCGGGAGGGGGAGGAGGGAGGGGCTTGGTAGTCCGGAGGATGGAGGCCGTCGTCCGCGGCTTGTTGAAAGAGGACATCGTCGGGCTGCTGCTCTTCGTCGCAAGAGTCGCAGAGGAACATCAGCTCTCTGTAGTGCTTCCACTTGGGCACGTAAAAGTCTTCCGAGCCGCAGGTTTTGTTGGCGTTCACCGCCTTATGCTCACGTTGGAAGATGGTGCGCAGGTTCCGAAACTTTGTCTTTACGTCTTTCACTGTTGAAAGAATAACACGTCACATGACTTTTTCCTGGAAGATCTCAATCGACAATTTCGGGGATGGAAAAACACACCGAAAGAAAATGTTGGCAATGACCACGTAGCAGGAAATTTAAGGTGGGTGTGAAAAAAAAAACGGTTGATGCTCCTCTCGAATGTTACCTGTGAAGGGGAGCGCTTCATTGCGGGAGAGTAAGACGCTCAACGTCTCCAACAGACTCTGTCTGGCGGCCTTCTTCTTGTACCTCTCCGACTTGTAGTTCCACAAACAGTCGTGCTCTGGGGATGAGGCCAAAACAAACCACAACTTGAGAAAGGATTCAGATCGATACAAAAAACGCCCCCCCCCACCTCCTCCGCTAGAAATCTGACATTTAAACACATATATTGTGAGGAGGGGCGGCCCGGTAGTCCAGTGGTTAGCACGTCGGCTTCACAGTGCAGAGGTACCGGGTTCGATTCCGGCTGTGGCCTCCCTGTGTGGAGTTTGCATGTTCTCCCCAGGCTTGCGTGGGTTTTCTCCGGGTGCTCCGGTTTCCTCCCACATTCCAAAAACATGCGTGGCAGGCTGATTGAACACTCTAAATTGTCCCTAAGTGTGAGTGTGAATGGTTGTTCGTCTCTGTGTGCCCTGCGATTGGCTGGCAACCGATTCAGGGTGTCCCCCGCCTACTGCCTGGAGACGGCTGGGATAGGCTCCAGCACCCCCCGCGACCCTAGTGAGGATCAAGCGGCTCGGAAGATGAATGAATGAATATTGTGAGGAATGTGCAGAGTTCACGACTTCAACAATTGTCTTCCCCTGCAATGTACATACCGGAGTAAAACGAAATGAGCTGGTGAACTTTGCTCTCATTCCAGCGGCAGCGGGAGTCAGAGATGGGCCCGCATTCCAGTTGAACCGGACTGGATTTTCTTGGGGGAGGGTTTGCACAAGGTTTGCCATCCGGCGGTGAACCGGATGGCGAAGCGGTTTTTGGGTCCCGCGCTTCAGCGTAATCCGGAGCGGCCGTGAAAACGTGGAAGCCGGCGGAGGTATCGCTGTCGGCGTCCGTCTGTTTAATGGCAGAGGAGTTGTTGGTTTGGGTGGAGCGCGAGGAGCCACCCGGGGCGGACGCCGGCGATTGGCGCCCGAGCTCCGGCGCTTCCCGGGGCGGCGTCTCCCGCGGGTTGTCCGGGCTCTCTTCGTCTTTGCACCACTCGCAGAGGAAGAGCAGCCGCTGGTAATGCTTCCATTTGGAGTGGTAGCGCTTATCGGAGGTCCTGCTCACTTGGACCACTTTGTATTCGCGGTTAAAAACCGTCCGAAGATTCTTGAACTTGCACTTTATGTCTTCAACTGCAAGACAGTAGAGAAGTAAAAACAAACTTGCTGAGCACTTTGGCTTTGCAGCGCAGGGATCCGGCTCCGGCCTTCTATTGGCTGTGGCTTGGTTTCTGCGTTTGGGTTTTGATCCTTACGTCATCTTCTCAACACAGGAAGTAGCTTGATGCTACACATCAACAAAGATCAGCGAGATACTTACTTGAGAAGGTGGAAGAGTGGTCGGACAACCGTCTCCTCAGAATCTTCAGGAGTTTCAGTCGGAGCGGACGATTGTTGTGGTTTTTGGACTTCTTGTTCCACAGGCAGCTGTGTTCTGCGTACACACACACACACACATGAAGCCCATTCAACCAAGAAACACGCTGCCAGTCTAACAATCCGTGCGTCCTTGTGTGAAGGCTGCAAGGGACCTTTACACATTGCGTACTACTGATACTCTGCCCCGAAAATGTCCCCGACGTTGATAAGCACATGAAATACAGTCGCCCGGCGGACAAACAATCAGCTATTTCGAGATACCGCTCAATTTTACGCAAGAGTACGACACCGCTATTGAAGGAGAGATTTTGGCATGATTTTAAAGCTCTTTCAAGAGTCCTAATCAAACTGTTGTAAATAATAAATCTTCCCGCTCAAGCTACGGCACATGAGAAGCTCTAACTTGGTGGATGGGAGCTCAAAATGTTTCAGATGAATGACAAATGATGTCCATTCGTCTATCGACAATCCACGTACAATAACATCAAGAAAAAGGGGCAACCGTACGGGCAAGACGTTATTCGCTTCACTTAAACCGCGCGTAGCTATTAGCATTGCTATTAGCGTTGCTATTAGCGAATTAGACGAGGCTCATTTGCAATGAGGTGGGCAATTTCTCTCTTAGCTGTTGTGAAATGAGTTGACTTACCTGCGTAGAAATCAATAAGTGCACGTTCCTTCTCTTCTGTCCAAAAGGATTTCGCGACCATGTTTGAGAGGATGTAGGATGGCGAGGAGGTGGTGGTTGTTGTGGGGGAGGATTCCGGTGGAAGGATGGAGATGATGAGTCCCGGAGAGGTGAGAACATTTTCGCTCTCCTCCTGTGAAACAATTAACGAGGACCGCGGAGGGGCATTCTTGCAGTCATCCGGGCCGCCTGCCGCCTGCAGGAACATCAGCTGCTGATAGTACTTCCACTGCGGTACAAACACATCTGGACCGCGCACCTCACTCGCCTTCACCGCTTTGTGCTGTCTTTGAAAGGTGGTACGAAGGTTCTTGAACTTGCTCTTGATGTCTTCCACTGGAGATGGAAAACGGATCAGTGTAAGATTGGGGGAGGGGGGAGGTTTCGGTTCTGCAGAATGAAGTTTCATCGCCAGATTAATATGTGCAGTAATACAACGAACGGCAACTTGATCGCACTTGTGAGGATAAGTGGTTCTGAAAATGGAGGGCTGGATAACAAACACGACACTGTGGCCGTACTAGTCATTAATACTTGGTGGAATACAAACGGTCATGCCGTCACAGCTTCTTGAAATGTAGTGAGTGATATTTTTCTAGAGTTTTAACACATACCTGTGAAAGGAGCTGGTGGGGGTTGGGCGGACAGAAGAATTCTCAAATGTTCCAGCATTTTCCATCTCAGCGGTCGATTTTTGTAGCTTTCTAATTTATGGTTCCACAGGCAACTGTTCTCTAACAAAAATAAATGTAAAAATAAGAGTAATACATTTTGGTCTCACTCGTGATAATCTTCACAAATACATAATCTAACTTTTTTTTCCAGTAATTCCTGAAAGACCCGAAATTTGAATGTGTTGTTAAAAAAAAAAACTTTCACAGAAGCCGCCTCCTTTAGTTCAATACAACACACAATTTTTTGCAACATTTGTTGCTTTGTTCTCATAACAATTTTCAGATTTGAAAGCAAACCTAAAATATGTCAGCCATTTCTACTAAACACCCTTTATTTTTTTAATTCAGAGTATTGAAAAGTGTCTTTTCACGACGGCAACGTCTTCTGTCGCCAGCGTATTTTGGCTGCTAAATATCTGCCCATAGTTGCTGGTCGCCATTGCTGTGATCAGTCAGTTGCTCATTTCCTACGCAACAATCGGTCGAAACGAGCAACGGTTGCCCAAATAATGTCCAATGCAACTGTAACATCGCGAGATTCGCAACGCACTCCAAACTTTGACAGGACGGTTCTTTGTCAAGTATTAGGGTTTGAAATCGTGCCCATGTTTACTCACTGGAAAAGAATGAAATGAGTGTCCTTTCTTTCTCCTCTGTCCAGTATATCTCCGGCGTGAAGCTGATTGGCGAGTCCTCCATATTCGTTGCCGTTTGGTTCCTCTCCTGCTTGACGTAATGATCACGTGATCGACAATCCAGGCTCTGATTGGACGCCAGTTACACGAGGTTTACGGGTAGTAATGGCTGTTGCCCAGGAGAGGGCGGTGTTTAGCTGAGTTACATACCTTGGCAACTCCATTTCTGATATAAGCTCATCTTTATTGGTCCCATATTTTGGAGATGTTTACAACTTAAATAAGCACGATTAATAAATCATCAAGTTGTATTACTCAGGGTCTTAATCTTATATAAAGTTTGTCCATTTATAGTTACTTGAGAGAGGGTAATTTTCTGCACAAAATCATAATTTTATGAATGTTTATGCAGAGGTTGGTCATAAGTGATAACGACTGAGTTCCTGTGACTATATTTGCCCTAGAAAATAGATTGAAATATGAACAGATAATAATTCAAAGAAAGCACCAAACAGTAAAACCAAGAACAAACTAACAAAATTAGTCATGCTGAGTCGAATACCAAAGAATACAAGTGAGTAACAAATACAAAAAGAAACGGGCAAAAATAGCAGTTTCAATGATAAAGAGGGGCTTTTTATTTTTTCCCCAGCGCTTCAATTCCCTGGTGATGCCCTTGCAGTTTAAACTCCTGAATAGAAATCGGTCAAACGGTCAATTACATCCGTAATGACACAAAAGTACAAACACAACAAGCTCAGACGGACTTAAGATGGTGTCCAATTATGGTTTAATTATCACATGATCAACAACATGGCCGAACACATTCAGAACACACATTTTATTTACAGTGAATTCCATGTACAGTTAATCACAAACATTTAAATCCATGTACAGTATTTCAGTGTTGGGACACTTTGACCGCGGAAGAACTTTCATTAAAGTGGTTAACAATCAAATGAGACGGTGCAGATTTGCATCGATACTTGTGATATGAGTTTGGAAATTTTGAGAGACCTCTCCGCCCCCCCCCACAATTAACAGTTGTCTATTTTTGGATGGCACACTGTATGTATGATATGCTGAAATATTGTTGTCTCGGCGGCAGTTTATTCCAATTGTAAAGTTAGCGTCTTTCAAAGCGAAGAGTCCACGAAAACGTTGATGGTGAAAACATGACTATTTTCGTATGAGCCAGTTGAGTATTGACTCAATGAGTTCCGGGAAACGCCCCCCACCCCAGCCCCTCCCTGCTCAAGGATTAGTTTCTCAACTAAAAATCCTATCTTCAAATGATGGATTTCCGATAATATCGTTCATCTCTCAATGTGCCAGAGTTTAGTCCCCGTTCATATTGTGTCAGTGAGGACACCAAATAATTTCAAGGACCCAAACGTTCGCATGTTCAGTTACACTTTTCAGTCATAAAGCAAACACTTCTGTACACTGTGCCTCTTATCTACAGTTAAACTTGTGGACATTCCTCGGTCAGTCTTTTCTCTAGTTTTCATCGAGTGCAAACATGATACCGACCTTGCATCGTAAAGACGCACTCAGTCGCAAAGTGACAAAGACATTGCTTCTGTGCAAAACAAATTTATGGTTGCGTCTGTGTGTGGTTGAGTAAAAAGGAAAACGTGGGAGCGCATTCAGCGATGATGCCGAAATTGGTGCGATGTTGAGAATACATATTTGTACCAAGGTGGTCATATATCGCACGAGTCGGAGTCTCCCCTTCAGAATATGTCATCTTATATTGAACTAGCACCAGAATGTATGCAAAAATAATGTCACGGTCCTTTTCAAATACTCAAAAGTACTTCCAGACATTGATTTTTAAATATATTCTAAAACGGATCAAATAAGTAATGAGTAAACACGTTGAGTGTGATCTGAGGTAGTGTCCCCAACATGGAAACGGACTCCGATGACAAGCAGACGCTCTGCGATTTCCCAAATGAAACTTTAGTTCCCTTTTCAATATTTTCTATCCTCAAGACACGTCCCGTATGCTCGATTAAAAAGAATGTGAGACATCCCGTCGGGACGCCTCCTGTACGTGTTCCATGGAAGGACGACCGGGAGGAGATGGCGGGGAATCCGGGAAGAAATGAACAAGATGAAAGGATGGATTGATGGAATGGAAAATGCAAGATTTTATGATTTGGCTCAATCATCTTCCGGTCTACTATAGCTTCTCGTATCTTGTTTTTCCCTCACCGAGTAAGAAATTTACAAATCAACACTGAAACTTTAGCAGCTTTAAATATGTTGCAGACGTACAGTTCCCATTCCAAAAATAAAAAATAAAAAGACTAGCATCTGTATAATTCAGCTTTAAAAAGATACAGCTGAATATGATAACCCCCCCCCTCCAAAAAAAAAAATCTACTATAAGCATCAAGATAAGCAGCAATCATCCCACTCTACAAAATCACCAGAAACGCGACGAAAATATCGCCGTTTCCCCTTTCAATGGAATCAAATGCTGGTGTCCTTTATCAGCGCGGTCCCTTTTGGTCACAACCTCATTTTCACTCGATTTCGGCGAAACGCCAGCTTCGCCAGCACTTTTGCACCCGCCGCTCGGCGAAAGCAACCGCTGGCTCTGCCACTCAGCGAGCGGCGTGGCGAAGCATCAACGCGCCTTTTACTGTCAAACGTCAGACAATATGAGGTACTGTAAATTTGGACTCACCCGACAGCAATGGGAAGGCGCTCTTCTTTTGAACAAAATGCCAATGGACCAAAGGACGACGTTGAATCCCGCACGCGGTGGTTCTTTGCGCTGGTCCGTCAAACAATACTGTCCTGCAGCAGGGGCTCAAAATCTTCATCGCTGGTGGCGGCGGCGGGAGTTTCTTCGTCGCTGCCCGGCAGAGGCGTGTTAATATGGATGCCCGCCAGCGAGGAAAGCGACTCGTCGCTCGCTGGCCGCGGCTTGTCGCTCAGCGGCAGCTGAGGTGACGACGAGGCGCAGGGGGGCTTCTCCGGGATGAAGAGAGCCACCAGGAAGGCGACGACAACCGTACATGCCCCCAAAAGGAAAGGTGGGCCGGGGATGAGCGTTTGCTAAATGAAACAAGGAAAAAAAAAAGTTTTAATTGGCTTCCCGTAGGGTGGCCCGGTAGCCCAGTGGTTAGCACGTGGGCTTCACAGTGCAGAGGTACGGGGTTCGATTCCAGCTCCGGCCTCCCTGTGTGGAGTTTGCATGTTCTCCCCGGGCCTGCGTGGGTTTTCTCCGGGTGCTCCGGTTTCCTCCCACATTCCAAAAACATGCGTGGCAGGCTGATTGAACACTCTAAATTGTCCGTAGGTGTGAGTGTGAGTGCGAATGGTTGTTCGTTTCTGTGTGCCCTGCGATTGGCTGGCAACCGATTCAGGGTGTCCCCCACCTACTGTCCGAAGACAGCTGGGATAGGCTCCAGCACCCCCCCGCGACCCTAGTGAGGATCAAGCGGCTCGGATGATGAATGAATGAATGAATGAATGAATGAATGAATGGCTTCCCGTAACTCAAACCCCATTGCGCCCTTCAGTGCCTTTCATTTCTTTGAGCGCTTGTACCTCAGTGGGACTGTGAAGGGGCAAAGGGTCAAAGTCTCCCTGGATGGGGTCCATGGTGTTCAGCTCCACATTGAAGAGGAAGAAGATGAATCCATACAGCGCTGGACCTAAACCGTTGCACAGACCTCGGATCCCCGTGATCATTCCCTGAGCCACACCTGCGCACACACACAAACTCGGGGTCAATCTTTCAGTTGCTCAGAACAGATTGCCGCAGCGCAACTCTCAACGCTGTCGAGAACGTGATGAGAGCCGCCGCCAAATCTCGGTACTGGCACAGTGACCCGATGACATGGCTGCAGAAAAAGGCGAGAAAGTCTCGTGGTCACCTTGTTTATCGGGATCGGCAGACTGCGACACCAGAGCGGAGACCGCGGGGAAGGTTATGGAGGACATGGCGGCCACGGCGCCGGCTGCCCACATCATCCTGTTCACATAAACACAATGCATGCATCATTAAAAAAAAAAAAAATTTAAACATGATTTGAAGGAGGGTCCGAACAAGGGAGATGTTCACAGACAAAAAAATAAAATAGACTAAAGCCTGAAGGAGGTCAGCAGCCAAGGCTTGCGAGTGTTAGCGAACATTGTGGGGGGGTTTTCCTGCAGAGTTGCAAAGACGCTTTGCCAGACATTCGGTTCTACGGCTTGCAAACGGTTTTTCCCGCCCTCATCAAATTTGAAACATGTTTGACGAGCAAAACTGTTGGTGTGACTGTGAAAACTGATGGCTAAGTCGTGGCGCTAACCCAACAATCGGGCCGGGCAAACTTTGGCTACTAATTGAGACGGGGGGGGTGGGGGGGGGGGGGGCTTGATTCATTAACAAATCTCACCAAGGCTCTGATCCAAGGCCATACCAGGCCAGTTGAAGAATCTGGAAGCCCAGACCCAACAGAACAGTGTTTTTATTACCCAGAGTCCGCATCATCAGTGTGAGGACAAGCGTCTAAAGAGGGAAAACAGAGACACCAGGTGAGGTCCGGATGCATATTCGATGACGTTCAGTGCAAGAGTTAATAAGAGGGAAAAAAAAACCTCTATTATTATTACTGCTATTATTCACAATCGTAAATAATTGTAAGTGAACCAGATCCTTAATAAACTTCACCGTCTGATTCTTTCTTTTCTTGCACAAAATCATGTGAACATGATTCCGCTTATGAAATTTATTAAATTTTGAAAGGCAGTCGGTTGAGGGATGGGGAAAAAAAAACAATGAATAAGCCCTGTTTTTTTATTAGTGTCGCCCAGCCCTGCTAACCAAAAACGTTGATGGCGAGCACCAACCACAAAAAAAGTATATTAAAGTGTTGTTTGTTTTTTTCATTTTTTTGGTTTCCTTATTTCCCGTCACGAGCTGTAATGCAAAAATCTTCTTACCTGAGCCACAATGGACAGGATTCCCACAACTCCGATAAAAACAGCAATCGTTGTCGAGGAGAAATTGACGACCTGCAGGGATTCGACAAAAGTATCGGTGAATAAAATGTGCCCCCTCCCCCCAAAAAAATTGTTCTAGTGTGTTTGTGTGTGTGTGTTACCTGTCGCAGGTAGAGGAAGAAGCTGGAGTACTGTCCCGCCTCGGGTAAGTATGACAGGAACACTGTGATACAAATGAGTAGGACTGTGGGGTCCTGACCCACCTTCCTCAGAGACTGATGGAGACGGACAGAAAAAAAGAAGAATTGAAAGGCGGGAAATACGAGACCCAAGCACTTAAAAGGGGAACTCAACTCAAAAATCTCTTTAATACGTTGTATGTGACCCCCCCCCCCCACGAATTAAGTAGCAAAATCCAGCGGTTTTTTTTTTATCCAGCTAATGGGGCGGCCATTTTGCCACTTGCTGTTGACTGAAAATGACATTGCAATTTTCTCAGCTTGGTCATGTGACATTCGCAGTCTGAGCCGTATCATTGTCCTAGGCGCCCCCCACCCCCATCGTCAAGGACCGTATCCCGGAAGCGATACGGAGACGGATCGGAGCCGGCAGGAAAGTGAGAGAGAGGGAGAGAGCCAAATAGGACAGGAAATGTTCTTCGTTCCTGGTATTGTGGACGGATGGAGAGTTGCGGCACTTACAGCGAAGGGATCGGCTTGCTCCCAGGATATGGGCGCCCCCCAGGTGTTGAGCCTCATCTTGTCCGGCAGAGACTCGGGCACGGCGAGCAGGATGAAGCAGATGTCGACCAGGGCGATCAGCGTCGCCACCAGAACCACCAGGTTGTCTCCGTACCATGCGGACAAATAGGCCCCGATGGCCGGGCTGGTCACCAGGCTCGCGGCGAACGTGGCGGACACCTGCCACCGATGGGGGGGAGAGGAGGAGGGGAAAACGGCATTTGCAAGGATGACAAATTGCAGCCATGAGTCATTTTGGAAAAGTCATGCTACAGTTGGGAAAGATCCCGCAAGTCCCCCCCCCCCCAGTCAAAGCAATGAATGAAAAAGGCGGCGGTTAGCAGGTTAGCATGCGTTTGTCAACAAAATCCACAAAATAAAAGGGAGAGGACCATGAAATGTCAGCGCTTACCAGACCGTAAGCCGTACTCCTCTCCCTTTCATCGGTCACATCTGCGACGTAGGCAAAGATGACAGAGAAGGTGACCGAGAACGCTCCGGACATGGAGATCATGGCGAAGTACCACCTGGAAAAGGACGAGGAAAGAAGTCTCTTCACCGCATCAGTTACCAGTGACATCGCAGAGACATTTGTCAAGAAAGCCACAAACTGCAAAGATCAACGTTGCTCGTGGATCGCTTAAACACGCGACACGGGCTCTATAAAAACCACGTCGTAAATGTGACTCGGAGCGTTACAGAGAAACGTACGTGCGGCACACCAAAGGAGCAATTCTGCAAGGTGAGCAGACGGTGACCTACCAGGGGCTGAGTCTCATGAGGGGGATCGGAGCGCAGGTGAAGAAGACGGTGACCAAAAGGAATGAGCGCCTCCCCCACACGTCCGACAACGCACCGATCAGAGGGGCAGACATGAACGACAAAAGACCCTTGAGGGGAAGAGACAGCAAAGGTCATCGCAACAGTAGATGATCATCTACCCGATCTCTGGTTTAAAAAATGCTCACAAAACACTCTGAGCAAAACGATGGCAACACGACGCAATAAGCCACGAGAGGCTCTCATCACGCGAGTCGTTTCCAATTTGCAGTAAGCCGCGTCGTTTGCTTTTAATTCCAAGCCAAAGATTTGCAAAATGGACATTCAGAGCCGACCGATTGATCTTTATTGAGTGTTGAAGAAGGGAACGTTTTTACCTTCACTCCTTGAATGAGTCCATTCATCAGGAACGTGTGCTGTGGAAACGTTTCATGTAACACCTACACAGAAAGACATTCACAAAGTCATTTCGGAAGTTACTCAAATGAACAAAAGCAATATCATCTCATTGCTACTTCAAAAAAAAAAAAAGCTCAATTCAAATGATGTCAATACTTTAGCAAGCAAGGTATAAATGGCTCCGAGGACTCACACAAAGCAAAGTGCTATTCTCGACAGCGATTCATAAAACGGGCCACAGATGCCGTCAGTGAGAAGTGGCGAGTAGTCCCCACGCCGCCTCCATGTCACAAATATGTGATGGAGTCTTCCGCCTTCCCTCAGACATGACACCGTTCCCCGTTACTCACCGTGAGCATGGGTGTGGTCAGCAAACCCCAGGCGAAGAACTCCAGGAAGATGACCACGACGGCATGGTACACGCTGGGTCGGCCTATACCCTGTTGAAGCTAAAACACACACACACACACACGCAAAGCATATCCAAATTAACGCAAGTGCTGTAGTTCAACGAGGCATATCATCTAATTGTGTCAACCGAGTTTAATGTCAGTCGTCGCAGTGAACGTTCATAAAAAGGAGTCAAACAGGATATGACACTCAGTCAACCTTTTGTATATGAACATCATATCGCATCTCCACATGTGAACAAAATATTGTCATGGCCACAGATGATGAAGTCGGAAGCATCCAATTTGCTCCGGACGTGGATGGTGTACTGCCACGGAGGGCCGACGTATACGATTGAGGTGGCTTGAGAACCCCCGAGCGATAGGCTCAATGTCATCAAGAAGTTGCCGCGCAAGATCAGCGACAAGTGGAGAACGGCGGCGTGCGACGTTCAAGAAAATCACACAGCACGAGGCGTGGTCTTGAGTCCAAAATGAATCACTAAATTGAGTCAACGGACAGAAAACACGTTTCAGCAGATGTCTTTTCCTCTGCCATTCTGCTTTTGTTGTGTTTTTACTCAATTACAAAGCATTTCAGGGTTAGGGCTTCAAACTATACATTTGATAAAAGTCTTGAAATAAAATGACTGATCTGGGGTGGTATATATATATATATATATACACAATATATATACACAGTGTATATATAAAACTTGATTCAACGTTAAAGCACAATATCTTTTCAACAGCAATTGACAATGATTTGTGTGCTGTTCGGGATCATCAGGTGTGCTGCTAGAAATGATACATTTTCACATTTTCATCATTTTCAAATGATACATTTTCACTGAATCATTCAGAAAAATAGTTTTACTCCACGACAACTAATGCATCTTTGTTTTTCTGTCGATGCTCGTGGCATGCAGCAATGAGATGAGGTCATTTTCTTATCGAAGCAGCTGTACACAAAATTCGACGCAATAAGACAAAGGGGGGCTCGTCAAATTCCAAAATGACGTCTCAAATGATCAGCAAGGAAACGTTTGCGACCATGCAATGATGCGACGCGGTGTCGATACAGTCCAGTGCGGTGATGTTAAAATGGACGCTTGAGCATCGAGAGGGTGCAGACAGCGCAGACTGCCACAGAACGCCGCGTGTGCCAGGCAGTGCGGTTATGTAACAGATAATGGCTCCATCCCGTGCACATCACCACCGCTCTGTTCTCAGCCGACTGATCGATCCCAAAAACCCCACAATGCGGGCCTGCTTATCCGCTTTCGTTTTATAACGACATTTAACTTGCCTGATGTCATTTTCCATTCGAACACACGTTCGGAACCTCGAATGGAGCGTCCTTATACGAGTCAGGTGGTGTGTTTTTTTTTAACAATGAAAAAAGGAATTCCACAAATGAAATCATGACATTATTACAAATCAATTGGGAGACGTGAATGTTAACCGGTGATCCCTTTTCAGCGCAAATCGTTACATTTACAATATAACACGTGCAGGGTGAAATAAGGACATTATCGATCGTCGTGTTGATGCAAAATGATATAAACAAGTCGTGTCATCTACCCACCGCGGCTCCGTCCTTCATGATGATCTTCTTGACAAGAACCACTCGGCCGGTGCCCGCCGGCGGTTCCCCCGCCATCTCTTCACACTTGCCGCCGGTGACGAAGCATCCTCGCCGCGTTGATATCCGCGGTTCTCCGGGTGCTTCCAGGATGTCACCTTAAAATGTGCCCCGAAGAGGCGAGACCGAGCGTAGGGGTTAACAACCGGATGCAATCAATAATAAAATAATCTCCACAACGTCTCAGCGTGGGTAGTTACTCCATCAGATTAGATCGGTCAGCACTCAGCAGTTCACTACATTGAGACTGGTGCGTTCACTGACACCATCAAGTTGGTCAGATGGAGCACAAGACTTCCGTTTTTTTTTTAAGTCAAAAGATAAACCGGTTCTCATCTTTGCGTTACAGTATGTATTGATTACATTTGTTTTGTACACAAACCCGTGTTACACATCGCGTAAAACACATAACCTGGTAACACGTCAAACTGGGTTAAATATGTAAATAACATCGATTAAATAAAGGCGACTCGGTCACAATCATTTACTCATTCGGTAAACACAGTAAAGTGATATCACTGAATGATGCTGTTTGTTAAAATTCTAGTTTAAAATGGAAGACTGAGATTGATCGTGGACCATCGATTCGCGTTAGTGCATTTGGTTGTTTTCTGTTACTTTGAAAGGAAACGTGTATTCCGGTTGGTACGGCAGTAACAGACGAAAATGTACAGAGGTCCTTTAATCTGATCACGTGTAAATGGCTGTGGTGGTGTCTGCGAATGTGTGTGCGCGTGAGTGTTTGTGTGGACCTACCAGGAGCTGCAAGAGATGCCGGCCACAGCCACACGTCGTTCTCAAAATGAAGCATGTAATCGATGAAAAAGTCCTGGAAAATAATCTGAAGAAAATAGTAGGAAACGTGCTGACAAGAGACATGCTAATCCAACATACATGTAAAGACAAATGTTACATGATAGAATTTACCTGAATGTTGTGTTTTAGATCATTCAATGTATGTAATAAAACAGTATTTACTCTTGGGCTCCCGCACACCCGCGACCCTGGGATACGCGTTACGGGAAAATGGACGGATAGATATTTGTTTTGACTGATTTTCATTTAATTATTAGCCTATTTAGTCATTCATACCAATTGTGAGAGAATAAAAAAATGCCATAAAGAGAAATTTGTGAAATTAATAAAAGTAAACCCCAAGCGCGCATGTAGTTATTATAATGCCAATGTTTTGTTGTGGTTGCATGACAGCAGATTCATGTTTTGGGTTTCAATAACGTTTGATAAGTTATAAACAATTAACTACCAGAAATATTATTGTTTAAAGGGTAGCCTTCCTTTCGTGCCGCATGCCAGTTTCTCCAGCACTCAGAAGCGCTCCTCCTCCTTTGTCCGCATTCTACAGAAGGTTGGAACACAATTAAGCAAGGAGAAAAGCGTTATGCGCCATGCTCTTCTTCCAGCTTGCACTATTTGGCAGAGCCCGAGAAAGTGAATATGGTGAAGCCGCAACTCTCCGACCGGAACTGAGTCTGTAAAGAAAAGTAAGAGCTAACGTTGTGGCGACATTACAATTGCTCAGCTCGTTCATTTTAGATTTCAAGCTAGATTGTGGCTCCCCAAATAAATACCATCAAATGTATGTCAGTGAAACAGAAGATTCTTCTTGACTAGATCATGTTCAATTTCATAAACGACATTAGACACACCATTTTATTTTGAAAGGCTTTCGCGGAACTGCCACAATTGTGTGGAGCTGTTTTAACTTTCCATGGCGAGATGGCCGTGCAGTCGCTGCGCGTTCCCGAGAATTCGGAACGGGTTCTGTAGACCATCAGCCGAAGGCGAGACAACTCACCGCTGGTGAAAAATAAGAACGGTAAGAACGAGGCGAACGCGCACCTGGCGCCCAGACAGCGTGTCAAGCTGCGGGTAAACCGCCCAAAACAAAAACACTGTGCGTTCGTTTTGGCGTGGGGCGTCCTCGCGCAGTCGGTTGGTGTGGCGGCTGGCGGGGGAGGGGCCGCGGGCAGCAGCAGCAGCAGCAGCCTGAGCACGATCTCCGTCTGCTGCTTTCTTTCTTCCCGCAGTATTTGTGTCTTTCCTCTTTTGGAAAATCCCTCTGTCCTGCCAGCCCATTCACACCCCCCCGTTATCTGGCTGGTGTATGCGTGTCGAAACAATCGAGAGTAAATCAAGCGAGCAACATGGCTGACGCTGGCCCTGCAGAACCTGCCTGCTCGTTTCTCAGTCACTGGGGATGATGTCTGTATAGTTCACATTTTCTCGGCCTGATAGCTTTTCATTGGTCAAACATTTCGAGCAACCTTATTTCACCAAGCAATTAGAAAAGAATGCAGGCAACATTTGTCACACAACAGAAAATGTTTACTGCATGGGCATTATCTTATTGTCTGAGCATTACGTGCTGTTGGATTTAGTTTTTGCTCAATGCATCGCAAACCACCAATGGTGTTTGCTACGTTTGCCCCTCAGCCGCCTTTGTAATCGAGGGTCAACTTTGAAGTTGAGATTCTGGAGGTGAAGCAGTCAGGCAGCTGTCCTGTGAGCAAACCGGTAATAAAGGATCTATGCAGCCATTTGCCACATCCATTTATTGCAAGTCTCAACAGACTTTTAGTTTTGAAATGGTCTCCATCAATTTGAACAGAAGCTTCTTTTTCCATCATTCTTCATGATTGTTATGTTCCTGGTCGTCATAGACACACTCTTCAGCAAGGTCATAACAAAGAAATGCAGCAGCCATTGGAAACACACAATGCAGAACTGGTGTGTTTTCATTGTTAGTCAAGACAAAATATGACCAGTACCTGATTCAAAAGGAACAGGAAAGCTTTTCGAGGCATCAGTCACAGTCAGAGAACCCCGAGGAGCCACAATGACCTCAGTTCTTCATAGGTCTCTTGAAAATCATTTTGAAAGGCGTTTGTCGTGTGACCTTATGTCAGAAGGCCAAACCGGTCGCGGAGCGAGATACCGAATCAGGATTTTGAGTATTTGTGAGCGTTGTCTAACGTTGGGAACTGTGTAACTCGACTTGATTTCCAGACAACATAACTCGCGAGTGACAGTGGATCTTCTGAAGTCAAACACAATCCATTTTGTCGGACTGCCTGACTTTTAGGTCTTTGTTCTAATTTGCAAAAGACAGACACACACACAAAAAGCAAAGCCCAATTTCATGTGCAAAGGTTACTTTGTGTGGCATCCACCTTGGTGAGAATTGTTCATCGGTCTTCTGCAACCTCAACTTGACTGAAAACACCGCCTAAGTCTCGATTTTAGCAAGCATCACGGAAGTTGACATGTTTGATTGGCTTTTGCGGACCAGATCTGACCCCCGGGCCTTGAGTTTGACACCTGCCACATCTGAAACCTACAGTTTAATGATTGAGGTTTGCTCGCCGGTCGAATCCGCCCCCACTCCAGCTCCCCTTTCTGGTTTCACTGCTGCACAAGATGACATTGAGCCGTTTCAGTCCAGGACAACGACAACAGATGACTAATCACACGTTGCCCGGGGCAACAAGACAGGAGCGAAATCACCACCAGCCGCAGTCAAACACTGCAAAATGTCTCCTGTGTTTCTCGAAGGTTGCTTGCCTCTGCAGGTAGCGAGCTGGTATAAGCACCTTTATGTGCTTTGAAAAAAAAAATATCCGCTTTACCAACAGCTAGCACCTGTCGCGGTCACGCATCAAGAATCTTAAGAACGCCTTGTCACTCTGTTCAAAGTTGGATCCTGTTTTTGTTTTTCCCTGTCCAAATTTGGCACATCAGAAAACGGCGTACTTCTCGTTCCTGCCGTTTCCACAGCATTTGGTCTTATTGTCCAAATTTCTGTTGCGATCAAAAATCTGGTTGACGGGCCGGGGCTGTGCTTTAATGTCACAGGTCTGCTCCGGATTTCTGCGCAGCCCGACAACAGCCGGAATCGTGGACGCCCGCAACACGACTTAACATCTAATGACAGACGCATGTAAGTACTACCGCTTTTCTGCGCTGGCTTTGATTACGTTGTGGTGGTACACATTGTTCCAGAACACGCCTTTGGATCCATTTTACCATGAAATGATACAGCCGTACTTCAGGAAAGGGCGCCGGAGCATTTTTCAAAGATGGCTCCTGTGATATTTTCCTCACGTGACTCGTTTGGAGACTTTATTGTCCACCGCGAGTCAGAAAGCGCGACGTGTTCAAACGCTTGGGAGCGAAAATAATATTCCCGATAACGGATTTACTCCGATGCGGGGTTTTCGTTTGTGGCGCCAGCTTCACTCTTAAGAGTTCCTGCCTCTGTGGAGCAAGCTTAGACGGAAGTCCGCCAGTTGGCAGGCTGCCAGTCATGAGCGTGACCCGCGCGCTTTGTTGGAATCGGTTCCGTTCATCGGCGAAGGCCACCGAGATACCGATTGCATCTTCTGGCTTCACGTGGCGCCGAATAGAACATTTGGAGATTGGATTATTTGGACCCGTTATGTTTTCCTCCAGCCTTGGAGCGTACGTTTGACGTCGTAGCCGGGCAGCCTGGCTGCCCCCCTGCCTCCAGATGAATGAAGAGCGCTCCGGATCACAGAGACACTGCTGATACAGGTCCGACTTGAACGTTTGTGTCACACGTTGTAGCATCTACTCCGCAATCATTGACAGTATGATGCATCGCTGTGGACTCTGCCGTCATGTTTCTTCCCCTCAGGGCATGCAGGTGTTTCTGCAAATATGATGAAGAAAAAAAATCCCAATAAGTGAGTGGGCGCACTTTGAGCGTTTCCGACACCCCTCGAACGGCCGCTCACGTTGACGCTTTTTGCGTTTTCGAAATTCTTCCTGAAGGAAACATAAGAGCAATCTGGGCCCTACCACCAAAGTTCTGTCACAGCCCCGGCGCAACATCGTCGGCTGCCGCATCCAACACATCTGGAAGGACGGAAGCGGCCACGTCGTATGGAAAGGGACCGTTCTTGACCAGGTGAGAAGTGCTGGCTTCAATTCACGTTGAACGGTGAGCTTTCATTTCTTTTGTTTTCTTCCTTACTCCGTCTAATTGTACAAATTTTGAATGAGATGAAGGCGCTACATTTTTCGAGAACAAATCATGTGATCATTGGGCATTCGCATTTCCGGCAAGTGGATCAAATCACGTGAGCGTCATGACGGGGTCACTCGCAGCCCAAGTGGCCAACTAAGTGGAGGAAATTCAGCTTTCAAAACAACTCAATCCATAAATGGACTCATGAAATCAGCCTTGCCCCCCCACCCCCTTTGATGACCGAAGGCTGCTGTTGTCTCTTTCCCACCCAACCAAGGTGCCGGTGAATCCATCTCTCTATCTGATAAAGTACGATGGCTTTGACTGCGTGTACGGTCTGGAGCTCCACAAGGATGAGAGGGTTCAAGGCTTGGAGGTGCTCCCCGACCGACTGGGTGAGCGTCAACTGAGATCAAGACCAGCCTGTGATGTGATTTTATATCCATCCATCCATCCATCCATCATCTACCGCTTATCCGGGGCCGGGTCGCGGGGGCAACAGCTTTAGCAGGGAAGCCCAGACTTCCCTCTCCCTAGCTACTTCGTCCAGCTCTCCCCGGGGGATCTCGAGTCGTTCCCAGGCAAGCTGGGTGACATAGTCTCTCCAGCGTGTCCTGGGTCTTCCTCGGGGTCTCCTCCCGGTGGGGCATGACCGGAACACCTCACCGGGGAGGCGCTCAGGAGGCATCCGAATCAGATGCCCAAGCCGCCTCATCTGGCTCCTCTCGATATGGAGGAGAAGCGGCTCGACTCTGAGCCCCTCCCGGATGACCGAGCTTCTCACCTTGTCTCTAAGGGAGAGCCCGGACACCCTGCGGAGAAAACTCATTTCGGCCGCTTGTAACCGGGATCTCGTTCTTTCGGTCACGACCCATAGCTCGTGACCATAGATGAGGGTTGGAACGTAGATCGACCGGTAAATTGAGAGCTTCGCCCTTTGGCTCAGCTCCTTCTTCACCACGACAGACCGATACAACATCCGCAATTGATTTTATATCGTCGAGCTAAAATGTTGACGCGCAAACGTGCATCCATCTAAAAAGCCTTACCCTCCCCACCTGACTTCATTTTATTTTGAAAATCATGCAGCCAAATCCCGGCTGACCGACGTCAATCTCGCCGATACGATGATCGGCAAAGCGGTGGAGCATATGTTTGAGACGGAGGAGGGTCCCAAGGAGGAATGGCGGGGGATGGTGCTGGCCCGGGCGCCCATCATGACCACCTGGTTTTATATCACCTACGAGAAAGACCCCGTCCTCTACATGTACCAACTGCTGGATGACTTCAAAGAAGGAGACCTGCGCATCATGCCCGACTCGAGTGAGTGCACTTTGGTCTCTTGGCGCTCGTATGACAAGAAATGTCCGATGACTTTGAAGTCACTTTGCATTCCTCTTCGTGCCCGCAGATGACAGCGTCCCGGCCGAGAGGGAACCGGGCGAGGTGGTGGACAGTCTGGTGGGCAAACAGGTGGAATACGCCAAAGAGGACGGGGGCAAACGAACAGGCATGGTCATCCACCAGGTGGAGGCCAAGCCTTCCGTGTACTTCATCAAGTTCGACGACGACCACCTCATTTATGTCTACGACTTGGTGAAAACTTCATAAGACTTTGCAGCCATCCTGACACTCCGCCTGCCCGCCCCGCTGACTGACACACACGCCCAACCCATTCTGTACCGCGCTCCGCAGAGCCTTCGTGACGAAAGCCCCGGTGAAAAGACACGCAGAACAAGTTGACGTATGGATGCTAATTTGGACTTTGCCACTTTGGGAAACGAACGCTTTGACTGCGAGATTCGGTTCGGTAGCTAGCCATGTAGCAACGCGGTCGGCCATTGTTTGCCGGTCAACAAAAGTAGAAGAAGCCCAATTTGCTGGTGGCGGCGAAATAGGAGGCGTGACGGCAAAAGAGAGCGCCTCACCCTCGTCTGCCACACGGACGCCCATTTTCTGATGCCGAGGCCGTGAAAAGAACACAAAACGGATGTACGGCAAGCCCCGAAACCCGGTTGACGACTTTTGTTTCTAACTGGCTCCAAACATCATTGTGGATTGATGACACGCCTTCTCAAAAGGTCCACATGATTGCACTGTAAATCCGGCCTTTATTTTCAACGTCCTTTGCACTTCCAAGTTGTCATTTTCACTCCTTTGAAAGCTCATTTCACAAAGAAGCATTTTGTACTTATGGAATTGCGCCACTTGACAGACTGTTTTTTTTTTCTTTACCTTTCAATATTTATCGAATCTTTTTTTTTCTCTTTTGGGAGCCCATCATCCCTTCATTTCACAGGAAATCATGTTTTACGTTTGACCAAACTGTAAAAAAAAAATAATAATAATTTGGAGATGAGGATTATTTTAAACTCCATTTCGATGGCCCTCCCTGGCATAAATGGGCTTTTGTCCATCTGTGAGTGGACCCGTGGCCAGTGGAGTCATTTCGCACGAAAGGGGACAGCAACTTAATTGTTGAGGATGAATCGTGAGAATATCAAAACTGGAGATATCCCAAATAGCACCAACAGGGTTTTGTACAGAACCGAGCAAGACACATTGGACTTGGAAAAAGAAAAAAGACTTCATTTCACATCTGAAGATGTATTCAAGATTTATGAAACCCACAAGATGTCTGCAAATGAAAACTGTGATTTCAACAAAAAAAAAAAAGGGAATTTTTTTTTCTCTCCACATTTTATATTGCCAAACTGCTTCTTGATGTGGATTTTTTTTTGGTTTTGTTTTTACAGTAAGTGTTACGGTGTTTATGATTTCACTAAAGCCTTTGCTTATGCTTTTGTGTACTTGCCTAAACTTCGATGAAGGAGTTTAAAAACAAAACAAAAAGTTGTAGTCGTGTAGTATAGTTTGTGACTTATGCACACTTATTATTATGATACTATGATGATGACGATTATTATTATTATATCTGCGCTTCCTCCGTTTCAAGTCGTAGTCGAAAACAGGTCTGCATTTTTGGTGTTGATATTCAAGGAGAACTATTCGGTTGCGCCTTCATTCCCAAGGAAGCCATTGAGAGGATTAGGCAACCAAGATTCTCTGGCGCAGTTGCGTTGAGGGACGGAAAAGGTCCCAGTCGAGCGGAACCAATGTGACGTCTTTTGAGTCTTTAAAACCCGATTTCCACCTGTGTGTTAAACGAGACGCGAGTCTTGCAGTTTATTTTCAATCGCAGCATGGAAAAGAAGACTTTCAGTGACGTTGACGTGACGTTGTGTTGTGTTGGGCAGCTCCGCACCATCGATACAGTAGCTAGTTGGTTGTCTTGCTCTATGTATGTGACACGACGATCCTCCGGCGAACGTTTCTTTTACATTTGATTGGATTGAGTTTACTCACAACTGAAGCTTTCCCATAAACAGGGTCCACGTTTTTTTTGGACTTTGGTCCATCATTCCCAACCACCAAAAATGTGGCATGGCTGAAAGTCTCAAACAATGAGTCTGAATAGTTGTTTGCATCTGTTATTCAGGTTGTAGGTTTTCTTTTTTTTGCTCTCCAGACAATGGTGTCTTGGTGATGGAAAAGAAACTCTTACCTAGCTGACGGTTTCGGCTGTCACTTTGGCCTTCGTCGGAGCCGTCGCCGCTTCCTTGTGACGGGTCTTAAAAACAGACACGTAGACACAATGAATATCATGGCGCCATTGAATCTGTAATTCGTAAACCGGGCAATTTAACATTCAATGTATGGTTTGGGGATTTGTTTGAAGGTCTCAAAAAAAGGATCCTGAATTCTAATCCAAAATGCAACTGACGAAATCAAAGGAAGCAAATGTTGAATGGGGATGTCTTGGTTTGAATGCATGTACAGATGAGATGCAAATGTCAAACCTTCAGTTTGTGTACTTGCTGTGATGTTGATGGTTGTCGAAGCAGATAGATGACGGCTATTGTTCATAACTGCACCAAAAAAAAAAGAAAAGAGAGCCTCGCAGACGTTTATGCGCATTTCGTATGTTTTTCAAGACAAAAGTACGATCATCTCAGCACTGTTTTAGTTGACTCTGGCAACGACACAATTTGCCCGTAAAGTTGTGTCCACAACAATTTGTTCTTCTTCTTTTCGCAGTTATTGATTATTGTTGTTGATGTTGGAATGACATTGCTTTTTTCTATCATCCTGCCTTGTATTGTTTGTTTTTTTGTATGATTAAACCTGTATGTTCATTTTTATTGTTCATGAAAAGCTGTGGTTTGTGTTCTCTTCCCACATGTTGTTTTGTCACTAGACTCCACGGCGCAGTGGTTGTCCTCGTCTCAATTTCACGGGCAGCTAAATTAACTATTTGTACCCGTTGGAAGGCCTGTAAAGTCATCCATCCGTTTATATAAGCGATTATCTTCCAAAACGATCGTATCTTGCTTTGCGGTCGGGTGCACTCATAGACAAGGATGTAAACTCAACTTGGCTTTTTAATCACACACACCTGCCGATGAAGATAAACTACACGACGGCGATGGAAAGGAGCAGACCCGCCGTAAAGGCTGGCAGCCCTCAAGCTAGTAACGGACTTACAGCGATCATTTGTTTTACTGGGTTAGGAGATTATTGTTCATATTTTTTTACTCATAACCATTAAATGGCTGTTGGCACCATGAAAAAGTTTTACCTTGGACATGACTGGCGAGTTTGTTCTCCCGGTGCTCCGTGTTCCGTCCACTTGGCTTCGGCTTCCGTCATGGGGGCACTCCGGTGATCACGTGACGTCGCCGCCAAAAGCTCAATCGCATATTAAAAAAGTGCTGTAGATGAAACAAAAGATTTGTACTTCAACACTAAGCAATTATGAATATTAAATGACGAGTCCGTAATCTACGGAGCGGGTGGCAACCGTAGCTTCCGTGGACGATTGAACGGCGGCAACTCAGCTTCCTGGGTCACGTGATACGGAAAGAACGTCTCGAAGAAGTGCAAAATGGAACATTCTGGGAGGCCGACAAATTACAATTTCAATCTATTCATGTATGGGTCCACGTGATGCGTACAAACAGCCAATCACAAAAATGGACAAATTAAGTCTTCAATAAGGTCGACGTTCATGTTGTGGAATGTGGAAGTATCTGGAGAAAACACACAAAAATTCAAACGATGAACCTCTGTGAACGATGTGTGGGCCATTTGTGTTGCCAATTTAAAATGATGTGAAGTCACATCAAAACTTTATTTAAAAAATGTAAAATACATCATACAAATTGTCATTAAAAAAAATCTGAATGAAGCTTGTGATATCGGAAACAAATACTAAGGATTCCGTGAAATGCTGATTACATTACAGTGCTGTCCAGGTATGAATCTGCACTCCCGAACGGACGGCGTGATAAAAAACACCGCTCACTCTGGAGAGAAATTTGCCGAGATGACTTTGGCTCATTGTGTAAATGATATCTGAAAAGGCCTTCGCTGTTAACCACCAGTTGTTTTTGTTTGGGTGTTGGTCTTGTGAAGAATAAATTGACACAAAGCTCGTGCAAAGACAAACTTGCTACATTTTTAAAACAAATTAACATTTCAGGTGGTGGAAAGGGGTGCGGTCTGCGTCAGACGTCAGCTTCCTTTGCGACATCTATTTTAGCTAATGTCTGCTTTTGAGCTAGATGACCACAAAAAAAAAAAAGGTGGTGTGGCACATGTGACACTGAAGTTAAATTACTTATTGTGTTGAAAGAAAATGTAAACATTTCTCCTGCGGCGTGCAGTTCCTTCCACTTAATTGTGCGGCTCTTGCCTCATCCCTATGAAAATATTTCTCACAATATAAACAGTTTGTCTGAACGTAAGTCCGCACATGTCCTTTGCATGATCCACGTACGTTGGCACTGAGGCACGTGTGCACGTCGCGACTTGTGGCTATCAATCGTCGACGAAGGTCAGCCGTCCCGGTCCTTCGTTCTTCCTCCACCGTCTGTACCGCTTCATCTTTGGATCGGTGGCCATTTTCACCTTCATCTCCTCTTCCTGTTCCGCTCTGTACAGCTGGAGGAGGCACAAGAGGAATGTTGACACTCGACGGTTTCACGATTCAATTCGAGTAACACAACAAACCTCGTAATTTTCTTTGATCCAGAGTTGTTTTTCCAGGAAGGATTGCTTGGTGATCTCATCCAGGCTGTCAAATTGAGACTGGGAGATCTTCATGTGCCTCCTGAGTTTTTCAAGAAAGGAGACACACGGGTATAAAAAGAGAAGGTGACGGGTCTGGCTCATCTACAGAACATCGGTATCGCCCTTCCGCGAAGAGCTGACCTGATGATGTAAAGCTTCTCCCGGTCGCCGTACTCCTCCCTGCAGATGGTGAAGTGGTACACCCAGGAGACGTACCAGGCGACGTAGTTGACGAGGTAGCAGGGGAACAACACAATCTGACACAGCAGGATGTCGGACAGGTTGGGTTTCTGGTAGCCACCTTTGATGTCGATCTTGGTTTTGATGATGTCACGGATCACCTCCTCCTCCTGCTCCCGGATCTCCTCTTTGGAGCGCCGGTTCTTGCCCTTCTCCTTGGTGCGGTTCAGGAGGCCCTGCTCCTTGGCGATCAGCGTGGCCTGGATCCGATACTTGGGGACATTCGCCAGGCAGTTAATGGCCTCGTTGTAGCTACTGTGCCAACTGTAATACTGGAGACGGACGGCCGAGAAGGACGGAGAGTTTTGTCAGCTTGCGGGTCTCACCGAAGGGCCGGTTTACCGAGCCGACGATTTAATTCCATCGTTTACCTGGAAAATGGAAATGGCACATATGGTCACGAGGATCACGATCCTGACGTCCACTTTGGGAGTGAGCTGTCGGCGGTAGTAGGTGTAGTAGTGCTGGTAGTACTCCTCGGGGTGGTCCAGCATGTAGTCGTAGTCCCTTCGTGTGTCCTCATCCTGCACACAATTTGGGCAGAGTCGGTTACTGTAAACGGCAAGAACTGAAATGAACTTTCATGCGCGCCAGATCACCAAACGCCACAGCAAACCACGTGACAATCGTCTATTTTCTCATTAGTCAGAAGACCGTGAACGGGAAGTAGGTTTGCCGATAAAGTAGAGCAGCACAAAAAAATAAAAACTGGTATTTGTTCATAATTGTTATAATTACTTTGATAATAGAGCAGAAAATAGTCCCGCATCGGTAAAATGGCAACTGCTTCATCCGTAGTGTCTCTAATGTAGCGCGGACGCATATTTACGATGCTTCAAAGTCACTTTTTGTTACAACAAAACCTTTGTTGGCCAATTTAGAAGAATTTAAGGCGACATCAAAATACAAATAAAAACAAATGGAAGAAGGCCATCCAATTCCCATCGTTTTATTTTTGCCTACTAACATAAAACGGCGTGCTGTATTAGCAGACTAGCATTTTACTTTGAAGGGAAATGTATTTTAAATAGCGTGCGTGCAGTAGTGTCACGTTCAGGTCCCAGCTGGACTAGTCTGCCCATGTGGCACTTTTCCACTGGACAGGCACTGAACTGAACCCAGGTCGGTCTTGCTGATCCTGAAGGTTGTGTTTGCCGAAGGAACACACATCTCGGGACAACTTCCTGTTGACTTCGAGATTACATTTTTGACGCCACTCATCTTTGTCGTTCGTTGCAAACTATGCGCGATCATCTTCCTGCTTTGAATGCTCAAGTATTCAAAACAAATCACAGCTGCTTACAGTCGCTAGGGCACTATTGGAAACGTGACGACAGCCTAATGCTATCTCATCGGTTCATCGTGCGACTTTCTTACGCTCACTTTGCGACGATAAGCAGCCAACTTGTACACCAACAAGATCCGGTACAAATCAACGCTAACGACTGCCAGCCAAAACAGAGCGTTTCTACTGTGCACATTTGTGAGCCGGCATTCGGGGAGCCTGTATTATTTCGACCGCTGAAACGACGCGACTGAACATGTGTTGGCCAAGTAACGGCGGATCTGAACCGAACCTTTAGAGTCTCGTACGCCGTGGCAACGAGCAGGAACTTTTGCTGGGCTGACTCCGCACTCTCTCCCTCCGACCCCGGATCTCCAGGTCTGAACCGGTCCGGGTGGTAGCGGCGAGCCAACTGCCGGTAAGCCCGAGCGATCTCCGCTTTGGAGGCCTCCCGAGTGACCCCGAGCACGTCATAGCAGACCTCGGTGCCGCAGTACAGACCCTCCACCAGCGCCCTGGCCACCGGCAGCGACGACGTGAGCACCAGTAGCGAGGAGAGCCACCACCAGGACCGCACCGCGGACCCACCTCCACCTCCACCTCCACCTCCACGGCAGACTTCCGCGAGCGCAGCCATCTCCACGACTACCGGTGCCTGTCAAGGCACGATCCCTGGGTCCTGCGCGTTTTTTTTTGCGGTGCGCATGCGCAACGGATCGGCCATCTTTAAGAGGAAACAACGGAAAGTAAGATGGCACAAAATATATAGCGGATGCGCAAGAACCATTTACCGAACGGTACCAAGACGTACTGTACTGTAGTTGTCTTTATGCTGTACTGCCTCACAATCCTAGGACAGCGTTGCAAAGTACTGCGAAGTCGCAAAAAGAAAACAACTGTGGACAATAAACTATAAAGTTAATGGCGTCGAGTAACATTTGTGAAGTCCTCAGCCTTCACACAACCCGCCTGTATTGTTTAGTTTCACTTCACTTCAGCATATTTTTTTTGCTTTCCCTCGGTCGATCCATCCATCCATCCATCCATCCATCCAAGTTTGCTCCGCTGTCGTTCCCCGTCTATTCAAATATTGCAATTGCGGTTTCTCGCCTGTAGGCGGCAATGTTTTCAGAGTTTTGCATGGGTAAAGGCGCTAGTTTTCTCATCAGACTGTGTTTTAACTTGAAGTTATTAAAATGATTTGCGCATTTCTGACATTCCTCTTGTACATTTTCAAAACGCGAACTCTATATAATTTGTTATTCATTGGTTGTTTTATATTTTGTTGTCGTATTAATTCTTTTTGCTTCATGTACATCACTTTGTATATGGCTTTTCACGTGTGAAAGTGTCGACTGAGTATCATTCTTGTGATTTATTTTGTAAGATGGCCGCGGAAGTCAGTTAGTCCCGCAAGTTTCATTCACGTGATGAAAAATTGTCATGTCAGACAAGACATGGGGGGGATTTTACAGCTCAGCACAGAGAGCTAGCATAGCATTCCGTGTCTTCCGTGATTTTTTCCATCTCTTATCAGTACCGTTATGCATTTACTTACTCAGCTTGAGACACCACAATAAAGTACGGTGAATTGGTTGGTGAGATACTGTATACACTGGCTCGTTCTTATTTCTCACATACCATCAAAGATCAGCACTTTGTTCAACTGGTCTCTTTCTCACCATTCGAAATGCCTCCTGAAAATTGGCCTTGGCCTTGTTGAACTTGTTGAAACCGCTTTGAGTTTTTATGCCACAGCATCCTGGAAGAATCATCAGTCAGCACAAAATCCAACACAAGTTCAACAATATGAGCGGAACTATTTTGCGTGTCAATCTAACTTATTAAAGTCTGCTCTACAAACGGAAAATGTGCAAAAGCATCGCAGTCAACTATTCGGCACGTCCATTTTTTAATGAGTGTATCAAATGATTTTTGCGTGTGGGTGCGCGGGGGTGGGTATGCACTTTTGGGTTGTTTTTTTTTCGCGTTTCACTGATTTCATATCTCTTGTCCGCATCCCAACACTAAGCAGGGCTTCCCGCGTTTCGCATTGCGCGGCGCCACTAAATTTAGAGCCGCGGCTCAGAATCGACTCGCATACAAAGTAAAAATAGCAAGGAGGGAGACTTGCTTTCCACGCAGTTAAAACCCCGCGCAGACTTCGTCTGGGCTCCTTTCAGCTGACAGCAAAAGAGACCGAGACCGACCGACTGACTGACTGAAGACCAGCATGTGGCCCACAGGCCCTGAACGACTGTAGCGACAGAGCGACACCTTGGACCTTTACGGAGAGTTGCGTTGGCTAACGCGAGGTTTGTAGACAAACCCCAAAAGGGAAACCCTCGGTCTGGACAAAAGACATCAGGTAAGTCAGAAGTCTGCTGTCATTGTTGCCCCCTCCCAAGTTTGCAGTTAGTGCGGGTTATTTTATACGGTATGTGACGCTAGTGTAAATAAGACATCAACGTTTTCCTATCAAAATAAATAAAACATGGATGTCGGACAAAATAAGCTCGTATCATTTGCTGGTGTATGAGTCATTTTACTTCCAGCAGTTTGTTTTTGGCCTGCTATGATCATTTACAAAAAAAAAAGAATAAATCACCAAGCAGCACACAGAGGCGATATCGTGATACCACACACCGATTCGGAGCTAACTGCAAGCGTATACCGAGCCGCATCGTTTGTCGTGGGCTGCCCAAAGCCAAGCCAACAACTTCCCTGACGCTTCCCGAAAATCTGCACCAAAAATGTCAAATTCTCATCTGGAATAAATGATTAGCTATTGTACGCAAGATCAAAACATGGGAACCTATTTATAAGGCGTGACCGCATGGTCCTAACATACCGAGGTGGCCGTAGCTGCATTTTCGAGCGGTTTCAGTGGGGTGACCTCAGAACAGCGGGATGATCATTCCCTAATTTTAGATAATGGTTATTGCATTGGGTCAGCTTCTCGTCTCGCCGGAGACACCGTTGAGCCCTGAGGCTCATCCTGATGCCAGCCAAGGATCAAAGGCTGCACTCTTTCATTTACACCCTCACTAACACGTCTCCAATTCTCAATCGCGGTCTTCCAAATACTTATTTGCCGTTTTTTTCCCCTGACGTGTGATAATTTAGTCGAGTTCGGAGACACGAATGACTGTTTTTTTTTCTTACTTCATCAAGTGCCTGTACCGCCCATTCCTCTATCAACACGAGCAAAATTGCTACTAATAATAATAATCTTATCTTATCTTAATAAGATAAACATCTGGATGGAAAACAAAATGAGGTCACCGGTGTGCATTTCTCTTTCGTGTTTGTCTGTGCCAAGCAAAGCGCGATATAAAATATCTAATATCAAATCTTTATGTCATTCCAATGCCAAGCTAGGAAAGCATCTCAAGTGATGCTTTCTTGTTTGTTGATATCAGTTGCTTGTGACAGCCGTGGGTGTGCGGGTGTGCGGGTGTGTGCGGGTGAGAGAGATGAGATCTCATGTCATAGTTCGCCAAGTCATACATCAATGTGCAATCAAATACTTGACCTTGACACTTAATATTCAACCATGTGGTAATAAACTGTCTGCAGTGAGGGGAGGGGCGCGGGGGGGTGTTTACTTGATTTTCGGCTGCATGTGCGCAACTAAAACATTTCATTTCCTTTCAAGGGAAAATATCTACGATAGATCAATCCCGTCTTGAAGCGATTTGTAACGACAGCGCAAATGATTGCTTCTGGATCGACGAGCGTTCAATCAGACGGAGCGTTGCCAAGAGTTTCTTTTTTGGATGCAGGATGTTGTCGAAGAAAGGCGAGCAGAGGTCGTTCGGCAACGGGCGCCTCCGAGACCAATGGGAGAAGAGAGCGCAGACCATCGCCGAGCAATGCGAGCAAGAAGGCCGGCTCAGGGAGAAAAGTTCCCTCAAATTGTGAGCCGCGTCACGAAACGAGCGGAATCACAAACGCGTTTGACGCACACCCCAAAAAAAAAAAAAATTTTTTTCTTTCCCCGCAGGCTTTACTCCAAGTGGAACTATCACTGGGCTCTGGCGGCCAACGGGGACACGAGCAAGGGCCAAACGTCCGACTTTCACGGGGTCACGTCGGAGGAAGGGGAAAAAAACAAGCCCAAAATCAAATTCAAAATCGTACCTCCCCCACCTCCCCCACCCAAAAATAAAGCGCCGGCCCGTCCTCCGGCGAGAGCGCCGCCCCAACCTCTCCTACTGAAGCGGAAAGTCCAAGTGGACGTCTTCCGCTTGCACTGGAAAGACTCCTGGATGAGTCTGAAAGCACCAAAGTATCTTTTTCTGAAAGCCGACGAGGCAAAAAACAAAATTCGAGGATTTACGAGGATTGACGTGGTCATCAGAGACCACAAGTACAAACCCGCGCAACGGGCATCGCGCCCCGAGTGCACGTCCGCTCTCGACTGGAGACCGTCCTGGAAGCAGGTAAACGGAGGAAACTCTTTTGGGGTTTTCGTCTGTGAAGATGACATCTAAAAAAAAACAAAACTTTGGAATACAATTTGATGACATAAGAGTTGTGTAACGGCTATTCCATCACAAAAGCAAGCTTCAGCTTCCGTCGCTGTGTTACAGGTCAAGGTCGCGACCCCGTCGGCGAGTTCGGGGCGCAAACAATTCCAATGGGATATTTTGTTGGACAGAGATGCCGTCCCCAAGCCCGAAATCCAAATCTATCAACTTCCCGTCTGGGCCGGCACCTGGAAAATTATGAACTTTGCCTTCAGACAAGAGAAGCAAAAGTGGGATGGCGGGTGGCCCGCTTTCCAACGACCTTTCCCCGACAAGGTCGACGACGCGCGGAAACCGCCGGAGCAGGTTTGGGCCGCAGCGACTTTCCCTTGATGACGCGTAATTGCCAAATGATTTCCACGCACGCCGTGCGACTTGTGTCTCACATAGGAGGCGCCTCCGGGGTGGGGGGAATCGTGGAGGCTTGCAAAAGCGAGCGTTGGAGCCCGAGATCGCTCGTGGTTGGAGCTCACCTTGGAAAGGGCGGAGATAAATCAGGTGCTGCTGCCCGGGTGGAACGCGTCCTGGACGATCGCCGCCGCTGCCCGGGAGGAAGGAGAAGATCATGAAAAGATTTGGAGCTCCTGTTGGCCTTTCGGGCTGCAGCTGAGGTGGCTCGTCGTCGTCGTCATCGTCGTCGTATGCTAAGCCGACGTCGGCACTTTTCGGTCGTGAAATCAAGTCGCTCGGCGCTTCCGTTTAAGCCAGCAGGGGGCGAACGGTGCCAGATCTATTTCTGCTTGAATTCTACGCGCCCACCAAATTCCTTCTGGTCGATGTCGACAGTTTGGCCTCTGGGCAGCATTGTAAATTTCAGGATGACAAAAATAAACTTTGATCGTAACGTTAGCTTACCCTATCCGCTGGTCCTCGCTGGCCGCTGTAGTCGACATCTCATCTTGATTCCAGAAGGACCGACCGACGGGCCGACGTCGCTTGCTCTTTTTGAACGTATGAAAGCCTGCGGTGCTGAGTTGCGGCATATCGTGTCTCCACCAGGTGGCGCAAGTCTTCACTCCAATCCCATCAAAGGCACGGCGACTTGATGACCAGGAGGCGGAAGATTCTCAACTGGCTCCTCACCGCAGAACTTCACCGTGCCAATGTGGATCCCGCCGAGTGGCGGGATTCTTGGAGGACTCGGGAAAGAGGGAACCCGGCTGAAGAGGACAATGCCGCAGAGGTTTCTGAATTACTTACGGACACCGAGGAAGAGGATGAAGGGGTGCGCGATGATGAAGGCAGCGAAGATGATAAAGAGGAAGATGAAGGCGTGGATGAGGAAGAGGAAGAGGAAGCGGAGGACGCCCAGCTTGAAGACAACCGAGAGGACGTCAAGCCAAAGATGGAAACACCCAACAGGGAACTTGTTGAAATTGAGCCCGAGGAGGACGATCCAGAAGATGAAGATGAGGAAAAGCAGGAATCGGATGAGGACGACCAAGAGCTCGAAGAAGACGTCGAAACGCGCGAGACGAAACTGCTCAATAATCACATGGACCTTCGCAATCGGGACGAGGATGAAGATGGAGACAGCGGCGTGACCGACGACGAAAAGGAGGAGCGAGGAAACGCCGTCCGCGAAGCGCGAGAGTACGAGAACGTCTCACTGCAGCTCAAAGAGATCTTCAGGATGATGACAAACAAAAGGGAGAAGGACCAGGAGGAAACGGATGAAGACAAAGACCGAGCAGCCGCTAAAAGGTGGCCAGGTGGGACCGACCGGGAAGATGGAGACCAGGCGGCTTACCTTCAGGAGGAGGAGGAAGGACAAGCGCAAGGGGGAGAAGATCAGATCGAGGAGGAAGAGGAGGAGGAGGAGAACCGCTGGGGCGGGGGCGGGGTCGAGGACGATCTGGAGGAGAAAGATCTCACAAGACATATTGAGGAGGGATCTCTCGGCCAAGACCAAAGAGCCGAGGAGGTCGCGGCACTCAACAAGGAAGACGACGCCAACCGAGAGCAGCAAAACAAGTCCGGGAAGTCCATCGCACGCAAATCCAAGGCGCCACTTCACCTGCGCTTCCACAAAGCCAACGCCGCCTTGTCCTCGTGGACGCGCTCCTGGATGGTGGCGGTGGCTCACAGGAGAAGCGACGGAGAGGACGAAGCCGAGCGCGACCGTGGAGATCAGGAGGAGCTGAAGGCATGGCGGGAATCCTGGAGGATGCGCTACCGGGGAAAGCCGCGCGAGGATGAAGAGGTGTCGTTCTCCGCAGTGCACCGGCGAGTCAAAGGACTCGTGGACCGAGACCACCGCCTGCTGGAGACAAAATGGACTCTCAGCTGGAAGATGACCAACAGGTGTGAAGACGCAAAATGAGCAGCATGAAAATAGAAGGGAAAAAAAAATAATCATCCCGGCTGCTTTTATACTGTACGTGTCGATCAGGGCTTTTTTTTTTTTTTGGTTTGTTGGTTTTGAAAAGTTTGTGAAAGTTTGTGAAAGGTTGTGAAAGGCGCTTATATCGGTCTTGAGGAGCGCCGTTTTTATATCGCGCAAAACGTCTCATAGCGGAGGCATTTTGCGGGGAAGAAGAGAAGATGAAACGACGACGCGCGTCGTCAGAGTTGTACATTTGCAAAATAACGTCTGAATGCGCTCGCGACAGATTTGTACATGTGTACAGGGATGACTAAATATTCAATGAGCTACGTCTGGTTGGATTTGTAAATAAAACGCTCAAACTGTGTCCTCTCGCTGGATTACGCGTAACGGTCCTCAACCTGCTCTCTGCCTCGCCCCGCCCTCCTTTTAGCATCTTGCTCGCTGATTGCTTGGCCCCTCAACCGTTTCTCTTCTCGCGACATTCTTCAAATTCCCAGAATAGTTTATGACCGACACAAAAGAGAAGACGCGTGTTGCAGGGACATTTTCTGCCCACCAGATGGGAGCATGCATACGGTGCAGCAACTCACGCGTGCTGCCGATTGACCCCCACCCCCATTCCCCACCCCCGCGACCCCTCTTTGTCTTCACAATGTCAACAATGGAGGATAGAGTTGAATGACATTTAATATGAATTAATGATTTCTGCAAAATAGATCAACGCCCCCATATCACAGATTATTTGACTGCAATGAACATAATCGCCACAAGAGGACGCCAGAACGACTCTGACGCAGGTTGGCACATTGATTAGTTCCCAAAACAAGCTGATACTTGGAATAATAAAATCCGGGGGGGGGGGGGGTTACTTATAAAGATGGCAATGCTCAGTTTTGACTGAGAATGACTGAAATGTAATTCAATAACAATGTCGTTTTTCTGGCAATAAACCTATTGATTAATGTATTCCGAAAGGTCGCAAAGTGAAAGCACTTTTTAATCACTTATAAATTAGAATATTTCGATACAGAAGCACTCAACGAATAATATTATCCGTATTATTCTGCTATTATTTTGGATCCCATTAGATTGCGTTAGTGTACAACGCAAACAATAAAGTTGCGACTTTGTTCAATTTAATATTGCAACTAAATGGTACATTTTTATGAGTGGATGAATTTGATATGTTCAATATATGCCACTGATTATTTATATCCTAATATTCCATTTCCAGACCACCATTTCCGGGAATTATTTCATATATTCGATTCACGTCTCGAGTTTAATTAGTGCGCGCGTGAAAATTAGCTGTGTGATTGAAGTGTTTTTTTTTTCCTCCAAAATTAAACGTTGATTTGTCCAATTGCCATTAAGATTAATGACTAGCAATACAAACGTGGCAGGGAGAAAAAGCAGAACAAAAAACGTCAGCGCGTGAGTCACTTGATGGTCGGAGAGCGAGGAGTTGGTTGGTGTGTTTGCGTCCGCGCGCGCGCGCGAGTGGATGCGCGCGCGTGCCGACTGACTCACTCTGTCTGCTCGCAGATGCTTCGACATCGCTCTGCCTTCTTCTGTGTGAGTATCCACGATTTTTATCCTCCATATCCATAAGCCGACTTGCTGTTTTGCATGCGTGAGTTTCAGAGTAGACGTCGTTGGTTGATCTGGACGAGGATCAGGCATGCTTGGATGGGGGGGACGGAGAAGGGGGGGGGGGGGACGCTGATTCTTTAAGTTGATGGCAGGAGGGAAAACTTGAGCAGCTCTGGCATGTGTTTATTTCTCCGGATTTAGGCTCCGATGCGGATGGGACACGACTTGCGTGCCGTTTTTTTTTTTTTTTGGGGGGGGGGGGGGTGACCTTCCGTGCAGTGATCTGGAAGCAGAAAGACGATTCATGAGTCCAAGCGTAGGTCAGGCGGAGGTCGCAACCAAAAGTAACCTAATATTGTCAGATTAAGATTAGGGCGATCCTCCTACTCAATGATGCAATACTTTCTGCAGTGTCATGAAAGTTTTGATATTAAAACCATTTTTGACTTTTATAAGGCTTTTGTCGTTCATCATTATGACAAGACATCATCAGAATTACACCATCCAAAAAAAAAAAAAGCAAAAGAGAGCCAAGTAAAACGGTGCGCTGGTCTTTAAATTGGACAGGCAAAGGTTTTATCAGGTCAAAGTGAGACGAAAAGGCAATCAGAATTGCAATCACTCTTTTGGGATCGGAGCTGGTGAGTCTTACTGGTGTCATCAGATAATTGAAGCCATGACATGACTAACAGTCGTTGCTGGGGCAAAATCTTTTTTTGCGGGGGGGGGGGGGGGGGGGGACTTTAGCATACAGTGATCAAGTGGAGTGAAGTCGTGTGTGTGTGTGCCTCACAATCATGATGCTCAGTGTCCGAAAGTTGCCTCTGGTCTCTGTGAGCACGTTGGCAGGTTAGCTTGGTGCTTGAAGAGACGCTTTTCTCCGGGCTTTTCTCTGGGCGACCCCAAAATAACGTCCACGGTTAGTTGACTGGAAAGAAAAAAAAAATAAAAAAAAAGTCAATCTCAGTCATTTTAACATTAACGTCATCCTTTGTTTTTGACAGGTGATCGGATAAATGATCATTCAGTCCTCCCATATGGGGCCACTCAATGTGACTGAAATGCCCCAAGCTATTCTGTTGACCAAAATTGGGGGGGTCTGTGAGAATTCCCCCCCCCCCCCACCCTTTATAGGTCCCTAATAGCGTCTGAACCCTGGTGCATTGCGGCCGTTGCACCGCTACACCAGTGGTTTGGGCTTGTTTGCGTATTTCAGACCGCGCCGCATTAGCATAGCAGCCGCCTAGCTAACATACGGACAGACAAAAAAACACAAAACAACTTTTGCACTGTGGGGTGAAGTGTTGCTGCTTTTCTTGACTTCGACTGCATTTTCATGACACGATTTGTGTTTGTTGCACCAGGCGTCAACTGGCCGGTAGCAGTACGGCGATCAACCGTCGCACGATATGACAGCATGCTCTCACAGCAGTAGAAATTGACCAAGGGGTCCTGTGGCGGGCCCCCCCAGGAGTTTTTGTAAGTAATGTATGAATTGACGGGCTTTTTTTTTTTTTCATGGTGGATTTGGTGGATCTCTGTCAGGTCACGCATAAATTGAGATAACTGCTTAAGCCTAAATTCACTCATTTCATAAAGGCTCCTCACTGCGTCACTAGTACTCACCCAGTAGAGTTCAGTTTTGAGTCTTGTCCTTGAGTTCTTGTCTTGGTCCCCCTGCTTTGCAGCGACCACCTTATCTTATCTTATCTCTATTCCGACTCTAAAAGAAAAAAAAAAATAGATGAGCGAGAGACTTGACCTCAACACAGAGGACGGTTTGAGTTCCTCCCTCGTCAGTGACCTTCAGTCCACGCAAATGTAGGGGGGATGAAAAATTCCCGCATATTTGGATTTATTGTCACGTATTGTTTTTTTTAAGCCGGTAACTTTTTGCTCTCTGTCTCGTTTGTACTTGCGGTCCAGCTGGTTCCCCTGCCGGGACTGGGATTGGCCATTCTCTTTGTGGGCCCTCGGTCCTGTTGGTCATCCTCCGCCCACTGACGTCAGAGGAACATTTCAATCTCTCGTGTTATTGAGGTTAATCTGATTATGAAGATTAGCTCCAAGAAAATTCCTCATCAATGACAGCCAAGATGGAGACTCCTTTCTACCATGACGACTCCCCCGCCATCCACAGCTTCGGACAGTTTCCGGAATACGAGCGCTACGCCGGGAACAAGATGCTGATGTGTAAGAAGGCCGTGTCGGTGGCGGTGGCGAGCCATCATTTCGGCGGCGGCGGCGGAGGCGTGGCGGGAGCCAGAGGCACGAACCCCAACAACCTCGGACTGGGTCACGGCGGCTCCCTGGCGACGCCGTCGGCATCCTCGGCTGACATGAACATGCTGAAGCTGGCCTCCCCCGACCTGGAGCATCTGATCATCCAGTCCAACCAGGGATTGGTCGCCGGCGGCCCCCCGTCCAACCCGTTCATCTATCGCAACCAGGCCACCAACGAGCAAGAGGGCTTCGCCGACGGCTTCGTCAAAGCGCTCGCCGACCTTCACAAGCAGAACCAGCTGGTGGGAGGCCACCTGTCGCCGTCGTCCTCCTCCAACGTCTCCCTCCAAGCGTCCTACCAGAGGAACTTGATGTCCGCCGGCGAGGCGCCCATCTACACCAACCTCGGCAGCTACAACCAGGGACAGCCGGCGTATTCCGCGGCGCCCATGACCTACGGCGGCGCCGCCGGTCACAACGCCGTGGGCGGAGCCCCTCAGCCGCACGCCAGAAGTCTGGATGCCCCTCAGACTGTTCCCGAAGTCCCCCACCTCGCCGGAGACCCGACGTCGCCTCCTTCCCTCTCCCCCATCGACCTGGAGACGCAAGAGAGGATCAAAGCCGAGCGCAAGAAGCTGCGCAACCGCATCGCCGCCTCCAAATGCCGCAAGCGCAAACTGGAGCGAATCTCCCGACTGGAGGAGAAGGTGAAGATCCTGAAGAGTCAGAACTCGGACCTGGCCTCCACCGCTTCCATGCTGCGCGAGCAGGTCTCTCAGCTCAAACAGAAGGTCATGAGTCACGTCACCAACGGCTGCCAGATCGCCGTCGGCTCTCCCGGAAAATCGGGAGCGAGGGCCTGCGGCGGCGGCGGCGGCGGCGAGGACTCCGGCTGCTGAGGGACGCAGATAAAACAAACGCTTTGGAACATTTCATCGGCGAAAATGGGAGGGGTGGGGGTGGGTGGGGGGTCAGTTAAGGCCCGGTGTCAACAAAGAGGTGGTCCGATGACATCGGGCCTGAGATGCTCATCAAACGCCGCCGAACGCAAAAAGGGCTTCTTCTCTTCGGAGCGCACGTCGTGAAGAACGCTCAATGGGACGCTTCTCTGCCATTTGACGGGATTTCAAGAGACTCTTCTGCAGGATTTGGCACGACTCTGAAACACTTTACACAGCCCAACTCTTATTTATTTATTATTATTATTATTATTATGACTATTTTGTAATTATGATCTTGTCACGCTTTAAGTGTAACGTCTTTCTCCCGAAAAAAAAAAAATCTTTGAAACCGTTTTGCAATAATTCAATCGAGCGGCGTGAGGTCGCACGTGTCAGTATGAAGACTTGATTCCTGAATTCCGGAGCGATTCGCTTCATTCCTGAATTCCGGAGCGACTCGCTCAAACGCTTTTTGGACGACACAGTTGCCGTACTTGGGAATTTATCGCTTGAAAACGTGGATTGAAAAAAGACGTTGACGGGATTGGCTAGTCTGTTTCGTTACCGTGTTTGCTTTGTGTGTGCGTGTTTTATATCTTTGTTTTATTTTTATTTTTCACATTACGTGTATACGAAAGCGACTCCGCTTCAAAGTCCAATTTTCAAATGTACATTTTGGGATCATTTACGTGTTTTGCTGCTCAAAGTTGAAAACGTTTCTTGCCACTCCGTGTCAAAAAATAAAGTCTGACGATCCGTCGCCACTTTTTGTCTTTCGCTCTGGTGGGGGTCGTTCCCTGCTTTTCAATATCACTCCGATTTTGCTTTTGAAACAAATATTGCACTTCTTTCAAATACATATCTTGGTAATTTCAGCAACTTTGTCCAAAAATGCTTCTAAACGACTCAAATCAGCCACGGAATATGGATGACAGTCATTTGATTGCGTTTGGCGGTGATGGGGGGGGGCACGCCATGAGAAATTGCGGCCCACGCGGCCATTAGAAAGCCTGACGGCGCATGAAGAGCTCCGTCGGTTGCTATGATGCGTTTGCTGGAGGGGCCGCCCGCCCGCCTGCCAGCTCATCGTCGACAAGGTGAGCCGAGTGGTCCGAGATGGCTCCCCGCTTTGTTGTTTGTCCTCCTCTTAGTCTACAAGTTGTCCGGCTCTGATTCATTCGGGAATGGGGGGGGGGGCGTTCTACTTCACTTTAGCCTGCTCATGTGTGTTGAAGACTCGAAATCGGGGGACTACGGGGCCGTTTTGTGACCCGCCATCCATTTTTCAGCGGCCCGCGACACGACCCAAAAAAGATAGAAGGCCGATTGTGGGCGTGGCTATAGCAGGTGTGGACTATATATAGCTTCGGAATCGCACCTGTTGTTCATCGGAATTTTTTGAAGCGGTGGCAAAAAATGCTTCATTTTAAAATGCCAACGCGTGTTGGCACGTGTGTCGCGTGTCGGTGTCACGCGCAGCGGCCCAAATGCACAACAAAAAGGCAGGGAAGGGATTACAAGTTATTTATATAAGACGCCACCTTGGAGGTGGTGTTGCCAGAGGGGGGGTTTGGGGGGGGGCTCAGTTGATGCAGCTTGGCGGAGGGGAACTGGTTGAAAGGACAACTCTTCTGAAAAGAGAATTTTCAGATGACGGGAGACCGGGTTGGACCCGTGGATATTCGAATCGGACTGACAAAATTAGGCCGGGCCAATTTGTGGTTTGAATCGATTTCCGATTTCACCTTTTTGCCAATTTCGCCTTTAAAACGCCAACTTCATTTGAACGGCCATATTTTTCCGCAAGGCTGGCCGCTGAAAACGAGCGTCGGGCGTAAGAGTGGGTGCCGCTTTTGAAATCATTTCTCCGTTCCATTTTCGAGATGAAAACGTCGGCTGGAGTTTTCCTTCGACGTGTTAATGACATCCTTTCCTGATGATTAGCTATGAGTCAGTGTGACTCAAAAACGAAAGCCCGTTTCACCAGCGATTGACGCGCTTCTGCCTCTGCCTCTGCTGCTGCCGAGTGTCAAGCATCCCTCCAAAAGTAAACAAATCGGGGTTTGAAATGAACTCGGACCGGCCGTCGGCTGGAGTTCTCCATCCCATGGTGGGAACGGACTCTCCATTTGCGCGATGCTCCCGAGTTGCTCGAGTCCTCCGGTGCCTCTGTAGATGCCACCTCGCAGCGTCCTCCACTCCGGTCGGATTGTTTCGGCTTTCTTGCGCTCACGCTTCTCGTCCTTGTTTTGATTTCTTTTGTGACTTTTCAAGTGACTTGAAAACGGGGGCTCGGATGTGTATGCGGGTGACTTTGCGTGGAGAGCAAAAGTTGTTTCTCCGGCCATCTCCAAAACATGGGACCCCAGCCAAGAATTTCTGTGTCCAACAAATTCGATTGAGATTGTTTTGCACTTTTTCCATATTCTGCTCCAGATGGAGCGACCCACTTACTGAGAGAGAGAGAGCGAGAGAGAGGCTATGTGCCATTTCTGGTGACTAATACCCCCTCCACCCACACCTCAACACACACACACGCACACACACACACACATAGACGCCAGTGCGTAAGCTCAAACAAGCAAACACCAAACTTTGGGGATTTTGTCCGTACAAATAATTGCATTTTAAAGTTAATACGCGTTGACAGCGAACATGTGTTGCGCGTTAATATGTCGGCAGTTGAAAAGCTTTCAGTTCGACGCCGACTAATTTTTGTTGTCACATCCAACAGCACGAGCCCGTTTTTAAACGGAGAGCTTCCGCAGAGATGGATCATTGTTCAAAGGTATCAGTGAGGGGCGGGGTGGGGGGGGGCCGAAAAGAATTTCCAGCTCATTAAATATGGATCGTGGACCAACGTGAAGACAGTCATCATCAAGCGGAGAAAATATTACGACGATGACACCTCCAAGAACTGGACGTCCCTCCGAAATTGATTTCAAGACCAGAATAAAACAGCCAAGCGGGGAACAGCAATATGAAAGTAACTGCAGAAAATTTGGGCCGCAAAGCCACACACACACACACACACACACACACACACACACACACACACACACACACATACTTGCCAATCTATTGAACTGAGGACAGAATCCCATGGCAACTTTGGGAGGGAAGGCAACGGGAGCATTATGTAAATGAGATTAATTTCAGGTCCTGGTTTGCTGCTGACCTCAGGTCTTTGCCCTCCTGCACTCTTCCCGAGAGGGAACTCGACATCTTCATTCAGTCAATCTTTCTGCCACATTAAATATTCATGAGACCTACCTGAGGCGTCACCGAGCCCCCCCCGCGCCCTCCCGCAACCACAGCCACCGCCCAAAGCTGTGATGTCACGCCGAGGTGAGAGCGGTTATCTTGATGGGCGCTCGTCTCTAGGGGGAAACAATACGACATGGCGCACGTCAGCGAGGATAGACTCGAGTTGTCTGACAGCCGGCGACCGGCAGCGGAGTCACGTTCACCTCCTTTTTGTCAAAGATGAGAGCGTCTCCATCGGTTTCTCGGAACTTCCGGCGCGCTTGCAATGAGGACCGAGTCGAGTATGACATCGACAGCTTGGTGCCAAATACTGCAAAAGGAAATTGGAGACAAGATGTGACACGAGTGGTACAAAAATGACCAAAGACGTTGAAAGCGGAAAGTGAGGCGGGGTCTTAATTGCACTCTTTCAAAAATTCCACTCAAGTGCGACATGATATGGACGGAAATATCTTTGAAGATGCAACGTGAAACCCGGTTGACTTTTTATCTTCGATTTTGGATGCCTCGCTCGTGGAGGTTATTGGCTTACTATAAGACAGACGACATATTGCACAAGCATACCCGTGCTATGCGCGCACACGGAATAAACTGTTTTCAGCTGTGTTTGGGCGCCATGTTGCTATGGCGAAGCAGAAAACAAAAATGATATGAAACACAGCTGAATAATCTTCACAAGATGAAATAATTAGTCCCTCAACCAAAATGTATTTTTATTTCCGCATGGCCCCATTTAATGCCATCCAATATTTGGGTGAAAGAAACAGATTTACATTATGCTAACTGTGGTGCTAACATGATATTTTCCTCACCGCTCAATCATAATCAATAGATGACGTGGACAGCGCTGCAGTTTTGCTTGAAAACAACACCGTCCCAAAGTGAAAAAAAAAACCAAAAACATGATTGAAGCTGAAAGGGCTTGACGGTCAGAAGCAGTGATGAAGGTGTTCAGGGATGGAGGAATGTAATACTGGCGTGGTAGTTGTTGAAGAGTGACTCAGATGCTCCGCCCACACACGTACTGAGTCATCAGAAACTGCCAAGCACTCCGACTGTGTGTGTGTGTGTGTGTGTGTGTGTGTACCTGATTCAAATGTCAGGAAAGTGAGACTCTGACTCAGTGTTTTTTCTTCTTCTGATTGGATGATTGTAATTTTGCGAGGGTCCAGCAGGGACCCGCATTCAAGTCCTATGAAGCCCAATCGTGAACAAACTTACGTTTGGGGCCCCCCATCGTAGTTCAAAGAAACAACTACCTCGTGCGTACATAATAGTTACAGTGTGTTCACAAACACCCCCCCCCCCATAATGTCATGTCTGGTGCTCCGTAATTTTCCAATACATCACCTCAAGAAGTCCAAACCTCTTCAGGACAACGTATGACTTCACAATCAATTTTTGTCAACACTTGAAATAATCATGGCTGCAGCCGAACCAACTCGGAGCGATAGTCGGCGAACCGATGAGAGGACGGATCAATTCACTCATTACGGGGGTTTCGGGCTCAAAGAAGAACGCCGCTTTCAGCAGTGGGCGCCGACACTCGAGGTCCTGAAGATGTTGGAAGGAAATAATGTGCGCATGGCAACACATTAAAGATGAAATCGGATTGGGGGGGCAGGGGGGGAAAAGAGCAAGGAAATGAAGACAAATGACTGTTGGAAATAAATGATTTCCACTTCATTCAAGCTGCAAATATCGCTTGCGTTTGAGATCAGCGCTTGGGCCTGCAGAGAAGGCTTTGAAGGCCTCTGACGGAACGCCACATGGAATATGCTATCATGCTAAGACCTGGGATCTGATCTGAGCGCGCCTGTGTTTGTTTTGGGCAGAACCCCCCCCCCCTCACTTTTTTTTTTAAACCCCACCAGTGACCAATAGACGTGTTGGTTTTCGAATGTCATCTCTTCATCTGGAGAGCAAGGAGGAGGCGACGAGTTGACTGGGCTGCAACATCGCCGTTGCCCCAACTCCTCCACATAGTCAGCTTCGCCTTCCTCCCTCTGCCGATATGAATCACATCCTGCAGGCATTCACTTTAGTTCTTTCTTCCCCAAACCAACAACAGAAGCTCGTTCTTTTGTCTGGGAAGCATATTTGTCCGCCGGGACGTCAGGCCGGATTAGACTGAGTTGTGGTCCAAATCTTGTTTTAGCTCTGACCTCCGGGCACCTGCACGAAGCAGACACGCCGCTTTCAAAAACGCCGGGCGTCCATGTTGGAGAATGCGAGCAAACTTCACCCTCGGGCAAACGTAATTGCCTCTGTCCTCGAATCCTTTGAAAAAAAAAAATAATGAGATATAAAGTGACGTTTTATTTCAAGCCGCCGCCTCGGAGAATCTCACCTGCAGACGACAAAAACGGACGGGAAAATGTGTGTTTTACTGCGCTAAGCTAGGAGCAAACTGAAATATTTATCTCTGGTCCACACAAATCACCTTGACTTAGTATGGGACTTGAATTAGAACAACCACGTCACATTCCATCGATAATATTCAACAATAGCATCAATACCTCGCGGCGACGTTCCTCGAGGGACATAACGAGTCTGCGCATCACAGCGGTTTGTCGTAACCATTTCCAATAAAATGGCCGCCAACTAAGACGTACGACGCAGTAGGAACCATTTGAATTATTTCATGTTAAGAGGAGCTAAATGATATCAGTTGTTTAATAATTGCTTAGACGACTTTTGATGTCCGCAGTTTCTGATTGGCTGTTGAAGTCCGGGAAAGAAGGAAGCGATTCGGTTGCCGAGAAGGCAGACGACCGTTTTCCGTTTGGCAAAGTCGAGCCGTCCATTCCAAAAAATAACGAACCCCTCCATTTACGGCACTTTTGGGGCTAACTACTCGTCGGCAGCCACCGACCGGATGAAAACGGCAATCAATGGCGTCATCTTCCGATCCGTCAAATTTGCAAATAGCAACGATGCTAACGCGTTAGCATCGTTATGCTAATGCCGCGTGTCAGATCATAACTCACAAAACGATTATGTTTACATTCAAAGGCGTATTTGTTATTCCCCGACAGTCAGCCCGACAAGCAAGCGTCTAAAAAAGGGCCGGCCGTTCCATCGCATAAATCATCAGGTTCAGATGAGTGCCATATTTCAGCGGGCGAACGGGTTTTGGCCTTTTTCCCTCTGATGGAGAGGTGCCAGTAAGCTCACGCCGCAGGGAAGAATCAACCTCCCTTCCAGGGAACTTATAGACGGCGACGCGTATGACATCACATTAGGCGGAGGTCAGCGACTCAATATTCCGATTGTAGGGACCTTTTATTGATGTATTTATTTATTTTAAAATTACAGCGTGTTATTTAAAGTGGCCGGCCATACGCCGTGACGGGATGTTCTTGGACCAAGCGTAGCTTTTCTCCATCAATGAGTTTCCTGTGGCTCCAAGCCCAAGGAAACTTTCGAAAACACTGCCCCCATTTGCACAGAGAGCAAAAAAAAAAAAAAACTTTCTTCATGGATGAGTCGTCGAAAAAGAACAACAAAAAATAACCTGGTTTTACATCTGCGATTTTTTTTTGGGGGGGGGGATCTACTCTCTGTTGATGTGATTGCTTGTTTTTGAATGATATGCTTACCCACATGACTACCGTACATCACAGGTGTCAAACTCAAGGCCCGGGGGCCACATTTGGCCCGCCACCTCCTTTTATGTGACCCGCGAAAGCAAATCACGTCAATTTGCTTGACCTCAATTTGTTTTCGCTGTCACAATGGCCCTGTTGAATTGGTTAAAATGCGGTGAAAGTGATCGGAAGCCCAAACGTTGCATTGACGATTGACTTAACATGGCTGATAAATTTTTTTTTTTTTTTAAACGGCAACTATTTTGAGACTCTCCCGTGTGCGTCTCCAAGGTTTCTGTAAGTCTGTCATGAGCATTAGTGTCGGTCTGAGTGCAGCATATTAACTACAGGTTTAACCGCGCTATAATTAATCCTTGTCACGCTCATCTATAATTCATGGAGGTGTTTTTGGGAGCCTCTTTTTTTTTTCATGGCTTTGGAGGAAAAAAGAGAGGCTTGTATTTATTTGAATTGTATACTATCTTAAGGACGAAACGGTAGTTTTTTTTGGCGTTCCTCTGGGACGCTTTTGCACAGTACGATACAAGACGGAATAATCACCAACATGACGCCATTTCAATCTGATTCTAATTCAAGTTGACCAAACGGTTCACATTCCTTGAGGGCTTTTTCGGTGAGGTTTCATAAATATTAAACATGGAGGTCCAAAGATATGCGCAGCTTTGTTGTGATTTAAATTAGAGAAGCTCTTTTTGTTCCACATGAATCTGATCAGTCAAAGCTGCCATGGAAAAAAAACTCAACAAAACAATTCCCCATCAATGCTCAAGCTGCTAATTTTCTGCAAACAAGAAGTTCAATCCAAACAAGACAAGTGTTTCATTGAACCGAATGGATGGATTTTTTTTTTCTGTATTCTGCAACCAAATGTCAACCCGAATGTGTCAAATTCATTTTTTGTCGCAGTCCACTTTGGAGTTCCGTCTTCCCTCCATTTATCATCTGAAGCGCTTTCTCCTCACCGGAGGTTGCCAACGTGATGTGAAAGATTCATCGTCGGTGATGAACTCATTCACTCCCAAAGACGTTTTTGAACGTCTTTTCAGACTTGGTCCAGAATTGGCTGCTACTGAATGAGTTAAGCGGCCCGGTAGTCCGGTGGTTAGCACGTCGGCTTCACAGTGCAGAGGTACCGGGTTCGATTCCAGCTCCGGCCTCCCTGTGTGGAGTTTACATGTTCTCCCCGGGTCTGCGTGGGTTTTCTCCGGGTGCTCCGGTTTCCTCCCACATTACAAAAACATGCGTGGCAGGCTGATTGAACGGTTGTTCGTTTCTGTGTGCCCTGCGATTGGCTGGCAACCGGTTCAGGGTGTCCCCCCCCTACTGCCCAAAGACAGCTGGGATGGGCTCCAGCACCCCCCGCGACCCCAGTGAGGATCAAGCGGCTCGGAAGATGAATGAATGAATGAGTTAAGGAAAAAACAAATGTTTGATTTTAATTGTTGAGAGTGGCCCGACCAATTATTAACCTCAAGGGGCAAGTACTGTTTTCCTTGTGCGGAAGTCGGGAAACGATACACCGCCCCCCCCCAAAAAAAGAATTATTGCATGACTTTGAACCCGTAAGAATCCATTCATGAATCTGATTTCATCCAAAGCATCCACGCGGAGATTGCGGGCTTGTCAAAATTGTCTTTAAAAATGATCAAATGCGGTAATATCAAGCGGTCGAGCCTCAGGATCGATTGGTTTTTCCTGAGTTATTGTCTGACAAAGCGCACCCCTGCCGATTTGTTTTCTTCCCGAAGGCACCGGGGAGCGGATCAGAGCGAAATCAGCGTGGATGTTTGAAAGAATCCCTCTCAGAAAGGCTCCAACATCCTCCTGTTCGGCGTTACTGAGCCGTGAGTCACCCCAGTGAAGGAACCCAGCGAGGGATGAAAGCGGTATTAGTGCCGGTTAATTCGTCCTGACAGTTGCAAATGTTAAATCCTGCAGGGGGGCTCAGCTTAGCTCGTTCACTCCCTGCCTAAGTAGGTTAAATACAAACCGCTGCGATCAATCTGGAGACGCTAACTAAATCCAAACAGCGCTGCCAAACACCAGCCGCGTCGTCTTGGGGAGGAGGCCACGCAAGAAAGTTAAACGTGTCAAAGCGCCGCAAATACTTTCCGGGGGCCGGGGCGGGGACACCCGACGACCGGGATCGTCCCAATCGCCCGTCGCGATCATTCACGGTTTGTTTCATGTGCAATTCACCGACGAAAAACACTTTGGGTTGGACCAAACACTGACGGCACCAATGACAAAAATAAAACCAAATGTTCTTCACCAGACATGTCGTCACTCTGGGTGGGGTGAATTGCGCGTCGCCATCATTTTTGTCCCTAATCATTAGCCAAGTTAGCAAAAACAGGAACGCGTTTTTTGCCGCGCTTCCTTTCTTTCAGGTTTGTCCAGTAAGTGAGACAACCCCAAAGACAAACGACGGAGATATTGGAAAGAAACGACACCCCCCCCCCCACCCCCGCCCCAGAAACCCACGGAGGCCATACTTATGCGGCACAACCGGAGCGTAGACGTCACCCTTCGAGGGGGCCGTTTATTTATTCGAGCAGTTCACTGATGTCACTTTGGCTCGGCTGAAGCTTCATTTTGGAAAAAGGACTCGTCATGCGACCTGCTCGGCTCGGACTGCCGGCATGGGTCGGATATTGGGAGCGCGGCCACGCCACGGCGGAAGAAAGACCCCTCCACCCCCATCACCACCCCCATCCCCGCAGCTGCTCTGTTGCATGAAATTACAGAGAAAGGCACGACGGGGAAATTTATGCTGCTGCCTCTTTGCGTTCACGCTGCGCGAGAGCAAGCTGAGCGGAAACTGATCACATCTGATCAGAGTCATGTTGGGGATGAGGCTAGCCGTGCATGACTGTGTGCGGGAGTGTGTGTGTGTGTGTGTGTGTGTGTGTGTGTGTGTGTGTGTGTGTGTGTGTGTGTGTGTAGTGGCCCATTCATAGAGCCCTGAACTCATTTTATCCAGTCGCGGCCGCAGCTCATTTTGGAATCATGTCTGACATGTTTTATCATCAGAATCTTTTCAACTTTTAATATTGTTCTCTCAGTTCAGTTCACTTTCACGGTTCAACCCCCCCCCCCCCGCCGCCCCAATGCACGATAGAATGACAATGTCGTAGACGGTATGGCTTTGGTTGATATACAGTCCAATAGAATGACTTCTGCATTTGTATTTCATTTTTTAGAGCTCCGCCCCCCCCCCCACCCCCCCTATTATGTCATTTCATAAGACTGAGACAAGTGAGATCAAATGTCATCATATGTCCGCTTGGGCTGCTGGGCAGAAATTACTCAGTCTGGGCAGAAAATGGTATTTAGCAAAAAAAAAAAAAAAAAAAAAAAAAAAATCATGGGGGCTAAATGCCCCAAACTACTGGCTGCTCAAATTGATGGAGACAAATTAAGGAAGTCAAGTGAACCCGAGCGGAGCGCACAGAAAGAGGACAAATGTTGGGCCTCTGCTTCTTCTTGTCGTCGTCATGATAAGACAAATAGAAGAAGAAGAAGAAGAATCAGGATAGGCCTGAGCCGAGATTTCAAACTCTGGACTGTGAGGCCAAAGTGCAAAGCCAGACTTGACGCTGCTGCCTATTGTTTTAATCTTTAGCAGGATGGATTATTATGCTGGCTTGAGAATCGCCCCGGTGCTAGCACCACGTCGACGACAATCGTACCTGGCCGGAAATAAATAAAACCAAATTTCATGGCTTTTATTTGCCAATCTTTGTATTTTTTTTTCCTCTCAACTCAACGTGACAAATCCAAAACGACAGACTGACTGACATCCGTGCGCGTGTGCGACGGCGACATACTCCCAGCGTTGATTTGTTCCACTGTCAGTACTTTCAGATTATTATTAGCCACGAGGCGTACGCACACGTACGCGCGCACACACAAGCACATGAATAATTCATGAATTTGCTAGGTACAAATTTACATGAATCCTGATGTTAAGAGACAAACAGAGCAGGGGGGAATACGTCCCCTATGTTGGACTTGACTTTTTTTTTTGGGGTGGGGGGTCGCCATTTCTGTCCAAGGATTGCAAAAATGACTCGACTTGTGGTTCCACATGAATTGCATTTTGGTGGCAGGTGAGCAGAGGCTCACGCACACGCAGCTGGGTATTGTTCACAAAAAAAGGTACGCTGACAGCTGATTGGATGATTGACAAACAGGAAGTAAGAACACACAAACAACTATTCAAATATTGAATCACAAACAGGAAGTCCAAACAGGACGGTCGCATCGTGTTGAATTAACAGGAGCAAAAGTCAACACACTTGCCTCGAAAGGAAGTGAATATTTTAATCGACAACTTAGGTCCGCGGGGAGATCATATTTTAACAAACCTACATTTGGGATGCACGCTGTTTGTTTGGTGGCTTGTTCAACAAGTTAAATTGTTGAACAGGGAGTTGTTGGGGGTTTTCTTTTTTTATGTTACATGCGACAGACACTTTAGCTGCAAAGCTTTTTTTCACAGATTTCGAACCCCCCCCCCCCCCCCCACCTTCCCGATTTCTGTGTTCTTTGCATATTAATCAAGCATCTCGTACCTTGAAGTCACTATGAATCAATTCATGTTATTCGGTTAATGAAGCAGCACTTGCATCCTTTGGGTGCTCGGTAAACACGATCCTCGGCGAGCGCATGTCAAAAGTCCTGGCCGCCTGCTTTTCTCACAAACTTTCGGGACAGGAAAGGAAGGAATTAAAGTGTCAGACGTGACTCAAACCGACAACACACACCTCAGCTGTGTAAATGCAGAAAAACCAGGTTGTTATGGTTACGGCGTGCCACGGTGACGCTCTTTAACCCCAGAGGAGTGATGTCACATGGCCTCCACCCTGCCTGCGTCAGGGTGATGTCAACAGTCAGAAATTTGTTGACAGAGCTCACCAAAAACTCAAAAGTCATCCGGTGTGTCCGCATGTAATGGCGTTTAGTGTTCATTCCGGCTGAGTTTGAGAGATTTCTCAAGAGAAAAAAAAAATTCTCAAGCTTTGTACGAATTCCAGACATAGGAACGCTGTGAGCTCAATTCTTATATACCCTTTCAGACTTTTCCTGAACGTCCCGAACCTAAGGATGCATTTTAAAGACAAAACAAAACAAAAAAAAACTCCCCAAAAGGTATTTTTCACACAAAGCTAAACTCTCGCAGGTACTTTTCATACATGGCTGACAAAGTCGCCCCGTCTTCCTACGGTTCACTCGTACAAATAAATCAAACGTGTCTTCTTTCAAAGTTGAAAGATCGGAGGTAAGCTATCCTGCAATATGAACGGGGACGACGTGATTGAATTTGATTTTAGACATCACAAAAAGCGTTGGCGTTGGAATCACAATCGCCGTGAGACATTTTGAAGAGGCTATTGAGAGCCAGCTAGCTTGACCGGCGCAGGTACGAATTGGATGCCGGAATCCATTTGATTGTTCAGCAACTGCAACGCTCAGAGAGGGATTGTGGACGGATACGAAATGTTTTTTTTGTCTCTACTTGATGTTGGTATCGAATAAAAACGTCAGATGCAATAAATTGTGGGGTTTGAAGGCACCGATGAGGTGGGTGAGACGCGAGTCAGTGAAGGTGTGCTCGATTTGTTTACCCTCTCGTCCAATAATGGATCGGGGCTACTTCATGTGCACACTGTAACGATTTCGTGTGCAACGAGTAATAATTGGCGAGCACAAATGAGTAGTTGGAGAAAATGAGCACTTTCCACATGAATCGCCATTTAGTCCACATGAATGATGCGTCTCAAGAACTTAATTCAACAACTCGTGACACATTCACTATTCTCAAAATAATAATACGCGGTCTTGCCCTACCGGGAATTGGGTTGTTTGCAAGGACTGCATTATGCATACAGATGAATTATGATGAATTAAATAGAAAAGCATGAGAAATTCTAAAAGAAAATGATACGGGGAAAAAATAAGCTCCTTTTTTTTTGGAGAGGATGCACAAATGAGTGCATGAGTACTGCGTGCACGTGCACTGCTCAGCGGCACCTCGGCAGTAACCCTTCGTGCCTCTTCGCCCTCTGAACTCGTTTTTTTTCTGCCTGAGGTTTGAACCAACAAGCGCAAGTGTGCTCCCCATCCTCCTTCCCCCCACCCCACCCTCACTTTCCCGAGGCATTTTGCTGCCGTTTCTGTGGAAGTAGCCGATTATTGGCAGCGAGATCAGACGGCGTTATAGATCTGATAAAAGCCGGCGGGCACATTTGAGATAATGGCTGCGTTTTTATTTATATACGTCGTCATTTGTTTGCTAACCTCCACTTAGGAGCAAGCGTTGGCTCTTGGCGCTGCAGGCAGAATACTGGGAGTCCAAAGTGAAGAAAATGAAAAGTGAAGCTGTGCGCGGTTTCTATCTGGGTCAGAGGATGAACAGATTCATCGGCATCCGATTTGCATCAGCGCAATCTGAATAGAAGAAAAAGATGCGATACAAGAGGGGATACGCTGCCTAATGTCTGAACGTTTCCTCTTTAAATGCACTACTTAGGGATGTTAAGTGGCTTGTTTGAAGAAAAAAAGCGATATTATTTGCACAATACAAATAAGTATTTCTTCGTTTCCCGTACGAGGCGTGAACACAATCGTTGACTATCGGCATTCTAGTTTCCTCCCACATTCCAAAAAAAAACATGCAGGGCAGATTGATGGATGCTTGTTCATCTCTGTGTGCTGTGCGATTGGCTGGCAATCACTTTTTAATTTTTTTTTTTTTTACTCCGCCATTGTTTTCAGGGGCGAGCGAGAGCCGAGACGCCGGGAGCGTGGCGTCTACCAGGTGCCGTCTCATCTGAGCAGCCGGCCTGCAGCTCCGACCCCGATAACCTTGATGCTACACCGTCGGAGTGGGGAAAGGGGAGGGGAGGCGACTCAACGCATTGTGTTTTGACTAGACTAGTTCACCTGGATTAGATTTCTCCCATGAAAGGTCAGTTCGCCCGAGGGGAGGTCAAAGAGGAGGTGAAGTCTGCCATCTAACCTGTAGCTCAACTGAAAAAAAAAAAAAACACCAGAGCGGAACGTCTCACTTGAGGCTCTGGATGTCATGACAGCAACATATAAACGCATCAGAGAAATGATATCGTAGATGACATCTCTCATCAGCCTCCCCGGTTGGATGAGACGCTAAACGTCTTCTAAGATAACCAGAAATAAAAGCTCCTTTTTTTCCAAATCCACTTTGTCATTTAAGGCCGCACATCCCGATTGCTGCGAAATTCGTGTACTCTTAGTGCCTTTGCGTTTTTGCTGCACGTTAACGTCTCGTAAGCCAAAGATCGGTGGCGAGGCTGAATTTCCTCACCTAGTCTGCAACGCTACCTGCTGTCCAGTTGTGGCATTGCAACTGAAGCTACTTTTGTTTTGGTTTAAACAAAAAATACATTGAAATCAATTAAAAAGTACCCGACGGACTACAAACGCCTCTTCGTGTGTTGTCACGAATTTCAATTTTCAATCATTTCAATTTTGTAAATTAATTACGTAAACATTGTTTCAACGTTATTTCAACGCCACGCGCATGCGCCAGTCAAGACCTCCTGGTACGGTTTCAAGGAAGCATGCTACATTTGTAGCATTTAGCCTCCAGGTACATTTGAACATACTCGCAAGTACGTTCAAACATATTTGCCAGTCTTTTTTTTTTTTTAATCCACATCGGGAGCCCCAAGGTTCGGTACCAGTGAGATAAAGACGTAAACAAGTCATCTTTGAAAATAATGAAGGAGGGTGGTTGACCATTCACGGCTGAATGGAATGAATGACATTTGGTCAGAAAAACGGTTTTCTTTTTCCATTTTATTTTTGATTACGTGGTTTTTCTTCTTTTGTAGAAATACAAAATCCCCCAAAACAAATTAAGTAAAGGTAGCACCAAAATCCAAACCACAATCTTCAGGGTAAAAGCTCATCACATCAGCGGGCACTCAAGTGTGCAATTGGAAGCTTCTCACAGATATGATGAGTACAAAAAATGGCGTGATGAGAGGAAAGTCGGGGGGGGGGGGGGGGGGGCTGACTCTGTCCGGTGCTCCAAAATGTCCCTCTAATTAACACGCGACATGGCATTTGTTAACAGGTTTTACAAAAAGCAGATCACAACGGACGTTAACTAATTGCCAAGCTTTTCCGAATGTGCAAAACTGCCGGTTGCCAAGCAATGCCACGGTGACATAAGTGGTCACTCTGGAACACGTTTGGAAAAACCGAATCGTGGTGCGACGCCGACCCGCTCCGTTTGATGTTCCACGTCGGTTCCGCCGCCTCGCTGCTTTATTCAACAGCGCCACCAACTGTTCAAGATCAACAGGACAGTTTAGTCTTGTGGCCTTCATCCCGTTACTCGATGCCTTTGAGCGTGTGGTAGATGTGTTTTGGTAAAATGACGTAGCCCTCGCTGAACGCGGTCGGCGCGTCGCGCGCCGTCCTGCCGGTCTTACAAGAGACCCTCAGGCTTTTGAGCTGTCTCTCCTGACGCCGGCACTTCTGCTGTGTCGTTTTCAGCTTCTTCCTCAGGAGCTCCAGCTGCTCCTCCAACTGCTGGATGCGCTTCTTCTGCCGCGCAGAGTCTTCCGCTGTGTAATTATGGTCGCAGGACACCATCACCGTGTCACCGGGGATATCCGGTGGACTCCTTACCGGCTCGGACTCCGCCTCCTCCATGACGGGGGCGGAGGTCAGGGGAAAGGAGAGGGGAAAGTGGATCTCGGAGGGGAAGGGATCCTCCAGACATTCTGACTGTCAGATAGAAGAAAAAAGATTCTGGATTTTTGCCGGTATCATCTATCAGCAGGACCTGCTGGACTTCGGTCACGACCTCTCACGGGCGCCTGTTTTCCGAGTTTGGTCACGCGACACAGTCACTATTTTTCTGGGAGTTTCGCATTAGCTTCCTGTGAAAACTACCAGAATGTTTCCCCACTGACTGTTTTTTTCCGCTGTTTCCGGCTGCGTTGCAATGTTGCATTGTATAAAATGTATATATATATATATATATATATATACATATATATATATACACATTTGTTTTTATTTATTTATTTTATTTTTGCATTTCTCGGTACCTCTAAATTAATGTGTTGCTTTTTTAACACATCCCGATTTCACACACAGTCTTTCTTTATTATTATTATTTTTTTTTAGAAAGACAGAGAGCTCGATAGAGAGAAGCAGACGGAATTTTTCTGACCTGCTTCACCTTGATGTCGGGGTTGAAGTCAAAAAGCGAAGGCACGGCGTTCTCCTTCAACACCCGGTTGTTGCACTCTCTCTTGAAGCACTCTTTCGTGAAGTGCTGTGAACAGATATTGCTGTACTTGGTTGGCTTGAAATTGTTCCTCCTCATTGCTGTCACCCATTTACCACAGATGTCCGGGCGGGCAAGGGGAAACCTGATCGAACAATGACAAGGAGCACAGCTGAATGAGATACAATTCAATTTTGGACTAGTTTTTTTTTCTTTACAAAATGTTTTCATACCTAGTTTAGTTTGACACATCCAGAGAGGCATTAATGCGATTTAAGTTGTGGCAGACCGTCACAGCAATATGTTAAAAGGCGTTTCTAATATTTTGCCTGCCAGACATGCGAGTAAAAACGCTATTTGCAATTGCTCGTGTTCTGTTTTGACATTGCATGACTCACTGAGGTGAAATAAATATTTACTACCAACAACTTAAGACATCGCGTCTCCACGAAAGTCTATCCGTACTGATTCGATCCGACACGTTTCTGAAGGACTGTAAACAAACTCCACAGTGGACCGATTCTCAACCATTGTGTACAGTGACAGATCATCGGGTGTGCTGTCGGGGATTTCACTTGGCTGGTGCGAAAATGATTAACCAAGAATGCAACCGTGTTCATCTATAGCTCTGTTCTATCTTTACCATCCATTTACCATGAAGACAATGACGTCATGTTTTTTTTTAGAACGCGAGTTTTTAAAGAGCATTGCATTCAATTGCAACCGTGATTCAGTGGATGTATGAAGTCGAACAACAAAATACAGGCCAGTTACAAGAACGACATTTACTTGTCTGGAGCCACGTGGGAGAAAAACGTCCGTGACGTTGAAATAGAAGGACGCGTGTACTGTGAGGAAAAGCTGCCCTGTCATGATATACAGTTTATAGTTCACAACCTAGGCTCCCCCACAATCATGTCTGAACAGCTAATGCTAATGCTCAACGCACATTTAAAGTGAACTCACTTGTGGAAGGAGATGTCTTTATCTTTGTGATAACGGTTTTTACAGCCGTAAGCCGAGCAAGTCTGAACCATAGCTGCTGTCTCGGCAACTCTCAGTGACACTCGGACTGCGTGTCCACGATTCACAAACACGCGCCGCAGTGCCAGCTTTTATTCCCCCCCGCGCGAGCTTCAGTGCCACTAACAATGATGGCGGCCAGAACGAACGTGATTACGTATCGTCACGTGAAAAGATTTCGGGAGTCGATTGGCTAGTACGTGATTTCTGATATCCAATGAATTGCCTTTAAATTTAGGAGCATACAGGTACATTCCTGCCCAGTCTCTCGCTCTCTCTTTCTTTTCGCTCTCTTTTAGACAGCGTATCCATTAAGACTAGATTGTTGTTAATTTGATTTCATTGTACGAAGTGTAAAAGGTTGTGATTCTGTATTTTGGAAATGCATGCCTGTATTTCAACTAGCTTGTGAGTCCTCGCTGTTTAAAGTGCTGTATAAATAATATATATGTATTGCTTGGTCAATAAAGAAATGAGTGGACTTGACAAGAAACATGCAGTCACATTTTCCTTTGAAATACTTAACACGATACTTTATGGTAGTGTGTGAGAATACTACAAACACAGTTTTGGTCATCAACCAAAAATTGTATTAATCATGAAGCTGATTTTTTTTTTCTAAAGCAGGCTGGTTTTCAAAGTTTTATACAGAAGCCACCAAAAACACTCAGAAAACATATACACTGCACTGATAGTACATGTGACAATGAATAAAACACTCAAGGCCTCAAAAAAGTCGGACTGAAAAACGTTGATGAAACAAAAACATTTAGTCCAGTTTATCTCACACCGTTATGTATTCTCAATTGCGCGGATTCATCAAAACTTGATTTAAATGCACAGTGGGTAAAATAAAGTCAAGCAATCTCAACCCAAAATGTCACGAATGTAAAAAGAGAAAAAAAAGCATTTCTTATAATATAAAGTATTGATTCTTTGCTTTAAGCATACATATACATGAGCTCAAATGGTGGGAGGGAAGAATAGTAGCAACACTGAATCAAAATGTACCCACTAACCGCTCTGTAAAATTAATGTTCAAAACAAAAAATTCAAAAAGCCAAAGTACTTTTTTTCAAATTTTGACCAGATCATTTTTACTAATTGATTTTTCTGCTCAAGTACAACTACTTTAAGCATCCGTGACAAGTGACGATATGTCGCGCTCACTAACCAAAGCATTTGGTGTCAAATAACGATTATTGTCCCCCCCCCCCCAAAAAAAATATATATATATAAAAACAAAAAAATAGTTTGTTCAGATTGATTCAAACCGATGAAATGTTGACAAAGGATGCCCTTGGAGGACTCTGCAAAAAAAGCTACAGAGCCAAATGTAAATTCATGATTCATATGCCTGCGAAAAAAGTACATTGCGGGCCTTGTCTTTTTTTTTTTTAAACACACAGATTCAAGGAACATGTCCAAGTAATGGAGTCAAGTGTCAGGTTCGCCACATTCGCACTCACACACGCGCACACGCACACACAGAGCCATGCTCTTGCAGCCCCCGTTTCAGGATCCACTGCTATTCCAGGATCAGCGGTGTTACGGATGCGACCGTTCTCCCAAATCTCCGTGCGCCTTTCCGGCGATTCTGATCAACGCCAGTCTCAAGAGCAGCAGATCATTCCCGTTCCTGTTTACAAGTGCTGCAGGAAAAGACAAAACACTGTACAGAGTTCCACTTCAAATTGAAAATAAGACTGCAAGATTTCCACATTGCTGCACGGGTGAAGCTATTCCTTCACCGCCTCTTCTTCTTGCTCTTTCTCCTCCTTCTGCTCCTCTTTCTCCTCCTCGTCTCCTCCCTTCTCTTCTCCATCTCCACCTGAAGCCTGGGCCTCGCCATTATTTCCTCCATCTTTATCCCCATGAGCCCCATCGTCCGCTTCTTTTGATTCGTCCTCGTGCTGAAAAGAATAGCACCAGGTTTGTTTGCTGCTGTCGTAATACGGAAAGCCATTTGAGCATTTAGTCGACGTCCTCGGGATTCGTCTTAGGGGACTTTGTCGTCTCTCGTATGACCATTTAGCACACTACAACTGTAGAACAAAGCGGAGGCATTTGTGGAACGACTGTCTTAACAGTCATCTTTTTCCCCACTACTAGTGACCAAAATGCACACGTAAAAGTCTTACATTTTCTCCAAAATTGGACAGGGTCGAATGATTGCTCAAACGGCTTTCCATTGGATCAAAGTGACAAAGAGCAAGACGGGTTTGGCGTAACTTGGCAGCGCAAATGTCAACGCGCGTAAAGACGTTCCACAGGTGCGATACCTGTTTGACGCGGCTCCTCCTCCTCCTCCGGCTCGGAACGCGGGCCTTCATCCTGCGCGACAGTGCCAGCAGCTTGTTGTGTCTCTGTCTCCTCTTCGCCTTCTCCTCCTCCTCTCTCCGCTTCTCGTCTGCACGGTCCGAATCCGAATCATCCTGTCGCTGAACCCTGCACCTCTTCCTGGGCTGCACCATTCTCTTCGGCTGACTCGTAAGCTCCTTCTTTCCCCCGTCACCGTCGTCGTCGTCGTCATCGTCATCGTCGTCGTCTTCATCGTCATCGTCCCGCTCCTTCGCAGTGCTCGAAGACGAGGAGGTTTCGTCGTCGCCTCCCAGGAAAGAGCGCTTTCGGCGGGTCACGGAGCGGCTGGCGTCGCTGGATGTGGCTCCGGAGTCACTCCTTTGCCACTCCTCCTGGTCGCTGTCCTCCTCCGGGGAGCTATGGAAGTCGGACTGGGATCCGGACGACGAGGACGAGGAGAAGGAGCCCTCGTCACTGTCGTCCAGGATGGAGGCCGGCAGACCGATCTGCCTCTTCTTGGACAGGCCCGTCTTGGTTTTGCGCATCGAAGCGAACATTTTGCGCTTGTACAGGCTCTCCATGTTTGCGCTCGGGAACGGAAACCAGACACATTAAACAAAAAAAGGCGAGTACGAAAGAGTTCGAACAGGCTAACCGATCACCCGCGCGTCGATAGAGAAGCGTAGAGCCGCGCCGAGAAGCTACACTGCATCTGAATTCGTAAAGCTGCACAATAATGTGTATCGCGTTACTTGCAAAGAGCAGCTGTCAGTCGGTATGATTTACAGCTGGATTAAGTCTGAGCGCGTCACATTCCCTTGCTGCTAGCACTGTTATTGTTGTGATCACACTACTTCTTCGCTGCACAATATAGACGGTTGTTACAGCGCCCCAGGCGGAAGATTGTCACATCGTCACATTCCCTTGCTGCTAGCACTGTTATTGTTGTGATCACACTACTTCTTCGCTGCACAATATAGACGGTTGTTACAGCGCCCCAGGCGGAAGATTGTCACATCGCAACACGGGAGCCGTCAATTGAATGGGTCGTATGTGGAAAAACAAATTCGAGATTTCAAAATCAGGAAGTAGTGCGTTTCTGCGTGAAAGTGAAAAATACACTTGGACAAGTGTCGTCTTCTCAAATCTCCACGAGGCCTTTAATATTGCATTGACATGAATGTTGAACAGGTTTGCATCACATCATGGAACTGCTGACATCTCTGTCAGGAAATGAATAATCCTTGAAGTCAATTCCTTATACTGTTACGTTGTATAACCAAGCCCGCCCCCCCCCCCACCCACGCAAATGGTCAACACTCAAGTTTGCAGTCAGGACTTCTGTGCAAGGAGCGTGCTCAGTTTTATCTTTCCGTCCATCGAGGCCGTGAGGCAGGTACCGCAGTCCAACGCCGACCACCAGTCGACGGTCACCACCGGTGCTTTGTGCCCACCCAGGGACAGCAAACTCTCCAGCGCAGGATCTCCATTCGTCAGCTGGACGAGGGGGAGGGGCACACACGCGAAAGAGAACCGGGAAACACTTGTTGAACATCAGTTTTCCATGCTCAGTTCCAATCTTCATAGAAACGTAAAGGAAAACAACTGCCGGATTTTCACAACCGTTACGGTTGCGAAAATACAGTCATAAGAAAATGAAAAACACGATGCAAAATATTGCCAGTGCATGAAAGTAGAGGTCTTTACTTTGTAAATGATCCCGCCAGAGCTCGAACAGGTCAGCAAATGTTGTCCTTCTGAATCAAAGGTGAAGAGGCGACCTCGGGGAACCTGGACCTGAAAACAAAACAAAAAAAAGGAAATTATGGATATTTATTTATGTTCCCCACAGGGACATACTGGGGTTGGGAATTTGAGATGGAGAGGCCCCCAAGGCGCACGGTTCTTCACAATGTCTTCCTTGAAGCTTCTCGTTTCTGTTTGTGCTTGAAGCTGTTTTTCAAAGCACTCAAGTGGATGACTAAAAACCTTGCATAAATTACAGCCCATGCACGAAAGTCACGACTCGCGACAAAGTGCACTAAAGCGGACGGGCTTTTTGGATCCCTTCCCGTATACGTACCTGCTTATATCCGCTGTACCCGGAGAGGACGAAGGGCCCAGTGGCATCTTGAGGTAAAACCTGCTCCGACTGCTTGACGCCACACCGGTGGATGTTCCACTGGATGAACTGAAGAAACAAAACGTCAAACGATTTCAAGACACTCGCATTTCAAAGTAGACGTCACGAAGAAACCGGATGCAGATTTCGGGTGGCGAACGAGGCGAGTTTTTACAACAGGCGCACCTTGCCATCTTCTCCGACGCTAAAGACGGTGTTTTCGTCGTAGCTGAATTCCACACTGTAAACCTCGCCGTCGTGTGCCCTCCAACTCATGGCGCTCTCGTACTGCTGCATGTCTGCGGAAAGAAAGTGAGCAAATTCTCGACTCTTAGATGCCCACGGGGCAAATTGAGCTGTCTTGTTCTACACAAATTGCTCAGCTTTTTCGGTAAGAATCAGAGAGACTAATAGATAATTACATTTGCAGTGCTAATCATTTATTACTCATTGTGTGTACATGACGCTACAGTATATTGTTGCATGTGAGCCACATTACTTCTGCATTATCATTACTGCATGCCACTTCAGAAATCAGACCACCCCGAAAATAAGACCGCCTTGAGCAGTAACATAGGTGGTCTTATTTCTGAGGTTGCACTATATATGAGAGTATATAGAGTATATAAAAATACCAACCGAAGAGTCTGATGACTCCGTCTGCGGCACCGGTGACCAACAAATTTCCATTGTGGTTGAAGGCCGTGCAGTTAATGGCGACCGGTTCGGGTTCCAAAGAGAACTGGAGCTAAGCAGCCAAAGAGACAAGTCACTGATTTGGAGGCTCGGGCAACACCCGCGACCCTCGTGAGGTCAAGCGGATTAGAAAATGGTTGGCTGGATGTATGCTAAGAAATGTGCAGATGTAACCACGAATGAGACCAAAAGGTCAATCCCAACACGGGGGGGTTGTCTGCTCCTGGGATTGCATGCTTCATATTAGAATGCAGCATTCTGCTGCATGCTACATGCTACATGCTACATGCTACATGACAGATGATCATTCTCGTATGGGATGACCCTGTCAAATAATCATGCCACAGTGTACGACGAAGACGAAGCGATGATGGGACGACGCGTGACGGAGCCGTTACGGTTGCAAGTCGCTCTTCTCTTCCTTCATTGCTTTGAAGCCGTACCTGCTGTTTGACCGTCTTGGTGTCCCAAAGCAACAACTGCCCGGACAGCTGCGTGGGGAGACGATGAGCAGGCTCGGCCGGTCCGCTTCTGTGGACGGCCGCAGCTGAACAGACAAAGGACGAACCGCTGGGGCTGCAGGCCAATGACAAGATGCTGGAGGGGGGGGGGACAAATGTGTTCACTGGCATGGCAGAGACAACACTGTACAGTATTTGACTGGGCATCCGGAAATGAAAAAAGTGGGAGGGGCTTACCGCGGATGCGTTTCATCAATGTTCATCTCATACAGATTCTTCTTGGCTTCCGTATCGTACAGGCGGACCGTGCCAACGCCGCTGCCGAGTAACAGCTCAACACGCACACACAAATGGCAATGAATTGATTTCGCTGGATGACGTCGCTCTCGTATAAGCCGCGAGACGATTCCGATTATTTGCCATTTTGAAATGTTGCCAGCCGGGATTATTTGCAGTGTTTCTGTCAACGGTCTTTTCCTACCAATCGGTCGGGCTTGGTGGCCCACTCGAGGGACAGCAGAGGAGACTTGGACATGATGGTTGCTTTGGTCTGCATGATCGGATTGAAGGACCACACCTGAAGCGGGACGCAAAAAAGCCGCCGGCGTGACCGTGAGTTCGCTAAGGCGCGACCGTTACTTGATACGAAGATGGCCGACTGAGATTTACCTTAATGACACCGTCCACGTCTAAACTGGCCACTCTGCGACCGGAGCAATCGACCCTAAAACGAAACGAGAGTTTTGAAAGGGAAAGTTATCAAAGTCGGCCGGCAAATTCCTTTGGGAAAAGCGAGCGAGCGTTTCGCCGAATGTCGACCTGCAATGCATGATGGAGGAATGATGTTCTCCATATTCCTCCTGGCTGAGTTTGATAAATGGCTGTTCTGCGGCGAGCCCCACGCCTTCTTCTGCGCCCCCTCCTCCGCTCCTGCCGTACGAAGGGGAAGAGTCGGGAGCTTCGACTGAGGTCTCGTTTGGAGGCTCCGCCTCCGCCACCTCCCCCTTTTTCTCTTGGAACTGAAGAGAAACATTCAAATGGTTGGTCTGCGACGACCACGTGCGGAACCCATTACATCATTCAAGTCGGATTTTTTTTTGTGAGCATTCGAAACTTGCCCGTTCAACCGTCAGGTACCTGCGGCGACGCTTTTGAGAAAAGCTCCTTCCGCTCCTTCTCGTGAACTTGAATTTTCTTGTGTCGTAAATGCGTTGGCTGGTTGGCGGGTTGGGATTGAGAACTTTCACCGGTTGCTACTTGACTGCAGGCGGCTTTCGCTTCTTTGACTTGGACCGCATCCTTGGCCTTTGAAGACTGGAAAAGAAGGTGGTACGGAAAAGGTCGAGAAAATGATGAAAAAAAACACGATGACATCCAAGGACTCAAATCCCGCACCTGTAAAATGGCGCCAACGGCCTCCAAAGTATTTGACATTGTCACCTGACTCGTCGGTTGGTCCTTTCTGCCGACGGCCGCCTGGCTCGGCGAGGATACCGAAGTTCCCTGTTGCGCTTTCCCTCCAGGGGTGCGGCGACCTTGCGGTAGGAATGTTGAGAAGAAGTTCCTGGATGGTGTGGTGACAACACTGACAGCCCGCTGGCTTGACACTAAGTCGCTGAGAGCAGAAGAATAGGTCACCATTTTGGGTGGTGGAAAAAAAAAAAAAAAAAAGATCCAAGGGATGAATCCTTCAGACTTCTAAGGGGAGCTAATTGGTTTACCTGAAGTTTGCTTGTGTGGCTTAAGAATAGGCGCTTTCTATTCTTTAATGTTGCTTTGTGATCTGAAAATTCTGTTAATTTGGCCCATTGTGACTCGGGTATGGGCCGATGAGGCGGTTGGACATTGACCGCGGTTTTAAAAAGTCACGGTTTCAACAAGCGCTAATACTGCCACTGTCACTGGTAATGAGCTCCTCTCCTCTCCTCTTCTCTTCTTTGAGGGGACGTCCAAACAGGGCACGGCATGATTGGCTGTTTGCAGAGTTGCGTAATCGTGCCGCCTCTTTGAAGTGAATTAACTCCAATGATTATTATTTTTTTTTGGGGGGGTGCTTCCCTGAGAGCAGGGAGCACTGCAAACATGGACTCCTTTTTTCCATTGTGCCTTGTCTTTAAAAAAAAAAAAAAAAAAAAGCCGCCAGTGGATATTACTACTTTGTATTAAAAAAAAAAAAAAAAAACTAAAATCTATCAGTCACTTTAGTGATCCATTATGATGTTTTTTTTTAAACGAATTGACTGAACCCCCCGGCCTCACAAAAAAAAAAAAAAAAAAAACAATAATTCATTAAATGAACTGTTTATTTGGCAACATCAACCGCATCACAGCAAAGTGTAAACAGCATGTGATTTGGATTGGTCAATGAACTTAGTAAATAACTTAGTTGATTAAAACATTTCGGAAGTTTTCCTGAAGTAAACGATCAGAAAAAAAAAAAAAAGACAAACTTCACTCAACGTTTTTTTTCTGTGGCGAAAAAGTGTGAATGCAGATTTGGTACGGCTGATGACTTGCGACTTGCACTACGGCGCGCTCACAAATCAATCACTTCAAATAAATACATTTAACAACATCACGCATCTAAAATATTATCAAACAAACTCCTCATAAAATATCATAAAGTGACTCAGAAGCAGGCGTTTGTTCAATCCACTCACATTTGAATTGCGGGTTTGATTGACGATTAGCATTCATGCTAAAGACGGCTGCCATTTTTCCCTTTGAGTACTTCCAACAAATTTAAAAGCAAGTCACCTAATCATTGAAAACTGAAATGCATGCTCATTAGCAGTCGCTTTTGTTTGTTAGGAGTTAAAACATTTTTTGGCAGCGTGTCGAGAAGGCGAAAGTTGGAAAAAAAAATGGCAGCCGGTTTTGGAGTCATACGCGAGAAAAGTGACGCGAGTGCCTCACAGCTCAGTATCTCCCAGCCGGTCCATGTTCTGAACATACAACGGCAGCTTGTGATGGACCGCCTCGTCTCCGGCCTTCTGGTCTCGACTCTCCGTTTGCAAGGCAAAGACCTGGACAAGATGAGGCGAGACGAACAACAAGAATTCTTCAAACGTGGACGACATGGCCAATATTACTTTTTTGAGATGGAGAGGCCCCGAGGCGCATTCAGTTGTGGTCACACACTCACCTGCTGACGAAGCTGCTCATTCTCCTCAGTGAGGCTTGTTGTCTTCTGGACTTCAGCATCAAAACTCAGCAACACTGGTTGGGGTGAATCCCGGTTAAGGAGTTATGAATTGCATATCTGTACAGCACTTTGTGTACAGTGGTGGTAGTTTTGTGAAGAGCTCTCGAAATTGAATTGAGTTGACCGCGCGCGATACGCTAGCTAGCTTTTAGCCAGCAATTTGTTTCCTCTAAAAGGTCCGGTTTTGACGGAAGGATATGCATACACTGGAAGAGCACCGAAAGGAAGTTGTGCAGGGAAACCAGGAAGGTGTCGGACCACTGGCGGGAGAAATACGGAGCAAACGCCGGGTTCTGTTCAGGTGCAGGAATAAACGGCAAGATGAACCAGTCTCGCCACTCGGCTTGACCCTGCAGCTCGATAGCCTGCTTCTGGAAAAACTCCTGAGTCTTCTCCAGGTTTCCTCTCTGGCCGGCGATAAGATGAGAGAAACCGTTACTCCAAGACCTCAGAATGCCGTCAAAACAGATTTTTTTTGCATTGGCCTTACCTGGATGGTGTTGATAACGTAGTATCTGTACAGGCTAGCTCTTAGTTTGTTGACAGTGGATCGGTAAACATCCTCCAGTCTGCAGAAAAGGCGGCGGTCCAAGTAGAGCCAGTAGTCTTTCAGGCCAGACAGGTCAAAGCCGTGGATGAACTGCAGCAGCTGATCAATGATCTTGTCCACCTGAAAGGAAAGCATTTTGTACACTTAGAAGCACACCCCAAGTATCACTCTTCCTTGAGTACCACAAATATTAGGAAAACCCGATATGCTCGAGAACAAATGAGGCCAGATTCAGAATCAGCGAGAAAAAAGATTCTAGAAAGGTTTACTTGTATCTCTGATTAAAAAAAAAAAACATTGATCAATAATCATAATTCCGAGTCTACGACTGCATATTGTGATTCGTCACAACATGAAATGCCCACGCAGAGTTGTATTCAGAGGACAAAGTCATACCCTGAACCCTTTGTCCTTGTCAGCTTTTATTTCACTGTCCAAGTTTTTCAGAGTGTTGGTGAAGCCACGATAGAGCAGATATTCCCGCACATGTTCATCTGTTCTCTGCACCGCGGAACCCATGATGATCTGCCACCCTAGATCAAGTACAACGAAGGAGTGAAGAAGGGAAGTCAAAGTGACAAACGTCACACATAAATTCCAGAAACATTTAAACATAAACTGTGCGTGCAGGCACACACACAACATATTGTTATAGTATTGTACATTACTGCATAAATATTTTGTATAGCTATAATTCGTCTTCCACTATGACATCACTGTGTGAAACTGAAGCCGTCCAGTTTGTTTCATTATTGAATATCCTTAATACAATTTTAAAATGTCCACAACTGCGGGTTAGCATGACGTGGCTTTCGGCTTTTCTCTGTCAGGGTCGTCACAACGAGCCATTAGCATGGTTTGTTAGCACACTATTTATGTACCTATCTACAGTTGGGTAACTTTCCGACATCAATGGACAATTTGACATAGTCATGACGTGATGGTGAACATCGACAAACACGTCACAACTCAAGAGCGTTACGTGTAGCCGAATTGTGTGCACGTTTTAACTACTGTAATACCTTTCCAGCGCAAGGAAGACTTCAGGCGTTCCTCTTGACGGGAGCAACGTACGCCACCGTGCAAACAAATGGTGAAAAACGTGAAACCGGAATGAACAAGAGTTAAGTGCAATTACGTTCCTGTATACCTCGCAGCTTTGTTTCACATATTGTGAAATTATATACTCCGGACATTTATCGCGTCCACGGAGCAAACGCTTCCTGTTTTTGTCTCCCGACAGTCATGTGACATTTCCTCGTGACGTCCATACTAGCATTTTAGCCAACGTTGCCCCCTGGTGGTAAATGTATCAAAACATTTCAGCTTACTCAAAAATATGTTCAACAAATACAATAAAAACGTGTCGCATCTACAACTTATACAGTTACTGGTAGCTACATAAATAAGGGAAAATGGCGCCGTTGGCGATTACGCTTTAAATGTAATTATTTTGACACATTTTTTTGGTTCAAATTATAGCCCAAATTCATGTATTTATTTATTCTCTTCTCTAAAATTAGCGTTTCAACCTTCGCGAACGTCAATGTGAAATGGGTGCAAGATACACCGTGGGGTGACGTCAGTAACACGCGCTCTATACGTCACCAAGTTGTATCGTCGGGAGAATAAAAAAAATCTGCGTTTATTATACCTTATTTCTAGTCACGAATAAAAAATATATTGTGATAAGGAATATTCAATAAGTTAAACGATGCTATTGTAACAAAGGCGCACTTCGGTATTTGCAGAATATACTGGCGCTCCTTCCAATCAGTTGCTGAGTGTACAGTTACTTTAGCAACCACACAACAAGAACGTCGGCAAAGGCCAAAGGAAGGGAAATGGAGGGGACCAGTGAGCTTTCTCCAGTCAGGGGCAAGCAGAGCATTTCAGAGGTGAACTTTATGGAGGCGACAAAGACGTCTGTTGCCTCCACTTCCGCTCCTCTTTTTGGAACCTTCAAGGAAGAACACACCAACATCCCAGAGGCAGTCGACGACTTTATCAGGAACTTCCTGCAGAGAATTGGCCTGAGCCGGACTCTGGACTGTTTTGAGGTCGAGTGGTACAGCTCAGCTCAGAAACTCCTGACAGAGCCCTTGTTGACAGCTCCCCCACCACCGGGCGCTCTCGTCATCCCCGATGCCCTCACGCACAAACAACTCCTTCAGTCCGAACTGCAGAAGGTCTACACAGAGACGAACCGATTCAAAGAGGAGGTGCTGTCTGCAGGGGACAGCCTCGTGAGGCTCCAGAGGGACCGAGATCTTCACCGGCTGCACTGCCAGAAACTCGTGGCTGACAAAATCCGTCTGATGGAGGACATCAAGCGGCTGAAGAAACGCCTGGCGGCCTATGAGCCGGCGCTGAGGCAGCTGGATGACAAATACGAGGCAGCCCTGAGACAGAAGATGCTTCTCGGTTTGGAAAGTGAACGGATACAGAACAACCAGAATGCCGGTCTGCTTCTGGACAAAACCCGACCCAAGATGGAGAGACGCACCAAGAAGAGCGCAACCCAACTGCCAAGCCTCCCCAGACACCCAAAGGACACGGAGGTTCCTGTCTGCAGCAGGCCGCTGAAGCTTCAGCGCGCTCAGGGAAATCCCGGAGAACAGAAAAGCCTGAATTCATTCAAGCTGTTCTATTCCATCAAAGCCCACGCGCTTCCCATAAGCTGCATCAGCCAACTTCCCGGGAAAAAAATCCTCGCCAGCGCCAGTGATGACTGCAGTTGGAGGCTGTGGGCACTGCCAGCCAGCAGGGAGAAGGTAGGAAGGCGTACGCCTCTGCGCACAGCATGGATCTATTCCCCGCCCCTTAATATTTGACCGCCATAGTGTCACTGATAATGACTAACATTAAATTACGGTATTAGTAGCCGTTCAAGATAATGATGGACAGGTCTTCTATGTGTTCTACAGAAGACAGTCAGAAATATTGTCAACATAATCAGCGTAAAGTGACATTTTACATGTGATCCGATCATAATTGAATCAAACGGTTTGGCACACGCTCACTTGCTGTCGTACTATTTGTGTCATCAGGTGGGCCAGATGGTCCTGACGGGTGAAGGTCACTCCGATTGGCTGTCCAGCTGCAGTTTTCACCCAGAAGGAACGAAACTGGCAACAACCAGTGGAGACACCACAGTCAGTTCACGGTTACTCGTCGCCGTGGCAACGAGACGCTCACGAGAATGTTCTTTATCCTGGATTGACGTTTCAGTTAGTTGGCACCACCAGGTTTTCACTGACATTTAGATATACATTCATTCATTCATTCATCTTCTCTTAGTTCTAGACAGCGTTCGTGCCTCAAGATTGTAGAAACTTGTAGCGGCTAAATTGTCTCTATTGTGTTATAAATGAGTAATTACCAAAGTTGTTCCCACAGGCAGGCGCACCTGACTGAGGTACCGCTTGATCCTCACTAGGGTCGCGGGGGGTGCTGGAGCCTATCCCAGCTGTCTACGGGCAGTAGGCGGGGGACACCCTGAATCGGTTGCCAGCCAATCGCAGGGCACACAGAGACGAACAACCATCCACGCTCACACTCACACCTAGGGACAATTTAGAGCGTCCAATCAGCCTGCCATGCATATTTTTGGAATGTGGGAGGAAACCGGAGCACCCGGAGAAAACCCACGCAGGCCCGGGGAGAACATGCAAACTCCACACAGGGAGGCCGGAGCTGGAATCGAACCCGGTACCTCTGCACTGTGAAGCCCACGTGCTAACCACTAGACTACCGGGCCGCCCACTTTAGATATACAGTATATATATATAGAGAGAAGCTGCGCTCCCATATTCACTGACAAACTCACCCGTTTGCTCTTTCTTGATCAGGCCGAAGCCTTCTGTGCTTATTTCGTCTTTAACGTTTGACCTTTACATTGCTTTTTTTTTTTTTTCTTCAGGTAAAGTTCTGGGATTTGTTTTGCGGACGTTGTGTGTTGACATTCTCCGGTCATAGCCAACCCACCTGGGGGTGCTCCTTCCACTCATGCGGTCACTTCCTGGCGTCCTGCTCCTCGGATAAAACCACCAAACTGTGGGACCTGAATAGCCAGCGCTGCCGGCTGACCATGCGTCGCCACACCGCTTCCGTCAACAGCGTCTGCTTCCAGTCCTTCTCCAACACTCTCCTCACTTGTTCGGCAGATAAAACTCTCGCCCTGTGGGACATCAGACTCGGTGTGTGCACCGCATCCTTCGTCGGACACCAGCATCCCTGCAATCACGCCACTTTGGGCTTTGCCGAGGAAGTGGTGGCGTCCTGCGACACCCGCGGCATCGTCAACCTGTGGGACATCCGGAGGCCCGCCTCGCCCCTTCGCACGATAGACGCCGGGCCCCTCAGTGCCAATCAGGTGGCGTTCAATCCATCGAGGAAGATGCTGGCAATCGCAAGCAGCGATAGTTTGGTCAGACTGGTGGATGTGGATTCCTGCAAAGTCAGCAGCCTGTCCGGACAAAGGGACAGCGTGCAGAGCGTCACCTTTGACCCCACGGGAAAAATGGTCCTGTCTGCAGGCAGTAATGGGCTCATTAACGTATGGATGTAGACAGTCGAGGGGATCAGCGTCAAGTTTTTTTTCATTGCTTTAAAATGTTTTGTTTTAAGGCACAACAAAGACAATTGTAGAGTGATTCACCATTTTATGAACATTCATTCATTTCAAACAGCGTTATTCTGCTGCGCAACAAAATGTAGAATCAAATGACAGAACACGAAGAAACGGAGCAACCCGGAAACATAATCCCGCATTATAATGTAAAAAAGAATCATTTTAAACTGATGATCCTTCATACGGCGTTAGCATCATTGCTACTTGCAAATGGGACTGATGGAAAGATGACTAGCGATTGCTGCGGCTCGTTATTAGCAACGACGCTGCTCATGTTTACGTGGGGAAGGGCTGCGCTACCGGTGACACTGACTCGAAACGTCTCCGTCTGTCACAGTTTCCATATTGAACGGGAATCCCGCAGATGAAGAAGAGTACTGTCCTTCGTCTATATCCTCCTCTTCCTCATGTTTTTCTCTCGGTTCCTCCAACAGCAGCTTCAGGCGATTGAGGTGATGAAGGGCCCTGCGGATGCAAACTGTTTTTCAATTAATGGGCTTTATAATACCGCATTTTTTTTAAAAAATCAGTTACATACAACATGTATGGGCTCAAGCATTTTAGGTCAAAGGCACAATTAACTCATTCACTCCCAAAGACGTTTCTAAACGTCTTTTCAGACTTGGCTGGTACTGAATGAGTTAACATTTTGCGTTTCGCTCGGGGAGTTCGACATGAATTTGCAGCACTGCGGGGCTCATACCGAAAGGAAAATATTTGATAACTTGTCTGGATGAGGTCGCAGCGGTGCGCAAGGCTAAAAGGTCATGCTCAGCGGTTGCTAAATCGCCAAGATATTTAGCACGCTTTGGCTGCGCAGTGTGAGGGAAATGAAAATGGTTCCATTAGAATCATACGACAAATCTTTGGCCACAATCATCGGACGAGCGAGAACATGTCACACATTCACTCAAGAATGTCGAGAGCGTCTCGCCAGCGAACACTTCGGTCATTTTTCAGTTGGCCCAGAGTAGTCTGGAACCGTGACTCACTCTTGCCGATCCATATCTGTCATTTGTCATTGTAGGGATGTTTAATGACTCAATGTGGGAGATTGATGATCGACACAAGTCAGTTACGTTACCTTTGTAGTGACGGCGCAGCAGATAAATCTGGTTCCGCTTCACTTTTGGGCCTCTGCAAATCAAATATGGAATAGAGCGGAAGAGAAAAGAAGCCTGCCGAGCGTCCCATTAGGGAATCACATTCTTGACACTCTTCATGTTAATGCGGTCCAACCAAGCTCGGCTTCGTTTTGAGGTTTCAAAAGTCAACAAAAGTGCGCTTCATCAAGCTGGCCGCAAACGGAGGAATTTTGAGCTTTATGGGGAGGGTCAACAAAAAAGCGTACCCTTTGAGTGTCTTTCCCGCAAGGCTGCGCGATGGGTAAATGCTGTTGTCGGTGAAGCTCCGCCTCCACGGCCTGCAGTCGAAACATCATCTGTTTCAGAGCCTCCAATGGGCCGGGTTGCTTGCAGACGCTGCTACCGTCACGACTAAAGTCCTGAGTCAAAAGGAGACGAGATATGCGGAGACAATCCTTTGCAGTACAACATCAACCGTCGTGTGGCGAGATGTGAGCCCAAAGAAATGCAAATTGACAGTGTGTTACTTTCAAACCACTCAAGGATGAGCGCTGCGAGGGTTTTCCAGAATCACAGGTCAGCCCTACCTGCTCGCTTTCCTCTGGCAGAGCCCCCTCGATGACCTCTGCCGCTCCCTCCGATTCTCTGCGCCATCAATAAAAGCATTAGAGACGCAGGACGGTATTGATTATTCATCAATGAAAGCAAATCAAAGCAAAAGTGTGAATGTCGGCATTCTTACGTAGGGGCAGGAGGACCTCGTGAAGTTGAACAGAGCTTCATTTCTTCACTATTCAATTCTGTGTGAGCAAAGGAAACATGCATATGAAAATGAGTCAAAGACGGTTGGGCACCCCTACCAAATACCGAGATGATGAATACCTGAATCGGCAAGACTTTCTCTTCTTGCAAAACTGCGGGAAAGCGAGTTCAGCACTTCATCCGCTTTGTGGATCAGTGACTCGAGCCGGTGGTCTGACATAAGGAGCACAGAAAGAGGAGTCGGCACAGATGGCGCAACATATCAACATATCATTTTCGACGATTTACCTCTCACAAGAGATTCTGAGAAGTCGGAGCTTTTTCTCTCTGAAGCCATCAAAGATATCTCTTCGGCAAACTGGATCCTTAGATCTTTTAGACACTGCTGGGTGTCACCCTGATTTTTTTTTTACAAACAATAAACAAAGAAAATCACTGATCATTCCATTTTTTAAGTCAAAGCTTTATCCATGATTCGTTTTTTTTTTTTTTTAAACGAATCAAACACAAAGCAATCAATCAAGAAAAGGCATTTTGATCTTATACCTGATCAGGTGTCCTGCCAGCTTCATCCTTTGTGTTTGCAAACCAAGAGGGTGCAGTGCTTATTGATGCTACTGGAGGTACGCCACCTTTAAGAAAAAAGAAAAAAAAAGACAAAACCTTCACCCCACCCCAAAAAAACCCAACATGGCAAGACTTTGGGTTTGCACAATAGTGAGGGAATGATGGGCACTGTATAGAAATGTCTCAGATCTTAAAAGTAACTGAAAAGCTCTTATTAATAAGAAAGGTTTTTCCTTGTCATGAACCCCCCCCTCTCCACCCCAAAAAATAACGTTTTGAAATTAACAGAATGAATGATACTCCACCAAGCTTGTCAGAAAAGTAGACCTCTGATAGGTTTAGTGGCCCGACAAGGTCACAATCTTGGATCCAGGCAGGCACGCTGCTGATCCCAGAGCGGCCCAGCTCTGCCTTGTTCTCATTATCCCCGCGTTGTAAATGGGGCGACGACGACAGCGATTCCTGCTCTGCCCTCGCCGCCCTGTGGGCACACTCACAGAAGAAGACACGCTCAAGTTAGAATATGCACCTCAAGTAGTGTAGCAAGACTCCAGGAGAAAAAAAATAGTGAAGGGCAATTACTGTTAAGCATCTGACAAAGGGGACGTCCTGTTTCAAAGTGGAGATTTCGGGTTCTACGTTCCACCTGGGGTGGGGGGTGATGCATATCCATCAAAATCCCAAACGACACACGGATGATGAAATAAGAAGGACGACAGCTCCAACCTGCAGCTGCGGCAATTGCTTCTTAAATGTGGCTGGGATACGTTATCCCCTGCTCCGTACCCCGGTTTGGACGAGCCACGGCTTTGAGAGGCCGCAGATTGAGACGAGCGACCTGCAGCGGCAAACAAACAAGGAGAGGACCGCACTTTAGGTTAGATTGCTAAATACAATCGCGCTGATGCGGTTCAAATGTTTCCCGCATGCATCACATTGCAAAACCTTGGATGAAGGCAGTTGTGTGGGTGACAGGCATGGAACCATCGCGGGGGATGGACAGCAGTTCGTCGGTGGTCATCGAAAGTCTATCGCGGTTGTCGCGGTGACGGAGGGAACTGACGGGGAGGGTCAGGAAATCCACCTCTCTGTCGGTTAAAGCTTCCCGGAGAACTACAAGTCGAAACACAAAACAAAAATCCATCCCAATGTGGCCCGCGGAACGTAGTTTGGGCGGTTTTAACCTTCCAAATTTGCGGTAGCAGTTTGAAGATGGCCCTTTTCCAATCCAGAATAAATGTCACAGTGCACAAAGGAAGGTCTAGTCAGGTATGTTTGGACGTACCGCATTTGTTTCTGCGTGCGCTCATTGGCGCTCTTCTCGGGGTGGACAACGGACTCTGTGGCAGGACCAGACTTCCCGGTGACTCGACGTTTCGTCTTCTGTCAAAGTCTGCGATGTAGGCATCCAACGCTGCAGAGGCTGACTCGTATTCCTTTGGAAATCGCAAGTTGAAAAGTTACTCAAAGTCTATTCAGCTCATATTAGCGTGCTGTATACATCTGGTTTTATGAAAGTCGATTTTTAAATAAATAAATAAAAATCACGTTTGACTATGATATAACTGAAGAGGCGGAATCGACCTTATTTCTGTATCTGAAGGTTGTGTTGAACCCGGGAGACGTTAGGCTGCTCCTGAAGTGGCCAGAACTTGACAGCAGTGTTGTCACCGTCGACTCTGGAGAGACGATGTCACTTAAAGGGCTGGTGGAGTCCATGCTGGGAAAAAAAAAGCAACAACAATCTCCAAGGTTATGATTTATAAGTGACTAAACCAAAAACTTATTGGAAAAATGCACACGACGAGCTGTGTAAAATTTCGTAAACTGTGGTGACGACAATGGATTCAAATTTTGTGCGGAGAATGCGGGACGGGTACGTGGGCAAACCGTTTGAATGGACAACGTGTTGAATACTGCATTTGAAATCGTGAAATTTACTTGTACTGTCTCGGCAGTCCAGTGTATAGCGGTTTACTTTGTTTTATCGATTGGATAAGTGTTTATTCTACTTCTGGTCATATGCCCGCAGAGTTGTTTTGCTAATTATCGCTTAGGTAACGCCGAAGGACAGGCAAAACTCGCGCAGCATGTTCATGTAATAAAGTATTACGCCCAATTAAACGTTACATTACATCGGGTGACATGAAAACTTACCCTCAACTGTATACGGTCTCCTTTCACTTTTTTTCACATTAGTAACAGAAAGGGGGAAAAAAATCTTACTTCTCCTCTCGCTGCTGGGGGGAGGCGCCGGGAGCACTTTCAACCAATGAAGACGGTTGATGAAGTACAGTGACGTCTCCTATTGGCTCAGCAGTTCCCGTCAGTCTGTTTTTTCCCCACCCCTTTGCCTCATCGATTGGTTAGATTTGAGCGGAATGCGTTGCTTGCTGTGTCCGTGACGTCATTCATCCTTTCAAGCACATGTGCAATTTTCTGACGTTAAAAAAAATCCAGATTTCGTCTCTCAAAACCAATTAACCATTAAGAATTTGTCCCCCAAAACCAATTAACGAAGCAGTACTGTGCGGGTTCAAAGTCTAATAACAAGAAGTGTATTTTATGTGCCCCTGGCTCTTCTTAAAAATAATAACGATTAAAAAATACTTTTGTGACGTTGAGGCAGGAAAATAAAAGCTGAGGGAGAAATAGAAATGCAATTGTATTTTACACATTTTACCATGACCTACATATAAAATGAATGATATGGATATGCATAAAATATATGCTTGTTTTATGATCAAAAGTTCGCAGCCAAGTGGTAAGATGTAAAAACTTCCAAAATATTCACACTCATGCTTATGTAAAGACCTATGTAAAAATCTAAGTTCTGATTTGACTACTTCATAAAGTACAGACTTTGTGTCGGGAACGTATCAGACCTAACTCGGGCCTACAAGAGGTTAAAAGGGCGGATTGTCTTAAAACAAATATTGAAGGCTACAGTTGACCATTCTTAAGTGGAAATATGTTTTGTTTTTTTTCTTCTGTATCTTGAATCCATCCATTCATTTTCCAATACACTTATTCTCACTGGTTAGCATGTCCGCCTCACAGTGCAGAGGTGCAGGTTTCAATTCCGGCTCCGGCCTTCCTGTGTGAAGTTTGCATGTCAGGTGTGATTGTGTGTGCCAATGGGTGTTCGTCTACGTGTGCCCTGCGATTGGCTGGGAACCAGTTTTTAGGATAAAATGATTAGAAATGGATGAATAGATTGATATTTGACAGCATTTCTCAACGACCATGCAGAAGGCTGATGGGGCAGTCCTGTCAAGGTTCATGGCCGCTGGAGGCTCCTTTAACCTCTCCCATGATGTCACGGGTTTAAAGCAGAGATGTAGAAAAAGTGAAAAGTGTACTCACTCTGTCTCCTTGTCCAGGCACCACTGGACTCTGCGACATGGACCCCCATATTAAAGTATGTATTTTAATTCCATGATTACTTATAGACCAGTCTAAAATTTGGTGATGAGAATCACTATTTGTCTTTATAAAGTAATACGTTATTTTTGGCCCGGATATGCGCATACAAAGTCCAGGGTTGTGAAAGTTTCCGTATTACTAACAGCCTCACGAAATGTGATTTTGCATTAACGCCACAGGCCCCACCATACGAATCATCCAATCAACTCGCGCGGTTGTTCTGCCGCTTGTTTTGTTCACTATTGGTAGTAGATCAAATGGAGTCCCGAGTGATTAGTCTGTCTTAATAGAAGATCTCCGAGGGGGCGATCGAGCGAGATAGACGTCACGGTCTCACAGCCCGCCGTTAGCCCAGCTCGGACCTCACCGGGCCGTGACTTATTCTTTAGTGGGGTGGGGGGTAAACTGAAGCATATTCAAGAGAGAAGCCCGTTTCTTTGGCAGCAGCAGTCCACGCGGGCCACTTTTCTTTCACCTAACCCAAAACAAGTAGTCAGGGTGGAGGCAGGGCGAGCCGGCAATAACGTAACATCTGTGACGTAGGCGCCTGCGCCTCCGGGTTGGCCGTTCTGCCTCCACAGTTGGACTGCAGGGCCACTGAGAGACCGGTTGACTTGAACGGATCTGAATCCTGGGATCGATATAAGTGTGTGCTGATGGAAAAGAGGAGGTCGGACTGTCCGGCTCTGCCACCCGGCTGGAAGAAGGAAGAAGTGATCAGGAAGTCCGGTTTGAGCGCCGGGAAAAGCGACGTCTATTACTACAGGTACTACTGTCCCGCCTCAACTCTTGGTCAGTGGTCAGCCACGGACAAAGTGTCGGAACCGGATCGTCTGCCCTTACGGCTCAATGACTACTGTGGAGTAAACTCAGTCAACATCACGATTAGTTTCGAATAAGCCTTTTAGAAGTTCTCAACAGTACCAGCCGATGATGACGAGTCGTGTAACTATTGAAATATACCCCCTCACCTTTTCTGGATCAACCCGTGTCGAGTACGTATAGTTTTATGATTTTGAATGACTACATCAGTAAACTGTCATAACGAATGTACTTGACCGGTTAAAGCGTCATACCCCGACTAAGTGGAACACTCCCTGCTGCTGACATGGTGCCCTCATTTCTGACCCTCCCATAGAAGTGGCTACAGCTAGAGACTCTAAAACAGAATATGTACTGCGACTGTTCAGCGAGGTCTTATTTTAAACAGCACTATTACATATTTAGTGGTGTGAAATTCCTCAGTCGCCGCTGACCGGCTGCAAGTAAATAGCAAAAACAGCTGAACAACTTTTTTTTGGGGTCAAGTAAAGGCACTTAGAATTGGACGTTTTATAATCAGCTTTCTAAAAGTGGAGGTCAAAAAATGACTTTTATCAAACAAGGCCAATGTCATGGGCAAAGTCAATCAAGTACAAGGAAAATAGCTGCAAACAACGCCTGCGGTCACTTCCTGTTGCTCAGACCGAGCTCCGTGTCACAAACATCTGTGCTCCGTCACTTCCTCAGTCTGCAAGCTGAAGTACATCGTGAGATGTGTCTCGGCTTTACTTTCAGTTTGGTTTGAAATATGACTCATCAGTTCCAGTCAGGAAACCCGTCAGCAGGTTGACTTACTGGAAGAGGAGTGAAACTTAACCACAGCTCATGGAGTCGGACGATGTTTTCTTCACATGGTGTCACAATTGTTGATTGAGAAACAAATGTAGGCCATGGAAATGATGTGACGACATGAGATTTTAACCCATGTTGATGAGTTAAAAGAGATGGATTCTTTAAAAAAAAAAAAAAAACGCAGCCTTTAATGCCATCCCAAAAGTCAGGGCCATGCTTGAAACGGTCTTTGTCTGGTCAGCCATTTCGGCATTTGGCCTTTACATGCGCGTCCTTCCGGGGTTCTTCTTCCAAAGGCGGAATTTTGGCAATGTGAGTTTGTTCCGCATTATGGTGCCGGTGCCTTTTATAGAAAACGAGCAGAAAAAGGCTTGAAGGGCCTTTCGTCTATTAATGACACAGCCTTTTCCTGAAGCATCAGTAACGCTCCCGATCAAATTTCTCATTGCTCGCAAGAATTCATTGGCAATGCGCTCTGTTTGGTTTGTGGCAATTCTGCTTACATGCCTCTGCAAATCCAAATGTGAGTCGAAATCGCCAATTCCGACTCGCTTCTGAGAAATTGCGATTTTAACTTTTGCGGGGAGTGAATCACCCTGTTGGCGAATAATCAAGAAATGTCTGCCAACGATTCCATTTGAACAGTTGACCAGATTGAGGCAAGTGCGTCTTTCTGACACTCTCCATTTGTCTCCGTGCATTAAGTCCAACAGGGAAAAAGTTCCGGAGTAAACCTCAGCTGTCGCGTTACCTTGGAAACAAAGTGGACTTGGCATGTTTCGACTTCCGGACGGGGAAAATGATGCCTGGCAAACTGCAGAAGAGCAAACAGAGACTCCGACACGACCAACTCAGCCTGGCGAAGGTAACGCGCCTTGAGCTCCTTGATGCGGGTGCACCAAGGAGTAGCTGCGTGTCACCAGATTATCAGATTAGCATCGCATTCGTGCGCAACCAAACCAAGACATCGCCAAACATTCTTCTGTGACGGTATTTGATCCCAAAAGTTCCACGTCCACTTGTGATGTCATTACTGGCACACGCGGTTTTACAAGGTTAAAGGACAGCCAATCGGAAAGGCGGATTTCCTGTCGCTTTTGTTCCAGTTCAAGCTCTAATGTCAGGCATGTGTGCTGACATGCTTCTAAACACGTACGCTGCTGGCTTGCGCGGAACAAACGAGAACAAAACGAGCACGATAAGGGAATTTAGAAAAACATACAAACATATTCTCACCATGTCATATTGTTTGGATATGTTCTCTCACGAAATGGACAATGACACAGGAAAAAAGGCCCCGCCCAACTTTAAAACCACTCTATTGGTTATGCTGTAGTTGTATTCAAACATACTTTTTTTTTTCCAGAAATAATTTGATTAATTTCCTGCGCGTGGCAAAACCAAACTGTTTTCAGAATAATAAGGAATGTGCAAGGAAAGAAACATCCACTGACGCCTCAACACGGCCTCCTTCTCTGTAGGGAGGTAAGCCTGACCTGAACACGACTCTGCCCATCAGACAGACGGCATCCATCTTTAAACAGCCTGTTACCAAGGTTACAAGTCACCCGGGAAACAAGGTAAAGACAGACCTGCAGAGAGCGACTGAGCAGCCCCGACAGGTAAAAACGCTCACTCTCTCTCTTACTCCGCATGTTGTCTACTTTTATCTGTTGAAGCTTATCTGTGTGAAATATCTTTGTCTGAAATGCTAAATTCTGAATTTGACGCTTCCTTTTTATCTCCATTAAAAACTTCAGTATAAACCCATCTGTGTTTTTGCCCTCTTTGACAATTGACCTCAAGGCGGAAAAAAAAAACGTGTTATATCGGAGTTATAACAGTGACAAGTGGCGCCGGATGTGATGGTCTGCCAAAAATGACATCTCAGGATGTACTTGTGCCCAAAAGTAGAATCACGATAGTTAAGTCGGAAAAAGTATTTCATATCATATCAGATATTGATACCTTTTTTTGTTTACTTATTTAAAAAAAATGAAAAACAATTCACTTTGAGTACACTGAAATGTCGTATATTGTGCCAAGTTTCTCCTCCGCTGCTGCATTGTAAATGCTTATTTGCGCTAGATGCTACCCCAATTTGTTTGTCATTCCCGTGCAAAGGTTACTGTCAAATATGTAAAAAAATGTACAAAGTAATACAAAAATGTATTATTATTATTATTATTAAATAAACGTATTGCAATTTCCCTACTTCCGAGCACGTTTTTTGTGTTCATTTTTCTCTCTCTGCCACTGTGTCTTTGCAGCTCTTTTGGGAGAGAAGGTTGAAAGGTTTGCGATCATCGGATGTCTCCGAGGAAGTTCTACGAACGATGGACCTACCAAAAGTCCTACAGAGTCAGTTGACAAAACACAACCCCCCGGTCCTGTGATTTTAGACGCTGACCTGGCAACTTTCCACCCCTGCAGGTGTCGGCCTGAACTCGAGTGACGAGACTCTGCTGTCGGCCATCGCGAGTGCTCTTCACATGAGCTACGCTCCCATCACGGGGCAGACGTCCGCCGCGGCCGAGAAGAACCCGGCAATCTGGCTCAACACGTCCCAGCCGCTGTGCAAGGCCTTCACCGTGACCGATGAACAAATCCGGTAAGAGGCTCAATCTTACTCGGGGAATGTTTCTATTACTGCTTAGGAGGATTTTCACGTGGATTAAATATAATAAGGGCGGGAGGGAGGGGGGGGGGCGGGACAGAATGCCCCTATCAGTTGGAAGACATGCACAAGACACCTGCTGCAGACACACACATTTTCCTCCAAAGAAGGACTTTATGTGCGGTACACACGTTTGATTTCATCCATTGTTTTTTTCAGCTCAATGCAGTTTGAATGAAATTTAGCTCATGCATAATGATGCATTCGAAATCCGTGACCCCCCCCAAAAAATCTATATTGGAAGAACGACGCACATCCGCGAAACAAGTGATGCAGCATGTTTTGCGGGCAAAACACGGATGGGGGATGAGCTGCATATTGGAAGGTTCATTCAGGCGGTCTTCAAATATGCGTGAGTGACGACAGGGGGCACTGTGGAGACGCACTCGAACCGACACCGTCCCCAAGTGGGGGATCTGACAGTCCAATGGAGCAGCAGAGCAGAGCCAACCCACAGTCGGCTCAAACCATTAGAGCAGACTCATTAGAATACGTCTGTCTGCGCTCCTCTCTGGCTTTCACTCCTTTTCTTCCCTCAAGCTCTTCCTGGCCGTTGGATGTATTCTGATTTCTGTCCTTCCATTTTCCTAATCTCACTTTATTTCGCCCACCCCCCGCCCCGGCATTTTCTTTCATTGGCTTATTTTGTTTCCGAAACCTCTTGTTTTCTCCACCATTGATGTCATCGTTGCAGACACTATTTTGTTTGTCTTTATTTTTTCTTTTCCTATTTTCATCCCCTCCTCCCTCAGCCTCCTGTGATATCTCCTCACTCCCTCCAGCATTTATGCCTCCCGTGCTCCCCCTTTTTCTTATCTCTTTCCTCCATTAATTTCCAATTCTCTCCCTCTGCCTCCCTCTGAATGTGCTCGTCATCCTAAATCGCTCTCATTCCTTTTCTCTCTTCCTGCCCTGCTCTTCTTACTCTGCCCGTTGGACAGATACTCCTTCAAATTGTTTAGACCAAATAGTCCAAGGGATGGTTAAGTTTCAGCTCCATTTCTTTTTTCAACCTTTCGCAGCCCCAGGATATTTTTGGCCCAGCCTTAGTTACAATTCTAGAAAACTTGAAATGGATCTTTTAGAGCCATTAAAACAGTGGATTGCGTGAAATACATTTACATTAAAACTGCCCGCCATGATTAATAAATGCAGAAATCAGAGAAGTACTGCATCCAACAATGACGGAACAAACGAAAAGTGCGGCAAGCGGATACAAGATGAATTACAAAAACCAAACAAGCAATGATGAAAAGCAGCGTGCAGACGTTGAAGGTAAGCAAGGAGATGCAAGCCCATGTCCCTTCCACTTCTGCTGTGCCGACAGTGTAAATCCAGCTGATTGACGTTGCCCTCCAAGGCTGACCTAGGAGACTGGAAAACACTGACATGCAGGATGTGAAATAGAACATTGATTTTGCTGGGCACAAATCACAACCAACCAAACTTCCAGGTATAATTCTGTTGGTTAGTAAAAAAAAATGTTTATCACAAAGATGGGGTCAAAGGTCACATTTGTGTATTTAAAAAAAAGCTCCTTTTAATAATAATTTTCAATTTATCGTATTTGCTGGTTACCTGAAATGGAAAAAAAAAAGAATCAACATGTGTGATCTGTATTTCTGTTGAAATTGTAGGGAGCAGGAACTGAAGGTGCAGCAAGCAAGGCGGAGTCTGGAAGAGGCACTGATGGCAAACACTTTGGCACAAGCTGCGGAAAACAGCAAAGACACGGCAGAAGGGAAGGCGACTTAAAAGTCAAAGAAGAAAGTCCGAGACAGGTAACCACACAGCGGCCTCCATAATTGTTGGCACCCCTGGTGACGGTGTTTTCTTTCACTTCGAGTAAATTCATTTTTTCCCCAAACTAATATAGAGCCGAAATGAAAAAGAAATACAACCTTTCAATCAAGTGCCGATCCGTGCTGTCTTTGCTTTGTCAACCCCCCTTTTGCCCACAAAATGGCACCTAATCTTCTGTAATGTTTCACAAGATGGTTGATTACAAAAAAGGGGGATCTTCCGTCATGGGGAAATGAAGCTTCAAATTTGCTTCATGAACCAGTTGTAATTTTTGGGGGCACTCTTCTAATTGGCACTGTTGGTTTAAATGAATAGGTTAAAAAAAATGGTGAATCAAAAATGGCAAATAGATCACACGACGGCAACGAAGGAGGATCTTTTTAAGATCGCCGTTTGTTTCTGTGGCAACACTTTTCGTAGGGAAGGAGATCGTCTTGACAAGGCGCTGGCTGCGTACCGCCTTTGCAAATGTCAAGTGAAATAGAAAGGGAACACGACTATTTGTCAACGTATCTCGGCAGTCGCCATGGCATCAAAAACCGCCACAAACCTTGTCATGAATCAATAGCGGCAGAAGCCGCGCAGGGTAGTGGAACAAACCTCCATCAGAAAACTCCTGCTCAACACTCCTCACACCGAGACTGACACGGAAACTCTGAGAGATGTACTCTCAACCAGTGGTGCAGCACAAACAGTATTTAGCGTGAGGGTGTGCAAACATATGCAACTCGGTTTCCCCCTTAATAGATTGAATTAAAAGCCCTTGTGGCACATCTGGTGTGATCCATTGGCTGTAGACAGAAGCGGTGTGTGTTGTTAAATGGAGTGTGCGTGTGCGTGTGTGCTGTTTACTCTAAAAGCCGACAGATAAGGAGGAGTTTTTAAAGCACATTTGTTTTCTGCGGAGGGGAAATAGTCGATTAATGCAGATTTATGCAGATTGGCTGGTTGGAATTCGATTGGGGTAAAAGAGCCGCTGAGAGTCGAGGAGTGATTACTAATGGCTTTTTATAGCTGGACCACAGTGGGCAGTGGCCAGCTAAATGGCTCTCTCCTGGGTTGTGTAACAAGAGTTTTAAATCTTGGCTGTAATCACACACGGCTGGGATCCCGTTGCGAAAAAGTCCGCTCGTTGCTTGCCGCTCTCTCACGGTATTTATGTTGCTTTGAAGGTTCCGCTGGTTCTTATCATTTCTCGTGATTGATTATGATGCGCTGTGTCTTGGAGAGAGGGACCCGGTTGGTGGCAAATGGCATCCCAGCACCGCGCAGATGCCGCATTAACAACAATAACGAGAAAAAAAAGCTCCGTGTCATTGTTTTAATCACCGCAGAAAGAGTTTGCATCCCTAATTAAGACATCAGCAGGAACAGCAGCCAATTGGGTGAGCGCTTTTTTTTGTGCTTTTTAATATCAACAAAAGTACAACTATGCTTGATTAATATTGCATTTTAACACCAATCGTCGCCGTCGCAGAGTTTTGTACATAAGCCCCTATCAATGAAATAAAATAGTCTTTGTACACGAGCTCCCTTGACCTTGGCACTTAACAAACAGGAAGTGCAGACTTTTTTCTTCCCCTCTTGTTGCACACGTGTCGAAGCCGCGAGTAGATGAGAGGAGCAAAATTGACCAGCGTGCCGCCACCGGAATCGCCGATGTCCACGGCCGAGCCACAGAAATCGTAATCTCGCGGCGTGCGTGAGAACACCTCACGTTGGCTACAAGCCGAGTTTGAAAGGAAACGACGTGTCCAATTCTCCCGTCTCATTTCGGCGTCTCTCGCTTCAGTTTAGAAATTGTCCAAATAAATATTCGGTACGCCCATTAGCATGCTCTTACCGTTGGCTTACGGGTTTCCCATTGAATCGTATGCGAGCGACAATAACGCGAATCAATCTTTTCTTTTGTCTCCGGGGAAAAAAAAAGGGGGGGGGGTGAGGACATTTGCACTAAAGGCCTGGATTTTCTTTTAAATGCGCAGGCTGGCTTTTTATCTGATGGAGACTAAGATGCCCGCTGCTGACTTGGAAAAGACGGGGAGCCTCTTTTGATCGGAAAACAGTGTCAACTATTCACGCTCGCTGCGTTTGTGCGAGAGGGAGATTACTCACTGCGCATCCTGTTCTTTCCAAAAGCAGCTGATTCAGACTCCCGCAGCATTTCTCAGCTTAGTAATTAGTGGCCGTCGAGCAGAATTATCTCCCTTCCAAAAGCCTTTCATAAAGACCGATAACCGCCGAGTGCATGTCTGCTGTCAGTCATCTGAATTGCCTCGATGGAGCGGCAGATTATCGGGCTTTGGTAATTATTAGGAAGTCATTAAGACTCTGCGGGGTGTTCTCGCTCTTGAATTTGAAATGATTGAAACACGGGGCCGAGGAAATATTACGCTGCGGAGACAATGGCAAGCTACCAAAGAAAAACAATGGAGCGTTGCAGCGGAACCGCGACGCAGCTTTCATGGGAGAGAGATTGTTTGACGTGGCACCAAACGGACTTCACACTTTTTATATTTCTTAAGAGAGCCCAGAGACGAGCAGCGGTAATTACAGCCCAACCAGCGTTAATGCACTCGCGGCGAGGAGGTGTCGGCGGGTTAATGGGGAAGCTAATGGTTAGCGCGAAGGCACTCCACATTCATTTGACTCCCCACCACCACCACCCACCGCCCTGCCCCCCTGAGAAGCGTCGCTTTATTGTTCCAGAATACGTCCCCTGACTGTCTGTACAGAGTGTTTTCACGAAATGCGTTTTAAGTCATTTGGGTTTCGAGTGGAGCGTTAAAAGTAGAGGAAAGAGTTACTTTCTGGGGCACAAACAAGTTTCCTCTCGAGTTTACCTTTTAATTTTAATGGAGCACAGCAGAAAAAGATGTTTAGTTGTCACACCCACGCATCGATTGATGTTTCTGGAGTGTAAACGTGTAAAGTAGGCTGACTCATTCGACTCCGCCGCTGCCTGGAATGGTACAAGTGTGTTGTTCTTGAAAACCTGCGAAATAATGCATTGAGGGTCATTTGAATTTCAACTGTTGGGGGCTCCCTCTGCTTGGTTTACACGACTTGAAGGTAATAGGTTCATACGAGTTACAATGATCGGAAATCACATTACAATGGATGCGACGGGATTCAATTATGGATGGATCCATACCACTATGATGATTTTATTTTTTTCCAATTAACCTCCAAATGATGTTTTCTACTATTCATGAAAATATAAAAGTGTGTGATGAAGGCTCCTTTTTTTGGTGTGTGTGTGTGGCTTTAATTTGAACTCTCGGTTGATTATACTGCACGCACTGACGATAATTGCATTTTGTGCCTTTGTCTGCAGTTCCTCCGTTCACCAGCCTCAGGTTTACCATCTTCTTCATCTGGACCGAAACAACAAACCAACCAAATGGTTGTAACGTTCCTCTTCAGACAAGTCTTTCCCCCTGGGTGACGTCACACCGGCTCTAACGTTAGGGAAGCTTCCGATTCACGGGAAAACAAAGGGTGCCGCAACACCAGTAAAAGCAACAATTGTAGCAACAGAGTGCTCTGCTGAAATAGGGAAAAAAAGAGCAAGCCTCTGAAGTCATCAATGATCAAAACGTTCCGTGAACTTTTAAATAAGCTCTTATTGTGTGTCCGTTTTAGACTTTTGAAGTTGTTTTTGTTTTCGAATGAGCATCACCCTCAGATGAAATCAGGTTGCAAACTGCTGGACGGCCTTTGCTAACTGCCTAACTCTTCCTGTGCTCTCTGATGATTTGTGATGTCCGAATTGTGTTCAGATCAAATCAGGGTTTTTCATTCAATAATGAATTTCCATGAATATGAAAAAAAAAACTTATTTAATGCAAATTTTATATCTTGAGAGAACAGTCTTGTACATTTTTCGGACTGGCGGAAATAAATGATTATATTCGCAAATGCTTTTTGTCCGTTGATGCATTCACTTGATTTTGGGGTGGGGGGCACCGGAGACGGTTGCTGACATGCGACAAAACCGATTCATCGGGTTGAAACGGTCCCGATACGGACCGGATGCGGTCTGGAATGGAGCGGCTGTTCGGAATCTCCCCAAAAACAAGCCATAAATGCAATATTTTATTCTGAAGCCAAGGCAACCTCACTTCAGATTTTTTTTGCCCAGATACAACTTTGAGTAATTTTCTTTTTCTGGTCGTGAGCGGGTCTGCGATATCTGTAATCAACAGTCAAATGGCACCAACTAAAAACAACAATAACAATAAAAGTGCAATTCTCGAAGAGCTCTCGCAGATGGCTGCCAACTACAGCACCATCTTGATTAATCATGATTGAAACTTGGCAGTGCTGGGGGATAGCAGTCTACCTATTGGTATGTTGACAGATTCCGGGATTATTTTATTGTTAATGTGACACGCAAATATGTTGTTGATAGGAGCATTTTGAACCCAGAATTGATTTTATGAGCGAATGTCAATTTTTCAAAATCATTTTGAGAAATGTTGGCAGATATATCAAGAGCGGAACCGATGTTCTGGAGTTTTTGTTGCGCCCGGGTTCCTAGTAAAGTGAGGAAAGTGAGTTCACTTCCCCCTCCCTTGCCAGGAAACTCGGGATCGAAAGACATTGGTTCGTGTCTTCAGCCCTCCTGCACCTTACCTCTTTTTTCAGGTTAGTCATGTTTAGAAAAGTACTTCAACCGCACTGTTTAACTAATTAAACACGTTTTAACGTGAATGGGATCGATTTAGAGTCGGTATATTTTTGCGAACTGAGCTCAATGACGCCTAATTAACTGCTCGTTGCTCACGGCACCTGATTGGAGACCGTTGGTAGCACTGCTGACTGCGCCAGAGGCTCCCAAATAAGATTATTTTTCAAAAGTGTGATATTAATAGATACAAAATGTGTCATAATACCAAGTTGTGAATGTCTTGAAGTACTTTGTGAATTGTACATGTTTGTTCATTTATTTGCTGCAGAAATAATTATGATAAAATATTTTATTTCTCAGTGATTTATACATTTGTTTAAATTTAGAGACAAAATTTGGGATCGAAAGAGAGTGGCATTTAGGCACGGTCAAAATCTTTTTGTTTTCCAGGATTCCAAGTGTTTGGGACCTGTAACGTAATTCTGACAACCCTGTAGAATTGATTGATTGATAGATTAAGTCATTCCAGAAATCGAGACCACCCAGCAACCAGCTGGGTGGTCTCAATTTCCCACGAGAGACAATCTAATATCTATCTAAACTAAAATCTAATATTGGAACAGGCATCCAAGCTTCATCCATGAAGGGCGGCGTTTCCCAATACGTCGATCGCGAGGGGTGATCGGTCCAAAGTCCAAAATGAAGGGGGGGGGGGATTGATTTGGTTTTTTTTCAAAGCAATTACAGCCCATCTGTAGCCAACTGTGAAAGACAGGAGACACCTACAGTGGGTAGTGAGAGCAACAGAGTGGGTGATTGGATCGACACCCCCACCTGCTCCCGTGATATTTACACAGACAGACTCCTGTGGAATTATGAAGGGACCACTCCCGTACCAGACGCTCACTTTCCCTCTGGAAGATGCTACAGGACAATAAAGTCTGGAACCATGACGCTCAAAAACAGCTTTTACCACCAGGCTGTGAAATTCATCTGCCACCCCGGCTCACCCCGCCCACCCGCAGTGACATGGAAGGACAACCCCATCGCTCCTTCAGCACTTGGAATAGAAACAAATGCGATACGCAAACGTGTGGATAAGACGAGGAGGCGGTCGGGTGAAGGAGATGGAAGAGACACGGGCGAGTTGTTAATTTCAAGGCCGGTATCTCTGAAGCAGCAGAATCTTCAGGGTCAGCAGGCCACTTGCAGAACTTTTGACACTGTAATGGACAACCTGACCCCAGAATACGTGGCGTGAACCTCGGGTGCGACTGCTTAAGCTGCTCCGTTTGACCATCAAAGCGTCGCTTTTAGCCCACATTCAATTTGGCATTTGCATTTTTGTGCCAAGGAGGATCTTGGGAGGGGGTGATACATTAAACTGTAAAAAAAAAATTTAAATGCCAGAAACTTACCGTACGTTGATTCCAACAGTGCAAAAAATGTATCGAAGGACCACGCAATGGCTAAGCACAACGTTCGTATAGTTCCGAGGTTCAAGATTTGAATCTCGTCTGCGTCATTCTGGGCGGTCTTTGCATGAGCTCATCGTACGTGTAGCTCAGGCTTCTCCGGCCTCCCCTTGCGTTCCCAAAACATTTTTGGGGAAATTAATTGAAACCTCCTCATTTTGCCTGAATTTCAACGAATGGCGGTTCGTCTGTATCGATAGCCTGTAATGATCTCATTGCAAGTCGATGTCTTAGCAGTCGTCTTCGCCCACGCTTGCCTGTCATATGGGAAATATTCCGAGCGTACCGCCACTGAGGCGTCAATTTACCGGCAACCTGGAGTGTAAATGACTACACTTTGCAGAGTCATTCTATTGTGGAGCTCATCCACAATTCAAGACACACACACACACACACACGCGTGCACACACTCAGACAAAACGGATGACCGACCATGTGTGGAAGACAGATGACTCCCAATGACAGCGCCGTTTACACTCCGGGGAGGATTTCAGACTCCTTTTACTTGCGAGATCAACAACAGTATCACACTATCATTTGTTGCTTTGCAATGGAACAGCAGTGATCTGAGAATTTAAGCAGGCGTGATTGCAATTCCAAAATTGGACACATTTTAGGGCCCGTTAGCAGGGATACCAATTTGCTTAGTTTGCCTCGCGATTGCCATCTGTCGTGATGTCTTTCTGTCTGCTTGGTGATCGGCGGTTTAGGTCATTTCTTTGACTCTTGTTATGTGTGAGCGATCAATAACACTCGCCAGTCGTTGAAATTCCCGCACCGGCAATGACTCGTCACTTTTCCCAATGTCACCTTATTTAACCATCGGCGCATCGATTAACCACGGCGGCATACATTACCACCTTTCCACGCCGACGGTGCCGCAATCGGGCGCACCCGCGAGTTGGGCGGATCGCCTCGAGGAGACTCCGTTTAGAAAAATGACGGGTGTGGCTTGCTAACGGTTGCACCCGCAGATGGTTGATTTAGCCGCCTTTGCGGAAACTCGCGTAACTCCGAGCCTGGAGTTGGGCTAGCGGCTTCGCTCCTGACTTGAAAGTGCTTTTTGGCTCTTGGTCCAGCCTGACCCGTCGTGTCACGGGAGGAGAAATTGCGCAGGGTTGATTTGGGGCAAATAAGCATCGTGCAGGAGCGGGGGGCGGCACAGCTCGCTCGGAGAAGGCGGGTTTAGAAATAGGCAGATCGCCGAAGATTGACTTGGTTGTTTAATTTAACAGTCGAGCAGGCACCGTGAAGAGCCAGCTCGTTGTGTCCAAGCCATTAAAAAGCCAATTTTCCATCATATGTCCCCTTCGAGGCGGCTGCTCTAACTTTGGCCTTGACTGCGACGACGACTCATGTATATATTTTTTTTCCTTTTATACGCCATATATTCAATATATAGTCGTAGTCTGTCGATTTTGCGCCCTTTTTAAAGACCATTGCTGTGGGCGGGGGCAAGAGATGACAACATGCCAGCCGCCACATCCTCGCGCATTCTGGGACTTGGAGTTTCTGGTGTGTGAATGTGCACCCGGGCAGATTTATTAAAAAGCAGCCCCCCCCCCCCACCCCGACAAAAGGGTCCAAAATTGCCTATTGGCCGTGACCATAAATCTCGCCTGGATTGAATGGTGGCGAGAGAGAGCAAAAGGACCTCTCCCACCTGACGCTCGCTGGATGATTCGCAGCCGAGGACAGATGTACATGCGACGCTGGCGGCATGACGACGTGAGAGAGCCTCCATCGCAAAACGTGCGCTCAAAAGGCGGAGGAGAGCAAGTATGTCTTCCACATTTGGTCATTTCACAAAATACATCAATACCAAATCCGAGACTCTTGACACTTAAAAGTTCTGGTATCGATCGCTGGATTAGGCCCAAAACCTCCCATGTCAACATTTGGTCCATTTCGTGGCGTTTTTTTAATTTTTAGGGTCTCCTGAAAGGTGATTTGGGAGGTACGCGATGGGTTATGTCATCATCTGCATGTTGTGCGGATGCTTCCCCCCCTCACCCCCACACGTGAGGTCATGAAGGGTTTCGCTAATTAATCCGGAGATCATTTTGTTTGTTCCATTGCGAGAGGGATGGTGGCGAGCGCTCGGCTATGAGTAAAGAGTCCAGCGTAACGCCGGCGGAGGGAGACTAATTGGATCTCCGCTTCCGACGGCTTCAAAAGCTGCGACTCTCTCTCTCGAGAGAGAGAGTTCCATCACATTAATTTGACATCGCACTCGCAGGTTAGAGCTTTCGCACCAATGACGTCTAGGAACCAGATCGGCGCAAACCAAGGCTTTCGGTAATTCGGGTGTGAAGCTAAAAGCCTGTTCGTTATTTCGTTTCCTTTGGTTGAAAGCAAAGCAAATGGAAAAAAGCGTCACGTTGAGAATTGCTCAGAATGGACAATTTTTTTTTTGAAAAAAAAATTAGCGTGACCTTTCCAATTGTACTTGCCACCGGTGTCAAACTCAAAGCGTGAGGGCCAAATCTGGCCCGCCACATCATTCCGTCTGGCCTGCGTGAGCCAATCAAACGCGTCAACTGCCACGGTGCTTTTCCTAAAATTCTCACCTGCGATAAATAGCGATAAATGTTGTAAGCGAAACCCCCCGCTTGATTTTCTCTCCCTCCCCAGCACCATATGTGACGTGCACAGGAAAGAAGAGGGCGGCGTATCGGATCGGTAGCGGAGGAAAAGGGCAAAGCAGTGAGATGGAGGAGAGGATCTTCCATTATAGATTTGACCCCAGGGTCACACGCGCCGGCGCCAAAGCACACGCGCTGAAGGGAGCTTGTCTATTAGCTTGCTCTCCATCACTCCGCCCTGCCTGACTGTCCCCCCGCTGATTAATGCGCTCCACCTAACAGTCGATCGGTCGCCGCGTCTGCACGGCCGCTATATTGCAACTTGATGTGCACGTTGCTGATTATGCCCGACGGAACTCCGAAAGCAACCGGGGACGAACGGAAATATGTCTCCGACGTTGATGCTCGAGGCATCAAGACAATCAGGCGCTTCTTCGGAGTGAGTGACATCACGTAATATCACATCTAGTGAGGTGATGTTTTAAACTCGCGTTGGGGAGGGGGGGGGGAATGTTTACCGCACCAACCAATCAAAGCAAAACAAAACCGTCTCAAGGTGTTAGGATAGCAGATGAAGCTAACGTCTTGAAACGGCGGCCATGCGCGTCACGTGTACGCTCAAAGGGGGCTAATTCATGATTATATTGTAACAATGTTGCGTTTGCTCAGCAATTTTGGGGTCCAGCCTCCGAGGCGACGCCTCCCTTGATTTCCCTTCGCGGCTTCTTCCTTTTCTTGTCGGCGTGTCGGCGTGAGCCCCCCCCCCGCTGCTTCTCAGTCCGGCCACGTGCGTCCGGTCCGCAGCAGCCGGCTGTTCGATGAGAACATTCAGCTAAACGTCTGATCGATGGAGGCTGGCAGCGCTCTCTGCCGCTGCCACCGGAATACTGAGGAGGAGGAGGGGGGGTGGGGGGCAAGGCGAGGAGCCTGTTAACATTGTCTCGCGTTAATGGCGGCCAGACTGAAAATCAGGAACTCCCGCCGTGCGTTTGATCTGCGATGCCTCTTGATGGATGCTCTTGTTTGATGTTGTATTTGATGCGGTTTTTCATTGTTTGCATATTTTCAAATGGGGGGGGACATGACGGTTCCGTTCCTCGCGATGGCGCGACGCCATTGTTTTTTTTTTTCTTCTCTTATTCATGAGAGGTCTTTGATCCCCTTGTTTGCCCCGCGGCGTCAATTTGCTTCTGTCTCATGAATTATTTTCATAGCGTAGCTAAGCGGCAGAAAACAAAAAAAAAAAACGGCCATTTAAAAGAGGCGCGAAAGGCCACGTGAGATGACATCATGGAATATGCGTAAAGTCACAGCGCTTGTGTTCACAATCGTGAGTTGAAACCTTTTTTTCCAGTCAATCGTGTTCACGCTGAAATTTTCGGGTTTTTGTAAACGGGGATTTTCCTCTGTAACAATGTGCTCATCCAGCTCATGTAAGCCAATTTTTTTTTTTTTTTTACCCAGAAACCTCTGTAGCTTTGAGCTTCTGAAATCTAAGAGCGAGGCCGGCGGCTCCCCTCCCCGCCTTCGCAGTGCGTCAACACAGCCCCCAGTGGGCATTTGCGAGGGTCATCAGCGCTCGACCAAATAAAACAACGGCCAGATCCACCGGCGCGCTTCATAAAAGAGGCGCACCAATTCGCTGCCGTCGTCTGTTTCATGTTGGGTAGGGCAGGACCCGGTCTTTCCCCTTACAAAACGATGCCGCCGCAGAAGCTCGCTCGAATCCAACACAAAGCGCAGACACGCACACGGCGCACCTGTTTAATTTCCCCTCAGACATTAATATCCGTTCCGAGATGAAAAACGTGCATGACGTGGATTGAACTGAAGCGTTCTCTGTCATGGCAACGCCGGCATATCTGAGTCGATCTTCATCTTTATTTTTAATACGCGCGCGCACGCATACACAAAACAGTATATAGAGTAGAGAGGAATTGACGCTAAAATGAAATCGAATGGAACGATTGCTTTTTTTTTTTCTACACATTGTATTCCCCCAAGCTTTCAGCTATTTTTCTTTCTGAAATGCTTTGGATTTCTTTATTGATCCAGGTAAGACAGTCCAGGACCGTTTCTCATTTGGAACGCTGACCGGGCAGCAGACGCCAGAGTCAAACAAAGCAAAATGTTGACGCGCATTGTGGTTTACAAGTCCTCGGGGCCGTCTTTCTTCCGTCTGACGATGAAAATCCTTTGTGCCAAAAGGCATTGTCTCCCCCGGATAAAAAAATTCTGCAACACGGGCAACGTTAGATAAAAGGGCGAGGCGCAAACATGCCGACATGGTCTCGATCTTATGGCCCGAACATCATCCGACACGCTGCTTTCGCAATGTTTATTGGTCGAAGGCGGCCATTTTACATGACAAAAAGCTCATGGCGCGCCACCAAACCTAAAATGGGGGAGTTTTTTGTTGAATTGTGGTCGTCTGGATCCAAACTACAAACTACGGCCCGCCGTCCATTTTCCCAGCGGCTCACCATGGCGAAGTCATGCGACCTTATTGAAGCCACCAGAGTGCCTTTTACCATCTCTGCGTCGAGATTGGAGAGGTCAACGTCCTCTTCCAGTTTCCACACACAACAAGACGGACACACACGCACACACACGCACACGCGTCGCCGCAAGTGGTTATCCTCGCGGTGAAAGGCCAAACTATGTGTGACAGGAGCGACGATTTGCCGAGGTGTTTGTGGCATCGCGCATCCCTTTGTGCGAGTTGATGGATTTGCTGCCCCGGGGCGTTCTCGCGCGTTTCAAACCGTTGGTGCCAAATGTCAAGGTACCTGTTTTGTGAGGACAGGTGAAAAGTCTTGTTTTATGCGCTTTGTTGCGGTGTTAAATTTGACGCGTATGAACCACAGTCGACATTAAAAAAAAAGACATTTTAAAAATATTTACGATTTGAGGGTGTTTGGGAAATTTCTTTTTTTTTTAATGTTGTACTGTCAACGTGGGAACAAAATCACGTTGCAAAAATTTGGGGATTTTTCGTCACGTGACGTGCGGTCCCATGCGCATGGCTGAAAAGTGTTTTCAATTCCCGCTGTGACCAGAGAGGGCAGGAGAGTTCAGCTAATCTCTTTTTTTTTACCTTCTCGGCTCGGGCTTCCAGCTGCTTCGCTCCCGCCGGGTTGCCTCTCTGCTTCAACTCCAGGCTTTACCTCCACCCACGGTGGATCAATGGCTGCGTGTTGGTTCTAGGTCTCTCTATACCCCGCCTCCGCCCCCCCCCCCCCTCAACGCCCTCCTCTTTTGCAATCAGAGAGAGAGAGCGAGAGAGAGAGCGGGTGTCGGACACCCTCCCTCCACTTGACGCGTTCTCCATCCGTCCTACCCGGCAGACGGAGCAGACCTCCGGGTAGGCACCGTGGATTTGCACCCCTTTTTTCCACCGCGACTCAAGTGGGGAGCCCGCCGCCTCGCGCAGGAAGGAGGAGGCATGGAGACTCGGCCGTCATAGTTTGCCGGAACTTATCGCTTTCTTACCATCGAGAGGAAATTCGCGAGCTGCACATCTGCTCCGGGATTGCTTATTTGGATTTCGGGGAGCCCAGCCCGACCGGTTGTGGGTTCGTTTCGGAGGAGACGAGGGGTTCTTTTCGTCCTCTCTTTCGCTCTGGCCACCCCCCACCCGCCCAACTCAACGTCCCGTGCTTCCCCTTTGGCACGTTTCTATGTTTGAGTGGCAATTAGATCCCGCGGAGGATTTTGGAGATTGCGGAATTTGAGGTTGGGGTGTCCCTGCTGTTCACCGGGGCTCAGACGGACTGGCTCAGGACACCATGGAAGTGCTTTTGTTTGGATGTTACGGAGATGTTTGCGAGATGCTGAGGAAGACCAGGGGACTCAACCTGCTGTTGCTCTGCTGTCTATTAGCCGCTCACAACTCTGCACACGGTGAGTGGCGCTGGCGCTGGTGTTGGGAGAGGGAGGGGGGGTTTGTGGGGGCACGGGGGCTGGGTGCGGAAGAAATAAAGATATGCACGAGACAGTGAATGCTCCAAAGCAAACGATTCTCGGCACTGGCAATGTTCCGATGATGAGTGGAGCCGGCACCCGCTTTTTGGGTTCACTCTTTTAGTCCGGCCCGGATTCCGAATGAAGTGTTTCGCATTCGAGTGGACCTTTACGGATCGTGACCATGAGCCAGGCTTTGATTGGATTCTGCAGAAGGTGCAGCGTCATCCAATTTGAGACTATTTTTAGCCCCTTCATTGGGTTCTAACCACATTCAAGTGCATGTGACCAGAGTTTTAGTCAGGATTCGTGTTTTGACTCCCTTAGCCTACTCACAGTTTTCGCCAGAATTATTTTGTTTTGAAAGAATCTTGACGATTCTTTAAAATTGTCCAGGCCAAATGTGTGAACGAAGCGTCTGTTTTCAGCAGGTCTTTGCAGATCTCCTTCTTCCCTGCGATTCACCCCCCCCAGCTGCCATGACACCCCCTGCCCCAAACGGGCTTCGAGTGCCGAGTTTTGTTGAGAACGGGCTCGGTTTTGGATTTGAATGAGAATGATGCAAGTTCTGAGTTTTTAAATCACGAATGGCACTAAAATCCGAGCTACCTGTGCTAGATTCTACCTTTTGGAAAGTCATTTTAAACTAAAAAGGAAAAAAAAAATCTGTCGTTGGAAGCAAAAGTTCCTCCTTTCTCGCCACCGACGCCATCAAGCTGGTGAGGGGTCTCCAACCCGAGGCCCTTCTTGTCTACTCGGTCCACGTTGCTGTTGTCAATGTCGTGCCATCCGTTTTCTAGGGCTGAATATGAATACCCCGAGTACGCCGACTGCCTTTCGCCGGCATAACGCATCACAGGATTTATTAGTCTTAAAGAATGACATTAACATGTAAATGGATTTGTCATCTCATCTCCATTCGTGTTGATTCTGCAGACTAAACTCATCAATCATTCCACGCTTGTTCTTATTCACATCGGGTAGTCGACAAATGGATGAGAGTGTCGCGTTGAGAGTCTTCTGCTGTCAATTAATTATGCGCAAGCACTTTAAATAAGTTAATTGGTGGTTGGAGGGTGTACACACACACACACACACACGCAGAGCTTATCGCTGCACTTGTGTGCGTGTGTGTGTGTGTGTGTACCTGGCGGTGATGTTCCTTCTGCGGCTCGACGGTGAAATCCTCTGCTGCATATTCTAGTCTGACCGCACCGACGCGTATGAGCTGGACATCGGTACACGCCGATTCTCCCTCATTCACAATATGTCCTTACACGCGCCGCCGCGCACCAGAGACGTGTTGAAATGCAGTCGGGGTGGGGTGGGGGGGGGCAGGATTTATAGGCTGCAGCAGACGTCATCGCGTCACAACGCTTTGTTTATGTTGCTATCCTGTCAATGCATCCTCTCTCGCAAATTATCCGAGTGCATTCGGTCGTCTGAAACCGGGGCGGGGGGGGGGGGGGGGGGGGATGATCATGGCAAACCAGCCAGCGGCGTTCACTTGGCACCTTTCTGCTTTCAAAATACTCAAATGCCGCCCGGCGATACGGACTGAGATCGGTGGGGTGAACCGGGAGCGTCGCCCATCCTCCGGTTGCGCGATACGGAGCAATGGGCGCGCCTTCCGGCATTCGGGGACCTGTCCAGGTTTCAGTTTTTGGATCCGTTGTGAACCCGGATTTGAGTGGCTCTGTCGACTTTTTGGAGACGATTTATCTTGTTTTGAGCTGCTGATTTCTGATCATCACTCCAATACGGAGGATGTTGCGCTGAGTTTGATTTTTAGGACCGGTGCTTGTTCAGGATGTGACTTTTTCTAGGTTGGCAGCTCTGCGCGGAGCAGTTTGCTACCGTAGCGGCGCGTCGAGCAGAAACCCAACAAATCTGATCATCTCCGATCACCATCCCTCCTTCTCCCAGTGAGCTGAGCCTTCCCGATTCTTCGTTAAACTTGACGAGGGCACTGCGTACTCTGCGGAGCAAAGAGCCTGCATGTACCATCAGCTCTTCCGGAGCATACAATAATGCTTCATCAAGGGTGATCGCCGGAGTCGGAAAACCACAAACGCCGCTGTGAAAACATCATCAAACTGCGACGCAGCCAAAGTGCAATCGGATCAGGACCGATCTTCAAGCGGAACGTCCCGCGCCTTCATCATGTCAACGATGAGCCGTCGGCTACGCGGCAGCCTTCGCAAACTTAAGAGATGCCAATGCCTCGCCCACCCTCCCAGCTTATCCGTCCATGCGCCGAGAGAAGCGGAGACACTTTGGAGTCTTTCCACACACACACACCGCGAGAGCTGCCGCCGAGCGGGCCGCTTTAACAAATGACGTGCGGGGGCCACCGAGGGCCCGGGAGGTTGATTGCTGGGCCAAATGAAAAAGAGCGGCGATGTAATCGGCACCAGACGAGAGGGAGAGAGATGAATCGTATGCTAAAGCCGAAATGACATGCTAGCTGATGCTCAGCTGAGTTTAATTCAGTCCTTCACTCTACTGGTGGACACAAAGTCATTTACCAGCGTACGATTTTAATTTGAGTGCGATTATGAGCGCCGCACAGCTTCGTCATTAGTCAGTGATCAACTAAATGCAAGAGAACAAAAAAAAAAGTAAAGTCAGACTAATTATATGCTTTGTTTGACATTGCTTTCATTTACAGTGAACGTGGTTCTTTGATTATCAACATGTATATCATTTATATCAATCTATATATTTATGGGGCGGCCCGGTAGTCCAGTGGTTAGCACGTGGGCTTCACAGTGCAGAGGTACCGGGTTCGATTCCAGCTCCGGCCTCCCTGTGTGGAGTTTGCATGTTCTCCCCGGGCCTGCGTGGGTTTTCTCCGGGTGCTCCGGTTTCCTCCCACATTCCAAAAACATGCGTGGCAGGCTAATTGAACACTCTAAAGTGCGATTGGCTGGCAACCGATTCAGGGTGCCCCCCGCCTACTGCCCGGAGACAGCTGGGATAGGCTCCAGCACCTCCCGCGACCCTAGTTAGGATCAAGCGGTTAGGAAGATGAATGAATGAATGAATATATATTTATGGTAGTCCGCTCTGCTGTTCATCCCACAAATGCTTACAAACATTTTAAAATGAGGGGGGGGGGGGGAAATAAGAATTATTGCTACAACCAAGAGACAATCTCCCAAAAGGACTTTCCTTGTATTTGTATGCATCAGTTTGAGGCAATCGGTGAAAGGAGACTTTTCCCACGAATTGCATTTCACGACTTATTATGAATCCGTGTTAGTTTATTTACTCGGTGAAACATCAGGACCAACGTGTGCTCCTCACCACACGTTCCATTTTCCGCCAGCCAAAAGCTGCTCCCTTCCCAATTCCGCCTGAGACACGGAGTGCTATCAAGTCCATGGAAATTGGAACACGTCTTCTGTTCCCGCACTCCTTTTTTTTTTCTTCTTCTCCTTGCCAAGTTTTCAGAACAAAATAAAGTAGAAGAAAAATGTCGCAGAAGAGCCAAAGGGAGAGACGACACACAGGCGCCGAGTTAAATTCTTTGATTCTGGCTGAAATGAGGTCTCCTGACAAACGATGCAGCAGAGATCACCTCGCGGGGGGGTGGGATGGGGGGGTGCCATTCAGGTACGGAGGTGCGCTGGCGGGGGTGACACGCCGATGACAATTGTTTCAACTTTGGGGAGCAATGTCGTCGATTTTAAAATAGTCCCAACTTTTGCGGCGTTCAACTCATCTGAGAAGCGTTTTCAACTTTATGACATTTTGACTCTCCCCTCCGCAGAAAGCCAGCAGGTAGAAGGAGTGTTTGCTCCTCTCATCTTTGCTTTTACATCCGAGCGTATTTTCACGAGCGTAAGGCGCACTTCAATTTTCGCCCAAATGTGGACGGGGGCGCCCAATAATTGGGATGGCCTTGCGTTTGCGCCCAGTTCCAAATGTATAGACTGGATATCTTCAAATGAACTTCATCTAGTCTCTTTATTATTCTTTTGGGTCAATGAATGGGAGGGGGGGGTGTAATTTACATCCAAAACGAATTTTGCGTAGCATTACCGTTTCATTTGCGCTTTGCGCTCTCAGCTGTCTATATTTAACATCAGCGACTCGGCTCCGACACTCATCCATTATTCATGGCGGAAAAGCTGCATTGCCTGCCGGAGAAGCGCCACAGCACACCTTTAATTCCTTCTCATTAGTAGCTCGACAGGCTTTTATAGGAATTATTCCCCCCTGGCTGAAGTGATTTTTGTTTTCTGCACCCAAACAAAGAAAACATGTATTTTGGGGTTTCGGCGGAGGGAGGGAGTAGGAAGTACAAATCTGGTGCTTGGCTGACATTTTTTTTGCTTTACAAGAACACGCAAATGAGGATGTTTTCCGTTTGCTGTTTCATGAGTGTCAACAAAACAATTGCTCACTTCATGCGCCCCAATTGTCTCCGGAAAAGTGTGTCGGGTCGAGTTAAGTGCAACCGTACAGCACTTGTATCTCAAGTCCAAGGAAAAATCGAGAAAAGAAAATGGCCATCCGGGCTTGATCACTCAAACAAAAGTGAGCCGATGACAGCGCGATCCATCTGCGAGGTCGCGGAATGACCCCCTAGGCCACCGTAGGTTGGCTGAAATCCAGAAAAGCGTCCAAGCCCCTTGAGACCTTTTGACTTCTTGTGCTGCGCTGCTACCCGATGAAATGAATCTCGACGACCGCAAGCGCTTTTGCCTCATAAATATTCATTTTGCAAGCGGTGGCGTCATGCTAGATAGCATGGGTTTCACCGTCCACCCCCCCACCCAAGACCGCCCCCCCCCTGACCCCCCCCACCCACCATGAGCGCCCAGCCCCGCAGTTTGGATTTATAGCCACTTATAAAGATTAGCGATGCGTCGCGCACGCAGCACGCGCGCAGGCTCCCCTCTTTCTTGGTGTTTCACGCACACATCATCTTACACACTTATCTCTTGTCGGATGAAAACCTTCCCCGCCGTGCAACCCGCGTTCGGATGATTTACTTTTGGGTGATCGAACGCATCCCCACAAAAAAAAAAAAAAAAATGAACTTGAGAGTAGTGATTAATCTCAATACACATGCGTGTGTTGTTTCTCTCACCCCCCCCCATTGTGAGGCCCCCACTGGGTTGACTTCCTTTTCGGCCATTCTTAATGGCGAACACATGTCGTCACCGGAGCCGCAAGCGACGCCGACATCTCCCGCGTTGCGAGGCCGTCGTGCTAACCGCGGTGCCCGTTGTTAACTCCTTCACTCCCAAAGACGTTTTTAAACGTCTTTTCAGACTTGGTCCAGAATTGACTGCTACTGAATGAGTTAAGGGCAGCCCGGTAGTCCAGTGGTTAGCACGTTGGCTTCACAGTGCAGAGGTACCGGGTTCGATTCCAGCTCTGGCCTCCCTGTGTGGAGTTTGCATGTTCTCCCCGGGCCTGCGTGGGTTTTCTCCGGGTGCTCCGGTTTCCTCCCACATTCCAAAAACATGCATGGCAGGCTAATTGAACACTCTAAAGTGCGATTGGCTGGCAACCGATTCAGGGTGCCCCCCGCCTACTGCCCGAAGACAGCTGGGATAGGCTCCAGCACCCCCGCGACCCTAGTGAGGATCAAGTGGCTCGGAAGATGAATGAATGAATGAATGAGTTAAAAAAAACAAAACAGTATTATCCTCTTAAAGTAAATTAGGTGCATTGTAAAATAACACAGAATTACCGCTAATCACCGCACGAATAGAAATCCGACCGACTAGCGACCTCACGGAAGAAAAAAAAAAGTGTTGTTGCCAACTTCTTGAACAAGAACAACAACCAAGCACGTTTGTAAAAAGGCAATTTTGGAAGCTGTAAACACCAGCAACTCCTCAGCTCCATCAAAATAAAAAAAAATTAAAAAGCGTCGCCAATCCGACAGCCTCCAGTCAATACAGTAAAGTCGGATTTTGCCTTGGCGTTTCTCTTCCGAGAGATCTTTTCAAATCGATCTGATCTCTGATTAAAATGGAATGACGGGCGAATTTTCATCTCTGTCGTGACATCACCGCGTCAATCAGCACGATCCCGTCACTCCTCATCACGATCCGGCGCACGTCACTGGCAGCGCGACCCCTCGGAGAACCGGTCACCGTGTTTAAAAAAGAGGAACATGCTCAGCGACCCGGAAAACTTTCATGTCTCCGTTTGTTTCACGGAAAGCAAACTTCAGAGAAATGTCACAACGGCTTAATCACGCGGCCGCAGCGGAGGGGATGCCGGCAGCCGCATCGGCATGTTTCCTGCGCGGAGCGTCGTCCGGTCATGATGTTAATTTGCCGCCTGGAGCGTCGACATCAAACGGCATCGGCGACGGGAGGGGGGAGGGGGGGGGGGGGGATGCCGCGGTTGCAGGATGACGCGGCGATTTTGGATTATTTCCGCTGACGGCGGCGTCGCTTGGATCGCCATGCGAGTCGTTTGGGGGTTGTCTTCTTTTTGTACAGACGGGATGCGAGGATGTAGATTGGCAGGGGAGGGCGGGGGGTGGAGGGTGAGGGGGGGGTCCAAACTTTTTCATACTGAAACACGCCGAAAATCGTTATCTGTTAGTCGGGATGCGGCGCGGGCAGAAGTGCGCCCCTCTCGGACCTGAACCGCAGATGCTGAGGATTAGCGAACATCACAGACGTATGATGATGGCTACCAAACATTTTAAACAACTCGGCAACGAACCTCGGACGTGCACAAAACTCCAGCGCGCTTCTTGCTCTTCTTCCGAGCAAGGCTGGAAGTTTTTGGGGGGGGTTTAATGAGTACTGCGAGCTCTTAGGGATGTCTGTGAGACTTGAGGCTGTTAGTCTCGTTCTTTTGATCCGAATCGAGTTTTGAAGGTTGTTTCTCGGCAGTTGCCAACGGCAACCGCCTTCCTCCCCATGGAAGCCGCCTTGTTGTTGTTGTTGCTTTGCTTTTAATTGGAGCTCCGATTGGCGACTCGGAGCGAACTTTCAGGTGGCCTCAACTGGGAATGTGCTTTTCACCCCCAAATTGGGATTCGCAGACGGGACGAGGCGCAGAAGTGGTTCGGGCAGCGTCGCTCAGGTGGTACACTCGTCTGCGCAAAACTTGAGTCGAAGTATCCTCGCAACGCGGCTTTGCGGGCGACGAGATTTTGTGCGGGCAAGCCATTGTCATTGACGAGGGAAGGAAACGTCTGAATTCCGACAAACGAAATGTTTTATCTTCTGTATAAGGAGCCTTGCGAAGTGAAATGTGATCAAATCTGAAGGATAAAATGACACAAGCCGCAGTTTGTGTCTGTGTGTGCGTTAAAAACGCTCGCCCTCATCTCCATGACACTCAACACCCATGATCCCATCTGGCCCACGCTCGCGCGCACGCGCTGACTTCATACAGTGCTGTTAGTCACACGCAGTCAGGGGGTCGTGGCAGATGTTGCGGGACAAGAAGAAAAAGCCGAGGAGGAGGTCAGCGCCAGCTTAGCAGATGGGGCTTCTCGCCACAAAAGAGGACCGCCGCCGCGCTGATTATTCCAGGGACTCAAACACGAGCTTTATTTTCACAAAAGTCATTTGGTAGGAGGGAAGAAGACTACTTAGTCCCCCCCCCCCCCCTCCCCCATGATCTCCATCACCTTCAATAGAATTTGAAATGCTTCCAAAGCTCCCCTTCAAATGACACCGCGCGCTCCAGTAATGAGCCGTGTCAATTCACAAATGCCAAACGGCTAACACGCGACACGCGCTGTCCACCCCCCCCTCAAAAAGACTCCCAACTACAATCGATGCTAGCATGGCCGCGTCTTCGCAGCGAATCAAGTTTTTCACGACGGGAGGGCTAATTGCGTTGTGTCATCGCTCTAAAATATTGTCCCGTTTCTATGTGCCGTCGTCTGTTTATTTACATCCAGCCACGTGCGGACAAAATTGTTTGACGGAAACCAAAAATTTCAGAAGGCTTTGAATCCCGACTATGGAGCTTTGCTCACTATTTGAACACAAAAGAGGAAACTCTCATTTTCAATGCGTCTTTTCCAAGATTACACACACACACACACACACACACACACACACGATATGCAAACGTGGGAGGTAACTGCACCAGAAACATCTGTTCGTTTTTTTTTTTTTATTTTATACACGCTGCCCCGCCTTCCGTAACACCGCTGCCTGTTGAGTGTGTGTGTGCGTGCACGCGCGCGCGTGCCAAGGATTAACTGCTGACTTCACTTTGTTTGCCCGTGCGCGCATGAGGGTGTGCGGATGGTGGGATTAGTGTGTGTGTGCGCGCGTGTATTACAATAGGGGGCGGGATGGCAGCTTTCTAAAACTGCTCATAAACCTCCGTAACATTTTAATCTCGTGTAAATCATAATTTAATTAGGCAATTTTCATATGAATAAGCGTGCGCACACGTGCGCGTAAGCCTCTGGCCAGCGTGTGTGTGTGCAGAATAAGTTTGTTAGTGCGTGAGATGCGTCCAGTGTGTGTGTGTGTTTTCATGTATTTTCAGGAATATGGGATGAAGCAGTGAATTGTACTTTAGGGATTGGAAATGGGAGTTGGGAGGGGGGGGGGGGGGTACTCGATTTAAAAAACCCGGCAGGATAGCAGACTCTCATCAGACTGCACAGTCTGACCCTTGATCCCTTTGGAGATTCTCTAACCATCTGCACTTGACATATGTTCCACGTTTGCCTTCACGATATCTGACAATCATGTACAGCAGACTACGGCGTGCTATATTTTCCAGCTATGGCTACTTTGTGTATTTTTTGATGCAAAAATCCGCATTTCTCCGCACACCAATGGTTGTACGGTGTTTGTTGAGGGTTGGTGGAACTCCAAGGAGAGCAGCAGGGGGTTGGGGGTTCGATCCTCACAAAGCCCAGCAGGTTACTCGGCGCAGTAAGTGTGCCAAGCCCTTAAATCCTCTGGAGGGTCTCGTGGCCATCTGCAACCTGCGCTTTGGAAAGGTTGGACGTTGACTGGCAGAAGAAATGAAACTTTGAACAAAGAATCCACACATTGCCTTTGTTGTGGACATTGAATTTGAATTTTTGCGGAGCGATTAAATTTTTTCTCGGGTTTGACCAACGGCTTTACAGCGGGTTGCATATAGCGAGTAGTAGCGCATTTAATGCGGGTGTAACGGGTTACAACACACGATTAATTTCACCAAAGCACTTCTATTATTGTTGTGTCCCCCCCCAAGAGCTACGGCAATTGGAAAAATAAAACTCGGCGTTACGGCGAATGGGTCACGCTGTGGTCGCAAACACTTTTGTTGGCTATGCAAATCAAGTTGATCAAATTCACAGTCGCTGCATTAAACAGGAGGAGGAGATTTGCTCCTGAAGGACACTTGAGAAGCCGGCGGGGGGGGGGTAATATTTGTGCACATGTTAATGCCGATTCCGTTGTCATTGCTGATGCTAATGTGCGACACGAAAGTCAGGACGTCTCTTGATGCACGCACACACACACGCACACGCACACATACAAACGGGTACACGACGGGCCAATAGAATTGAACATTTAAAAGCAACAGAAAAGAGGAGAGGCAACATCAAGAAAATCAAGGTCGTTTTGTGATTTATTCAATTTGTAGATTCCAAACGCTTTTGGGGATTATTGTTAATCTTTACTCCTGGACTGACTAGTCCATGAGTTGTCATCCCTCACGAACCGGTGGTTCACTTTTTGCAGGTTCAGTGGATTTTTTTTTAAAATAGTACTTCTAGCATGGATTATTCACTAGACCGCAGGATTTTTGATGTGATGAATTTTCCATCGGTGATGTCACTGCCGACTGCAATCAGCGCAAACCGGGGACGAAAGCATGTAAAATGGCAGAGACCGTCTCAAGTTTGGGATCATTTGACGCTTAATGAAAGTAGCTTAAGTGTAATGTCCCATTTCAAAGTACAGCTGTTAAATAAGTTCAATCATTGCATATGTATGGGCTGGGAAACATTGTTAGCTAATTGGATATAGCCTAGCGCTGCTAGTTAGAACGCATTGTAATCCATGGCGGTTGATTAGGAAAAAGCTGCAAGTGCACTTTCATTCGCTTTATTGAACAACGCTAACAAAATACGGTAAAGTACGCTACATCGGTAGCCGACCCGGCCGTGGGACACACCAAGTCAACTGTATGCGCTCGTAAACTCATTCTCCTTTTAAGGTGCGTACATATCAAAGGTCGTGGCTACAACGCTGTAGAACAGTCGGTGTCCAAACTATGGCCCGGGGTACTTTACGGCCCGCCATCCATTTGTCAGCGGCCCGCGATAAGACCAACAAATTAATGCCTGCCCATGACAACGTTAAGGAGTCTAATCTTACATATTTGCATCTTGCATATTTACTTTCACTGCTCTTCAAATGATTGTTTGTTTACTTCCTAACGGTTGGTAAATAAGTGCAACCTACTGTCAGTAGCGTCAAACTAACAAAACAAAATGAAAGATAAAGACCATTAGGGATTTCTTCAATCAATGTTCGGTCCGGCGTGTCCTGCATTTTCTTTGATCACAGTTGAGGCACCGTTTCATTAACTCAGATGCTTACTACCGCGACAGCCCCCCGTTGCACCGCGTGTGTTCCTGGATACATTTCAGCCGCTCAACAGTCGCATGGCCGCAGTTGCGTTCTGGCTGCTGGTTTCGCTTCTTATTTGGCACGCCGAGTGAAAGTGGCAGAGGGAAGGAACCAAAATAAAGCAGTTCAATGGAAAGTACCAGTCGACCGTGATCAGCGTTGATATTAAACACACACACATACACACACACACACAGACCGGTTTATGTGTTTTGTGGGGACCACTTTTCGTTGATATTTTACACACACACACACATACATTAAAAAGACCGTCAAGTTTTGATCTATTTCACTCGCCCCCTCTCACCAGATTATCAATCTTCATTCATCGTTACAATGGATGTGTTGGAACGAGAGCGGACCCGTGCATGCCTGTTTTTTTATGACCTCAAACCACAATTTGTCAACTCTACTCTGATTGGATCAAGCTATGGCTACACAAATAAACTCTTGATCTGTAATCACAGCCATGCCTCTTGGCTGCTTGCACTTAATTATGCGTGTTTATGCAAATGCGGGGAGTTGTTGATGAGATGGTAACAGATATCGCAGATTGACTCTAATGGGTTCAGCGAGACAGAGAATGAAAGGGCTCAGAGGTGAAGGAACCCCTAGCAACAGGCCCACCCATGAAACACTTCTTCTCGAGGCCCAAAGAGACTCGTGGGGGATTTTTTAATGTAGCCTAGCAAACGCGTCATCGCGGTTATGTCCTTTAAACTGACGAGGAACTAACAGAGCAGGTAGTCAGTTGTCTCTGACGCAAAACAAACAGAACCATCAATTCAATGTTTTACGACATTCACGATATCACAGTATTTTATGTGTTAGGAGTGCGAGGCAAAAAAAAAAGGAGAATGCGGGCAGATTGACGGAGGAATTAGACTGCGTCTGCACACACAGAAGACGGCCTGATTGCAATCGATAATCTATCAACTGCCGCCTGACAAGACGCATTGATCTCGGGGAAAGCGAGTGCCACGTAAATACACAAAGATGAGTGAGCACGGCGCACGAGGAATGCGCACACCTTTTAGATTTCACTGGATATTGCTTCAACGTGATAAGTCAAGTCCGTCGACCTTTTCACCGTGACGTCACGCGTCCTTCCGAGACACGGGGAGACGGCGCTTCCTCCGATAGCATCGCTATTATTGGACCACGGCGGTGCAAAAAGACGATTGTCGACTTTCTTTCTACACCTGCGGCTGAAATGTTTGAAGTGTCAGTCATAAAGATGTGAAGTGAAGTCAATTGCCGCCAACGTCCGCCATCATTTTGACACTTACAAGATGATCATTAACGGACCGACTGGCTGATTAATTCACTTTTCTGTTGCTTGGGTTAATGGCGTGTGTGACGTTTGATGGTAGTGGAGGTGCTCGGGTGTCAAAAAGAATTATTTTGAATTTTATTACTTGAGTGCTCAGTGCAAAGGCGCTCAGGTCACTCTTATACGAAACGACGTAGTCGACCACAACATTCAACAGTTGGATAGAATTTCATTTCTAGCTCGTTTCGAACACGTTTATTTGAGGCCTCTCGTGTACAAAGTTTCGTATACGCATCCGCTTTACTGTGGCACGTGCACATATGCCTTGATGTGTCAAGGTTGGACCGGAGCTGTTGTCTCATCTCGGGAGGCTCCGTTCTGTTGGCACCGTTTTGCGCGGATCTGACGGAATTACGCAAAGCGCCGCAGCTTCTGCCAAGCAACCGGAGCCCAAAGTGTTTGTTCTGTGTAAGCGAGAAATGTTGACTGAGACGACCGGAGGGAAGAACGAAACCGAGCGCACAAAAATGCGGCCGACTTTAAGGCCCGCGTAGTTTCATCATGCCCTTTTGAAAGTACTTCACGCGCCATCGTCTTCTTAGCTTCTCCGTTGAGCACAACGCAAGCTAAGTTTTTTTTTTTTTTTTAATATTTGTCAAAGAAGCGCACGTGGGGATATTTCACAGTTGGGACCACCAAACCGTTAATGTGCTTTAATTACATCGAGTCGCTTCCATCTGGAGTCACTCCAGCTTGTCCTGTGGAGTTTCCGTCCTGTTCCAAGATGCCTGGACGGCCCCTCCATATGTTGACAGGATGCTTTGAGCTGGCTTGTTAGCCAAAAAAAAAAAAAAAAACCCAACAACAACTCAAGGTCAGGCAACAGCTCGTTAGAGACCTGAACAGAAAGACGGATCTTTAATGAGGGCGACCATGTTAACGAGACCTGCGAGAGCTCCTTAAACTCTGTTCAGTTGTGGTCGGAGCAACCGAGATGGAACATTCTCCTTCAGGATGATGTATGAAAGCCAGCGATGAGAGTCGTGGGGCTAGGAGGGGAAGTTATTGTTTTGGTGGAACAAGCACACAAAAAATGCACGGGGTGGTGCGGAACTCATTCAACAACAACAACAACAAAAATATCACTCAAGTTTCTCATGTGGGTTTCGCACGTCTATTTGGCAATGCAGAGTTGAACCAAGCAAGTTTGAGTCGGTGTGTGTTTCTCAAGACAAATCGCGTTGATTTGTGGCATCCTATATCACTCTGTTTAATTAAATACACACACACACACACATCACGCAAATAGAAGGCCACTCTGGAGGCCGACCTTTCCATCCCACTCCAAGTAATGCTCTCTTCTCATCACTTTGGCTGCTCTCTCATTGGATTGACGAGTGATCGCTTTTTGGGAAATTTGCACTCAAATCGGCGTGTCCAGTCATGAAATAGGGCTGCTGAGCTCTTTTCAACCGTTTCCACCGTTACTTCTCATTTGCTCCTCTTCTACTTCCCCTTTCACCTCTCTTTGCGCCATTTTTTTTTCTTTTGCTAACAAGAGACCAAAATCTAGTACTTGTATTCGACTATCCCCCTCCCAGCTTTGCTGTGAAATGAAAGATTACAGGCAGACGAGTCATTATTTTCGGTGATGGCGGCCATATATCACTGAATATTGCACCAGAGAGAGAGGGAGAGATGAGGGTGGGTGGGTCAAGACTAAACTGGAATGAAGAGACTCTCGTATTTTCCTTTTTCAACATCTTTTTTTCTCCCGCATTCTGTCTCTGCGAGACTCTCGTCTCTTCCTTTGAACCAGTCTGTGTGAAATGAATGGTGGCTACCAAGGTTGCTATCAGACTTATTGTGTGTTTGTGGCAAGAGAACACAGAACAAAAGAAAACGCAAAGTATTATCAAGTTTGCTACGGCTAATTTTAGCTAGCATAAGTGGTCTGTAAGTGTGTCTTGACATAAAAAGTTAAGTGATTGGATAATGACGGCAATTTCACAGCTGGAAGACGTAAATTGCTCAAGTTGAGGCCATGCTAGCTAGCAACTAGCGGTGCTGTGAGTTTCATGACATGTCGTTTTCTGTACGTGAAACGGAATATAGTTACACGACGCCGTTTTCATGTGTTGCGTCACTCTCCAAGCCCGAACAAAAGAAAGCTCAAGTGCAAACGTTTGTGCTTTAGCCAGTAACATTAGCGAAGCAACGGAATATAAAACTAATCGAACTCGTTTACGTTCAATTACTTCCAGGTGTTCCTACGCCAAATATGCTAGTGATGACAAAATAAACAAAACATCGATTAAATACATATATATTTTCAATACATTCACAATACGGTACCGTTGGCGTATTATCAAGTTTGCTACGGCTAATTTTAGCTAGTATAAGTGGTCTGTAAGTGTGTCTTGACATAAAAGGTTAAGTGATTGGATAATGAGAGCAATTTCACAGCTGGAAGACGTAAATTGTTCAAGATGAGGCCATGCTAGCTAGCAACTAGCGGTGCTGTGAGTTTCATGACTCCCATTTTTTACCTGGTGTACTGTAGTTTCATGACATGTTGTTTTCTGTACGTGAAACGAAATATAGTTACACGACGCCGTTTCATGTGTCCATCCATCCATCCATCCATCCATTTTGTAATTTGAAAAAAATATATCAAGAGTAGGTTTCTGTTTTTCAGTTCGAACATGACTATTCTCATGCTAGCTTTACATTATTTTCCCAGTGACCGTGTCTCAAGCTTTTCAACCCATTTTATGGATGTATTCAAGTTAGCTAGCTAGCATCCATCCATCCATTTTGTAATTTGAAAAAAAATATATCAAGAGTAGGTTTCTGTTTTTCAGTTCGAACATGACTATTCTCATGCTAGCTTTACATTATTTTCCCAGTGACCGTGTCTCAAGCTTTTCAACCCATTTTATGGATGTATTCAAGTTAGCTAGCTAGCATCCATCCATCCATTTTCTAATCCGCTTCTCCTCAAGAGGGTCACGGGTGTGCTGGAGCCTATCCCAGCTGTCTTCGGGCAGTAGGCGGCAACCTTTTATTTCTTTTCAATTTTAGTGTATCATTTATCACGTTTAGGGGGCGCCGGGAGCCGGACATAATCTATCCCAGTTGAGTACAAAGAATGGCAGTTTACATCCACGGACGGGTTGCTAGTAAAAACCAAAGGTCAAGTACAGGGAAAGCCAACTAGTCACACTCACACTGGCTGCATAGATGCCAGGCGAATGAACCACTACATGATTAGCGACACGTAACAAAACAAAAGGTTTGTCAACCTGTTGATTTTTTTTTGTTTGGTTCCCGGGACCTGTTTTTTTAATTTGGAGCGTCATCTTTGAACTATGCATGAAAAATATGACACAGACTTCCCTCCTGAGAAAGAGAATAAAAGGCGGAGGAACTAAAATCCCCGTTGTCTGGAGAGCAGTCGTTTTTTTTTTTTCACTCAACAAAGTTCAAAAGCTGCCACTGAAGCGCCGTTCCGGGTGAGTCATGTCATTGTACGTACAAAGAATCTTCAAGACATTGGAAAATAACGAGATGCTTGGCGTTCCTGTCGCGAGTAGATCATTTTGACTCGGTCGTTTTATAAGTAACTCCCACGCTGAAAAAGTGGAGCACCCCTGCATTAAAGTATTAAAAAAAATACTTTGAACAAGTATATAACATTGTTATTACAATACATAGCGTATGCCGGTCAGTATCAATACCTCATAATAGGTGACAGTTTTGCTTGTGTGTGTGAGAAGTGCTGACTCATTGACCGCGAGTTGAGCGCTGACAGGTTGGCGGTGTAACCGGTCCCATCTGTTCAGCCCCTGGGCCCTGACGCCACGCGGGTCACCTCTGTTTTACTCTCACTAATTGGCTTAATGAGCCCACGTCTTGGTGGGCTGACAAACAAGCGCGGCTTCACTTTGCAGGAGCAGAAAACACAGATTTTCTGTCAGCTTCTGACCTAAATACAATGCAAATACACATTCTAGCTCTCACACACACACGCGTGCATGCCGCTCATTTCCATGTCTGGCTCACATTAAGACACGGAACAAATCCAGTCAAGCACTGGCACACGTATGTGGACGATGCAGGATTGAAATGTCAAATTGCGTCAATTTGACGGTCATCATCGGTGTCGTCCCAAAGATTTGAGTCAACTGATACGTTTGATTTTAATGACTTATCAGGTAAAAAAAAAATGCATCATGCTGTTGACTGTTGTTACCATCATCGTCATCATCATCATCATCATCACAGTGGCCCCTTGAGGGCGTGAGCATCCCGGGGACTTTTTTTTTGCAGATGTCTAATTGTTGTCTTGCACCACCAAAAAAAAACACCCAAATACAGCCGAGCGGTCGGTAAAAAGAGAGCTTGAGTACAGCTTGAAGCCTTTTCTTGCACAGATCAAACCCAAGAGATTCATATCCAGATTATGCCGTTGTGTATACCGCTGCATATTTGTGTGTGTGTGTGTGTGTGCGTGTGCAGAGCTCTCGCATTGCTTTCGGCTTTTTCTCTGGCTACGCTCTAATCCCTTTGCAGAGCCATGACCACTGATGGTGTTTGACCCTTGAATAAATGCTGCAGGGTGTGTGTGTGTGAGTGTATGAATGTGCATAGTTGCAACCGCGTGGGGCAATATTCATTTTCCCGCTCAAGGTGAAGTGCAGTTTGACAAGTTGACTTCCAACGAACCCCGAAAGCTCACGTAGAACATCCAGGATTTCACTGTCATTCTAGTTAGTTCTCATTTTAAAATAAAAATGGAGTTAGTCATTTCGGCATTTTCGGACACGCCCCCTTTCTGCCCAGCTTTCAAACTCATTTTTATTATTTTAAGAGTCCAATGCAAAAACGAAGCAAGATGCGGAACTGGGCCAAAGAAGACGTGGAGGGGAGCCAAGGGAGAGGACAACAATAACAACAAGAGAAGCAGCAGCAGGAGCCAGCAAGATAGCCCCCTCCTCTGAACGTGCACGGAGAAACGGGAGGTGTATTGTCTAAGCCCTGCATAATGACCTCCAACAGGCCACCGAAAGCCCGACGCCGCGCGGCCCGATGTCCATTTGCCAGAGACCACCGGACGCTAGCTGAGTCGCCATTGGCGCCGTGCTGCGCCCTTCATGGATGCGAACAGATTTACACTGAGCGGATGTGAAAGATGCCATTGAGTCTGGCGACGCCGCGGAAAAAGTTCCGCGGTGGGTCATCGGTAGCCTGCGGAGAACTTTGGAGTGCTGGACAGCCATCTATGTGCCGCTCGGAGCTTCCGTGGGTGCCGTGAGGTACCGGATGAGATCCCGAGGACCCATTGAAGGACCATCGTGATGCAGTGGGTCCCGGTGTTCCTTCTGATGCATGATGCGGCTCGGGCCTCGTGGGGTGTGGAGGGGTCCTGGAGTGTGGAGGGCACTTTTGACACTTTGGTTTCCATCAATCGTAAATGATGATGCTCGATTCGCAACGCAATGACCAAAGATTTCCCATCGGAATCGGTCAGTCATTGACATCTGGGATGTGTTGTTTCAGTGTATCCTCCTGCACAGTCTTTTTTTTTTTTAGGGGGGGGGGTCAGCGGGCACCTTGAGCAAAAGACGAGTGAGGTTAAGAACCGTTAGCAATCTGCACGGCAGAGGAAAGATGGAGAGCAGAATGAGGAGAGGAAAGCGAGAGGGAGGCGATCTCATCATTCCCAACGGCTGCACCCCTCCTCCATTTTGCCATGCTTCAGCGATTGTGATTGACGGCGTCCAACCCCCCCCCCCCACCCCCCCGAACAGATACAAATGCACTTACCGCTGGTGAAATTTACACTACATAAGAACCACGAAAGCCTCTTGGTACTTGTTGTGGGTTTTTGTTCTTGATTTGTGGGTTTTTGTTGGTGTCGTGTTTGCGTGCGGAAAGTTGAGTGATTCATTTTCTATCCGCTTTGTCTTTATTAGAGTTGCGCATAAACGAGTGAGCCAACACGCACGTTTTTGAAAAGGGGCTCGCGCACGGCCTCGGCACGACGTCGTTATGAACCGTTCGGGAAGCGGAGGCAAAGTCTTAACTGCCATCAGATAAAAACGCAGTTTTCAGGGCGAGGGCCTCAGCGTTCAACCGGGGTCAACGTGCCATTGACCTCTGATCTTTAATTGCACCCCTTTCATTTCCTTTCCTTCTTTTTACACACGCTGACTCTGTTTTGTCTGGTGAGGACCCACTGCTGAATGACACGATTCCCTGTTTGTTTCCTGCCTTAATAAAAAACACACATACACACTCTCTAGGTCTCCTTTGTGTGTGTGTGTGTGTGTGTGTGTGTATGTGCAGAGGAGGTTGGTTTGAAGGCAATGACGGATGATAGTGAAGAAAGAGGTTCCTTCTGTCTGTTAACACCCATAAACTACCAATCTGTCAGCCTTACAACGTTAGTGTGTGTGTGTGTGTGTGTGTGTGTGTGCGTGTGCGTGTTTGACATATTGGCTGTCCACTGCTTGGTCTCAGGAGACGGCAGTTGGAAAGCCTGTGGCTTCTGTCTTGATTGGTCACGGATGTCAGACGCACATGCGCCTCACACACACACACACACGCACACACACACACACACATTCTGAGCCATGGCGGTATAATGCGTGTGGCGAATGTGTTGCATTGTCCTCAAAGCAACAGACGTGACCGCGCGTTGATGAGGCTCCGGCATCTGTCAGAAACGACAAAAGCGCTCATTTCGTGTCGGATGACTCGTCCACATCAGCAAATCGCAGCCAAACACTCGCGAGCTCACCTTTTTAGAGAAGCGGACGCCTGCCGCTGAGGAGACGCGAAGACGTTGACTAGAATCAACATGAAGAAATGCGGCTAGCCGTGCTAAACGGAGGTCAAAGCATCCGCATGGTTTGACAAGATGTCCTTCTGTCTCTTTCCTGGCGGTGGCTTTGCCCTTCTCTCAAAACACCGCAAGTTGCATCGCTGGTGCGGTTGAAAGGCCTCAGACATGCTGCGAATGTCCTGCCCTTGACTACTTCTGGACTCATTTCTCCCTGAAGATAAAAGCCGTGTGTACGCGCGGTACTTAATCAGGCCTTTGTGCACATTTAGGGCTATTCATGTGCCTGCTACACCATTTTTTTAAAAATTTGATTTTGTAAATCCTTTTTCGGCTTCCGGTCGACCAGGATGGACGTGTTGGCCACCTTTGACCTGAGTGTGCATTTTGTTTACTTTTTGATATTTGATTGTAGAAAGTGCCCACAAAGAGATTTTCAGGATTTTAGACAGTATCCATTGGTCGGGCAGTGTTGTTGCTGTAAAAAAGTATCTGTGTGTGTGTGTGTGTGTGTGTGTGTCTCACACACACACATACACAGCTCACTGACCATTCAATACTGTCTGGCAGCCCTTGTCAAGATGTGACAGAAACTATGATAAGGTGTCAGTCGATAAAAATGCTCATCCGTCGGCACTTGCACCCCCCATCCTGCCATTGTCACACACACACATACAAAAACTGTCTTCCCGCCTCACACTGCCGGGTCAGGTGCGACGATTCTAAAGAAACGCGGCTTCAAAGCTGGAGAAGGAACAATGAATTTGTTCCTGACGCACTGCTCACCCCAGCGGACTTTTTTTTTTTTGGGGGGGGGGGGGCAAGTATCCCAAAACACGCCCTGGGAGTTTAATGGAAAAGTAGATGTCAAACTGCGTTCCCGGAGGGCCGCCATCTTGCGTGTTTTCCATCTCTCCTTGTTGCAGCACACCTAATTCAAATGGACGGGATCGATATCGGGCTTCTGCGGAGCTTGCTGATGAGCCGATCATTTGAATCGGGTGTTTTGCAACAGTCAGAGATGGAAAAACATGCCGGAGCCCAAACGGGCCTAGGCCGGCGCTCGCGGCGACCCCTGCTGGAGAGAATGACGTTAGTAGTCATTGGCACAGCAGACCAATATTTTTATATTTAATATTTTATATATATATATATATATATATTATATTTTTATATTTGTAAATATAAAGAAATGGAATTGATTAAACGAGCGGCCGGCGCTGAGCGTGAAGTACTTTGCGAGATCTCGTCGACGTTAGCAAACGCACGGCAACGTTGGGAGCCTTCCCCCAGCTCGCGCGGCATCTGCGGTTTACATGCGCCCACCGCGCCAAGCGTTGTCCTTACAAGCTCGGAGTGACTCATTTCCATAAATGATTTATGCACGAGAGACAGACGGCGAGTCGTATTAGCATCCGGCCGCGCGCGCGTGTGTACTTGTTTGTATGCGCGTAGAAGTCGGGTCAACTCTTGCCGTTCTACATGCGCTTTATTATACGCCAAGAGGTCAACGCATGCAGAATCATAGATGAGCGGAAATCGATACGCATGCAAACACTTAAACGCATGCAAATTAAGAAACGCGCACGTTGCAAGGTTAGGAAGAAATGTCGAACCGCCGGGTTAGGATATCGAGCTCGGGTGGCCCTCACCATTCTCAGAACGTCAACGCCCGTCGTTGTTTTGACAGTTCTCACCTTGAACTTTCATATTTTAGGAGCAAGCCTCTAAAATGAAAGGCCAACGGCTGACATTTTCATCCAGGTTCTGACGTTGCATTTGTTTGCACCCGAAGGGCTTTTCAGAGTTAGTCGGAAGTGCGGACTGTGGGGGCTTTTCCTCCCTCGTCGGTTCAGATTCCGGCAATCTCCTTGTAAATCCGTCGGAGGCTGCGGCTTTAGGACTTGCCGTCGAAAGCTCTCTGCTTCTCCATGTCGATGATGTCGGTGAACAAGCCTTTTGCTTGCGCATGCCCCATCCGTGGCTTCGAACAGCTGCACATATTTTCACCTTGCACCTCTGGAAATGTTTTCCAGATCGAGTTGTTTTCAGAGCGCTGGAAGCCATTTGAGGCGTTCGCCCGGAGCGGCTCCATGCTTGCCGTATCAACTCCATGGCAACCGCCACTGAAAAGTTCTCCCCGTGCCGCTGGAGATCACGCTAAGAGGAAGAGTTCATCAGATATTTTTTTTTTAACAGAGCAGCGTTGATCTTAAAAAGATGATCCAAACAGAAATGAGAAGATGAAAGAAAAAAACGAGGCGAATTAGTGGATTAAAAAAAAAGAAAGAATCGTCTCCTCCCATCTATTTCTATTCTGTTCAACTTTCTATTTCCATCCTTGAAATACTTTTTTTTTTTTTTCTTGGACGGAGAATGAAAGAATTGCTTTATTCTGGCAACTTGACTTCTAGTTAGCTGCCGATGTCTGGAAATGTGCAAATGTCTTCACGATCGTGTCCAAATGCAAAACGGTATTCAACGGTTCAATTCATTTGATTTGCAGAGTGAACGAGAACAACAGACGTTTGGTCAAGGCACTTTAGATATGGAGTCGGCCCCGAACACCCCACCCCCAAAACAAAACAAAACAGGCCTCTTGTGCCAAGTCCGTTATTGCCGTTCACAGCTTCCCTCCAGTTTGTCGTGAATCCCTCCCGTTCGACAAGCCCACGCGGTCTCATTAAGCACCTCTAATGGGTAGACGGCGGCCTCGCGGCACCGCGGAGCAGCCGGCTCCGCGTACTTGGCGGTCGGCCACGCAAAAGCCGCCTCGGTCTGCTTCCCCGCTTGTGGCGTTACCTCGATTATATGCGCCACGTTTGCCTCGGTGGACCGCAGGATTGTCGAGAAAGCAAACTTGGCTTACTTTCCTTTTTTTTAAATCTTAATTCAAACGTGGGGCTCAAAAAACAGCAAAGCAGTACTTGCGGTGTGGCACGTCCTGCGCGAGCCTGAGACAGGAGTGCCCCCTCCCTCAAAAACTCTCTCTTGTCTTGCCACTAGTTAAAGAGGGCGGCATGTATACGATCATTTTTCTGGTCTTTTGACCAAAGGCCTGCCACAAATGTTACGCTATTAATTTAGTTAATACGTAATTAATTAGTTAATTAATTTAGTTAATTGATTTCATTTGTGGAAAAAATAAATGCATGTCTCCTGAATGCAGAGTAGTTCTGATGAGGGGGGGGGGGGGGGATCATCATGTATGAATCAAGTGTCTGCCGGTTTGTCTGTCCAAAATGAAAATCAATTAATCATCTGCACACACACACACACACTCGAAACAAACGAAAACTCGAAAAAAAATGAAGAAGAGAATTAAGACTAGTTGTGTAAATATCAAATGTGTACGTGTTTGTGTGTGCGTGGCAGGGTTCGGGAAGCTCAGATGTGAGATTACAGAAGGGATTATGGGAATTAGAGTTCAATGAGACACAGAGGGTGGCTGACAGGTGAGACTTGTTAATGAAGGCTTAATGCGAAAATGCTGAACGCACACACACACACACGCGCACACACACACACACACATCAGTGCTGTCCAGCTGGTGTGTGAGCTCAGTGCAGATGGGACCCTGGTTGGGAAACATGTCTGACGGCAGAGTCGTAATTTGGCTTTTCATGAATGAGGCCTTGCGATGGGCGACGGGATAACAGCAAGATGGCGACAGAACTCTGATTTTCTGTAGGCCTTGAAAAAAAAAAATGACGACACAGTGGAGTCGAAATCCAGTCATTTTTGTCACACGTTTGACAGGATTTTGAGACATTTCTGCCGAATGATCAACTCACAGAATTTTGACCATGATGGCAAATGTCGCAGTGGATTCTTTGCACTTGCAATATCGCTCGGCCTTGTAAAAATGCATCTTCATGTGATTCCAAAGAAAAATTGGGAGTCACAGTGGCCGGGTGCTCCAATACTGTATGTGATCTAAATGGGCTTTTTTTTTTTTTTTGGCGCTATTAAACTCGCATTTCCCGCTTCCCTACTTCCTTCAGCTCAAGTTCCCTTTCCAGTTTCCTCCTTTGATTTATTTTTTTCTCGAATCCATTTATTTCTTTATTTTTACAGTGGCTTGCATGCTTCACTTGGCACAGCGTTTAAGCACACACACACGCGCACACACGCAAATACTTGGCAGTTCCCCCCCCCCAGAGTCTTAATGCACTCTTCTTTCAGGCTCTACCCTGCCATGTCAGTCACTGGGAGAGTTGCTGTTTGTTTGGCTCTCGCCCGCATGGCTGTCCTCCACTCGCATCTCTCCGTTCAAACTCCCGGGTGGCTCCGTGTCCTTCAACCTAGCTATCACCGCCATGAAATTTCCGAGTCCCGCCTTTTTGTCGTGTCAGGACTATTAAAAAACAAACAAACCAAAAACAAAACCTATTTATTTAATTTGAGTTGTGTTTTTTCTCTTCTAATTGTGCATTTAATATTAGTCACTGGCTGTATGATTTAGTTTGCCATGTTCTACATCAGAAATCATTTTCCTTTCATTAAAAACGAATATTGAAGAAAGTGAGATACGAAAAATGGACGCCGAGAATCTCGCCGGCGAGAAAAGGATCTCATTTCGTCACCCGGCCTTCGCTCCTCACGATTTGTTGACGGAATCCGCGGCGAGAGCTAGCATGTAAATCGCTAGCATCAAGGACTCGGCAGCAAATAGGATAAATGAGATTCTTCAATCAACCAATGGCGGCCATATTAGCATGCGCGCACACTCGCATAGCAACTTCGGAAGTCAATTATGGACCAGTTAAATCTATCTATATATCTTTTTTTTTTTTTTTTTTTTTTTTAAGAAGCTGTGGCGCTGATCACTGTGTAAATGAAATATGGACACCAAAAGATTTCCAGGCAGTGAGATGAGAAGAGAGATGGCAAGCAGACGGCGAGTGATAACATCAAACTGCAGGACAACTAGGACAAGGACACACTGATGAAGTGTGTGTTAGTGTCTCCGTGTGTGTGTGTGTGTGTGTGTGTGTTTGAGAGAGAGCGATGGGAGTGAGTAGAGATAGAGCTGTCGAGATCGTGATTTACCGATTGAGCGAGAGTAGGGGGACTGCTGAAAGAGAATCAATAAGAAGGAAACCATGAAGCAAAGGATAGAGAGAGACATAAATGAGGGGCAGAAAAGAAAGTGTGGGGGGGTAGGGGGGGGCGCGGCAGACGACGGTTGAGGGACGCGCGACATGCGGCAGTCGATGAAGACGAAAAAGGATAAGACTTGAAAAATAAATCTGTTGGCTTGATTGCTTTACTATAATAGTCGGGAAATTGAAACCAAATGTTCTTTCGACTTGTTATCTCAATTTGGGAAACTTTTTTTGTGGTTGTTTTGTGCCAGTGGGGGGGGGGGGGGGGCGGGGGGTCAACCTCTTTTTCACAGACCGGTTGAGCCAACTATGTGCGTTTTTTCATTGCCTTCAAATTGCCAGTTTTTAAAGCAGCGGGTAGCGACAACAAAAGATAATTACAGGATAGAGTGATTCAACGCTTTAGTCACAGATTTCTTTTTCATTGATTTCCAACGGTGCTCTTCTGCTATATAACAAATGCAAAATAAAACGCAGCAAACTACCCCCCCCCCCCCCCCAAAAAAAGGAGCAATCCGGAATAAGGTAATAATAAGTGTCGCTCTCGAGTCGACTGCGTCTAATTGACCCCGAGAGTCACTTTACGATGACGGTGAATGAATACCACTTGATTACGATCCGATTTCAAGCTTAAACTCGGTAAGGCGAGCAACAATTTTTCAGACGTGGCTTCTATTTATTTACTCGGCATTTGTTAATTTGGTGATGTTTGAGCCTTCAACAAGTCACACATGAATATGGAATTAATAAGCAGGCACGTGATGCAGAGACGCGTTGTTCCTTTTCCACTTGTGTTGTTTGCTCCTTTTTTAAATACGAGGCCGTTCCATCGTGCGACTTCTTATACGGAACCTGCGAACGCTTCCCGGGAAGCCCCGCGGGCGCCCTTTGACCATTCAAACTGCCTCTCTGATCAGGATGAAAGGCTGTTTTTTCGTGGCGCCAACATCAAACGCAAGAAGCGGTGCAGTCGCAGCCGCTCGCTGCCATCTGAGCCTTTTTTTTTTTCAAGATGGCATTAAATATACCAACATGAAAACAAACGGGTTGATAGTGGCGGGCTGTCATCCTGCACCACATAAAGCTACGTTCACACCGCAGTTGGATTCCGATTGTTTTTTTTTTTTTGTCCATATGCCAGTCCAATTTCAATTAATAATAATAATAGTAATATTAGGGGCGGCCCGGTAGTCCAGTGGATAGCACGTCGGCTTCACAGTGCAGAGGTAGCGGGTTCGATTCCAGCTCCGGCCTTCCTGTTTGGAGTTTGCATGTTCTCCCCGGGCCTGCGTGGGTTTTCTCCGGGTGCTCCGGTTTCCTCCCACATTCCAAAAACATGCGTGGCAGGCTGATTGGACTCTCTAAATTGTCCCTCGGTGTGATTGTGAGTGCGAATGGTTGTTCGTTTCTGTGTGTGCCCTGCGATTGGCTGGCAACCGATTCAGGGTGTCCCCTGCCTACTGCCCGAAGACGGCTGGGATGGGCTCCAGCACCCCCCCCCGCGACCCTAGTGAGGATCAAGCGGTTCAGAAAATGGATGGATGGATGGATAATAATATTAGGCGGTGATATGCGAGTAGGTGAGTTTTTCAAATTGCGATACACAAATTTTTCCGAGTTTCCGAGTTAGTGATTGCAGAGACACGCCCGATTGTAACGGACTCAAAAGTGAAACGCTCCGATTTGGGCTCACGTTTGCCCTTCGAAGCAGCGTAGAAGACTCCGATTTAGAAGCAATGAAACGGCGCTTGCAATTCACCTGCAGGCTTTTATTGCAAAATCTATAAACCATCACGGCAGCCGTAGTTTTTTTCCCTTTGTCTTTTACTACCTTTGTTGTCTAACAATCTCTTTATGTTCCGCTCCCGTTCCAATGGCGGCGTGATCGAAAATAAGGCGCCCTCAGGGAGACAAATTGGCTTCCTGGCTGTAAACAACACCCTTTTTTTTCAGGGTAGTTTAGCGAAACATTAATGCGCTACGGAACGAGCGCCCGGTGTATTTTGATAAAACGCGTTGACGGGAAGGCCGTTAGGGAAGACACACGTGTCCTTTCGATAAACAACGCTTGTTTTAGCGACACGCTCCGGATTTCTGCGCGTCTCCGGCACTTTAGCGTGTTTTCCGATTGGTGACGCCTTATACGTGTCGTGCGTTCTTCTCCCTTGGCCGCAGCATCCGATGCCTCTTCTTCCTCCTCGATGAGCCCGAGAGGTTTCGCGGACTTCACGTTCACCAAGGAGCCACAAGACACGGTGACGGTGCGAGGCGGCGTGCTCCGGCTCGACTGCCAGGCCCGCTCGGACGTGGCGTCGGGAACCCCGACCGTCACGTGGAGGAAAGACGGCGTGCTGCTGGGCGCCCTGGTGGACGAACGGCGGCAGGAGCTGGCCAACGGATCCTTACTGGTTCACAATATCCTGCACTCGCGGCACCACCGCCCCGATGAGGGCGAATACCAGTGCCTGTCCACCCTCGAGGGCCTCGGAAGTATCGTCAGCCGGACCGCCAGAGTCACCGTGGCTGGTAAGACGGCGCACTTTTGGGGGGGGGGGGGATGCATGATCAGATGGACTGAAAATATTTTCAGCAAGCCAATTCCTTCTGTATCGCCGGGCAGGAAAAAAAAATATTTTGGTCAAATTGGAAGAAGACAAAAAAAAAGCTGACGGAAGCAAGAGTCGGGGCCTCGTAATACATTGCAGGGCAAAATGCTAATGAGGAGAGGAGGCTTAGAAAAATTCAATTAGCGTCTGCGCGTATGCAAACAGATACAAGCGCAACATTAATTAGCGAAGCCCAACGCTCGGCAGGTGGGTGTGAACGCTGGAGATTAAAGCAGACGCGTCCGCGTTAGGCGTTGCAGTTTACTCGTGCAAAATGGATTGAAGCTTTTTCGCGGTTACGTGCCGCGAATATCCTTTTTCCTTTTCCATGACGTCAGACTCGGAAAAGGCAAAACCTCGCCCGTTGCTTCATTTTCACAGTAGCCGGCGCGCACCACGGACGACGCGCTAACATTTGGACGCTAACGCTTTCATTTTTTGACAGTATTTATGAGCATTATTTATTATTTACATTATTATTATTATTATTATTATTATTATTATTATTATTATTATATTATTAGATTTTTATACATTATTATTATTATTATATTATTTATTATTCACTATTTATTATTTACATTATTTTTATTATTATTATATTTTTATACATTATTATTATTATAATAATATTTATATTATTTATTATTTACATTATTTATGACCGTACTGATCGAGACCGGCCTTAATTAACGGCGCTTCATATAAGCCAAGCGTTAAAATAAAAAAGTCACAAACTTGGGCTCGTTTTTATTGCGACGCTGTTTTGCTTGCCTAAGATCACATCAGTTGAAAAACCAAACTTCTGATTTGTTCATGAGTTGAGCAATGGAAACATTGAAAAATTCAACAAGCAACCATATCTTTATTTATACGGTGATGCTTTGATATGCGTATCCGCGACCGTCAAGCGCGCCGCACCCACGCGGCGCACGAGAGCGCCAAATTAGCTCGAGGAAGGAGAGAGGCGATGACGGCGCTCGACATCTCTGGCATCAGATGGCACTTGCGGAGCAAACAGCGACTTGTTGACATGTTGTTCCAAAGACGCCATGAGTCAGGAGCAAGTAAGACAAAAAAAAAAAAGATCTTGGTCTGTCTCTGTGCGGCCCAGTACTGGTCCGCGGACCGCTAGTTGGGGACCGCAGCCATAAATGAATCGATAAATATTTACGCGGAGCTAATGGCGCAGAACTACGCATGACTTCTTCATTCTTGTCTCCAGGTCCGCTAAGAGTGGCGGTCCCCACCGAGTCGGTCTCCTCGTATCTGGGCGACACCGCGCTCCTGCGTTGCGAGGTCTCGGGGGAACCGACGCCCGTCATCCGCTGGCAGAAAAACCGAGACGATCTGCCGGCGACCTTTGAGCCCTCGTCTCGCCTGGCGGTGCTGCCGTCCGGTTCGCTGCAGGTCAGCCGCGTCCAGCCGCCGGACTCGGCCACGTATCGCTGTCTGGCCGACAACCCCGGCAGCACGAGGACGGGGACGGACGCCGAGCTAAGGGTGCTCCCAGGTGACCCCCCCCCGCACCCCCTTTCCGTTGATGCGCGGCAAACGCGTTGATCGACACCTCGCCGGAATGCGCGTTCGCGGGATTAGCCGCGTGCTTTTCAAGCTGCCGATTAAAAAAGGATTAAGAAAAAAAAACTCCAAAGTCAAACATAACAACATAACACACCTCGGATGATTTTTTTTTTTTCCTCATTAAAAAAAAAAAACGACTCCAAAGTCAAACATAACACACATCGGATTATTTTTTCCTCATTAAAAAAAAAAATAAATAAATTGTATAAATCCGATCCAGGGTCAAAATGTTCAATTTTTAAACCGTTTTTTTGTTTTTTTGTGAAAGCAATGAAGCAAGGTAAACAATCACAAACGTCTCCTGCCAAAGGTTTGATGAATCCAAAGGAAAATCCGAAATGTGGACACAAATACCGTCTGTCGCGCTTGGTTCTTGCCTGGGCGTTCGTTCACCTTATTCAGCTTAAGATGTCAGCGGGCACAAGACCCAACGCGGTGAGATAATTCGGCGAGATAATAAATTGAAAGTGACAAGTAAGCCGCGTGGGAGAGAGATGCCTGGCGGCCTGCTAGAATTTGCGCTTGTGGAGAAAGACGACGAGTGCGCGTTAGGTGAGCTCTCGTTGTCAAACCAAAACAATGCAGAAAGCTGGAAACGCCCGGCGTCGATGACAATACCGGCGCGCATCTCTCAGCTGCGGGATAAGAGACGGACGGGCGGGCCGGAGTGGAGGGGGGCTGGAGAAGCTGTCGAAAATTGACACGAAAAACGACTTTGGAGACTTTGGACGCCCCCCCGATGGGGCGAGTTACACTCCATAATGAAAAACGGTTGCGAGATGGAACGTTGAATACAATGTCTTTCTTTATGTGATCTTCCGATATTTTCATTCGTCTTCCCTTCGCCAATGCACTGCAACTTGTGATGGGGGGGGTTATGTTTTTTTAAAAAAATTTAATTATTGGTGTTCTATTCCGCGGCCCGGTAGTCCAGTGGTTAGCACGTGGGCTTCACAGTGCAGAGGTACCGGGTTCGATTCCAGCTCCGGCCTCCCTGTGTGGAGTTTGCATGTTCTCCCCGAGCCTGCGTGGGTTTTCTCCGGGTGCTCCGGTTTCCTCCCACATTCCAAAAACATGCGTGGCAGGCTGATTGAACGGTTGTTCGTTTCTGTGTGCCCTGCCATTGGCTGGCAACTGATTCAGGGTGTCCCCCCGCCTACTGCCCGCAGACAGCTGGGATAGGCTCCAGCACCCCCCCCCCCCCCCCCCGCGACCCGAGTCAGGATCAAGCGGTTAGGAAGATGAATGAATGAATGAATGAATAAATGTTCTATTCCTTCATATACAGTAACTGTGTTCATTTTCATGCATTGTCTCTTGCCTTTCACACAATGACAAAGCGTGACTGATTTCAACGCCCCCCTCCACCCCCCAAAAAAAGAGTCAAATCTAATGATTACATTTTGTCCTTTGCCGAGCTTGATGGGCTTTATGGTTGTTATAAGTTGTTAAATTGGCATGAAATACTGCTGACGCATTCATTTTTAGCGACGAGGTTGTGATTTCTCGCTGTTTGGTTTTACTTGCTTCCGAGCTCCCCCGTTTGCACATTCGATGAAGCCAAGAAGCACGTTTTTTTTTGGGGGGGGGGCGAAGCTTCTGATTGAAGCTCAAGGACAACGTGCAAAAACTCCGCAGAGAGTTGAAGCCGTGTACAAGGGGCAACCTATCATCCAAGCTTGATCTTTCTCCCTCTGTTTCACGCAGAGCCCGGCGTCAACCGCAACCTGCGCTTTCTCCAGCGGCCTTTGAGAGTGACCGCGCTGCTGGGAACCGATGCCGTGCTGGAATGTTCCGCCTCCGGATACCCGACTCCCAGCATTCAGTGGCGGAGAGGCGAAGAAGTCATCCAGACCTGGTACGTCTTGCGTTCGAACCCCACTCGAGCCCGACCGATATGTGGCAGAGGTTTCCAATCCGCATCTGGAAAGTCAAAACTCTGCCCACGGTTTTAGTCCCGGGGGGAGCAGGTATCCCGTGATTCAAAATGATAGAAAACCTCTGGTCCCCCCCCCCCCCGTAGGAATAAGAAGTATTCTCTGTTGGCTGGCAGCAATCTGATCATCCGGAGCGTCACCGATGACGACTCTGGCAGTTTTTCCTGCACTGCTGCCAACAAGAACCACAACATCACTGCCAGCGCAGAACTCAGCGTGCTGGGTGAGAAACCAACTTCTTCTTCTTCTTCTTCTTCTTCTTCTTCTTTCAAGAGCGACGGTGAGCCGTAGCTCGCTGACGCTATTTGATGCTCACTCCGCGAGGCGGCGAGCACCATAAGACCAGAAGGGATATAACGGATGGCACGTTACGTCCTCGAATAACCGGAGCCACCCGGCTCATTAGCTACTTCCTTTTAGAAAGCTAATGAACCCAGAAAAAAGGGCAAACGGAACAACGGCGGGGTGCTATTACTCATGCCGCCGCCCCCGTTTCTCGCCGTCCTAAAATCCGACACGTCGCGTATGTTGCGTCGATATCTCCTCCCTCACCTTCTAGGCGGTCTTTTGACAAGGATGAGCCACTCGCTCCGCAGATTGTTTACGAATCTGCCCTCGGAAATTTCAATGTGGAACGGTTTTCCTTGTGAATTGAATCACGTTGTGGTCATATTTATACATAAAAATATAAAAAGTTGCCAAGGTCTCCTGCTGCGCTGCTTGGCGGCCCGCCACCCCTACCCAGAAACTGTGGCACAGATGAGAAGACATGAAAGCAAAAAGGGGGCGTGGTTGGGCAGCTTCACAGAGCTCCTGCAGGGAAGGAGGAGGGGTGGGGGTGGGGGGGGGGGGTGCATTTCCCTCGTTGGTAAATCAGAAGGGAGGATTTTTTTTGCCTGCCCAAAAAAAAAAAAAATGTGCCAGGCCAACCAGCAGGTGGACAAAACCACTTCTGCCTTATATTTGCGTTTCTCATCCGTTCTACCGTTGGTGAGAATCAGCCGTATTTGGCACAATTTGACACTTTTTTGTTTTTTTTGATTTGTTTTTTTTTTGTTCCTGGTTTCTTCCACGCCGTCTGGGCAGACCGTAGCAATTTCTTTGGCTGCGTCTCACAGATGTTGCATTGAGAATAACGTTTGGCGCAAACAAGGATCGCCCTGTTTTCTTTTCTCCTTTGGTACCTTAAAATCGCCGCCTCGTTTCAGCCTCGGCGGCCTTTCACAACACAGCAGCCTGATTTTTTTTTTTTTTTTTTTTTTTTCATTAAATCAACCTGACGCAATCACCTTCCAGAGGAAGAACAGAACTCGATTGGACTTTTCAGTACGGCTCGGCCTGATTTACAAATCACTTTGGTTAGCGCTAGCATCCCAAAGAGCCCAAAAAGTGCTCCGAATGGACTCGGCAGACTGAACGTGAAATGGCGGAGAAAATATCTTGCCCAGCTTGTCCGAAAGCGAGCAAACGCGTGCTCATCTACTTCCAGACATCTGTTCACATTTACCATCTGTTGGAGTGGCAGACTTTCCGGATGTTTGGAAGAATGAATGCTTGGATTGTCGTTCCTTTTGCTGCCTTCTGTCTTCTTGGCCTCCCATATTTGGTCGAGATATCGTTTTTTTTTTCTGCGCGTAGATGTCGGACAGATTTGAACGGTGCCTTTAGATTTGAGATTGTTGTGGCGTTGTAGTTTCCGCAATTGGAGTGGAAAAACATTGTTGCACCTTCAAAGTGGTCCCGTATGTCTCACTCTACTGCAAGGGGGGGGTTGGTGTTGAGGGCCACATCGTCGTTTTGGTTTATCTTCAGAGGGCCGTTGCGATTCTGAAACCAAATAAAATGTGACGGCTTCATATTACATGATTTTTTTTTTTCAGTCCAGTGCAAAGTCGCCCTTTTGCTGATAGACAGGCGGGGGGGGGCTCAGGTTCCTTTATCTTTCGTTCGCTCTCGCCGACTACTTGTTGAACTCCCCCAGCCCAGTTTGGCTCCGTGTCTCTTACCGGCGTCCCATCTGTCAGCTCCCTTCCAGTCATTTGTCTGCGGCGACTTTTGCCGAAGCCGTCGCTCCCGCCAGACGGCTCCGACTGAGACCGACGGTTAAGAGCGGCCTCGGGTGTCCCATCCCAGTCGCGTGTCTCTCAGCGGGAACGAAATTAAACCGGGCCGTCAGACGCCACGGGCCTCGGAGCTTATATCACCGACGCTGCGAAAGGGCCGGCAATTGATGGCTAAGGTGCGGGTTAGCGCGGCATTTAAAGAGGCTGCTAACGAGTTGACGTTCACGGGGAGAGAAGGAAGAGTTCCGCCGAATAGCGCCCTGAGTGTCCTCTGCTCGATTCTCGGTGGGATTTTATCATTCCGCGTAAAGATAGACGCACACGTGCGGATGCTCGTTGAAATAAATGACGGCGCTGATTTCCATTTGAATGCCGAGTGGAAGTTGGCGCACAAAGAGGCGGCGTCATTGATGCTCAGATGTCATGCGTGCGCGCAAATCACAAGCGCTCCTTTTTGTTCACCCGGAGCAGAAGGTATCCAGGTGACGGCACATGTCGCCATTGTCCGGACGAGCCGGACTGGATTGTGTGTTCGTGTGTGTGTGTGTGTGTGTTGGAGGTCAGCTGGTTGCTGCTGCGTCTCATTAGCATGTGAATGGCTCCCCTCTCAGCTGTTTCCCTCAGGATGCACAAACATACAGTATTCATGTCTTGCACGTTGTCGCTAAGAAAGCCGACACGGCTTCTCCGGTGACCAGCTGATCAATGTTCAACCTGTGGTACGCCGCTTGTTAAAGTTCCAAATTGAAAGCAAAGTCTTCACTTCAAGTTTCCTTTGAAACTTGTAAAGTCATTTATTGATATGGCAGGAAATCACAAAAGAATCGCAAGCGTCCAAATGTCACTGCCGACCTCTGCGCTATTAATAATAATAATAATAATAATCTTAATAGGCGGCCCGGTAGTCCAGTGGTTAGCACGTCGGCTTCACAGTGCAGAGGTAGCGGGTTCGATTCCAGCTCCGGCCTCCCTGTGTGGAGTTTGCATGTTCTCCCCGGGCCTGCGTGGGTTTTCTCCGGGTGCTCCGGTTTCCTCCCACATTCCAAAATATGCATGGCAGACTGATTGAACACTCTAAATTGTCCCTAGGTGTGAGTGTGAGTGCGAATGGTTGTTCGTCTCTGTGTGCCTTGCGATTGGCTGGCAACCGGTGTGCCCCGCCTACTGCCCGGAGACAGCTGGGATAGGCTCCGGCACCCCCCGCGACCCTAGTGAGGATCAAGCGGTTCGGAAGATGAATGAATGAATAATCTTAATAATGCGCTGTAAGCCTCTGCTAGCAAACTTAGCATAGCATCGATAGCACTTGTACGTCGCATCTGAGAGTCGGCGACACGCAATCAGCAAAGGCCGTCTCTTCTTTCCTCATCATTGTAGATGATCAAAAGGCCGGCTGCGAATTTCACATCGCATGCTAGCTGGGCGCATCCGCCAATCGCTCTTCTGGCCTAAGCAATAATTGGGGCCAGCTTTAAGCGCCGCTCTCAAGCACCAGAGCGAGAGCCAGAGCTAATTTCGGTGGTGGGAAAAAAAGGAAGAACCGCCGCTCATCTGGGCACTGGCACGGAACTAGCGACGGCGCGAGCTAAAACGACGCTAGCTAAAACGAAATTCAATGTGCTGTCAAAATGAACACTGGTTGAGTGAATGTTTTTGTGAAATGTACAATTACTGTACACCCCCGCGTCTTTTCTGAAGGGACACTTGTCCTTTGATCTGTGGTTGCTGCGTCCGGGTGTGTCGTCGGCGGTGTCGCCGCGACAGCTCTGTGGTGAAAGGAAATCGTTCTCCCTTAATTAGAGCATCGCGACACTTCTAAAGTGACGCCCCCTAGATAATGACGAATTGATGGCAAACGCACACGTTTCGTCTTATTTCTAACTCGAGTTCCACTTGACATTTCTTGATAGTTTTGGAAAATTCAACAGGGCGCTGGAGCATAAAGGCTCTTTTTAAGGTCACGACGCGACAGTACAACGGGGGTTTAACGTGCGAGGCCGCTGCCCAAACGTTCATTTTTATTTTCAAGCTGTTCAGAAAAGGAATTGCTGGTGTGTTTTGGATCGCCGCCCTCCTGCAGAAGCGGGGGTGCACTTTGGCGCAAGGTCGCAAACGCAGGACAGACGATTTTCCTTTCGGGATTTTCTGCGAAAGAGCAAAAGTCACCGTGGGTGGAATATTTGGACAAGAAGTCTTGGGAATCTGCGATTTTTTTTTTTAATTTTTGCAAAAGTAAGCCAAACCTTTTGATTATTTTTGTCATTGGCCTCGGAACGCCGCCACGATTGTCATTCCCGCCCAATCTCTTCTTCACTGTTGAGTCGTGAACGCCGACCTTCGACGGGAGAGCCGTGCGGTCGTTGAGCTGTCGGCTCGAGTTCTTTTGTGACAACTTGTACAAATGCTCGCTGTGCCCTTGGGGGGGGGGGGGGGGGTAATCATTCTCGGCCGGCCGCTCCTGGGAAGGTTGACGCATTATTTCATGTTCTCTCTTCCATCATAAAAACGCCCAATCCAGCCCCAACTCGTTTTCTAGGTGATTTTTATTTGATTTTTGTTTTTTTCTTCAGATTAGCTCATGCGTAATCCTGAGGTGAATTAAAAAAAAAAAAAAAGGTGGTCACATGAGACACAGACTGACATGCATAGTGGTGATGACGTGCTACAAAAGTAAGCAGAAGGCTATTCGGGGGTTTGGCTATTCTCCCGTTACTTATTTGTTTGTTTCCTTCGGCAGTTCCGCCCCAATTCCTCAACTATCCGACCAACACGTACGCCTCGGAATCCACTGACATCGAGTTGGAGTGCGCCGTGACGGGAAACCCGCCGCCGACCATACGCTGGATGAAGAACGGGGAGGAGGTTATCCCCAGTGACTATTTCCAAATCGTGGTGAGCCCAAAGTAGCGCAGAGAAAAAAGCAAAACAAAAACAAAAACAAAAGCAAAAACACATATACTGCAGAATTTTTCTATTTTTTTACGATTAAAAGAGTAACAGCATTTCTCTTCAAAACACTGAAGCGAATAAAGATTTTGAGGCCAAAATAGTTTGTTCCACTTTGTGCTCCAGAGCTGATTTATGAAGACATCACCTTAATGATCCTGAAAAATGGCCACGTACTCCGGTTTGTTTTTTTCTTTTTTGGTAGCGTTGTAGGAGCACTTGAAGGCAGCAGCAGCTACCTCAAGAAGGAAGGATGCAAGGAAGTAGTCACCTATCATTTAAATCTGGAAAAAAAGATATTTACAGTATATATATATATATATTTACTCATACTTGGTAATTCCACATCACACACATTGACGCCATCATCGCCCGCTAATTGTTCACAAGCTCCCTGGGCTCATGACATTGTTGTCTGTTTTTTTTTTTTTTTTTTTTTTTGCGATTTAGGATGGCAGCAACCTGCAGATTCTCGGTTTGGTCAAGTCGGATGAAGGATTTTATCAGTGCGTGGCAGAGAACATTGCCGGCAGCTCGCAGGCCATGGCTCAACTGCTGCTCCGAGAGCCAGGTAGGAAGTGTGTGTGTGTGTGTGTGTGTACGTGTTACCCGGACCCCACAAATACAGTCTTACAGGAATGTGTGTGTGTGTGTGTGTGTGCGCGTGCGCATCCCACGACCAGAGCTGCGTTTTGACACGCCTCAACCATGAGTCACCTCCCATTGCCGGCTCCAAACCGTTTCTTCATCAATGTGTCCAAATCCATTTGGATTGCGGCTTTCTTCGCTAGCGTGCGTCGGCCTGCTTGCGCCTTTTATGTTTGATGATTTATTTAGTCCGTTATTTTATCACCTATTTACGAAAAAGACGAACGCCTCGTGGGGCTAAACATGTTTTCTTTTGTATTCATAAATCAACTCATATCAGCCTCATTTTCAATCGTCCCATCGGATGGAGCTGTCAAATCCAGCTGCCGAAAGTCTCTTAAAATGAACTTTTACGAATCTGCGACCAAAGTAATATTTCACCTTAAATAGTCATCTATTTGTATATTTCTATCCCGTGTATTCTTTCATTCTTTCTTCCTTTCTTCATCTCATAACTCTCCAGTGTTTTGCTGTCCCCCCCCCTCTACCCCCTGAGCCAGTGACACAGATGGCAATATATAAGCGTACACACACACACACACACACACGCAGGGAAACACGAGGAGGGTCAGATGGATGTCGTTGTGGCTTGGTTCTTATCGCCACGGGAACGGCACCTCCCAGCAGTCCGCCCAGCGCCCCCAATCAAGGTTCCCGTGAGAAATCAGCGTGTTTCTGTGTCTTTGTGTGAATGTCGGCATTGCACCTTGTTACCCTTGACAACCGCAGGTCACTTGATCCTTTGAGTGGCTCTCGAGACCGACCGACAGACCGACCGACAGACCGACAGGTGCATGCATGCAAACGGCCGCAGTTTATTGACTTCGCATCCTCCGACGTGCCACCGCTGGCATATTCTTTCTTCGGCCGTTATGCCGTGACTACAAACATCAATGAAATGATTTCAAACGCGGCGTCGGGCTAGCTACGCTAACTTTGTAACAGTAGCCAGCCGGGGCATTCATCCTTTTTTTCATTCATCCTCCGAACCACTTGATCCTCACTCGGGGTGCTGGAGCCTATCCCAGCTGTCTCCGGGCAGTAGGCGGGGGACACCCTGAATCGGTTGCCAGCCAATCGCAGGGCACACAGAGACAAACAACCAACCGCGCTCACACTCACACCTAGGGACAATTTAGAGTGTTCAATCAGCCTGCCACGCATATTTTTGGAATGTGGGGGGGAAACCGGAGCACCCGGAGAAAACCCACGCAGGCCCGGGGAGAACATGCAAACTCCACACAGGGAGGCCGGAGCTGGAATCGAACCCGGTACCTCTGCACTGTGAAGCCCACGTGCTAACCACTGGACTACCGGGCCGCCCAGCCGGGGCAGCGCATAGAAAATGAAAACCCCGATGGCTGGACTCAAACGCGTGGCTTTTGGAAAACGACGAGAGGCGAGGGGATGGATGCAAAGAGCGAGAAAGGGAGGGAAGAGTGAAAAGGAGAAATGAATGAGAGACAGAAACAGGGGGGGACAGGGGGGGGGGGGGTCAAGCGAAGGGCAGCCCGAGTTGGAGAGCAAGATGAGAAAGTGTGTCAGCCATGACAGATTTGTATTCCACTGTTAGTAGCTGACCTGAGTAAACCCGCCGCGCGCACGCACACACACACACACACACACACACACACACTTTATCTCTCACACACAGAGAAATGCTTTTACTCTGTCACCCTAAATGCACGGACACGCAGTCCATGCACGTACACATTCCAATCTGCAACAGGAGTGTGTGTGTGTGTGTTTGTGTGTGTACTCTGCAAGGGGATGGCATATATGGGGGGGGGGCGTGGGCCCTCTGTCTGTTACCATGGTGACAATAGACCCTCTGGTCTTCATTTTAGTGCGTGTAAGTAGTGATACATATGAAGTGTTTGCCTGACATTGCCAGAATGAAGACTTCTTGATTCCCTGACTTGGTGTGTGTGCGTGTGTGTGTGTGTGTGTGTGTGTGCGTGTGTGCATGTGTGTGTGTGTGCGTGCGCTGTCCAAATAGGACTGCAGTGAAAGTCCAACTATTTGCAAAGACTACAAGAAGCCCGCCTTAAAATGTGGCGCCGCCCGCATGGCCCGCCCAGTGTCTTTTCGATCCGCCCGAAGCGGCGGTCACTCGGCGACACCCGCAAAAGGGCTTCAAAGCACCCGCATACGACAAACGTCATGAAATTCCAAAATTCTGCTGAACAATTGATGACCAAAGATTGTTTGTGTTGTCGTTTGGACACCCGAGTTTTTCAATCCCGCGGTGACTCATCCTTCCCTCATCAACCGACCTCTCCTTCTATCAACGGAATCGCCATTTTTTGTTTCTTATCGGACCAGGCCGCTTCGCTGGAGCGTTACGTTCCGATCGTTGGTGTACTGCAGGGGGGGGGGACCCCAAAATGGGAGTGTGTGGACGAAGGGAAATATTCACCTTTGCTTTTATCGATTGTCGAAAATAGAAGGTCATTTGTATGGTGTGTGTGTGTGTGCGTACTTGAAAATCAATCAGGTAGAGGTTGGGGGGGGGGGAGTTTGTACCTTACTGCCTCCACCAGCGTGTTGTCACCGTGCTGTGTGTGTGTGTGTGTCACTTGCAACATTGATCTCCTTTGTGATGAAACACCTGCCCGTTCATTCCCTTCCATCACTCATCACGGGAAGGAAGACCGCATGTTGAGTGTTTGTGTATGCATGACAAAGTTATTGACTGACTCGCGTCCTTCACGCTGAGCCCCCCACTCTTAGAAATGTGCTGAAAAAAAAAAAAAAAAAAAACGACAATGGTGTCCTCAACTATTTGCCTCCGCACCTTTCACAGCCGATGAAATGAACTCGGCAGTACAAATAATACATAATTGCTTTCTTGACTTTAGCGTGCGCCAAAAAGTAGACGGATTTCAACGCGGCCTCTTCCGTTTTTTCTTCGCCCCCCCCCCCCCACCCCAAACAAAAACGTTTAGACACCCCTGCTGCAGTCAATGGCACGGTTCCACCTCCATGAATCGCGACGTAGCTTGCCGACAGCCAAACAAATAAACATATCGGTTAGCGTCCGGCAACATTTCACGCGGTTCCTTCCGGAATTTCTTCCCCCCCTACACACGTTGACCGGCGCACGGCATTTAAGAGGGTGTCACGGCTACTTGACTCGGGCAGCCGGCTCCTAATTGTTCATGATGAGCTAACGCCAGCCGTGTGCGAATATGGAGTCAACGCGGGCGAACGAGCGGCGAGGAGATATTGGCAATCACTTTTTGATTCGTGTGAACGTTAAGGGAGCAACTCTGCCAGGATTCCACAGCCCATAATAAGCTCACATTGTGTTCTCGGTTGTCATAGCGACATCACGGAAACCTGGGACATCATCTTTAATGTAGTGCAGATGGAGGACATTTCAACGATTGGCGTTTTTTTTTAGATGAGGAAAGAGTATTTTGCTGGATTGGCACTCAGGGGGGTGGGGGGGGGCAGCGCAAACCTTTGCCAAAACGAAACGCTCCTAATTTGGATTGGCACCAAATAGTCTTGCCTTCATAAAGAACGACATCATCCTGCACAAAGACCAACATTTTGTCGATATGATTCATATTGTTGCAATGTTACAGGGAAATGCTGTGCAATTCTAGCGAAATTAGAAAGGGGGGGGGGGCATGCTGGATACATGGCCTCCTCCAGACAAGCACAAACTGCATTTTTTTTCTTTAGTGGGGGTGACATAAGGTGTATTTTTTTTTTAAAAAACAATGACGGCTGCATTTCTTTGGTTTGTTTTTCTTCATTATTTGGATGGTTGGGGGCGGGGCTTGAAAAAAAAAATCATTCCAATTGAAAAAATGAAAAATGTTTTAAATGACTAGAGTTACTAAAATCACTCATTCCAAATTAAAAAAGAAGAACGTAAACTAGAAAAAAGAAAAACCAGCAGACAGACCAACGACCACCCGGCAAAAAAAAAAAAAAACGCTTGCGGAATTTAACCAGAATGTCGGTTTGCGCGTTTGTGTGTCAGAGTGTGTAGTGAGCGCGCTTTTAACGGCAGCTGGCTGAAATGAGCCCTGAAATTGAGTGCGGGAGGAGAAAAAGAGAAGTATGAATTTGGAAGCAGGGTGAAGTTGGAGAGCCGACGAGCACGGCGGCCGCTTCTGCATAAACAGACGACAGCTGCGCAGCCGGATGAGGAAGCCATCTTGGATAATATTCAGTGACTAGCGTCCTACGCCAGATTTTGCTCGTTTGCAGACCATTTTCAAAATGAGATCAATTGTTTGCCGGCTGAGGAATACAATTTTCATTGTCGCATTTCGTTCTTTATGTATATATATTTTTCCGTTCTTTTTAAAGTTGCATCAGTCCGTTGCGTTGATTCTGTTTTTTTTTTCTTAAATGACAAATAAATGGAAACAAAGTCTCACTTTTTGGCAGTGGAAACAAGAGTTCCCAAAAGAACGCGGGGGCAGCCGAAACAATATAAATGCAGAGTAGCTTTTGTAGCAAAGCAACATATTGATGGCAAAACACACGTTTATTTTTTGCGCGTGCACGTTGAGTGCATCTGATTTGGATTCAGACAGACAGACGGCGGTGTTGCCTTAACCTTCATTGAGACTTTTCTCCCGCTCTTCTTCTGTTGACTGTTATTTGGCTGACTCATCCATTCCTGGCCGAGACGCTACTCAGAGCCCCCTTTTGCTTTCTGGCGAGCAGGAAAAAAAAATCCCCCCCCCTCCTCCCCTGGCCCTCACACACACCGCCATCTCTTCTCATGGAGCTTTCATGTCCCTTTTTTGTTGTTGTTGTGTTATGGAAACGAAATTGTTCTTTTTTGACCGACGCCCAATCACCTTCACCACCTTCATCGACTTTCATGACATTTTCTTACATTTGCTTTTTTTTTTTTTTTACCGTGTGGGTCGCCTCATCCTCGCGCGTGCGCTTCGAGGTGTCACGGCACCGATGCAATTAAGCAACACGTACTTTGATCCCGGGGAGCCAATTGGATTTCAATCAGTTAATGAAAGAGAAATTCCAAAGAGATTCGCAGTCCCTGGGATGTTTCATGTCAGGTTTATCTTGAAATGCTTCATTTGGTTTGCGCCCCCCCTCCCCCCACCCCCAAATAATTACCCATCTATTTTTTTTATACCGCTTATTCTCATTGGGGGTCACAGGAAAGTTGGAGACTATCCCACTTGGCTTTGAATATGAAACGGCGTATCAAAGGGCACATGTGGGGGAAAAAAAACAACATCACCATTTTAAAAGAGAGAGAGAGAGAGAGATGTCTATAATTAAAAATGAGTACAAATGTCATTTCGCAGTCATATTGATATCGCTACATTCAACAAGCATATCACGTTGTTTTAATGTTGTCTAATATCTTGCGGCCGTAATGTAGAACCGAAGGGAATTGCAAGCCACGCATCAAAAGATGCTGCTCATTGTTGTCACTTGTGCGTGTGTGTGCGTGTGTGTGTGTGTGTGCACTTTGTTGCATTCATTTCGCAGCATGCGCGCATGCTAAATGCGAGCGCCTCATCGTCAGACGTGGGTGATATCGAATGCATTGAAAAGGATTTTGGATGTTTAAGACAGCCAATGAAAACCCCCAGCCCCTTGATTTTTGTCGCGCCATTTTTTGCCTATTTGAGTTTATTTTTTTTGAGGCATTGATAGGAAATGAGCTGCCCCCCCCCCCCCCATTAAGTGACAAATCTTCTCGGATGAATTTGTTTTCTGTGTATTTTGACTTGAAAATGTTGAATATCTTTGAATTAGCTCCTGTGTGTGTGTGTGTTTGTGTGTGTATATGCAAGAATCAATTTTTTCTTGTCTGGGATCTTCTTTACCATTCTTCTTCTTCCTCCTTTTTCTTCCTTCTTGTCTTTTATGTTCCTGATTTGTTCCTCTCATCCATTTTTTTGTCCTTTTGCTTTTTGCCTCGCCACCTCCTCTCCTCCATTTCCCTCTGTGGTCCTCTCCCTCCCTCCGCATCTCGTCCCCCCCCCCCCCCCCCACACTCAACCCTGGACCAACCGTTGACAGAAGCCACCCCCGCTCAGTCTCGACCCGTCCACACACCTCCTCCTCCTCCTCCCCGCCCGCCTCCTGCTCCGCCCGCTCCTTCCGGCACCCCTTTGACTTACTCCTCCTCCTCTGATCCCCCACCAGTGTCCCCCAGCCCAGGCGTCGCCCTCCCCTCCGCCCCCCGCGACCTGGTCCCTGTCCTAGTGTCCAGCCGATTTGTCCGACTCAGCTGGCGGCCCCCGCAGGACACGGGAGGATCTATACAGACTTACGGTGTTTATTACTCCCAAGATGGCATTGAAAGGTAAACCCAACTTGAGTTGATTCCGTTTTTCGGCGCTTCTCCCAAAAGGCCCATTTCTCGAAAATATTCACAAATCTGTGTTAGGAGAGCTGGCGGATGATGCGGATTGTCCGTATTACGCGTTACGGAAACCGCTGACTGCCAATTTGGTACCGCTTGAATGCTGCCCGGTAGTCCAGTGGTTAGCACGTCGGCTTCACAGTGCAGAGGTACCGGGTTCGATTCCAGCTCCGGCCTCCCTGTGTGGAGTTTGCATGTTCTCCCCCAGGCCTGCGTGGGTTTTCTCCGGGTGCTCCGGTTTCCTCCCACATTCCAAAAACATGCGTGGCAGGCTGATTGGACGCTCTAAATTGTCCCTAGGTGTGATTGTGAGCGTGGATGGTTGTTCGTCTCTGTGTGCCCTGCGATTGGCTGGCAACCGATTCAGGGTGTCCCCCGCCTACTGCCCGGAAACGGCTGGGATGGGCTCCAGCACCCCCCGCGACCCTAGTGAGGATCAAGCGGCTCGGAAGATGAATGAATGAATGAATGAATGAATGAATGAATGCTGATTGTTCCCAATATTTAAAAATACAAATAAAAATTCCGGGGCTAATATTAGCGCTGGCGCTATCTCGGGTCACGAAGAGGCTGGCCAATATGTATTTCATCATTCAATGTGATGAAATGAACACTCGTTTGATTGTTTACATATGAATTTAAAAAAAAACACGCATTTAATTGAACATTTGGCCAACTTCCCACAGTTTTGATTTGATTTGGCTTTTGCTAGCATGCCTGCGACTCCATTAAGGCACGACGGGATGATTTTGGCGCCGAACAACTCGCGAGCCCTTAACCATCAGAATGAACAAATTGCTCGGCGGGCCCCGTCGTGAGTAACCTCTGACTGACATCAAGCCATTTGGGCTTGCAAATTTTCCATTTTCACCCCCCGGTAAATGGAATGAAAAAGGACGTCGAATCCTCCGAAGCTGCGTCCATCCGGTCCGGGCACAGAATGGTCGCTCTCGCGCCATTATACTTTGCCCGTGATGTAAAGAGCGCGACGACATCATGCTTATGTTGCCCTAGACGAAAGTAAATCCGTTGTCTTAATTTGCCAAGGGCGGCGCTATCAATACTGCGCTCAGATGATTTCACCCCGGGGGCCCATTTCAAGGCCGTGTGTGTTCACAAAGAGCCATAAAGAGAGGCTGGCGCCGGAGGAGAACTTAACGGCTTCGATTAATTGGCCGCTAAGAAAATGCGGACGGCAAATGAAAAGGTAATCAAAGTTTTAGCATCGGCGGTTACGCCTTCCCGCTTTCGAGTTGCCGGTCGGCGATTTAAGCACGGCCGCACGAACTTTGCGCGCGACTCAATGCTTTCACATGCAGGCTTTGAAGCTTCGTTAAGCCTTTGAGTTCCCCCCCATGAAACGATTCGCGGTGTCCGTGCAACGACGCAGCGCCGAGTCGCGGCCGGTCATGAGCAAAACGACGCCTTTTATGTCTTTTGGTTGATCTTCACACAGTATTTGGCGAGTCTCGAAGGAGAGCACGTCACCGAGTTGGTTGCTGCCGGCGCCATTTTTTTTTCACGTTGATCCTCGGAACACTCGGCGCATTGTTGCCAGCTGTAGGAAAGCGGCGGGCAGAGAAGAATCTGCCATTCAAAGAAGAATTTTGGCTTCCTAGTGTCTCCTCACTTGCTTCCATATGAACGAATTTGAATCTCGATTTCGATCTTTGCGTTGTGCCCCAGGGAGAGGTCGGTCAACGTTTCGGAGCCCGAGTCGTTGGAGCTGATGGTTTCCAACCTGAAGCCGGAGGCGAGTTATAGCTTCCGAGTCATCGCTTACAATGAGGTTGGACCGGGAGAAAGCTCCGCCCCCTTGAGGATCACCACCAAACCAGACCGTAAGTTCATTGAACTCTCGATCCGATAAATGCTGTACAGATGTAATACGCAGACTCCCGACATTTGGACTTGTCAATCACAACTCTAGACGGGCTCTTTGGTAATTGTGTATAGGGAGGGGGGGGGGGGCTAAATCGAGATTCCACAGCATTCGAATGGATTCCAAATTCTTCTTGAAGCGTTTTTTTTATGTTTTGCAACAAGCTTGTCTGAATGCGCCACACCCACACCGGCGCAAACGTAACGTGTGCTGTATATCAAATCAAAGCTGCGTCCCTCTTCGCTGTGTTTTGTTTCTACAGTCCAGGTCCCCAGTAGGATAGACTCACTACGGGCCCAAGCTCTGTCACCAACCTCCATCCAGGTAAATTGGGACCCCCCCGGTGCTCCAAATGGACCAATCTTGGGATACAGAGTTCTCTGGACAGAGAGCCTCTCAAGCAAGGAGCAGGTCAGCACGCTTCTACCTTGTGAAATCGCTTCCCCCCCCAAACCCCCCCCACAACCCCAAAAAAAGGCCAAATCGAATTCCTCGTATGCGTTGTGTTCAGAGCGTCGATGTCAACGGATTGAACTACAAGATGGAGGGACTCAATAAATTCACACAGTACACCGTTTCCGTTTTGGCCGTCAACCGCTTTGGAGGTGGCACTCCCTCAGAGGATATCGTCGTCACCACCCAATCCGATGGTGAGTCTTTTTTTTATTGGATTCTTTTTTTTTTCATCTATTCTTGTCGATTGACTGCATTTCTCATTAAAATCTTTGAACGAAGCAACCCGTGTTGGATTTCAAGTCTGAGAATTTCTGCCATTGAAAGCTCTCAAGCCGCGTTGAGCTTCGGCTATCGGTTGGAGGCATCTTCAGATGAAGCCTCGCGGTTGACGGCTTATTTGCCGGGTGCGCGTGCGTTCGCGGGTGCGCCAACTTGAATCTTGCGCTCTTCTGCTGTCAGTCGTTTCACCGGGGACCCGCCATTTTTAATTAATCGTTTCTCAGTGTGACACTCTCATCAAGTTCACACACAAACGCACGCGTGCACACTTCTCGTCTCCTCTTTATATGCAAATAATACGTCCTGGCGTTATTTTTTGCCAACTGGGATTTGAAGTCCGTCATCTTTTGACTATTTCAATGGCGCCAAACTTATCAAATAAAAATACGGTGCCGATAGAATAAACTGTTTTACAATGCTTGACAAAAATAATCTGCCATTTAAGCCTGCGCGCCTTACGCCAGATTTGCAGTATTTATTTTTTCAATCGACCGCTCATGGGAATTTGTTTCTAATAATACGGTGCGCCTAATTGTCCGTAAAATATCCATCCATCCATTTTCCGAGAACCCACGCGAGAACACGCAAAGTCCACACAGGAAGGCCGCAGCCGGGAGCGACCTCTGCACTGTGAGGTTGACGCGCTAACCACTGGATCACCACTGGGGGCGCTGTCCGTAAAATACTTTATCGTTGTTTTTGTCCTTGGTTGGCAATGAACTCAAATAAAATCGCATGGCGTAAGGCGCTTACGTTTTGCCGTAAATTCAAGTCAAATGATATTGTGCTTCGCTCTTTTGTAATTGCTCTGAGGAGAATATTTACCCGGATATAAATCTGTAGACCTAAGTGGTGGCCCGTAAGGTAACGTCGTCGTAAATAACCTCGCACGCGTAGCCGGTGAACGATAATGGAGTCATCTGTCCAGCCGCAGCGGCGCGACACAAATGATCTGACACTAAGCGAGCGCCGATACGCGGGCGGGCGGGCGGGCGGGCGGCGCTTGTATTGTGCATCTCCCCATCTGCGGCTGTGCGATAACCGCGACTCGTGGCCCGATGACTTTCCCCTCACGCTCAAGCGCACGCCATGAGCGGCTGAATCAATAGATAAAGCTGCGGACGGTGAATCGGCTAGGTGGTACGACGGCGTTCGTTCAAAGCGTTCGTCCGTCTTCATCTGCTTATGAAGAGGTCGCGGGGGCAGGCGGAGAGACCTACATAAAGCGCTTTCGGAGAGAGACTAAGATCGCCATCTTTTTATGAAGATCCCCAAATTGCCTGCTCGCTAACATGTAGCGCACGCGCCTCGGATCCAGAGAAGACTCACGCATTCATTCATTCATTCATCTTCCTAACCGCTTGATCCTGACTAGGGTCGCGGGGGGTGCCGGAGCCTATCCCAGCCGTCTCCGGGCAGTAGGCGGGGGACACCCTGAATCGGTTGCCAGCCAATCGCAGGGCACACAGAGACGAACAACCATTCGCACTCACACCTAGGGACAATTTAGAGTGTTCAATCAGCCTGCCACGCATGTTTTTGGAATGTGGGAGGAAACCGGAGCACCCGGAGAAAACCCACGCAGGCCCGGGGAGAACACTCCACACAGGGAGGCCGGAGCTGGAATCGAACCCGGTACCTCTGCACTGTGAAGCCAACGTGCTAACCACTGGACTACCGGGCCGCCCAAGACTCACGCAAGTGCGGGGAAAAACATCCATATAAGGAAGTTCTACTTCGAAGAAAATCCTTTCACGTAGGCAATCTCATTTTCGAGGAATTTATAAAAATGGCCAAAATCAATGACTCATTCTAATCTCGGTTGCGTCGGCGGCGTCCAGGAAGTAAACATGGCTCAGCATCGCTCCGCACCCACTCATCGCCATTCTAGTCACAGCGGCAGTGTTGCCGCGCAGCGCCTCGCCTCGCCGCGCCGCGCCGCAGTGGACTCCTAATTGGACTCCGACTTGCAGCCTTTGACATTAGAGGCCGGCCACATTGCGACGGGGCCGATGGAGCCATTAGCCGAAGTAGCGAGCCGCTATCCCGCTTAAAGGTGTTTCATCTTACTGTGCTAGCTGCCGGACTCGCTCGGAGCCTTCAACCCGACTGGTATGCGGGTCGCGGCGCGTCGCCACGCCGGATGCGAGAGCTCCTCGCATTGCCGCCCTTTTGCCTTTTTGAAGAGATTCGATTTGCTCCGTGTTGAATTTGCGATACAAACGCATGACGTCACGCGAGAGTTTTGGACCAGCGTCAGCGTTGAGGCTTTTGAACGGGGCTCCGAGTGAAATAAATAAAGCGATAAAATGGTCGGCGAGTACGATTTGACATTTGGTAAAAGATCTCGCTCGTGGTGAAATGGATGTCAGCTTGCACCGCGCGAGTGCACACTTGTAAAGCGGCACTCCTCCGAGGCTTGGCTACGGATCACCGCCGTGAAGAATGCGCCTTCACAGATGTGGTCGGAACTTTTTGGGGACTCCAATATTATTTTTATCATTCATATTCATTCATTCATCTTCCGAACCGCTTGATCCTCACTGGGGTCGCGGGGGGTGCTGGAGCCTATCCCAGCTGTCTTCGGGCAGTAGGCGGGGGACAAAATCTGAATCGGTTGCCAGCCAATCGCAGGACACACATAGACGAGCAACCAACCACGCTCACACTCACACCTAGGGACAATTTCGAGTGTTCAATCAGCCTGCCACGCATGTTTTTGCAATGAGGGAGGAAACCGGAGCACCCGGAGAAAACCCACGCAGGCCCGGGGAGAACATGCAAACTCCACACAGGGAGGCCGGAGCTGGAATCGAACCCGGTACCTCCGCACTGTGAAGCCCAAGTGCTAACCACTGGACTACTGGGCCGCTCATTAATATTATATTATTATTATTATATTAATATTATTAATATCAACAATTAATAATATTAATAATTAATAAATTAGTATTATAATTAATAATATTAATATTATTAATATTAATAATTAATAATATTATTATTATTATTATCATCCTTATTTTTAATGAGGAGGTTAACACCGCATGTATTTTTGTTTTTGTTTTTTTTCTTTCCTATGCAGTTCCCGGCGCTCCTCCCCAGAACATCACCTTAGAGGTTGTGCTTTCCAGGGTAAGATTTCCGAACATTTCGATTTCAAAAAGTGTTGTTTTTTAAGGATGTTGCTAGTATGTGTTCTTTCCCTTTGATTCTTCAACGTCGACATGCACACGAGCCATAAAAATTAAAGTTTGTGTACCTCTGACGTGGGAATTCATAACAAATGGGTCACGGAAATATTTTGTGTGCTAAACCCGATCATTTGTGCGTTCTTCCACGCGTCACAATTATAATTCTTCCCCATATGTCCGACGCAATTTGGTACGCGACTTTGAGCCCACATGAACTTTTAATGGAGTTTGATGTAAACAAGGCAAACGATGACTCTGTGATTGATTATTTCCATTCTGACGTGTACGCGGGTGACATTGCCATCAGTCAAGTGTTTCCCTCTTGTGAAGCGGCTTCGTTTTCCACCGCGCTCTGCAAATGCAGCAAACGGAGGCTTTCAAATATGAAATCTTGAAAATGTTCTTCCGGAGGAAATAGTACCCCGGAACCCTCAAGAGCCTGATTGTAATTCTTGAGCGTTTGTGCCTTTTAGACTCTTCTTTTTTTTTGGGGTGGGGGGGGGAACAGCGTTCTATTTCATCTGTGCACGGCAGCATCGGCGAGTCCGAAAAATGATTCCAAATATAACGTGGCCGGCTCATAATTCACGTCCACGAACGGGAGGTTGAGACGGTCTGCGGAGAGCTGACCTCATTTACTTTCCGTCTGCTTACGTTCCTGCATGTGATTGATATTTCCCTGCTCCAAAGCCTTGATGGATGCGTGATGTCGCAGCTCCGGTTGGATGTCGAGAAAGAGGGAGTCGGCTTTTCTTTCCCAGTAGAGATCACCGGAAACCAGACGATTGTTTGATTTAAGTCCTAATCGTTCAAACCGTAGCTTCTTGTCCACTATCGCTGCGTAACATGTTTTCTCATTTGTTTTGATGGATTTCTTGATGTTATTCATTCTTCTCACGTCTAAGACCTTTTTTTTTTTTTTTTTTTTTTTTCCTGATTGTGTTTCCATAAATCCTATTCGGAGCGCCGGTGCTTTCCTGGAACGGTCATGGCCGCCTCTTCTTTCAGTCCAGAGTGTCCCAGCTGGCCCGGCTGCATTTGAGTCGCAAGCATCTCCGCTCATGCATGAGGGCCGATTTCGAAATAGGAAGCCAAATGAAAAGGGGGATTTGCGCACCTGCCCCCCCCCCCCCCCTGCCTTAATAACGTACATGCACACGACGTGCACCGAATTGTGTCTGTGTTTGTCTGGAGGCTGAGCAGATGTCGCCATCGTGTTGACAGAACAAACGTCGGGCGCATCCAAAGTAATGAGATGCTTCGAAGTGCTTGCGAGTGCACAACCCCTTTTGGAGCACGTCGGAGTAGATTCGCAGCGTAGCTTCGGACGAATTCGTAAGTGGCACTTGAGCTCTGGACAAATAGATCGAGATGAACGAAAAATGCAGCAAAGATGGTCGGACTCTTGGACTTATCCAGCAGGCTCGGTCAGTTGTTAGCAAAGTTTGAATCCCCCCTGCCGTTTAGGAGGCGGCGGCCCGATCAAAGCAGCTTTTGGGAAATCAATTTCAAATCTGGCATTTCTAGAAATTCCCTCTCCGCTTGCTCGGCGGAGCGTTGCTGTCGTGGCATGCTTGGGTGAATACGACCCTCGGCGGGCCTTTCCTTTGAATTCTGTTGGGAGTTCAGACGTTTTTATTTCGCCGGACTTTTGGATGGTCGGGATCAGGGACGGGATTGTGGAAACATCCGTTACGCCGTGAACGGATCGCTTCACTTCAACTTTTATGACCCAAGCGAAATGGGAATAATCGCTTCGCCGTCGACTCTCGGAGAAACTCGGACCCATTCAAGTCGTAACTAATGCAACCGCAAATCATTCCGCTGAAATGACTTTTACGTTCCCTTTTCACGACGGGCGGGCCTCTCCCAAACAACGGTCCGCAAATCTCCAGCGATCGTTCTTCTTTGATGAATAAGATTTTTATTTTTTTTTAAATGCTATAACGGGATAATGGCCAATACGAATAAATGTTTTCTCATCTACACGTATGACGTGTTCATGCTTTTACATCTCTAACCGTTCCAACGGTATTCTACCCCGTCGTTGGCGGCCATTTTATTGGAAACGACCGTGATAACGTACGGATTCGTGATGTCCCTCGAGGTACGTTGTAATAGGTGGCACGGCGCGAGCAATTATTAATAGGCTGTGATGCCTTGCCCAAGAATGATTAAGCGCTTGTCATGCTCGGTGGAGCGGTTGAATGTCGAACACGCAGGGCAGCGCGCTGGCCAGCGCGACCGTGGATTCCTCCCGCACTTCATCAACATGTATGGGATTACGCTGAATACAAATGCTTAAAAATTTATGAAATGATGTGGAAAAACAATTGTAAATAACACTGCGACCTAATCCATATTTGTTTGTGGTTTTTTCTGCTTTCTACCCACAATTTTGCTGCTGTAGACTGTAAATTTCCCCCAGTGTGGGACAAATAAAGGATATCTTATCGGGTCAGTAAAACAACCCAATAAGTTGGATGTAATGTTAATGACAACGCACGGGAAACGGTGGACGACGTAAAGCGTATGTATTTGTTATTCAAGTGCGCGCGTGCTCTCTTCTGCGTCAAGACGTCGCCTTGGTTTTATGAAAATAATGGCCTTGTTGCATCATCCTCACCAAAGTAGATCTTTGAAAAAAAACTCATAAAACATGCATCTTTACGGCTAACCTCATGAATGCACAATGGCGCTGCAAAATGTCCGCCGAGCATGCGATCACCATCCATTTGCTGTCCGGAGGCGCGCACGCCCACGCAGACACACACACACAAACACACAAACACGCACACACACACAGACCGGTTTATGTGTTTTGTGGGGACCACTTTTCGTTGCTATTTTACACGCCCACGCAGACACACACACACACACACACACTCACACACATACACACACACTTGGTGCGATTGCAGCTTTTGCCCGGAGGCCGTGAACAAACAATCACCAGATTGAATTCTGAGTGTTTATTCACCTGACTCTGTGTGTGTGTGTGTGTGTGTGTGTGTGTGTGAGTGTGAAAGTGTGCTCATAAGGCACACAGTTGGTTGTTTGTGTTTTGTATAGCATTCTCAGTGCCAGTCTGCATACTGAAACCCAAAGCGAATTAATTCCACTTCCTGTTTAAAGTTTGGTTGTTTTCAGAATGGAGGTATTCCCTTCAAATCAAGCACCCATTTTTTTTTTTTTCTGGAGCAGGTTTGCTTGTGTTCAACATGACATGTCATCGCAAAGAGTCCACATAACCGACCTGACCCAATGCAGTTTGGCATCTAACGACAAGTGCAAAAAGAGCAACGACAAAAAAAAAAAAAAAAATCGCAATGATGAGTAAGCGTGCGTGTCTATTCTGGCGTCCTTGCGGTCAGGCGTTTTTTATGCATGGGAGGCGCTCTGTAAATCGAGTCCGTCTGAGCGAGGGAGGTCGATTTCGGGCTTTTTGTTTTCCCATTAAAATGTGTCGTTATTTAATCCAGTCCCCCGTCTCGTTTATCAGCGGGAGAGACGAGAAGCGACCAAAACAAAGTCGTTAACATATGGCGGGGTTTTCATGTTGACGCTTGCTATTGGGAGTCGCGAGCAACTAAAATAGGGGTGGGGGGTGGGGGGGGGCGGGCGGTAAATGCTCTTCATTTCAAGTCATCTTTATCTTTAATGAGTAGGGTATAATTGAGACGAAATAGGTCAGATAGCCACGGGGAGAGATTAAAGGACTGGATCATTTATATGCGAATCGGGAGACAAAGTCTGTGCTTTGGGATTTGGATTTTTTTTTCCAGCTCAATGTACAGCTTGAGACTGCAGAGGTGTTGGAAATATTTTTTCAAAGGTTCCTGTTGTGTATTGTGGAGGGATTTTGCAAGTAAGGTAATAAAACATCTGCGTCAAGACTAACTTTGCGACGGGACTTAGCTTGGGTTCCTTTAATGCTAGCGTTTTGGCATCTCGCTGTTGCTTAAAGTTGAAAAGTGACCGCAGAAAGAGATTGTGAAAGGGGGCGTCTTCGGTATATGCAATTTTTTTTCTATTTTATTTTAGAATATTGCGTTTGTTTGCCGATGGCGCATTGTGGTATGTTCTCGCTGGTCTCTAAATAAAGAGGCTCTCCATTCTCCTTCATGGATGGTTTGCCGCCGTGTCCCTCTGTCGGATTTGTTCCAACGTGTATTTAACTCCCGTATTGTTTCCATGGAGACCACCCAACCAACTGTGTGCTGTCAAAGTGACTAATTAGTTAATGAAGCACACCAGTGATGGCAGGCCTGAGGGCGGGTGGGGGGTGTGGAGGGGGGGGGGGGGCAGGCGAGGAAAAGACCCAATATGGAGATATTTGGCAAACAACATCCTCTCGTCTCAACTGCTCCCCCCCCCCTCCATAATCATCAGTTCTGCTGTAATCAATTAGCAGGGTGAGGACAAGCACATGGAACAGGTGCGCGCTAAATGTTAACGAATTCCTCGGTGGCCCCCGTCACGAGCACGGCGGCTGAATTTTTAAACTGCTGCTTGGACTGCTGGGGAGAAACGGACGCCACCCGCATAAATGCGCGCTCAAGATGTGGTCCACGGCATCAAAACTGGACTACAATTCAAGACTGGAAGGTGAAACGCGTGTCGGTGCATCTTAGCAACAGAATTCGGAAGGATTGCTGCATTTTGTACTTGGCTGCCCGTTTCATTTTGCTCTGATCCCAAATAGCGGCAAAGTGTTTAACTTCCGGCGCGTGTGACGGCAGATGGCGTCTTCTCTTGGATTTTAACATGCTGCCGTCATGGCGGCTACATTTTCTTCTCGTCAAGTTTGCAAGAGTGATGATGACGAAATGTCGATGGCGGTTCAAATGACCTTGAACTTTTATCGAACCAACGCAGTGAAGATGCCCGAGGGAGGCGGTGATGTTCTGCCAAGGTCTTGAGCAGACCCATCAACATCCTAGAACCTGTCCAGAACCTAGCGCAACATTGGCTAGGGGCCTCCGCGATAGCAACAGTTCACAAATTGTTTTAACTTGTTCATTCCAAACAAAACGGCCTGGCGCCGTGACACTTGAATATACAGGAAGTCGATCGAAATTGACCTTCCTGAATCGAGTTTGGAGATTCCTCCGACGTGTGTTGATGATTGGGGGCTTTACGCACACTTCCACCAAGTAGAAGCCGCCTAGCTCTAAGAAAATGGGAAAGAAAATGGGAAAGGTGACCTTATAAAGAAACTGGCATAAAGAGGAGCAGCGTGCGTCAACAAGCAACAGAGTAAAGGATGAATCATCTTTTTGATGAATACATTTTGTAATCCATTAGTCTTCATTCATTAGTGTGCAGAAGCCAATGAGTGTGCCATGGCTGATAGCAGCTGTCTCACAGCATTGCACACTTGGGCCTTGGCAAACAGCTGTTGTGTGTGCGTGCGCATGTGTGTATTTGTCCGGGTAGGTCGAGGTGTGTGGTTAACATGCAAATGAAGCAATTAGCATTCACCCCACCTACGACTAAACAAAGAGAAAATGTCCACAGACTCGAGAGATAAACACACAAATCATGGCAAGTGAAACTTGAGAGGAGCCAGATGAGGTGGCTTGGGCATCTGATTCGGATGCCTCCTGAACGCCTCCCCGGTGAGGTGTTCCGGGCATGTCCCACCGGGAGGAGACCCCGAGGAAGACCCAGGACACGCTGGAGAGACTATGTCACCCAGCTGGCCTGGGAACGCCTCGGGATCCCCCGGGGAGAGCTGGAAGAAGTAGCTAGGGAGAGGGAAGTCTGGGCTTCCCTGCTAAAGCTGTTGCCCCCGCGACCCGGCCCCGGATAAGCGGTAGAAGATGGATGGATGGATGGATGGATGAAACTCTGATGATTACTGCTGCCTTCGATCGGATGTATTTCGTCGCCATTTATACTTTGCCCACTCTTTGCCGCATCAATGGAAAGTTGAAATGGATTTTTGCTTTACGGGTGTCTGCCATCCAATCGTTTGGGAACACGGCTGCCCGCCATCGTTTCATGGGTTGTTTCTTGCGATTTTTATTTTTTTTCCAGAGCATAAAAGTGTCATGGCAGCCGCCTCCGCGCGGCGCTCACAACGGCATCATCAGCGCTTACAAGATCAAGTATAGGAAGACCGGTCGCCGCGGGGACCAGGAAGCCATTGAACCCAACAACCTGTGGTACCTTTGCACAGGTGAGACTCCAACCATGTGGTCTGCGTTTGTAAATAAAGCTTCCGCCGGCTTTACGCTAGCGAGAGTTTTCTCCCAAAAACAATCATTTCATGTTTGGCAGGTCTGATGAGCAGTTTAAGCTTTCGAGTGGGATTCTAAAACAATGATGAATCCTGAGGGACTGCTTATTACAAAACCATGATCAGCCTGAGGCTTTTTCAAATCATTTGCATATTTTACACATACAGATGTATACAACTGTGTGTGTCTGTGTGTGTTTTTCATACTGCCAGCAGCTATTTTTACAATGTAGCTGAAATGAATTAAATGCAAAGGAGCTTCCTTTTCATTATTTCCTACGGAGATTGTCTTCTTTATCTGGATCATTTCCCAGTGTCAGGTTGGCGGCCTCAGTGCGCCCGCGAGCGCTTTGTCTCGTGATCATCACCAGTAATCACACCAAGAACGTTTGATTCAATCTTTATTCACAGAAATTGTATTCATCTTCAATCTATGCACAGTTCATTCACATGCAACGAAGGTTCTTCTCGTCTCAGTCAATAACAGGAGAGAATGAGACCGATACAAATGAGATTGACTTAATGATTTTTCAATCGAGGAAAGGTGTTTCCCACTTCTGACAAAGTCTTCAAATCGCGCACTGAAAATGGCGAGCGCGACCAAGGTTGGGGAGCCACGTCGTGCCTTTTTAGATCTCGAGAAAATCACTCATGGGTTACAGCAGAACAGTGGTGAGATGTACTGTAGTTGTGACAGAGGAGTTTAAGATGGGATCGCATCAGGGATCCGCTCTAAGTACCCCTTTTTTTTATCCAATACTGTTTGACCTCAGCGGCCCGGTAGTCCAGTGGTTAGCACGTCGGCTTCACAGTGCAGAGGTACCGGGTTCGATTCCAGCTCCGGCCTCCCTGTGTGGAGTTTGCATGTTCTCCCCGGGCCTGCGTGGCTTTTCTCCGGGTGCTCCGGTTTCCTCCCACATTCCAAAAACATGCGTGGTAGGCTGATTGAACACTCTAAATTGTCCCTAGGTGTGAGTGTGAGTGCGAATGGTTGTTCGTTTGTGTGTGCCCTGCGATTGGCTGGCAACCGATTCAGGGTGTCCCCCGCCTACTGCCCGGAGACAGCTGGGATAGGCTCCAGCAACCCCCGCGACCCTAGTGAGGATCAAGCGGCTTGGAAGATGAATGAATGAATGAATGAATGAATGTTTGACCTCTGACAGGAAAAGAAGAAAAAAAAACATGTGAATAAACAAGGTCTTGCATTGTCTGTCGTTCAAATTAAATGCACAGAAAATGAATCTAATGTACGCGGTTTGTATGATTTCATTTTCATCTCCCTCCAGGCCTTGATAAGGGCAGTCAGTACAGTTTCCAGGTCGCAGCCATGACCACCAACGGAACAGGTCCAGCCAGTGAGTGGTATACAGCGGAGACACCCGAGAATGATTTGGACGGTGAGATACCAATATATGCATACGTGCATTTCTCAACGTGTGTGTGTGTGTGTGGTGTGTCTTTGTTTTTGTGCGAGTTCAGTGATCTGTGAAACAACATGTAAATACCGGCACTATACTCATAAATATTTAACGCGTTCAAAGGGCAGGACACGTGAATAGATGGAAGCTTCACTTTTAGAGTGGAGGGGGATGAATGAAAAGGACAGAAGCAATACAATCCAATTCTACATAATTGATGACTTTTATAAATGATGCACAAAGATCTTTCTTCAAAAAAGGAAAAGCATCAGACACCGCATGTAAACAAAATAGCTTTTGGGTGGTGGAATGCTGCTGTTGCGCCTCTTGTTTATTTAGGCCGAAGCATCCGTTTTGTTCTTATTTCAATTGAATCAAAAGAACCAACAAGGTTAGCTGTGTTAGCATGGTGTTGGGCGGAACCATTGATCTACTTTCGATGGATTATTACTCAATGAAGAAAGGGAGCTTCTTCCCCTAAAAGAAATGCTAACGTGATGGAGACTTTGAACACAAAGTGCTTAATACTCGGCTAACCGCGTTAGCATCTGCTAGCAGTAGCAGCCAGAGGCTGGATTTTAGCACAGCGACAAATCGCACATATTTCTTCAAGGTCACTTCTGTGGTATACGTAATCAATGCCCGACACACCTGACAATCGACTAACTGCTCAAAGAAAAACGAAAGAAACCCCTCACTAAATAGGTGAAGGGGAGTTAAATATAATCAGGCTAAAGACACTAATGAGATACACATTGAGCTGGTCATTAATAACGTCAGGAAGGACGGAATGAGCAGGGCGAGGCTAACAAGAATATGTTGAGCAGGGGGGGGGGGGGAGCAGACACGCAATGAACACTCAGGAACCAAAAACATTTGCCCTTTCTGATGACAATACAGTCTGTTCTTGTGTTTTTATTTTTGAACAGAGAGCCAGGTTCCGGACCAGCCCAGCTCTTTGCATGTCAGGCCCCTTCCCAACAGCATCATCATGTCATGGACTCCCCCCCTCAGTCCCAGCATTCTGGTCCGTGGTTACATCATTGGCTACGGCGTAGGAAGTCCCTACGCCGAAACGGTTCGAGTGGACAGCAAGCAGAGATACTACTCCATTGAAAACTTGGGTAAGAAGGGGGAGGAGGGTGACACGCCCCCAAACAAAGATTACGCAGAAAAAAACGGTGCGTTGTGTGAAAAGGCCTGAACGCATCCTCTCGCCAGGAAAGTCATTCAAGTCACTCAAACTCGTCTCTTTGTGGCCCCCTCCGATTGCTTCAGTTCTCTAAACACCATCAACTCGCCCCATCGCGATATCTCTATTATTAGTCGTCTTTATGGTACAGCAACTCTATTTCCTCAAGTCCTTTTTTTTTTCTTTTTTTTTCATTTTTAGGAATACACAACCTTCCAGCGACCCACTACAGAAATAATATTTATTACTCTTGCAGGCCTTGCTGGCTTTTGTTAGCTAAAGCTTTGCTAAAAGCTTCCGTGACTCAAGAAGCGCCACTGATGCCGTGATGAAAAAGACTGAGATGAATAGAACGCAACGTTGAGTGCATTAGCGAAAGGATTTCTAAACGTATACGTTGTTTTAAAAGAAATTAATACATAGGTGGTAGTCGTTTGTTCATACTTCTTCCGGGTTTTTTTTTTGGCAGCATTTGCCTGCCAGGTTCCAGAAGACTTAACCTGTTGAAGCATTTCGCTTTGATTAGCGGTACCTTGAATTTTTTTTTTTTAATTCTTCCTTGGGGTCCAAGTGACATCTTGGGTTGCCATTTATCCGCGTGCGTGTAATTACAATTTGTTGGGGGGGCTTTTTTTTACCTTTGCAGTCAAAATCCTTTTCTCCTTTTCTATCGTTGCATAAAGAAACCGTCGATTTATTCAATGATTGCGCACATCGGCGACAGCCGCCTACTTATTAACAGCAAATACTGCATCAACAAATGTGTTTCCGCGTTCCATAAATCAACCCGCGCGTGGCAAGGAATGCCAATATTGACGTAGTTGTAAAATGAATTGTGATGATGAAATAAGGTATTTAATTCTAATCCATAATTTAGAGGAATTTAATAAGAGAGCTGCTTAAGGTGGAAATAATGTCTTCCTCCACGCGCAGCGAGCAATTTGCGTGCCAAAAAGACGTTAACAAATTGTGCGACGGCTTTCACGCAGATGCAAATTCACCATCTCGGGTCTCTAATGGAACAGTAATGAAAGAGTCGTACCGCACGCGCCGGGGCGGAGGGAGTCTGCATACAGTATGCACGTGGCATTTATAATTCATGGTAGTCATTCATGCACGCGGGGGGGGGGTGTTTGTTGAACTGATGCAAGTGTTGGACGCTTAACGGGGAACACGCAGCATGGTCTCTCCATGAGCGGGGCGACGCGTGGCAATCGCTTCTGCTGACATCTCTCAGCTGGATTTGAGCAAAAGGGAGACGTCGACGCTGGGCTGCAGCATCCATCCAAAAATGTCACGTTTCAAAGTGAATGTGGTTAAGTGTGTGCATAAAAAGAAGCAATTTCTGAAGCCTGATTGGCTGCCACGTGGCCAAGCACTTTAAAAGAAAAAAAATCACATTTTTGGGGCAAATTGCTGATATGAGTGGATTTTCAGTGCGCGTTTCTCACCGCCGCAAAGGCGTCACCCGCCACGGGTTTGCTGTACACGTAGCGTAATATACGTGTTGTGTCCAACAGTGCATAATGAGCTCATGTCACCTAAGAGCTCTCTCTCTGTGGCTTGTTTCTGTCTGACAGAGCCGAGCTCACACTACGTGATTTCCCTGAAGGCCTTCAATAACGCCGGAGAAGGAGTTCCTCTGTATGAGAGCGCCGTCACTCGCTCTCTGACAGGTAGGACATTTCCAATCGTTCTTTCCGTGGCGTATGATTCGAATAATTTTCGCCAATCTGACTCTAAACTATGAAACTGAATCTAAGCGACGTATTTGTGGGAGGAGAAATGACAAGGTCACGGCAACTTCAGTGACATGATGACAAAGGTCAAATACACGTTCTTCGTATTTTTTTTTCTCTCACATTGTAACATTCCAAGAATCCGATCACAACTTTTGACTGACAACAAACGACCGCTTAGGATGGTGACACGGGCATCGTGCCGCTTTTCACGTTCTTCACTTTGACTTCACCTGCGACTTCGACTTTATTTTCTTCTTTTTTGTCTTCCCTGTCTCTGAACTAACGCAGGGCTGCATGAAACATAAAAAGCTCCGCCCATTTTTAATCAATCTCGTACTTCTCTATTCAAAAAGCTGCCTGAAACTGAAATGGCTCTCCCAATCACCTCAGCAGCGCCACACTTGGCTTGATGGGAGGATTAGAGGCCACCCGCCATGCTTTGTGTTGACGTAAACTCTTTGTGCCATCGTCGTTGCCGCGCGAGAGTGGCTAGCGGGGCTAGCGGCTAGCAGGGCGCGCGGCGCGCCGGCCTCGGCCCCGTTCATTGTGTATGCGACAGTGGCGCTGACCGCAGAATGAACCCTCATCTTCACCTCGAATGAAAAAAATATTCTGTCCTTTAGCGTAGCGTCAAAAAGCTTTCACTTCCAAATCCCAGCGCGCTGTTGCACGGACCTTTTCGTTATGAGCAAGCGCGGCGGATGCTAGGCCTCGTCGGAGCTCCCAAGACGCGCGTCCAAACAGATGTGGGTGTCGTTGGCGCAGATGGGGCTTGACCCAGAATATTCCCAGTGTAGTGTTGTGTCAACAATGTCGTGCCCTCGAAACTTTTCGACGTGATCATGACTAAGATATATAATCACCTGGTGAAAAAGTGTTTGGCTTTCAACTTTCTTTTCAAAAGGCTCCATTTCAAAAGTTTGTCAAAGAAAAGAAATGCCGAATCAGAAGTTTAGTAGTCCAGTGGTTAGCACGTCGGGTTCAATTCCGGCTCCGGCCTCCCTGTGTGTAGTTCTATGTTCTCCCCGGGCCTGCGTGGGTTTTCTCCGGGTGCTCTGGTTTCCTCCCACATTCCAAAAACATGCGTGGCAGGCTGATTGAACACTCAAAATTGTCCCTAGGTGTGAGTGTGTGTGCGAATGGTTGTTCGTTTCTGTGTGCCCTGCGATTGGCTGGCAAGCGATTCAGGGTGTCCCCCGCCTACTGCCCGAAGACAGCTGGGATAGGCTCCAGCACCCCCCGCGACCCTAGTGAGGATCAAGCGGCTCGGAAGATGAATGAATGAATGTGCTGCCGCCGTTGTTTGCCACCGCACGAGCGGGCATGGAGAACATTAGCTTCGATTTTTTTGGGGGGGGGGGGGGGGGGGATAAAGCAGCACTCCAGTTTCTGATTAGTCGGTTATCTTTAGAAGGTGTCTTGGGAAGAAGGTCTTCAGTTCTTGCTGATGGCAGCAATTATTCTCTCCAACGGGCTTCTTGATGTCTTACTCTCTCCAATCTTGTTTTCTCTCCTCTCTCTCCCCCCTCTCATCCATCCACATCTTTCATCCCTTTTTATTCCCCGACACCTTTAACGAACATCCCTACCTGCCGCATGTCACGCCCACATAATCGCGTCTTCTCATCGTCCCCACATTAATCGCACCGCATACGTCCTCAATGCGCTTCAACCGTCCCCCCCCCCCCCCCCCACATCAGACCCCCTCGACCCATCTGAAGATGACCTTTTCCATCTCTTTGATAAATACCCCACTCCCATGCCAGACACCAGCACACCCATGATCCCCCCCGTTGGGGTCCAAGCCGTGGCTCTTTCCTCGGACTCGGTTCGCGTTTCCTGGGCCGACAATTCCATGACCAAGAACCAGAAGTCCTCCGAGGTCCGCTACTACTCCGTCAAGTGGAAGACCAGCTACTCCACCAGCGGCAAGTACAAGGTAAACGCAGACGCTTAGAATGCGGGAATTCTCCCTTGTGCTATTTTTATTTTAATTTATTTTTTTTTGCAGTCTTGCGTTCTTGGTAATGAAAACAGACGTGTGATGGCACTAGACTTGGCAGGACAGAAAACTCCTCGTGTGATCTATGGAACATTCTCCTCCATATTTGCCATTTTTCTGCCAAGCTAGCTGCGGGCTCCCGCGCGCCGCAAAGGCAGCTAGCTTCCTTGTCCATATGCTTTGTGTAGAGTTTGCCCGCATTCTGTAATTGATGAGCAACGGACGGCAAACATTTGTCAGGCGGGGGGAGCGCCTGGCGGGCTCCCCCACCAAACAAAGCGTTTGTATTCTCCTCACTTGCTAGCACGTCACGGAACGGGCGGCATCGGCGCGGCTACGCTAGGTGGCCCTTCTGTCGATTGTGTTTTGTGTAATGGCTTCGCTATTTCCTGGATTTTTTTTTTTTAAAGACACTTTTTGACCACTCTGAATATTAGACGGGAGCAATTTAGGCGACGTCGCCTTCCTTCCTCTGCGTTGTAAGAATGCCATCGCTGACGGATGTTTGTTGCCATGTTCAGTCTGCAGACACCACCGCCCTCAGCCATACCGTCACCGGCCTCAAAGCAAACACCATGTACGAGTTTGCCGTGATGGTGACCAAAGGTTGGAAGTCCAGTACCTGGAGTATGACGGCGCACGCCACCACCTATGAAGCGGGTACGCCACACACAAACACCAACACGCGGCGCTTGAAGAGCTCAATGCGTCCACTTCAGGGCGAGGCTAAAATTTGAAACGGCCGAGGCCATTGTGGGTGTTGGGGAGAAGCATTGAGGTCCTTTTAATTCTCAATTTGCCCCCCAGCACCCCCCCCCCCCCCCCCCCCGCCCCGAAAAGTGATTAGTTTTAATCATGCTTAGCAAAAAGCACGAGTTTAGTGTTACACGTAGCGCCCGGCCCCTGCAGCAACAACACAACGATTGTCGACAACAACGAAAGACAGAAGTGAGTGCAATCGAAATGTCAAGGTATCCCTTTCAGGGTGTTTACAATCATGTTTGTTGGATTTGTCACCCAATTAAGCGTGAACGCCATTAGCCTGCCATTTCCCTTGGGCAGTGCTGGAATACATTGACATTCACAAGGAGCAGATGGACGCGGCGCACTCGCTCCGCAGCCGTCCGACGCACCGGTCACACGCACCGGTCGCATCTTTGCAACAAAATGGGAAATACGGCTTTTTTTTTTTTTTTTTTTTGCATCTCATTTCATCTGTTCATCATTGTTTAATAGTCTGCGATAAAATGGACTGTGGTCCTCTGCCGTGATTATTAAAAGAAAGAAAAAAAAAAAGTCATTGCTGCGAATACTTGCCAAAGTTGTGCCGCTGATGACTTTGTTTATACCTTCCTGCAAAGCGAGCGTCTCATTTTCTAAAAGGGCCTCGCTCCCACATTTCATTGACGATGCCATAAAACGCGGGCCCCCTATTAATCTGTCAGCGCTGTTCGCGGCTACCTTGGCCACGTATACGGGACAATAAAGGAAGTGACATTCGGCTCATCAAAAACGGAGGTCGCCACAAGCGAGTCGCTTGCATGATATCTTTTTTTTTTTTTTTTTTTTTTTACGATGGGACCTCCTTATAGCTAGTCTAATGTTTAGTCACCAAATTGCGAGAAGCACCGGCGAGTGCGGCAGCGAGGCGTTTGCGCATGGACCAAAGACTTCAAACTGGAATTGCACCGACATGACATTTTAAGATAAGATAAGATATCCTTTATTCGTCCCACAATGGGGAAATAGGCGTGTCGTAGCTTTGCAGTCCATTGCCCCCCCCAAATTGTTGGAAGCTTTGTTCACATATTTGCTTCGGCACGACGCGAGATGAACTTTCAACACCGGAAAGGACGAAACATTTAGTCTTTTTTTTTTTTCCTTTGTGTGAGCAGAGGACATGCTTGACTATCCATTATTAAGATGAAATTTCATTTGCCCCTCATTCCATTTCATAAAATATGAATATGCAAGCGTGAACACACGCCTGGCTCTGCCACCTTCATGCTGCGTAGCCGCTGACACGCTAATGCGAGCGGCGTTGGGTGCGGCGCGATCGGGTTATTAACCTCATTTGCGCGCGCGGTGCCATCTTTGCCAGTCTGCTGGCTAGCATATGCAAAAAAGCCTAATGAGCATGTTTTGACCATTTGCGCGATTCATTTTTCATGAATTCTGACAACGCGCTATTCTACCATGAAGAGTGACACCTTTTTAGTCCTGGCGCTGCGCACTTTCAGTCGTGAGCGCGGCACATTCCGCTATCAATTATTTATTGGCGCGTATAAACAAAATACTTGTTGCAGAGTGATATGCTATACAATCGTTGATACGATCACGCGGATCGTAAAATACCGCGTCCATCGGAGTCGGCGCGTTCGAATGCGATTTCAACCAAAGCGTGGAAATGATGATCGTGAAACATGCTTTCTACTTGCTGGATTTCCTAATCGGCTCCTGCTTTCTCGACAGCTCCGAGCTCGGCTCCCAAAGACTTGACGGTGATCGGTCGGGAGGGACGACCCCGGGCCATTTTAATCAGCTGGCAACCCCCCATGGAGGCCAACGGGCGGATCACAGGTGAGCGTTGAAGATGACATTACAAATAGTTACGCGTGTCGACCGGGAGGGGGTGATGATTTATGATTTTTGGATGGGAAGATATGCCAAATCCATCACATCAACGGCATTAGAGTGTGCAAAGTGCGCCGTTGGCTCTTTGCACGCACGCGTTTCCTTCCGGACAATCGCGTCTGTTTTAACGAGCCCTGCTGCAATATTCCATTGGAAGAATCAAACGTTGTCCCTGGAAATTGCAGCAGTGTGAGAGAACATTACGATGACCGTTGACACACCACAGGTAGATTATATATATATATTTTTTAAATGCATTATGCCGCAAATTGTATACGGTGTATGCAATTTCAATCCTTTGAAGAATACGGTACATGTCACTGCAATATCGATTTTGAGTGTCATTTTAAATGATGTATACTAAATGGTTGACAAAATGTCACACTCTCACGCGGTGGTGTCCAAACTTTTTCGTTTGAGCGCCACCTATAGGAAAATGGAAGGACAAAGGGGCCGCTTGAAAATTCTTCAAATTTTTGAAATCCACTAAAGTCAGTCAACAAAGCAATTCTAAGTTGTTTTTTTTTGTGTTATCTAGTTTTGTTTTTTCCATTCGCTTTCTGTGTAAGGTGTTTCATGCAAATAATTGAGGAGTTTTCCAGTTTTTGGGTGTGGCCAACAGCCCTCTTTCTCACCACATGCAAAAACTGTAGTCAAGTGACCATTTTTCAGTCACTTGAGCATCATTGTGAGGTCTTCATAAATCAGCCATGTAGCACAAAGTGGAAGAAACCTTTTTTTTTTTGCCTCTAAAATGCCCCCCCCCCCCCCCCCCCCCCGGGGCAGGTTATATCCTCTATTACACCTTGGACAAAAACATGCCGATAGACGACTGGGTCATGGAAACGATTAGCGGCGACCGGCTGACTCATCAGGTGGTTGATCTCAACCTGGACACCGTCTATTACTTCCGGATACAAGCTAAGAACGCCAAAGGAGTCGGTCCGTTGTCCGAAGCCGTTCACTTTAGGACAGCCAAAGGTATGTCGGAATTAAAAAATAAATTTTAAAAAAAGGGTTCATATTCAAGAAAGGAAACAAATGACACAGTAGAATGATTTTGGGAAAATGCGCTTTGTTTGTTTTTCAGTGGAGCATCCAGACAAGATGGCCAATGATCAAGGTAAGCTCGATTTGGGAAAATGACTTCCGAAGGATTACGACTGCGGGAAAAAAAATTGTCAAGAAAACTAATAAGGCGCAAAGAGGAGATAAGATAAGAAGATGAGTCCTTTGAGGGAATGAAAGCGACATAAATAGCGTACACAGAAAGTTGCAGACAGAACCCGCGTTGGAAAAATGCTTTTCTCATCAAACGCGGAGGAATAAAAGGGCGTCGACGGAGAACTTGTTGTCATTATTTATGGCAGACGATGGAAGGGAGCTGAAATGAGCTCAATCTTTATAGAAGCTCTGCTCTCGGGTTCTCGTCGTCATCAGTCCCGATAAAAACTGAAAAGCAAATAGGTCGCTAATGAGGGAGCTTCTTTTAGATTCCCACGAGAGTCGCTTCGCAGACGCAACAGACAACGAACGCCGCGTGTACTCGTGCGGAATGTTCTGCGACGTGATTTGGAATTGGCAGATTGTACAGATTAAGCAACATTTTATGAAATTGGCTAAACCTGAGCCATAAAGGCATGCTGCAAACTCCGCTCGCCCCCGACACCAAAATAAAAACGCCCCCAGTTTGGATGGCGCCCCAAATGTCTCACTTTGAAAAAAATCTAAAACTAAATCAATGCATTTGAGACTTTTGTGTTTTGTTTTCCAGGTCGAGGAGGAGACCACGCCTACTGGCCATCTGATAGCAACCTCGTTGACAGGAGCAGCATCAATGGTAAGAAAATAGCAACACAAGGAACGTGACTGGACTGAGCTGGAAATCTGTTCAGAAAAAAAAATTGGAACCTGAGCAGAGCCGCATTATTATGAGCAAGACCAGCAAGAAGGCAGCAATTTATAATCCCTTTGCATAATTTTCTATTTGCTGCGGTAGTCTGGTGGGTTGGAAAAACAAAAAAACAAAAACAAAAAAAAATCACATCTCATTAATCAGCTTGAACTGTGCGCATTTACCTTTGGAATGTTTATGTTCTCATTGCAAATTTCCTCGGAGTGCGGAAGCAACAATTCATCACCGTAATGAACTCGCAGCATCACGTGCCGTGCTATAAATCACGGCATAATATCCAATCTTCTATTTGATCTCTACACGGACCATTTTATGATAGTCCTTTTTTAATTATAATAATAGTTCTTATTTTCCCATTTTCTTGGGAATGCGCCTTTTCGCACATTATGATGATGCCATCCTAAACGGACTGTAGAATTTTTTTGTCTGCCTGACAGCGGCTGTTTTTTTATTTTTAATTTTTTTAAACAAGTGAATCACTACTCACTGGATTTTGGAAAAAAAAAATGTTCAAACTCACCTGAACTTTATTTTCAATCACTTCAAAAACAAGCACAGCTGCACACAAAGTGCTGCGCAAAAGGTAAAAATCTGACATCCGGGAGGAAACCCGGAGCACCCGGAGAAAACCCACGCAGGCCCGGGGAGAACATGCAAACTCCACACAGGGAGGCTGGAGCCGGAATCGAACCCGGTACCTCTGCACTGTGAAGCCCACGTGCTAACCACTGGCCTACCGGGCCGCCACATGAAGAACAAAAACAGAAATATATTTCTTAGCCGCAGCTCTCCAGTCGGCTCGCTTGTCATGTTTTGATTGTTTCATAAAATCCTAAATTAACGGGCTATAAAAATTGCCCCTCAGAATTAGAAAGTTGCTCCTCAAATGAAGTCAGTGAATGGCAAAACTGCTTCTCGAAGACAAAAAAAAAAAAAAAAAAAGGGATTTTGAGCCCTGTGTTTTTTATGGTCTGGCTTGAAAACAAGCCAGTCGATGGAGGTCAGGGGTCACCGTCTGTAGCTGCTATTATTTTAAGAGCATCCCTGCAGGCTTTTGGAGAAAAAACTGCTCTGTGTGTGCGGAGCCAAATGTTTTGTGTGCATCCGTCGGTGGTGTTCCTGCCAGAGGCGATGATAGATCCATCCTCTGTGACCCGACCCCCCCCTACGCCTGCCGGGATGCCACGTCCCCGAGGGCAAAGGCTGCTTCCTCAGGTTGTCCATATTTCATCTGGAAACACGTCTTTGTCTTCACATGGCTCGGCTTCCTCTGGCTGAGAAACTACCCGCCGGGACGTTTATCTCTGACTGTTTCCGTCGGCTCAAAAGCGACGTGACGGTCACCGTGAAGGCACCTGTTGCCTTCTAATAATGTGAGCTTGTCGGAAAGGCCCCCACGGCAGCAAACGAAGGACGGCGTGACCCGAACTGGATCTACTTGTCTGCCGATTTTTCTTTACTGACGAGACCGAGAGGATGCATTTCTTCTTTTCATTCAACGCATCATCTGCAACCCGAATAGCAAATACCCGAAGAACACCGAAAGAAACTCGCGTTTTTCTCTTTTTTGTTCACTTTTTGACCCCGTTCACGCTTTCTTTTTGCTGACACTCTCTAAAATGCCCGCATGCTTTTCATCTCCTAGTTTCTTTGGTATTTGCTCAAAGGTCAAGTCAAAGGTCACAAAGGTCACTGTGCATAATATATATGGATAGATGGATTTTTTTGCTTTTGTCATCGCCACGAGAGCAACGCCACGACGTGAATCGTCGACGGTGTGTGTCTCGCGTCAATCTGGACTTCTTCTTTTTCAGACTCCCCCGTCGGTCAAATGCATCCACCGCACGGCAGCGCCACGCCGCAAAATCACGGCAACCTTTTGGTCATCATCGTGGTTTCGGTGGGAGCCGTGACGGTGGTGGTGGCGGTGATCGTGGCCCTCATCTGCACGCGACGCTCCTCCGCCCAACAGCGCAAGTAAGACGCGGCGAGCGTCCGTCGAGGGCAAACGAGTCGTCCTCGAATTCTGATTCTGTTCCTGTTCCAGGTTGTTTGATCTGGTTGGGTTTTTTCTTTCTTCCCCAGAAAAAGAGCAAGCCACAGCGCCAGTAAGCGCAAGGGCAGCCAGAAGGATCTGAGACCTCCCGACCTCTGGATCCATCACGAGGAGATGGAGATGAAGAACATGGAGAAAGCGGCCAGCGTGTCCCCGTCCGGGCAGGATTCTCCCATCCGGTCTTGCCAGGACCTTCCCCAGGTTGCCCGCAGCCAATCGGAGTGCCAGATGGGCAGCAAGAGTAGCCACTCAGGTCCATGACGTCATATTTTGCGCTTCTTCGGCATCTCCATTTGAGGAAAACGTGGACCCAGCCAGCTTTTTTTTTTTTCACATTACAGGAGCAGACGGTGATGAAGCGTCAAGTTGTATTTCCACTCTGGAAAGATCCTTGGCTGCCAGGAGGGGAACGCGAGGCAAAATGATGATTCCGATGGATTCCCAACCAAGCAACACACGTATGGAATCGATTGCAGATTTGTTTTTTGTTTTTTCTTACCAAAATCAAATAACATGTTATGGCGCAAACGGTTTTCATATATTTGGCGCGCCGCATTACAAGGCGCACGTAGAATAGAAGCTGCAATAGTGGCTGCGGTTGCGTTCGGCATCCACTAGATGGAGCTACACTAAAGGGAATACAATACAATACATTCATTCATTCATTCATCTTCCGTAACGCTTGATCCTCACCAGGGTCGCGGGGGGTGCTGGAGCCCATCCCAGCCGTCTTCGTGCAGTAGGCGGGGGACACCCCGAATCGGTTGCCAGCCAATCGCAGGGCACACAGAAACAAACAACCATTCGCACTCACACCTAGGGACAATTTAGAGTGTTCAATCATCCTGCCACGCATGTTTTTGGAACGTGGGAGGAAACCGGAGCACCCGGAGAAAACCCACGCAGGCCCGGGGAGAACATGCAAACTCCACACAGGGAGGCCGGAGCTGGAATCGAACCCGGTACACCTCTGCACTGTGAAGCCGACGTGCTAACCACTGGTCTACCGGGCCGCTTGATTCATACTGAGAAGCCCAAACATGAAGTCGAGCAGCACTTTGAAATTCGTGAATGGTGACGTGAAATGTTTTGCCTTTTGCGAGGATGTTGCAGTCGCGAGCGCTCACGCTCATCCCGTTGACGTGAACTCTCGGGGCCACTCGGGACGCATATTCTGAATCACCGCCCGCAGTTGCGCGTCATCGCTGCCTTTCTTGGCTTATTTGTTGTGACTTGGCGCCCTGGCAAGGTAGCTCAGACCAGGGGTCTCATCTTCATCCGCAGAAGCGACGGAAATCCACATTGGCACTCCGGAAAGGGCATCTTTGCCTCTCGTTTAAGGGGGGACAAGGAATCCATTTTAGTTTTGTGATTGATTGATTCGCCGAGTCCTCGCTGATTTTCTCATTCATTATTTTTTTGACAAGAGGGACTGCGGCCGGAGATGATTGGCAACAAAGCTCTGCCGCCGGCGGGCTTTGGATGATCTCCATCTCCGGCAAAAGACGAGTTAGATTAAGATTAAGAAAACCTTTATTAGTCTCGCAATGGAGAAATTCCAGATTCACAGCAGCAAAGTTATGAAAGGACGAAGTAGAACAACAAAAAAATAGGAGCTGCTGGAAAGGCAGCCACTCTCGCGGCGCCATTTTGAAGTCAAAATAACAAAAATAACACAAGACAACACATAGGACAGAGACAGTCGTGCAATCTTCACCACTTTTCTGCATACACTTTGTTGTCTGAAGCAGTTCTAGATGAAAGAGGAGAGGATAAAAGTGTCCTTTCACCAGTGGATCAGAGACGTCATGCTGAAAAATGTGCACACGTCTGCTACAAGCAAAGTTTTGAAAGCAAACACGAAGCTGTAGCGTCCATTGACGAAAAGAGATTAGTTCACTTCTCCTGTCCCACATAATCCGCTTCAAACTCCAAGCCGCGACTCCCAGCTCCAAATCCGCATCGGCACTCCGCGCCAACGCTCCTTTCTTCTCAAATTTAGGCGTCAAGGTGCGGCTTTTTGCGCGTGCCAACCTTCGGAAGCGCACGGACGGACGAACGGACGCGTCTTCAGTTGCAAGTCTGCTCTTGTTTGGCTCGCCGCGGTTTTCCGAAACGCAATCGGGTTAGCTCAGCAATCAGGTTGGAGCCACACGTTGCGCAACGTGTGACTCAGTGGGTGACTCGCTTTGTTTTTTGCAACGTGACGTGCCGCGATGACTCTTCGTATAAGTGCGCCCGTGATATGTGGGTCACCCGGACAGACGCGGGAAAGGCTTCGGGCTTCCCGCGCGCTGAGCCGCCCTCCATTCCGTCGTTGCGTCTTTTTCTCAAAACCAAACTTCTGTCCAAAGAAGACTTTGCTCTCTTTCCTCGTTCATTTGATAAGTGGGAGTTGTGAGTGCGTGTGTGGCTGGCTTTCGGTTTTCGGGCTCGGAAGCAGTTTGGCATTGATTGCCTACGATGGGTCGTATTGGGACGGATGATTGATCACAAACTTGATCTTCATACTTGAGCGACGGGCATCGCAATGGATCGACGTGGCGCTTAACGGAGGCGAAATGAGACCATAAACCCAACCCGCACCTGCCCTACTGCCACAAAGCGATCAATAATCTCGGTCAATAACGTGTGGTCATGTCGCCGCTGTAATCAAACTCTGCTTTGCTTCAAGTGATCACGAGTGGAGCCGCGCAATACTCCAAACGCGTGCGCGCAAAGGTGCCGCCCGATCACAGCCTCGCCGCTTTCAAATCATCAATCGTTTCCAATCAACGCACGTATTGATCAGAATCGAGTGGAATCAGACCCGGAGGCCGGCCAACCTCGGTGCACTTTTTAAAGAAGCTTTTTGAGACGTCAACATTTCAGTTTTCTCTTGACGTTCCGTTTCTTGCCGACTTGATCATCACTTGACTTGATGTGATGTTCGTACCGACCGCCGTCCTTTTTTTTTTCCCCCCCCCCAGCGGTGGTCAGCGCCATTCCGGTGCCATCTCTGGACTCCTCTCAGTATCCCGGTCTACTTCCTTCGCCTTCGTGCAGCTTCAGCCACAGCAAATTCAGTTTAAGAGCCATGCCTTTCCCCAGCCTGACTGTGGACAGAGGATACACGCAAGGTAGAACCGCAAAAACACCTGGGGGGAGAGGGGGGGGGGGCGGATCGCAGAGCACAATGCATCACACGTATCCCGTGTTCTTTCCTCCCCGCCGTCGGTCCGCGTGGCCTTGGTCAGTCATATCCACCGACGCTTCCAGCAATCCTCTTCTGCAGCCGCAGTCCCTGCCCCCGCCCCCGCAGCCGACCCCCCTCCTAGCCGGCTCCTCCTCCGCGAGCGCCGGCGAACACGTTGCGGGCATGGGCCCGGTTCCCGGGGCCCCCGCCGCCACTCCCGCCGTCGCCTCGGAGGAATCGCAGGCGGGCGCCGGTCGGACGATCCCCACCGCGTGTGTGCGACCGAGTCACCCGCTGAGAAGCTTCACCAATCCACTGCTGCCCCCCCCGATGAGCACCATCGACCCCAAGGTGTACACCTCCATGCTGCCGCAGTCCAGTAAGTTTCGTATTGCTTTAGTACGGCTTGACGACCTAAAAGAAGCGTGGGAACTCGCTACGCTGTTGGCAATCGTACGAACAACGAGAAGAAGCGCCCCCTGGTGATTTGCCGATGAAACTGCACTAAAATAAATGGCCGCCGTTGTTTCTTCTCCCGTGAGCCCCAAATGAGCGGACGGCGCGCTTACTTGTGCGAAGGCCCCGGCCGCAATACGCTTGCGGATTGCGTCGGTGGCGACGAGCGGCCGTGCGTGGGGGGGGCGCGCGCTTCCATTACAGTTGTGTTTACGTGGCCTCAGATTAACATTGATTTTCGGCTCCGAGGAAAAAAAAAAAAAAAAAAGCAAGCCCGCGGCGCTACTCGGCTCATCGAAAAACCCTAAGAGCGACCATCAAAGGCCTCCATCAGCCCACAATCCTCCCGGGCGCCCCACAATACCTACACCCCCCCCCCACCTACACACACACGTGAGCCCACACAAAGTCTCCTAACAAGGCAGAATAATGCTGCATCAAGCCGGCGCGTTTGTTTTTAGTCTTGTTTATGTTTATCCTGGGGTGAATGATTCCCTCGGTGCAAGCAGATTTCTTTATTTTTTTGGTGATTGGGGGTTGGGGGGGAGGTTGTGTTTGTTTTTTTTCTTTTAATTGGACTCTTGTGGCGAGGTGGGACTATGAGAAGCACAGCCGTCCATTTTCTTTTTAAGGTAAACATAATGCTGACGCATGAGGCGGCCTCTTCCGACGCACAAAGTCGGTCCAAGTGGACGCAAACGTTCTCAAGGGGATTTGAAGTAAAAGCAAAATGGCGTCATCGCCTGCGCTTCATTTGGGGCTTTCGATGCATATGAGCTAAGAAGGGTCTGCGTGTGTAGGGGAGCGTCGAGGTGGGGGGGCGGGCGGGGACTTGATGGTGGAACAGTCGTACCGTAGCTTCCGTTTTCAAGACATTTTTAAAATCCGAAACTAAATTTTGAATTTCTTTCGGATTTTCTCGAAATCCGTTAGGCCTCGTCACAACGGTGACCAAATGCTTTACACGACGTTTAAAAAAAAAATCTTTTTCTCTCTCATTCAAATTGCAAAGATAACATTTTTATGTTTTCAAAAATTCTTTCTAACCATGCGTGATGGAAATCAATCTCGTTTCGCTGCCGCCGACTCCATAAATATGCATCTAAAAATTTCCTGACAGGCAAACGGCTTCCTTTTAAATTTTGTTCTTCGCCCATCTTCCGGGTCATCCGACAAGAGCCGTGGACATGCTTTGCCGCCGTATCTCATTTCCGCTTCTGCTAGTCGGCACAAATTCATAACATCGTCTGACGCGGTACAACGGGGATTTGTTTGAACCCTGGCGCAAAGCGACATGACATGAACATGCGCGCTGTTGTCAAACGGCAAAAAAAGATTCGCATTTAATGGAGAACAGGCTGTTGGGATATTTTGCTGGCAGATTGGTTCACTGACACCAAAAGACGGCGGGTGTGCTTTTAATTCGATTTTGATGAGGAGGCGGAAAAAAAAAAAAAAAAAAAAAGAAACTCTACATGGTCTAAATTGAAAAGAGTTAAGCGGAGCTCCTCTGCGAGTGACGGGCAACGTGTTCGAGGGGCCGTAGCAAACGGGCGCAACAAACGACGCCGAAAACGAGGAAATCCCAAACTCCCCCGTGAGCCGTCGGGAGTCGACTGCGGCCTCCAGAGACGGCGCCGCACTTCTTCTTGACGCTACCTTTCGTCTTTTACCGTATTGACTTCAAAGCATCCTCGGGAATCGATAAGAGCTCCCCCTCCATCTTGGACTCGCGGCGGGTGCTTTATATCTCTCAATCTTTCACCTCGGCTCAGACAAACAGACAGACGGCATCCATGTGACCCCCCCCCCCCTCCCCGGCAGTCATTTCACACCTTCACTCTGACGTGTTTGGTAAATATATCCGCCGATCGACGAGCCGCCCATCTACACCCGCCTCCACCTTTCACTGACAAATCCCCTGGGACTCGGCTAGACACCGTAAAACTGTCTTTTATGGGGGGGGGGGGGGGGGGGGGCATAATGCTGCAGTGCATTGTGGGTGAGCCAGCAAGTGTTTTATTTTGTAGAGCTGAGGTGCACAAGTGTCATTTTGAGGCTCGCACAATATCGGAAAATAGGAATAAGCCATGTATTGATTAGTCGTTTTATCAAACCAATTCTGGGCACTGAAGGGTCTGGTTTTCGGTCTGTCTGTCTATTTGTTTGTCCTGTTGGAATCCCCCCCCCCCAGCCTCCACACACACACAACCCCCCCCTCTTGTCAAATCCATTTGTGCTCCCGGATGATTTGGTCGATGATTAGTCGGTCAGACAAATGACTGCGGGGCTCAGACTTGCGTTTCTTGTTTGACGGTCCACTTAGTCGCATATGAACAATCGTCATTTAGAGCAATCGATCGTCGATCGCGTGTCATCACGTCAAACTGACCCCGACGACGCGTTCACAGATTGTTCCCCCGATACGGCTCGGCGAGATGCCGCCCGGCAACGTTTTCCGGCCCGATCAAAAGACTGCTGCATCGAGGTGCAATTGTTTTGAACTGAACCGAGAACTTTCATTCAATCGCGCAGCAACCTCATCTAATATGATATTAGAATAATTCGGTTTTTGGTGTTTTTGCTTTTTTTCCGCAGCCGGAAGCCTTCCGAAGCCGCAGGTGAAGACGGCTTCTCTGGGTCAGGCGGGAAAGGCTCGATCGCCTCTGCTTCCCGTCTCGGTTCCGACGGCGCCCGACATACCGGAGGAAGGAGGAAGCAAACCCGCGGAGGATTCGGCTGCCAACGTAAGTCCAGACCAAAGCTGGCCTGCAAATGTTGACGACTGGCCCACAACATGGGAGAGAGAGAGCGTTTGTAGGGGGGTTGGGGGTGGGGGGGAGGAAAGCAGAAAGTAAAGAGAAAATCACGAGATGAAATGAAGGGGTGCCGGATGTCAAAACGTTTTAAATATTCATGTCTACTCAATGATAATAGAACAGGACAAGTGGGGTTGCCATGACGACAAAAAAAAAGGAGAGGACAGTCCATGAAAAAGACGGAAAAGTCCAGAAACAAGGGAAGGGGGAGGCGGATGAGAGGATGAAGGGAAAAAGAAGGGCGGTCGCCTTGACAACAGGAGGGGCTCTTGGAGAAGGACAGACAAGAGTGACGTAGAAGAAAAAGTGAGAGGTGTCGAAAAAAGGAATCGGCTTGTGGGATGGGGGGGTCAAAGGTCAGCAGTGCTTTTTCTTCACTTTCTGTAACTCCTCCTTCCATAAGGGGAGGCTAAAAAAATGCAGCAATTCTCGACACGGACAACCAATATAAGGACTCGGTGGAATCTTCTGAAGTCTCTCGTCATTTGCCCCCCCCCCCTCACTCATGAAGATCTTACACAGTATTTAGCGGCTGACAAATATTTCTTTACGTTTAGCTAACGGGCAGTGAATCCAGGTCAGCTGGCAATCAGGGACAAAACGAACGCACGTTTTGCTCCAGTCGATGACGAGCTCCGGGTCAATAGCGGCAATCAAAAAAAAAGAACTTTGCTCTTAATAGCTGCTTTTTTCTTTTTTTTTTCTTTCTCTCTCTCTCTTCATTGGAAGTAGACAAAGAAGACTTGAATAGGTTTTGAAATCATCAAAGGATCGTATTTATTCATCATCGTTTCAACACAAAATCGGAGCGAACTTGTTCTTTTAGCGCCGTCCGCGTATTACGCTTGTCAGGCCAACAGTCACGTGGCGTTTTTTTTGTTTTTTGTTTTTGTTTGTTTTTGTTTTGTGTTGTTTTCTTCTGCTCCGTTTTTCAGGTGTACGAGCAGGACGACCTTTCGGAGCAGATGGCCAGCTTAGAAGGCCTGATGAAGCAGCTCAATGCCATTACCGGCTCGGCCTTCTAAAGCCTCCATTTTGGAAGCCCTCGCCCCCCCCCCACCCCACCCCACCTCGTCAGGAACGCTTCTTCAAGCTTTGATGTCGCCGGCAGTGGCGTCTGGAGTTTGACGCTGCCGCCGGGGACCGTGACCTTCCCTTTCAACTGGATTTGACCCCGTCCGACATCATCGAGTGCAGGAACAAGACCGCGACGGAGCGGCTTCCTCGGTGGGACTTTTCAACCTCAAACTAACAAAACTAAGAACCCACCTCCTTGACTCGATGAACCAGAGGGCGGGGGAGTTTGGGGGGGGGCTATATCACAGAAAAGGAAGACATTTGGAGCATCTTTCCGCTTTGCGGTATTTATTAGCTCCTCGTTCTTCTCCTGCGCAACTCGGTTACTGTGACTGTACCTCAATTCCTTTTCATGACAGCCCTTGGGAGCGCCCCCCCCCCACCCCTCCCTGCCTCCCCCACCATTTGAACTCCACCTTCACACAAGCGCATCGAGGCAACGTGAACACGCTTTGCCGCCCGGAACAGCCGGTGTCAAATTCTTCAACCTTTCCGCATTTCTTTCGGCCTCGACTTTTCCAGCCGCAAGGCCTCTGACATTTTGGGGGGCCCTTTTTCCGTCCGTCAAGCTTTCATCCTTCCAAATGCGGACCCCCTTTTTTTTGTTGTTGTTATTGTTGTTGTCGTTTCCTTAAATAGCGGAGCTGTGGCTGAACAGAAAACTCTTTGGTTTTGTTTGTGCCGAGTCATCTGTGGACTCGGCATCGACCGCCTGGCTTGACCGGCGCCTTTGGTCCCGCGAGACCAGACAAACTCTGCAAAGGGGCTTGACGGAAAAAGTGTTGTTGCCCCAAAAAAAAAAAAAAAAAAAGGGAAGCTCACAACAGCCTTCTTTGCAAATTCAAGGCCGACGTTTTCACTGACAGTTTTGTACTGGCCGTGGGCGAAACGCGTTCCGATCGTCAGGGCGGAAGAAAAGGCGCCACGCTTGCTGGCGGTCTCACTTTGGACCACCGCGAGTCTGTCAGTCGAATGTTGCTGCGAAGGTTTATTCCAAACAATGGGGAGAATCTGATGATTGCCTATTTTTTTAAACTTATTTTTCACAACCAGTATTCATGTCCGTGGGTGGCGGGGGGGACGGGGTGGGGGGGGGGGGGGTAGGTCTTCTTCATGAGTTCCTATAAACAAACATTTGTCAACCGTCTTCAGTGTCGCGTGCCCACGCGGTCACAACTTCAGTTTGCGTCCGTCTCAGTGGGGGGGGCCTGCTTTTTATATCAAATCCGAAAGAAAAAAAAAACGCAAACATATTTCGCAACGCTATTTTTCACTCTTTCTATTTAGTTTGACAAATTGCCAACAGCGCGCCGGGCGACCGCTTAGCACGCGCGCTTCGCGGTGGAGCGGTGCGAGCTTCGATTCCGGCTTTCCTGCGTGGACTTTGCGTGGTCCCCCCCGCCCCCTCCCCGCGCCTGCTTGCCCACGTTCCAAAAAACAAAAACATGCACGGCAGGCCGATTGAGCACTCGAAATTGTCCGTCGGTGTGAGTGTGAGCGCGGATGCTAGTTGGTGTCTGTGTGCCCTGTGAGTGGCTAGCAACCGGTTCGGGATCGGTCGGTGCCATTTTTTTTGGGGTGGGGGTTGGGGGGGGTGCGAGCAGTTGTAACGAACCTCGCTATTCAAATCTGCCGTATTTTGCGGCCTTTCAACTACTTTGTTTGGACGGCAGAAGGGAAACGTGTCCAATTCGACGGGTCATTAGCAGAGCCTCGTTTTTATAATTTTTTTTGTTCGCCGTTGCCACCGACGAGAAGCATTTTGCGACGTTCCGCGGGGAAAGGCGGCGGCAGACAGTTTTTGGCAGCCACCTCAAAAAATTCTGCCGTTTTTCAAAACATCAAATAATCTTTGAGGAGCACATTTGTTTGGAGCTCGGCCGTGCGATGAAGCGACCCGAAAAAAGGGAATGAAGGCGATTTTTTTGTGTGCGGAAAAACAAAAACAAAAGACAAAAGCTTGTTTTTGTTGAAAATGATGAGACGTTCATTAATCAAGTGAGGTGAAGAAAGCAAGCCGTCAGTCGGCGCCGTATTTGACTGCGTGGCCCTGTTCTCCATATTGTAATTGACGGACCTTTATCTGGGCGCGATGAAAAAAGGCGAAACCTGCGGGGGAGGGGGGAGAGCGAGCGAGCGAGCGCGCTCAGGCGCGGGAGCCGCATTGATATTCCGAGGTGGCTTGCATGTTGCGAGTGGGGGCACGGAGGAACCGGGCGGCGAATTCATTAGAAAGACGTTGCAAACATTATGATTCAAGCTCACGCTCACCGAGCCGTAACGGTGGCGGTGGGAAGAGTCCCGGGAGGGGGTGGGGGGTTGGGGGGGCTAGAAAGGTAACATCTCTGCAGAATGGATGCGGGGATGAAAGGTGACAGAGGGCAGGCGTGCGGCCGGCGTGGGGATCAAACTCATCAACCTGCTCTGGGAAATGAATCCACTCTGAGCTAAGCGCTTACAACCCCCCCCCCCCCAGTCCCACCCCCCAAGTGTCATCCTCCTCCTCCGTCACTCTAACGGCAGAGCGGGAAAATAGTCAAACATGAAAGAAGGTTTAGGGCGGCCCGGTAGTCCAGTGGTTAGCACGTGGGCTTCACAGTGCAGAGGTACCGGGTTCGATTCCAGCTCCGGCTTCCCTGTGTGGAGTTTGCATGTTCTCCCCGGGCCTGCGTGGGTTTTCTCCGGGTGCTCCGGTTTCCTGGCAGGCTGATTGAACACTCTAAATTGTCCCTAGGTGTGAGTGTGAGCGTGGATGGTTGTTCGTCTCTGTGTGCCCTGCGATTGGCTGGCAACCAGTTCAGGGTGTCCCCGGCCTACTGCCCGAAGACGGCCGGGATAGGCTCCAGCACCCCCCGCGACCCTAGTGAGGATCAAGCGGTACAGAAGATGAATGAATGAATGAATGAATGAAAGAAGGTTTAGAAAAGGCCTGTAAGACGCAAGGATGTGTTAGGGATTTTTTTTCCCTCCCCCTGTAGTGTGAAAATGTCCAATGCTCACACTTAACATTCAAGATACGAAGGCGCCGCCGCTTCCTTTTCTATTCATACGTCAACCGTTGTGTGTCCGCTCTGCGAAAACACACCTACAGCTACGTTTTTTTTTTTTTAATCGAAGTTTCAGCTGCAAACTTTATGGCTTTTGAGGCAAATCCAAGAGAATCATCTCTTAGCTTTGAAGCATAGAAGGAAAAAAAATACCGTCGGCTATATTCTGACATCAGTAGAAAAGCGGCACATTGAATGACTGTCAAGTCTCCGTCGGATGCTTTTCATTGAAAGGAACGTAAAGAATCCACATGGGGGGGGGGGGAGAGAAACTCTCTCATTACCGAAAGCCCCAGTCAAAATTTTTGAAGTTTTAACGGATGAGGAAAAGCCTTCGGTCGTCGTCTTGATGGTCGACATAAAACAGAATCGTTGGGGGGAAAAAAAAAAAAAAAAAGGCCCAGAAGACGTCGCTCTCAATGATAAGATTCTGTCGTTATTTTTGGGGGGGGGGGGGGGAGAAAGGAACATTTTGATGTGATGCTGACATTCCCCTTCCTGTCTGTTTCATGATATCGAGGCTTCCCTTTATCAGTCAAAAATATTAACATTGACTGCTTTTATTTTGGTGGGTGAGGGTGGAGGGTGGGGGGGGTTGTGTCCCGTTTGTGTGTTTGACTGTAGAGCAACACGTTGCTGCAGCAGAAGTACATTGCAGGCCACTGCTGATTTTTTTTTTTTTTTTTTTTTTTTTTACTGTGCATACCTCCACGCCAGTAGCAGTAACTTTTTATACTCAGATTTAATATACAGTATTATTCTTATTTGTATCATGGACTTCACGATCCCGAAGATGTTTATTTATAACCATGTGACATTTCTGCAAATGTGCGTTTTGTTTTTAGTAAAGAGGGGAGACAAAGAAAAGAAAAAAATTGCACTTTGGTGTTTTTTGTCCATTTTGTGTTGGCTTGCGGCCTTCAAAGGCGTCCCCGTTTCTTCCCAACAGGAAGCTGAAATGGTTCGCCGCCAAAGTGGTCCTTGCCGAGGACACACGGTCACCACCGTTTGATGTTTGCTTGCGTCGAAACTTTGAGCTTCTCACCTATGCAGTTATCCTTTATCGTAGTAATCGTCAGCATAATAAAGTACCGGTATGATCATAAGATCGCGTGACCGGTGTGACGACATAAGTGATGTTTTGTTGCTCACATTGAATACCTCATTGAATATTTTGCGTGGAGGGAAAGCTAGTTGAAGAAACACAAGTCGCCCGCAGAGATTTTTTTGGTTTATTTGTTTGCTTTATTTGGTATGCTTGTACACCCCCACCACCCGCCCACTCCCCAATGTGAGCACGATGTCCTCTGTTCCTGACCTTGCCAACTGCAACAGTAATCCAAGAAACAATTTTATTTTCATAAACTTTATTTTCATGACACGCAGAAGGCAACTTTGTTCTTTTTTTTTGGTTTCCAGCCAGCGCAGAAAAGTACGACATCTGTCAGTAACGACCTCAAACTTGCCTTTGTCAAAACTCAGAAACGCCACGCGGATGTGCTCGGATGAGCGTTCAGGAGAAGATGTCGGTTGTTACAAATGAGAGAAGTTACAAAGGAAAAAAAATAAAATAAACACTGACAGAGTCGGTAGACGATATGAAGGTGGTCTGATTGTGGTCTGCGCCGGCGTGGGTGCGGTGATGAACAAGAAGAAAGTAATTGTGTCTGAATAGAAAGAGAAAACGAAAAGGAGAATTGGACTCCACTCGAGCCAAAGGGCCAAATTAAAACTGCGCTTATCTCCGGCCCGCACAGACAATGACTTTCTTCCATTACCGAACATCAACGGAGAAGCTGTCAGATGGGCAGCTTGGGGTCAATACTTTGACGCCATCCTTTTCAAAGTTCCATCCTAGAGTCATTCGAGCCGCTTTAGTTTTGTAGCCGCAACGTTTTTGTGTTTTTCTCCATCTGAACCAGAGACGAGATGGTGATGTGTTTCCGATCAAATGGAGGGAGATATCTATCCACAATCTTGTATGAGACGGCGGGTTTTGTAACGCACTGTAGAACTGACCCATGGTCCTTTTTATAGAAATGTGATTTCAATGTGGCATTTTTGTTCAATAAAAGTTTTGATACGACAGCAATGCAGATTTATCCGTCCCATGTACGTGAATTGTCAAGTCGTGGCGGTACGATGGAAGCGGAAGGTGTGAACACCGAAAAAAACAACCATGTATAGTAAGGCGTTTTTAGCCGAAAAAAACGACCATGTAAAGTAAGGCGCTTTTTAGCCGGAAAAAACGACCATGTAAAGTAAGGCGTTTTTTGCCGAAAAAAACAACCATGTATAGTAAGGCGTTTTTAGCCCCAAAAAAAGACCATGTATAGTAAGGCGTTTTTTGCCGAAAAAAACAACCATGTATAGTAAGGCGTTTTTAGCCCCAAAAAAAGACCATGTATAGTAAGGCGTTTTTTGCCGAAAAAAAACGACCATCTATAGTAAGGCATTTTTAGCCGAAAAAAACCACCATGAATAGTAAGGCGTTTTTGACCCGAAAAAAACGTCCATGTATAGTAAGGCGTTTTTTGCCGAAAAAAAACGACCATGTATAGTAAGGCATTTTTAGCCGAAAAAAACCACCATGTATAGTAAGGCGTTTTTGACCCGAAAAAAACGTCCATGTATAGTAAGGCGTTTTTAGCCGAAAAAAAACGACCATGTATAGTATGGCGTTTTTTGCCGAACAAAACAACCATGTATAGTAAGGCGTTTTTAGCCCCAAAAAAAGACCATGTATAGTAAGGCGTTTTTTGCCGAAAAAAAACGACCAAGTATAGTAAGGCATTTTTAGCCGAAAAAAACCACCATGTATAGTAAGGCGTTTTTGACCCGAAAAAAACGTCCATGTATAGTAAGGCGTTTTTAGCCGAAAAAAAACGACCATGTACAGTATGGCGTTTTTTGCCGAACAAAACAACCATGTATAGTAAGGCGTTTTTAGCCGAAAAAAACGGCCATGTATAGTAAGGCGTTTTAAGCCAAAAAAAACGACCATGTAGAGTAAGGCGTTTTTAGCCGACAAAAACGTCCATGTATAGTAAGGCTAAGCGTTTTTAGTAAACTAAAACCTTACTATACATGGTCGTTTTTTCGGCTCAAAACGCCTTACTATACATGGTTGTTTTGTTCGGCAAAAAACGCCTTACTATACATGGTCGTTTTTTTTGGTCAAAAAATGCCTTACTATACATGGTCGTTTTTTTCGGGCTAAAAACGCCTTACTATACATGGTCGTTTTTTTTGGTCAAAAAATGCCTTACTATACATGGTCGTTTTTTTCGGGCTAAAAACGCCTTACTATACATGGTCGTTTTTTTGGCTAAAAACGCCTTACTATACATGGTTGTTTTTTCGGCTAAAAACGCCTTACTTTACATGGTCGGTTTTTTCGGCTAAAAACGCCTTACTATACATGGTCGTTTTTTTCTGTCGTTTTATTCCGCAAAAAAAACGCCTTACTATACATGGTCGTTTTTTTCGGCTAAAAACGCCTTACTATACATGGTCGTTTTTTCGGCTCAAAACGCCTTACTATACATGGTTGTTTTGTTCGGCAAAAAACGCCTTACTATACATGGTAGTTTTTTTGGGGCTAAAAACGCCTTACTATACATGGTCGTTTTTGTCGGCTAAAAACGCCTTACTATACATGGCCGTTTTTTTCGGCTAAAAAAGCCTTACTATACATGGTCGTTTTTTTTGGTCAAAAAATGCCTTACTATACATGGTCGTTTTTTTCGGGCAAAAAACGCCTTACTATACATGGTAGGGGGGTTTTCAGTTAAAAACGCCTTCCTATAGATGGTCGTCTTTTTTAATCAAAAAAGCCTGACATGGTCTTACATAGGGACAATGTAGTGTGTTCATGACCTGCCTGGTCGTCGAATGGTTTGTGTGTCTGTGTCACAGTGCACAGGTGCAACGTTCGATTCCGGCTCCGGCCTTCCTGTGTGTCATCCAAACTGCGGAAAATGTGGTGTCTCTTCAAAGAGTCTTCATCCACTCCGGACGCGCGTTCCCGGCGGGGGGGGCCGCTTCGGGCTGGAGACTGACCCAGTCGTGCTGAAGTCACTGGTCCGTATGCCCACAGTTGCTGTGCCGCGGGGGGGGGGGGGCCACCGTGAGGGGTTAATTACTCTTCATGTGTGAAAATAGGTGAGGAGAGTGCAAAAAAAAATGCACGCTGCTCATTTGTTTCTTTATTTCTCTTGAGAATTAAAAGAAGGCTGCTCCATACAAACGGCTTTCATTGCTCATTTCACGTGCCGCAAGAAAGCAAATTCATCCCTTCACATGGCCACAAATAAAGGTGTCGGGGACAAGTTGTGAGGTGGGGGGTGGGGGGGGGGATAAGAACAAACTCTGTAAAGCGGAGTGACATTTTTTTTTTTTCATTCAAGCGTCATGTTGGACAGGAGAAAAATTTGTATTGCAGCAAAACTCTTTGAATTGAAATACGATCGTTTTTGCTTTCGTGATTTTTCTCCATCCATTTAGTTTGGGAGTCACAAATTGTCACCGATGTTGATCCGTCTTGCAGGGATGCTCCCAATCATCTTTGCGTGCTTTTTTTTTTTTTTTTTTGCATTCTGCCCGTGCGCTTTTCATTTCTCTTTTGTACGTCGTTATATTCTTCTTAATCTCCGCAGGGTCTGTTTGTGTCTTTTCTATTTTCACCCGCTAGTTTTAAGCCTCTTTGTGTTTCCCTAAAGTGCATAAGAGGGCGTTTTTATTTTGTTTTTCTTTTCCCACCCAAGACCCCCCCCCACCCCCATCAGGGATGGAATATTGCCGCTGCAATTCTTTTGAGTTTATGCTGCGCCCGACCATATTTTCTGTCACGTCTTAATCCGACGGCAGATTTTAGAAACTGCAATTCAGACATTGAAGCAAGCCTTCGTCGTTTGCCGAGGTCACGAGGTGGCACGCGTGCGCTTTTCGGAATCCATTTTCATGCTGGCCGCTCGCCAAACACCATGAAAATGGATTCGGCTTTGCTCCTTCGCATTCTCTGATGGCCAAGAGTCGGTCGTCTTCCTGTTGGGAGCGACGAGAGGAGGAGGAGGAGGAGGAGGACACGTCGGCACGGAAGCTCCTTCGAACAAACCTGACAAATCATTCCACGAGACAAACGTTACTCTCAAGTTGATGTTTTTCTTGCCTAGGATGAAGCGGCGTCACGCTGACCTTCGCCGGACAAAGGCGTCTGGGACTGACTCACACCTTTGGGATTCCATTTGACTGCAAAAAAAACGAGAGGTCACTGCAGATGACTTTTTCGGCTTTTTTTGTGTGTGTGTGTCTTTCATTTTCGATGTATTTAATAATTCCCCATTTGATATCTTAATTCCTAACCGCTTGATCCTCACTAAGGTCGCGGGGGGTGCTGGAGCCTATCCCAGCCGTCTCCGGGCAGTAGGCGGGGGACACCCTGAATCGGTTGCCAGCCAATCGCAGGGCACACAGAGACGAACAACCATCCACGCTCACACTCACACTGAGGGACAATTTAGAGCGTCCAATCAGCCTGCCACGCATGTTTTTGGAATGTGGGAGGAAACCGGAGCACCCGGAGAAAACCCACGCAAGCCCGGGGAGAACATGCAAACTCCACACAGGGAGGCCGGAGCTGGAATCGAACCCGGTACCTCTGCACTGTGAAGCCCACGTGCTAACCACTGGACTACCGGGCCGCCCTCGATATCTTAATTGTATACCCATATTTCTCTCAACAACGTATTCTTCCGCCGCCGCTTCTTCCGCATTTTGGCGCTTTTCTCGATAAAGTGAGATATTTTGGGACTTTTGGGAAAACTCGAGACAAGATCAACATTTGATCATGATTCCTTTCATTTTGACAGGGATGGGAATTTTATTTTTCACTTGAGAAGGGTGAATGAACATATTCCTTTTTCAAAAACAGATTCTGAACGTAAAAGTTGACAAAAGCCTTTTGTCGTTTGCTGCGTGCGGTGCAGCCACGCGGGAATATTTGGCCGCCGTCATCGCTGCCGTTTGCTCGCGTTTACAATTTCCAATCCGGCCGCTCACGACAAGTCCTGCATCCAGAGGACTCTCGCGACTTTCATCTTTCAAATGGTGTCATTGATTTGCACGTTTCTCTGAGCCCGTCTTCGTTTGTTCTTGTCAGACCGCCAAGAGCGTGTTCCGGGCAGACAAAAAGAAAATCCCCGCTTTGATTCATTTCAGGCTTCCATTTGATTATTTTGCTCTTAAAGGAAAGGAGAAAAAAAAAAAGAAGAGCAACGCCGAGCGATAGCGCTAAGCAGGACCGGGCGCGTTTCCCAAAACGGGGAAGAACAAGCACACACTCGCTCGCAATGAGATTCAAGCCCAAGTGCGCGAGCGGGCCAGCACTGGATGTACAAACGCCGCGTCCAAAGCAGATGGTGCAAGGAACTCTGTGAGCGCCATGACCGCGTCTTGGCAAACTGTGTTTTCCAAAAGCTAGCTTGTGGGTGGGGGGGGGGGGGGGGTTGTGAGTCCAACAAGATGCGACATGGGCCCTTCCCGCAGCGGAGTCAAAAGTGGGTTTTAAAATACAAAGACAGCGACGCGAAAAAGAACGAAGCGCCTTTGGCACCGTGAGCAGGGTCAAAGGTCGCGGCTGGTGGCCGCTTAAGAAATGATCCCAAACTGAATGAATAATTGCTTTCGCGTCTTGCGAGCGCGCGCACGCGTGTTAATCCCCTCACTTTTGCTGCTGATTTCCTTCGTCAAGCGTGAGAAAGTAATTAATCAGATCTGAAATGAGATTCTCAAATTAATGTGTGTGTGTGTGTGTGTGTGTGTGTGTGTGCGCAGCTCACCATTTTAGCCCTAATTAATTCTGACAGGCAAATGATGTGAGTTTCCACAGCTCCTCGTCAGTTCTTCGTCGCGCACCGTCTCCATCTGGCTTTTCTCCTCACTTTTCGGCCACATCTTTGGACTTCCGTTCTCATCATTTTCCTGATTAGACAGACGGACTTGATTAATAAGTTTGATCATGTTTCGCTGCTTCTCATTCCGGTAAGTCTACTCAGAAATATAAAAAAAAAAAGAGTCCAATGATGGTAAGGCGGGCAACATTTTGGCATGGCGCATCAATTGGAAGTCCGGGAATAGAGTCGCTTTCATTTCATTGTGCAAACGGGAGCTAATTGGCTGTCAGCTGGCGAAGGCGGAGCTGTCAGATTCACTTCCTGTTTATTGCAGAGAGATTCGGGCCGCGGCGGGACAACAACAGCACCTGCTGGATGCTTTCATTCCGCGTTCAATACGATGGACGTGGAGCTCGGACTGCTCGTGTAATCTAGCATTCATTCATTCATTCATCTTCCGAGCCGCTTGATCCTCACTAGGGTCGCGGGGGGTGCTGGAGCCTATCCCAGCCGTCTCCGGGCAGTAGGCGGGGGACACCCTGGATCGGTTGCCAGCCAATCGCAGGGCACACAGAGACGAACACCCATTCGCACTCACACTCACACCTAGGGACAATTTAGAGTGTTCAATCAGCCTGCCACGCATGTTTTTGGAATGTGGGAGGAAACCGGAGCACCCGGAGAAAACCCACGCAGGCCCGGGGAGAACATGCAAACTCCACACAGGGAGGCCGCAGCTGGAATCGAACCCGGTACCTCTGCACTGTGAAGCCGACGTGCTAACCACTGGACTACCGGGCCGGCCTGTAATCTAGCAATCGACTTTATTCTTTAGATGAGTGGTCCCCGATCGTTTTTTTGAGTCACGGAGCGATTGAGACAAGTGCCTTCTGTGCAAGCTCTTTCGGGTTTTCTCCGGGTATTTCGCTTTCCTCCCACATTCCCCAAAAACACGCACGGCAGCTCGATATTGCGCCAACGGTCGTTCGTCTACGCGCGCCCTGCGATTGGCTGGCAACCGCCTCCTGCCGGAAGACAGCCGGCGTCGGCTCCGGCACGCCCGCAAACCCTCGTGAGGACAACCGGCTCGGATAAGAGATGCTTGCATCATAAACTTGTTAAAAGATGAAAATTCGAAAGATCAATTCAGAGCTTCCTCCCACGGATTGCGTGCTGTGCCAAATCTACACGAGTCGTAAGGTTCTATTCCTGTAGGGCCGTGCACATGCATGAAAATAGCCTGAAATTATTTTTTTTTAAATCCCCCCGATTTCAAAATTGCATCTAAATGCCGCGAATGAATAATCAGAGCTCATCAAAATGCAGCGAGTCAACTGGCGGGCTATTACACACAGGTGAACGCAAACATAAAGAGGCACTGAGGCATCCCGCTCATGATTAAATCAAGAGGCACCGCCGGCGTTGGCGCGAGACGGCAGATGGATCAGACCTCGTGTGTCTGCAGCCCAGAACTGAAGATGGAGGCGGGGGGGGGGGGGGGCAGATAGGGTCGAGCCCAGAGCGCAACCTCAGGATGGCGGCGCAGAGGTCTTGAGTCAACTCGCAATCTCTGGACTGACCTTTTTTTTTTTTCTTTTTTTTTTCACCCCAATGGCAAGTTTTGTCCCAAATTGTAGCTTAGCATCGAGCAAAGGAAAGTTAGCATTCGACTTTTTAGCATCCAAACTCCTCCCAGATTGCACATGGAAGACTTTTAAAGAATTTGTCCTTTTGTTTTGCTCTCCATCCATCATCTGGTCCGCTTCTCCTTACGAGGGTCATTAACGAAACACGAAAAGCTCTCACCAAAACGGGACCGCTAGCAGATTTGAACTCATGAGCGACCACTCATTTATTTTCATTCAATTTTTTTTATGTATTTATTTATTTGTTTATTTCCTTCTTCTCTTCAAAGACTCACAAGGTGTACTGATTTTTTCTTAATATTATTTATATAATATATTTTTATAATATTTTATTATATACACACAATATAAATATTTATATCATATTTAATGATTGTTCTCATTTTTATTATTGTTTTTTGGGTGTATTATTTTGGTCTGCTGTAACAGCACTTTACCTTGCTGCGGGGATGTTCCCATTCTGCCACAAAAGCAAAAAGGAGGTCCGACGCTGATGCGAGCTGATCACGTGGGTCCGGGTGAGGGGAGGTCGTGGCTTTGTGCGAATGACCCGATCCAGAGGGAACTTCGTGAACCGCAAAGTCGTCGGCGTGTTGGACGAAGTGAAAGCCTGGAGAGAAAAAAAATAAGTAAATAACCCGCATTGCACTTCAGTTTCATGAAAGGTTGTGGCAAAGGCTTTCAACGGCAAACTAAATTATGGGGAAGGAACATTGCACGTAATTAACCACAGAAATGACTTGCTGACATTTGACCCCTAGCGGGTTGAAATGTGCGTTGCTGCTCGCTAGCACGTAGTTAAAACAAGGAAATACTAAAAAGATCTTTTGCAGTCGCCACCAAACCTCTCTCTCCCTCTCTCTTGCATCATTTTGCTTCTGTGCTGGACGTCCCCTTGGCTTAAGCTCTCAGAATGCATTCAATCAGTGCTGTAATAAAATAAACAACATATTTCTTTGTTTAGAGAGCCCAGTGTCTGGGTAATTGTCATTGTCAACTTTGCGTAGGCTGCGAAATTTGCTGCTTCTCTGTGAAAATTGATTGAATTGTAAAATCCCAGAAAGTTTAGCAAAATAAGCAAAAGGGCAAATGTTTTCAGAATCATTTCCTTAAGCGTGTGTGCGTGTGTGTGTGTGTAGAGGCGAACAATGTCTATTGTGTTCCTGGCCAATTTCCCCGTTTCTGTTGTGTGGAAGAGCAAGTTGCCATGGAAACGGCATAATGAGAGCAGACCTAACTGACATCTGCCATTTTTAAATTGGGCAGAATTGTACCGATTTTGCAGTCGTTGTGGGAGTCCTGCAATTCTAGTCAGCGTTTGAATTTGCCATAGCGAGAGTACTCAGGTTGAGTCTTTCAATGCGATCATGTATTTCGATGCTCTTTTGGACCCAGAAAATGTAAAAGCCATGTCCTTCAAGTGCAATAATTCGATGGTATGAAGGCAACTCATCAGCAAGTGACCGGGAAACGGTTTGGCACAATTTGCTGGCAGCTCATGAAAACAAGATAGCCACACTGTGTCAAAGTATTAAAAGTCAACGGGAGCACTTAACATCGCATGTACACGGTGACTATAACTGGAAGCAGTGGAATAAGATATGTTGTAAATACCTGGCCGGATTTGCTCACGGCAGAATTTATATACAGCATGGCATCAAGCGATGCCTTTATTTGAGCTTTCTGGATGTATTAATGTCAGCCCTCTAATTTTAGACGTACATTAAAATACCATGACGTCAGCAAACCAGTATGATACCCTTGCTGTAACCGACCCCCGTTTCGAATGAGGTGGGCTGGGGACAATGAGATGAGCAATCTTGCATACTACTTAAGGAATCTCCCCTGAGGGGGCCCAAAGGTTGACATGATGCCATGATGTTGAAATGGCATTGGACTACTTCAATATTTCGTCACCTTCTAAAATTAACGGCCTAAGTCACACAACACGTTGGCAGAGTGCTTTGCAAGTTGAAGTCAACAGAATTCGCAAAAAGTAACGCTACCAAATTGAGCAAATGTGCAGCGAAACGCGGAAGTGCTGGGCAGCCGAGATTTCCGAAGACGAAGCGTTTTGGACAAGAGAGTTCCCCCCTAGCGTCGGAAATGTCGTGTGTGTGCCATGACGTCAAAAACAGACAAGAAACCGGTTGAATCATTCCAACAAGTAGCATCCAGGTGATCAAGTGGGAAGCGTGAAAAACCGAAACATGAGCAGTTTAGTCGCTAATGACGAGCCGGCAGCCACCGGATAAACGCGGCAACAAGCCTGGCGTCTTTGAGCAGTCACGTTTGCAAGTAGCAGTGATGCTAACTGTCTTTGGCCCATATTTACAATACCCGTCACAGTTATCACAGTAACAGCACTGCCTGTCACAGGAGTGCAAACCCGGAAGTATGTTGGCTTTCTCTCAGGAGTAGCAAGCTGGCTTTTAAGAAGAAAAAATGTGAAAAGAATTGTTTGATCCTGATCATATGCATAACAGTAAACCGTTCAATCAAGGCTAACTACTGTATTATATGCAAGTGTTGGTTTAAAATGTGACAAATTGAAAACAGGACATACCTTTGCTCTATCCATTCTTTTGGAACGCTGTCAGATGAGGTCAAGTTCGGCGTGTCACGAGATTCGTTGCTTTCCTCTTCTTCTACTATGCTAAAAAAAAGTGGTAACAGGGTTGGGTGCGTGCGGATTTGATCATTATGATTTCAAACATTATGTCGTGGAAAAATAGGTGACTCTTCCACCTTCTTAAAAAAATAAATTCTTTGAGCAGTTTTGAGCAGACTCGTGCAACGTTCATGTGGCAATCAAAGACCAATTTAATGCAATGCTGACCTCCAGTGGAGGTTTGTAAACTGCCGGTGATGATTTCATGTACGGCATTCAAAATATATTTTGGGGGTGGTGGGGTCGGTCACTCACGATAAAATGATCCATGCTACTTGATGACTTTAAAATCCACTCGATTTTTCTTCATCGTTGTATTTACATTTATTTCCATGCACGTTTTGTCATCAGCATGCAGCTGACATTTGCATCCAAAAATGAGTACATAAACAATGATTTCTGTATGTACTTGTACTACTACTGATACAATCTCTCATGAAATGCCGAGCAAAGCGGGATCGCAGCTTTGCTGATTGTTACTTCATTTGTCCCGTACAGTTATAAGTCGAACGTCATACAGTTATGACTATAACATGTGAACAAAATATAGGATTAAAAGCATGGTACAAACTCTTGGAAGTTTGATTTCATCGTTAGCATCAACATGGTTTGCAACACTACAAATGTGCAAAGTCCGGCCGTGACAAACAATTTGCACTTCCCAAGACATTAAACGGCGAAGAGAGATTCATTGGATGGATTCATTGGAGCACATTGGATGTTTTCTCTTTCGTGCGTTGCGGTCACGGTGAAGCAGAATGAAGTTCTGCGAGCCGCTGCCGGGCATTCTGAGATCGCTTGATCCTCTCCTCCAAAAATCCTCGTTGATGCTCGTTCCTCTGATCCAACTTGACTAACCACTGCATCCTCAGCCTGGAGAGAGCGGAAGAGAGGCCTGTTGTACACGCCCACGCCACAATCGTTGCCAGTAGGACACGATCAATACGGCTGGCTAACACTTAACCTGCGATCGGAACTTAGCCCCCCCCCCCCCCCCCCACAACCACCGGTACCGGGCCTGAGCCCATTTGGGGAGAGACGGACCCGTGAGCAAATTTACTCACTTAAACGTGGTGCAAACTGGTCCCAACATTCGGTCCGCGCGCACAAGCAATCGCCGAACAATCGCAAGCAATCGCCGAACAATCGCGAGCAATCGCCGCTCGCTCGGGTTCGGACTTGAGGAGAGGAACGGCGGCAAGACTAAAGCCAGCATTTCCCCCGGTACCGTCCATCTCGGCTTTGGGCCGGGATTAATGGGGCAGGCATCTAATGCAACTTGAGCTGAGGTGACTGCTGCCAGGCATAATTAAAATCATAAAAAAAGGGCACACATCAGTACGGTGGCGGTGTCTCGACCCGCGTTGCGATGTCAGTGAAAATCTGTCATCGCTCACCGTCACATCTCACTTGATGTGAATCATTCTACTCCTCTATCCTCGGATATTCCCACTGATCTGGGGGATTGAAATGGATGGCCAGGCGGCCCTAATCAACATTCCCAGGCTACTCCGTGTTGACAGACAGGCGAGCTGTAAACATCAGCGGGACGATTTGGAATGAAAGTTGGCTCTTGCTACAACGAACACAACGTACAAAGCTTATAAAAGAAAAGATCACCTCGCCAAAGAAATATTGGAATAGCGCCGGAACACTCGCCAGCTGCTTCTTTCCGTCCCGGCACCATTTTAAAGAGTGACCATAAAGCCGTCAATTATTTGAGTTGCGTCCTATATTTCGGATGAAGCTGCGTGACAAATGAGAGCTGCTTCCAATATTTCTGTTTGTTATTCAAGCGTAAACTTATGTTATGTTATTCATCATTATCATTTTATGTTTTGAGCATCATATTATTTCACGTTTAGAATCCCTAAATGTTATTCTGTGGTTTAATAATTGCGTCGCCATGTTTTTTTTATGTTGATAGTTTCTGATTGGCTGTTGAAGTAAGAGAAGCCGGATGTGATTTGAGTTACGAGTGTGCGGACGTCTTCAAGCACCCCCTTTTTTAAAAATAATGTTGCATTTAAAGGATTCCATCTCTCCTTTTGCCGGTCGTAAAGTAGAGCTATCAACTAAAAACAACGAACCCCTCAATTTACACTAACAAATATTGGCTTCTTTCTCACGATCCATCCTGACCAAATTGGTGCCGATCGTCAAACGCCAAAAAGCCTTTTCGACGTGTGTGGTTGGGTGCCGACCTTGTCAGGGCGCTGCTCTTCCTGCGGCTTTCCTCCTCGACCATCTGTCGCATGTGCCGGTCGATCCTCCGCTCCCAGAAGAACGTCAGGTTCTGTTTGTCGTGGATGCGAGCCACGTTCATCTTTGGGCGGCAGCCTGTCAACGCAAGATGAATTTACGCCCGCTTTGTTTTGAGTCGATTTCTTTGCGATCTTCGACCGACTGGTTGAATGACTTACTGCTACTTTCCAAGGAATTGGGAGTCTTCCTTCCTCCGCGCGCTGCCGTGTCTCACTTCTCACTATTCTTGCGATTCATCTTCTTCCCTCATCCTTTTCTGTTCTTTTTTTTTCCTCCCACCGTCAGCCTCTCTATTCCTGTCTTTTAACTCCTCCCCCACCTTCTCTGTCATTGTCTCTCACTTGTCATTCGCTGCCACGCCTGTCATTTATACATCTTTTGTTGTCGGCCCCGCCCCCTTCCAAACTGCCTAATGTTGCATTAATCTCATTCATGTCTGTGAAGGCTTTGAGACATTCATTTCATAGCCTCTGGTTTTTACCCTCCAGATAGATTTTTTTTTGGTAAAGATACAGCGCCTTGCCAAAGTACCCCGGCCCCTTCTTTCATTAATCCTTCAGATCACTCAAAAAAAATGTTTTTAAAGATGCATTGCTGTTCATAACATCGCAACCACTCCCTCCAATGCTACGTGAAGTTTATCAAATAATCTCCAATCCCGCCCCCAAACCAATCAGAAGACCATTAGGACATTCCGCCACCAAAGAGATTGGGGAGCTTCCAGAAATGTCACGTTGCTCGCGGAATTCTTGCTTTTTCCCCCCATCTTAGGAAATCCAACCCTGGTGAGAAGCTTTCAATGGAGATTTTCGCTGAAGCATGAATGATGAAAACCTTGTCGGGAGTTCTTAATAGGATCTGTGGGTTTAAGTCACCACTTCATTCTTGGTGACGCTGGGCTCGCTCGCCCCGAAAGGGTGCTTAACAAAAGGAGGATTACACTCATATTAGCGGGAGATTTATGACGTTCAAAACAACTGAAAAGTGCTCCACCCTCTCTGCCCACTTTCACCTTTTTTAAGGAACTTTGTGGCCCAAGTCAAATGTCATTTTTTTGTTGGGGTTTTTTTTTTGGGGGTCAGTTCATGGGCCGCTGACAAATGGATGGCAAGCCGTAGCTTGGACACCCCACTGGGTGTCACGGACGCCATTTGTCATTTGGCTCCTCAGTTCTGAGATTCCGGATTGGACTCGTCTTGTTTTAAGTGTTCTCCCTGTGCTTGTGTGGGCTGTCTCCTGGTACTCCAAACCCCCGCCCGCCCTCGCCCCCCCCCCAAACATGGTAGTTAATTAAAGACCCTCAATTTTGCCTCGGTGTGAATGCGCATCTGTCGCCCTTTGCCCTTCCGATTGGCTGGCAACCTGTCCAGAGTGTCCCGCCAAAATAAAGGCTGCATCTGTAATTCACACGATTGTGGGCCACACGTGTGACCTTTTGCATTTATTCGTCATTATTGAAGTAAAGATAAGACCGAGCGTGCCAACAAGCAGAGCAACAACTGATGCGCGTGTTTAAGATAAGAAGGCAACAGAGATTCAATTCAAGCGCCATCACCAAACTGGAGATAAGAGACTTGTCACTGAAAATTAGATAAGAGGAGGAGGAAGGGACGCCTGCATGGGGAAAGAGCTCGGAATTTGCCAAATGCTTACTCTTTGAAATACTATTAAGTGTGTAAACAAAACAAAAAAAGTCATAACTACCAGTAAGTAGTTCTTACACTACTTTGTGTTAGTGAATGGGTATTTTTTTTGGGCTGGCAATGACATCCCCCCCCCGCCCCAAAAAAAAAATTGTCCGGGAATAAAACATTGCGTGTTCATTTCCGTTCACAAATGAAATTTAGAAAGCCCGTGATTGAGAAGCACTTCCTAATATTAATCGCCCGGCCTTGCCTGCCCAAAATGTCCGTCAGCGTCATCCGGCAGCTCGGCGGGCCATAAAACATAGCGGTCGCCGAACTTTATGGCTACTCATCAGGCAGTTTGAAAGAGTTCACTCATCAGGAACAACGTCTGGCTTCCAGTTTTCCAGAGCTGCTTTTCATTCTTCTGTGAATGACACTTTGAATCAAATAAATATTTTTAAAAACAGATTTGATGCGGACATCCATCGTATCGATCGATCCGTCTCCCATCATAAGAGGAGACGCAGTAGAAGCGGCGTCAGACTCAGCACGCGGCTGTACTCAAGTACCCCGACAGCAGACGAATGGTACCACTGCACCTCCTCGGAGTCATCTGGAAACGACACAAACACGCAATTTGAAACGTACATTAAGCAATAATCAACTGCAGTGTGATACGACTAACTTTAGCGGTGGAAAAAAAAAAAAAAAAAAAAGAACTAGCGCTAGCTTGGGCACTGGCCCGGAACTAGCGTGAGCTAGCGTCAGTTGAGAAAACAACAATGTCCGCCTGACACGCTGCGGCCCAAATAATCATAATAATAATGATAATACTAATACTAATGTGTGGCGTCCATACCGCAGTCTTTGTGGAAGACGCGGGGAAAGCAGTGCAGCAAACCGTACCCGCAACGACAGTATGAGCAGCCCTTGCGCACCCATTCGCCATGTGGAACCGGACCACAGCGCCTGAAGACCAAAAGAGGAGACGAGGCATCATTGATAGCATGATTTCAATTACACGCAAGAAGCATTTTGACCATCCTCTGGCTTTTCTATGAATGTGAAAAAAAATGAATGTGAAAAAAAATGGACTTTTCAAAATATGATACAGCGTATTTCGGTGTGACCCAATTATGTGAAAGTGACATGTGGCCTCAAGTATCTCTGCAAGGGTGTCGGCCTCATTAGAAGGTGAATGGAAAATGTGTTGAGAGCAGTAATTCGGCTGAGTGTGGGTGTTTTTTTTCCTTTTTTTTACATTACCTGATGCGCTGGTTGTACTCGCAGCTGCGACCAGTAAAGAAAGGAGGACAAGCACAGAAACTGCCCAGAATGCAGGTTCCTCCATTCTTACAGCAGCTTCGACTCTGCTCGGCACCTAGAAAACAAAATGAAAGTAAAACTACACTTCGGCAGGATTTTTCTTGGACGTCGTTTCACAAAACCATCAAAAGAACCAAGATTTAGGGAAATCTGAGTTTATTTTGTGTTTTCTGAGTTTTTTTTTGGGGGGGGGGGTCCCAGATCTGAGATTGGGCCCTCTGTGTGTGTGTGTGTGACGTAATCCATTAACCACACACATACACACACACACACACATTCTTGGGGTGCATCTGTTTTACGTCAGCAGACAAACACAAAGAGTCTGAACAAACATCTGAAAATAACAAAAATACACTAAAACTCCCGTGACTGTGTGTCAGCCTATATTGCGGGTGGACACACGCCTGCTTTGAACTGTGTAAAAAGTCTTATGCAATATCTTTATTTCACAATGTTGATTTAAAAGTTGGGGGGGAAAAAAATAATTGCCAGTTTTTAATCGATTAACACGGCAACAGAAAAGCGCGGGTCACGAGAAGTCGAGCCCGTGTGACAAATGTTGCCAACGGGCGGGGGCCGCCGCCGGCGTCTGTGCACACGGCGACTAATTGGACAAACTTACTGTTGGTGAGGCCGACGAAGGGCATGACGGCGTTGGCATCGCGGTGTTTACGGTCCCCGTTGTTTGGCGAGTTACCTTGGGCAAATTGATCAAGGAAGTCTTGAGAGGGCTCCTGGGATTTGACCTCAGCGGGGGGCAACAGAGGGAATGGAGGAGTCGGGCCTTTGTGGCACTCCTCTCCCATACAACCTAAAAAAAGGGGGGAAAAAAGCATGTCAACCAGAATTATTATTATTTTACTAACCTCTTACTTATCCTTAACCTTTTCTTTGTGGGTCCTAATCCTTTTGCCAATTATTGAGCGCGTTCGTTGACAACTCTTGCAAGATTTCGTAAGCATAGCCAAAAATTATAACAATAATACGAGTTAAAATAACAAGGTCTGTATTTGAAGCCGTGACGCGATGGAAAAGTACCATTGCCGAGTAAAGCACAAGGCCAACCACACACACACACCAAAAGACGATTCCACAAGTTGTGTGGCGAGCTGGTGGTCACTACAAAATAAATACTGGACGGCGAATTGAAGACAAAAAAAAAATAATAATAATGCCACAGACATGGTGCCGAATTATAACACTCACCTGAATTACGGAAAGCAGCAGAAGAACCGAGACAGATCAGAGCGAAAAACAAAATCCTAAAAAAAAAAACAAACAATTAAAAAAATACAAATAACGGAATAATTAATGACCAACACTCGCAACAACTTATTTCAGACTCACCTGCTGAGAAGCATCGTTGTACTTTGAGTAGAAAAAAAAATGCGTGGGGAATGGAAAAAAAAAAAATCAAATCCTCGCGCTATCTCGCTCTGGCTCGGCTGGGAATAAAATACTACAAGACACGATTCAGCACAGCAGAAAGGAGCATCATGTTGCATTTGCCGTCCGCTCGAGAGACAAATGCAATCGTCTTTGATCGAATCCTGGATTTGGGTTGGAATGAAAATCGCCTCCGGCGGGGCGGAATGAGGAAAAAAAAAACGAAATGAAGTCCTCCCCCCTGAGGCTCCTCTCGGCGAGGCGTCTTCCGAGAGTGTGAGGCTCACCGCAGGTGACTCTCATCCAGGTGGAGTGTCCCCCCCCCCCGCCCCCTCGCCCGGAAGTCACGCCCACCGCCCGTCTCGCTCTCTCTCGCTGCTTCGGCCCAATCAACAACAACAACACCGCGAGAAACTCGTCAAAGTGCGGGACCGAAAGTGACCTGGATCCGTTTTCCACTTTCATCAGCCCCCCCCCCCCCACCGACATTGCGCGTAAAACAATACGAAGACGCACGATTCGGGTTACCATCCAAGTGACAAGCAATCGACGTCATTTCGATTCAAATGTATCTTTCATATATTTCTTACCAAAGTTCACTTGGTGTTTTTTGTCAAAAGCTTGAAATTTTGACTGCCCCCCCCCCTCCCCCGTTATACATATGGAAATAGCCTTACTCGCCCATTCGGCTATTCACACGTTAAGTAGGATGCCCACCACCAGGAAACCCATTCTGCAGCATAGAAATCTTTTTTTTTAAGTGTCTCGACCTTCTTAAAAGGAGAACAGGGACAAATATTTCAAGTTTAGATTTGAAAGTTGCCACATTGTGGTTGTTTGTGAACGCCGCACTGGTGCTTGATCACGTTTTTCCAAATGATGATCATCCGAATATAACGCTTATGTCCTTCTTTTGATTCTTTCTTCGACTACACCAACCCCCCCACAGCCTAAGTGACCATTGAGGGGGAGGACAATCAAGAGGTGGAAATGGGTGTTTTGTAATCTGCGCGGCATCACAATGTAGTCTGATCTCATGCTAAAGCACAGCAGGAGCGCCGGCAGCATGAAGGCAAAGCTCATCTGAAACCTCCCGGAAATCTCCATCCCAAAAGCTAAGCCAGGAGAGCAAGAAATGAAACGCGAGAGGGGACGTGAAGACAAAAAGAAACGCACCGTGGGGCCGGCGGGGTCGCCGCTGTGCGTACAGTTGTGTGACTTATGCGAGTCAAGGGGGTGCGCGTAACTTTTTTTTTTCTTTCTCTGGTAGAAATAAAAAAAAACAAACAAACAAAATAATCGACATGGACTTTTAATGTAACAGGAGTTTGTTAAGTAACGTGACATGCGATTTCAGCGAAACACTGGATGCGGTAAAGTGCTTGAGCCGGTCTGTAAACTACTAAAGTGCTAGTGAGTGTCGTGACTATTTCCATACTGAACAGTACGTCGTCATTGCTACCACGAAAAGGAGTGCGCGGAAACTATTCGGAAGGCAACGGAATGTAAGTGAAGACACAAGGCAATGGAGTATCTGAAGCTTCTTCCAGCTGTCCCTTTTGCTTCTGAGGCTGATAGCCATGGGAGCCTTCCACTAAGGAGTCCGTCGAGCTCAGGTTGTATGAAGGGTTGAGACGTCCATCCTTCGGGAGCGATGAAGACAATGGTGGTGGTGGTGTTGGGGGTGGGGGGAGTAGTGGTAAGAGACACGGAGCAGCGGCGCACCGTGCGCTGAGGTTTTCAACTGGTTCGCCGAAGCATCCGTTTGCCCGGTAAGAGCAATCCAAAGCCGGGGCTTCGGATTTGCAGTGCAGCTCGGGAATCGCCATCAATTCTGCCTCGGTGTGATGACTCATTTCCACAAAAACAGGACGGCAACTTTTTTTAGTCTGGGGGGGCAGGGGGGTGACAAAGTGTCCTTGTGAAATTCGTGTGAATCAATGTGAAACACTTTCCTGAGACGTTTGTCAATGTCCACGACTATACTGGTTTGGTTCCCCATCGCCCAATCAGGTTATTTGACATTTGTTAGCCCCGTAAAAGAATGCTTACCAGTGATGTCATCCACTTGTCCTTCAATACCGGCATCGGGATCGGAGGACAGACCTTCAGTTTGATACTACAAAAGGTAACAATGGAAGACAAGCGATATTTGAAGGCGCGAGATGAGTGTCACATGATGCGAAACCGTGCCGTGCTCCTCACCATTCCCAGTTTCTGTAGCAAAGGATAACAATCAAGCAGAGGAGGACAAAAATAGTCGCGATGGTGATGCCGACGGCCTTGATCAAGTTATCAGCTGGTGGAAGATGAGGAACCGGGGAGGAGTGTTCAGATCGATGGGTTCTTTTCATCAATATTTTCCGTGCGCTTCTAAGCTAGTTTCTAGCCGGCGACATACTCAGTGAATTCAGGGTGACGGTGATGGACGTCGCGCCGCATTGTCCGACGGTTGTATTTGCCTTCACCGTGAATGTGTACGAGTTGATTTGGAGATTTCTGGCTGTCAAGCTGGTGTCTCGAGGATCGTCTGAAAGAGAGAGTTTGACATTCTACATTCACACTTGGAAGCAGGGCTTGATCGGAACGCCGGCCAAATGCGGACAGCCTTCCGCAGTGCCGAGTAACACGGCTCCGCCTGCTGTCCATTTTAGGAAACGTTTTCATATTGATCACGTACGTTTGCGCATTTGAGTTTGCTGCGTCCGTCTCGGAAACACAATTGAGTTCCGCATTACCGGTGCTGATATTCATGACGCTGCTGTTGTTTTGCCCGTAGTATAAGATGTAGCCTTGGATGAAAGCAGACTGCTCTTGTAGGGCGACAGGATCCCATGATACCTCAACATCCATATCCCTCTGTTTCCAATTCAGTGTTCTAAAAAGACCGTCTGGTATGACTGGAAAAGCAGAGGAATCGGGGAAACCCTTCACAAACAAAGTCAACATTTGCTAACCCTTACATCGTTCACAGATGCCACGGGCAGGTCTTACTTTTTTCCTTGACATATCCTTCTCGTCTCTCAAGCAACACGGGAGCTCCGCGTGTGCAGCCGTAGATCGACAGCATGTATCTGACGCCTTCGCGGAAATTTTCTGGTGGAGACGTTAACGCGCGGCGGTATGTCATTCCGTCAATGCAACTGAAGATATCTGCGGGAACCTGAACTTACTTGAAAATATACAGACGTTAGTTTGACTAGGCGGGACCCTCAACCAGTCGATTGTGCACGGCCCTCTGCTTGGGCACCAGTCCACAATATAGCCACAGCTAGCCATCGGACTGGCGGCGGACCAAGACAGGTTGAAACCACCGTGACTGCCTTGGGTCTTTGAAGATTTAACTCGACCACTTCCTGTCAGACAACATTAGTTAGTTACATTAGTTACAGAGACCAACCACAATGGGGTAGCTAAAGAGCTAGCTAGCTAGCAAGCTGGATGGATCGCTAGCTAGCAAGATGGACAGAGTATTTACAATGATTTATAATTCGTGGCACACCTCTATTGAGGACGGGGATGGTGATCGTCGAAGGGGAAGAGTTTCCATATTTATTCCTGGCGGTGACACTGACCACATGTTCTCGCGTGGCATCCAGACTGAGCGCTAAACTGCGCTTTGGGTGCAACACTCTGGATTTGTTGCGTCTCTCAGAGGTCGCTTCCCAAGTAACTTCATAATCGATGATGTTGCCGTGGCTTTGGTTAGCTGGTAGTACCTACCAAAAGTGATTATTAGCCATTCTGTGAAGCAGAGCAGAAGCCCCCGCGCGCACGCGCACAAGCTAACACGCACGCGCGCACTTACTTTCCAAGTGATTATGGTTTGGCTGTCGTTTCCCTGCATCCATACATCGAGCGCGTCGGGAACTGTGGGACATTTAGGCGCAATCAACTTGGGCACAATCAGCAAGCGCTTGTTTGATGCAATACCAACCATCGCCCATTGTGAGGAACTCGACACTTGAGCTCCACTCGCTCCACTTCCAGAAATGTTGAGCTGTTCCACATCGCATCGTCACCTCGTACGGCCAGTTGGGAATCAAGTCATCCAAGACTGCGAAACGAAGAGCCACTCCAAGGCATTCCCGCTACGATCACAGTCAGGACAAATAAAGGTTTTATTTGGTGGTTGTGATCAATCGATGCCTTTCTGACGCTTGCTTTGTAAACTTACCACCGCGGATGTTTGATTATCACTAATCTTTAGTTGGCATCGTACGTTGAGCTCGTCATACATTTGTATCGCCCAATTCCACTCTAATCTGACACTACGGGCGTTCACTGATGAGACCTTAACTTCTTGGGGGGCAAACATGTGCACTGGAATGACACCAATAAGAACTTGATGAATTTGAGGATGATCTAATGCAGACCCCTTTCCACGATCATTTATTATTCTTTAGACTTTTTAAGTACTTTTTTGTACCTCTTCTCATAAGGTCTGCTCTATCCGTGAGATTGACTGTACCAAGTTGGTTTTGTGCCGTTAAAATCCAATCCCTCTCTTCAAAATCCACTCGCACTTTATGAGAGCATCTCCCAGCGGACCCCTTGGCGCACGTACTGGAAAACACAAAACGCCAAGAGGATTTATTTTTTTTTAATCGGATGCGTGTCAAGTACATTGATTCACATTTTGTTTCATTCCTTCTTCAACTCAACTCCATTGACAGAGAAAGCACAACCACGGCCGTGTGCACAGAGCAAGAATAATTCAAACAACAAACCAACTCATTTTGACGACTTTTACTTTCAGTTAAATGTTGAATGGGGGGGGGGGGAAAATGTTGCAAACTTAAAAATGCGGAAGTTGAAAAGGACAATCTGACCGCTGACGATGACACACCGTCAGCACCATTTGAGCCCTTCTGCGGAATCAAGATGTCGGCCGTCCACTGCAGCAGCATCAGCGGTTATACTTTACGACTATACTCTAGATCAGGGGGTGTCCCAATTGGTCCATTGCGATCGATCGGAAAAAGTGCATATGGCCCCTCTTCAACTGAACGACTTGCTCGGGTGCGACCTTTCACAGAGGAAAAAATGGGTTTTCAATACCTTCCGAGTAGTCGATAGGTCGTTGGACTCTTGAGAGCCAAGTGTGTGTTTCGGCCCACGGTCCACAGGCACTCAACCGATTGGAAATCCCGAGTTTCACAGGTGAGATCGTGATCGGCGGGTGGGTCTGGTCAATCATTAAGAGATGTGAAAAATCAAAGGATTCGCCGCCGACGCAATTCTCAGCCCCCCCTCATTCATCCACATCCCAATTTGAAGGAGGCACTTACATCCGATGTAAGCACAAGCGCCGTTGTGCTCCGTTTGCGTTTCGCAAATCACATTGGCGCCGCTTTCCACCGACCCTTTGACCAGGTCGACCGTCAGGGAATGCGTACGATTGCCGATCTTGCGCCTGACCCAGTTGCTGCTGCTGTCTCCGCTGACATTCAGCGTTATCAAAGCTTGGCCCGTCGGTAAAACGCAGCAGAAGGTGGCTTGCGTGCCCACTCGAAACACTTTGTCTCGTGGATAAACCTCCGGCGAAAGGGAGTGAGCGTGGCCTGCCGTTAGACAACGCAAGAACGACCGTGAACATCCCACGTCCACCGACCCTGCGCCCACGAGAAGCGGAAGCATTACGAACCGGGACCGATCCGCTCCAGTTGCCACGGACTTGTCCGGCCATGGGATCGAGACCTCAGCTTCAGTGTGAAGGGAGCACACTCCAGTGCTAAATGGGGTGACCAGCTCCAGGAATGAGGAGATCCCATCTGGTCTGGACTCACAGCCACTTCCTCCTAAAATAAACGGAAAACCGCAAGGACGCAAATGTTCACGTTTCCACTTCTCTGTAGTAGATACGATGACGGCAAACTTACATGATGTGCCGGCTGGTCAGCGATGAGCACCTCCAGCTCATACGTCAGCGTATGGCGCCGTGACGTACACGATGGGTCATCCTCCCATGTTAACAGGATGAGCTGGTCGGAAGCGCTAACGGTTACATTCCGCGGTCCGCAGGGGAAAACACCTAACGGGATATCAACGGATGATCACGTCCATTCAAATCGCAGGTTTAATTTAACGACGGGTGTCCGGAATGTTTCCGCGTATGAAAAGAGGTCATGTTTCTTGACCCGCCCCTCCCCGAACCTCCTGGGAGGATACTGCCAGTCCAAAAAAAAAAAAAACTTTACATTTCTCTGTATTTACGCTTGACAACATTTGTTTGATGCTATCACGATAAAATGTGAAATCGAAGCCACGCAACGGAGCCTGTTAAAAGCATGTCGTGGTTTCTCATCGAAAAGACAAGTTGGGGTTGCTCACCGGCGTCTTGCGCGCTGCTGCGGGACAGTGAGACAAGTAAAAGCCACGCGATCATGATGCCGAGACGATGTGGCCAAGATCCGCGGAGGAAAGTTTCAGTACATCTCCACAGAGTCAGTGCAATTATTTGTCTTTTCCCCGAAGCTGCTTAGCTGTGGAAATCCATTTTTGGTTAGTGTCACTCATTATCATTAAAGATGAAGTCAATCAAACGCTCTCACCTGAGAAAACGGTTCCAGAAGAATGAGAATAAATCATAAGGGCAAAAAATATCCTGTGTATATATTTTTTTTTTCTGAATCCAGTTTGTCCCTGTAGCACCGCTCGGTCCGAAGCCAGCCTGCGGTGGACACGCTGGAGTCCATTTGCTGGCTAACCTTGTTGTAATGATTGTGAAATCCACGGCCTTAGGAATGCAGGAAACGGAGAGGCTGCCTTCTCGTAACCATTAGTCATAGTGGTCAGATAAAGACGTGAACTCTCAATGCTCGGAAATGAAAGAACTCCGTTTGCAGTGGAGTGGGCCTCAGGGAGGGGGGAGGGGGGGAATATTTTCTACAGGAGGAGTTCAAGGGATTTGGGGTAGGAGGAAATTGTGGTTGGGGAGATGCTAGTTTTCATACTGTCGCGGTCCCTCCGAGCAAGGCACTGAAGATTGAAAGGGGAAGCCAACCCCCCCACACATCCCCCGCCCTAATTCTTTACAACAATATGTTCTATGCAGCCCTATTAGTCTAAAAACGGTTGGTGGAATATGAGTCTCTTCCAATCAGTCGTTGAGACAAGTGTCATGCGATGGTTTGAATCTCGCTACGGATGGAAAGAAATTGTTTTGCTTCTCCTGAACACACACAGCCCCCACCACCTCCACATAGATTCCTCTCATTATTTTGAAGTTGTGGTTTGCGCATGTGACCCACTCAGAGTTTGGAATTTTGATTTTGACACCGGCCTTCCTGTTGTGCTTTGCATGTTGCGTGGGCCTTCTTTGGATATTTTCCAAAGCACCGTGACCCCGATGTCCATTTTTTCTTCTTTTTAATCATAACGGAAAGCTATTGTTTAATCTTCTCAAGGGTATTTCACTTTCTGTGAAGTACAGCCTGTCGGTTAAAGAGAAAGTTTCCTTCCTCTCATCGTTTGCATCCGACCTCCAAGAACGGGAGGTCGCATTTCCATGCGGTTCAGTTTTGCACTTCTTTAATTCTTGACTTGCACAATGACAAAACATAATTGCAAACTTGAAAAGCGTGTGCAAAGAAAAGAATCAAAATTATTGGCCAAGTATGTTGACAAACAAATAAAAGAAATCGAGTTGCCCAGTTAACAACCGGTTCCAGAGGAACAAAGGCAAAACAATGACCAACAGGGGGAGACACAACGGGAAGCCTGGCGGCGACCTTGCTGTTCCAATACTTTTGCAGGGCACTGTATCTGCACTACCAACACATCTGAGCATGTTCCTTTATAATAAAATGTTGCAAATGATCATACAGTAATGGTCAACTCTTGATCATATGACATGACGTGTCGTTTACACAATTTCATTAAACACACAAAAATACATCCTGCCGTGTCACCCAAAAAAAAATAAATCAAGATAACTGGCCATTCAAAGTAAATATGAATGTTGCACGGACCGTGTCAAGTGACGACTTCAGTGAAGGCATAAGTGAGTCTTTTAAAACTGGCAAGTCGCAAAATTAAATATTTTTAAGTCGGGATAAGGGGAAAAAATCATAATATTTGACCACTAGCCCATAATTTATCTAAGCGTTTCTGTGACATGCGATATTTTCAGGCATTTTAAACGTCACCAATTTGACTTTTATGGTTGACTGTGCTTCAAGCGTCTGTTCACAGACAAACTACAAGTACGTTACTTATTCGTGTTCAATTAGGATTTTTTTTTTTAACAGTAGCGATCATTGGACAAGATTCACGATGTGCAAAAAAATCATCTCTAAAAAGTGTGGACTTTTATCACCTGTGAAACGAGGCCGCCTCCTTCAAATTTTTTGTTCCCTGGCGCTCACCAATTAAACCTGATTTGCGATCGAGAGCGAGCATCACAGTTTGGCTCTGGGAGTTTGTTCCAGCAGTGTCCTCATGTCGACGAGCGCGCGCTCCATAGCGCGAGCCAAATCGGCCGCGTTCGTTTCTTGGCACCCATTGAAAGACGATATGGCAAAGTTGATGTGGTCGTTCATGGGATTGTAGCAGACGCCATAGCCGTTCGGTACGACGGGGCCAAAACACATGACGCAGTCGGTCTTGGACGGCACCTTTTGGGGGGAAAAAAAAAGAACCAAAAGGTTTTTGAAGCCCATATATGCAAAGCTCAGGACACCCCTCCTATAGGCGCTTCGCTAGCCACAAATGAAAGCGATCCAACACAATACTTTATATCAGGGGTGTCATTTTTTTTTCTCTATGCGGCCCTCAAACGAAAACAAAAAAGTTCAGACGCCAGACCTGACTTGTAGATAAACGGTAGTGTAAGGCTTTGGCATAGGAGGGATCTTTGAAGACATCGGGAATGGAGATCTTTTCTTCGGCAGCCTGCATCTTCAGCCCAAGTAGATGTCGGTCAATGGCTTGACCGCTGATTGCCTGACAAGGCAGACAAAAGTTGAACATTTTCGATCAAAATAGGTTGGGCGCGCCCAAAATTCCGTATTGCAGCAACGTTGCGTGCCAATTCAACACCAGCAAACCAATTCATAAATGCGGAAAATAAATCCTTTTCGACGGGAACCCGAGAAGGCAACCCAATCACTCACCAGGTTGGTATATGACCGGTGTGCTACGACGGCTTTCTCCAAGAGGTCCACCTTCTCGGTGTTCTGCAGCAACGAGAAAGATCACTCACTGTTCAACAAGAGAACGCCTCAATACGTCATTCAATTTTGCACACAGACCCCCCCCTCCCAAAAAAAAAGATTTGGAAAACCCAGCAGAGCCAACTGGGACTAGGAGGGGAAGATGTGGTTGGTAAAAATAGATCAATCCATTTTAAAATACATAAAAGCCACTCTAAAAGTCAATATGGTGAAGGAATGGGGATTTTGGGGATTTCATTTTAAGTTGCAGCTGAGTTATGAGTGTGATTTATTGTCAGAAAAATACAGTAAGATTGCTGAGAAAAAAAAAATCTCAGGGGGCTGCCATTTTGATTTGCCGTTGACTGAAAATGACATCACATTGTCGAAGGCCTCAGCTGGCGCATGACGCATGACCAAACCCGGACAACAGGTGAGCTGTGGACGTTCTTCAGTTTCCTAAGCGGGCATTTGAGTCATCGCTGGTCACTCACAAGACTTCTTTTTACCCGCCGGGTGAGCCTACGAGGGCCATAAAGCCCATGACAATTTGTCTCTTAGCGACACTTGGACACACAAACTCCTCCGGCCGGAATCAAGTGACGGCTCCCGGAGGAGTGCTCGGAACACATCGGGTTTCAAAGTAAAAGGTCAGCGCACCTGCTTGTTTGGATCATCGAAGGACTTCACAAAAGCAGCAGAGGCACTCGAGGCTGATCTGATCGTATCGGTGCGACCGAGTCGAAACATGCGCAGGGAGGCGCTTTCATAGGTGGCGCAACAATGCTGATACATTCTGCAGAGAGAGAAAAACGGAACCGGTGGTCAATGAAAACAGATCATAGATGATATGATGTGACTTCAGTCATCATCAGCCATACGGCAAGTTTTGGATTAGTGCTTCATTGGCCAGAGAGGGATGTCTTGATCCTGATCGCATCGTCGGAAAATGGGCCCAATCACGTGATCGGAATTGGAGGGGAGAAAAGATCGGGTTAAAAAAAAAAATTCATTCATTCATCTTCCTAACCGCTTTGAAAATATTTTTTAAGGGCTACAAAGCAACACGGGCGGCCCGGTAGCCCAGTGGTTAGCACGTGGGCTTCACAGTGCAGAGGTACCGGGTTCGATTTCAAGCTCCGGCCTCCCTGTGTGGAGTTTTTGCATGTTCTCCCCGGGCCTGCGTGGGTTTTCTCCGGGTACTCCGGTTTCCTCCCACATTCCAAAAACATGCGTGGCAGGCTGATTGGACGCTCTAAATTGTCCCTAGGTGTGAGTGTGAGTGCGAATGGTTTTTCGTTTCTGTGTGCCCTGCGATTGGCTGGCAACTGATTCAGGGTGTCCCCCGCCTACTGCCCGAAGACGGCTGGGATAGGCTCCAGCACCCCCCGCGACCCTAGTGAGGATCAAGCGGCTCGGAAGATGAATGAATGAATGAATGAATACAAAGCAACACAATAATCTGGGGGTAACAAAGAAATTGCCAAAACAAAACAATATGCATTTTTATATGATACAAAAAAAAAAAAAAACACACACTCTTGGACCTGTGACTCAACGTCTTCAAATCCCAGCGGTCGAGGTTTTCAAGCAGCTCACCTGTAGTAAGCCAGTTGCAGTGCCACCTGTATGAATGCGTCGGGGCTCATTTTGTGGGCTTTTGCAATGTTTTTTCCAAAGTGAGAGAACACGATAACCCTCATATCCAGGTCATTAGCCAGTCTGCGGGGAAAGCAATGCCACGTGATTACTTAAAGTGACTCTCATGATTGATCCTAAAGTGCAAAAGGCGGCGCTCACTCATTCATTTTCTGTTTGGCCTCTTCGATATCCTTCTTGATCTCGGGGGTGATGTTGAAGTGGAGCTTTCGGGGCATAGCCAAAGGCACAGTAGGAGAGTGAACCATCTCTGGCTTCCTCCTGTTTTTCACACGGGATACAAATCATAGGGCCCCCGATTCACCGCCATCTCAGATAAGCGGGCTCCAAGTTTACGCGTTGACGCCACAAATTGTCCATCAGCACTGCAATCTTCGACTGAGATCCGAAAAGGCGGGCAATAAATTGCGTGTTCAATCACTTGAACGGATGGCATACGTTGTTGGCAATTGGTGTCCAAGTGGTAAGGACGGTAGAATTTGAAAGAGGGTTTCGTGCTTTCGGCAGTGCTGATGACTTTCACCGGGAAAAAATACGGGGGGGGGGGGGGGGCGCCGTCAGCGTCCAATGACATTTGAATCATATGCAGAGTACTGCATATTATACTGTTGAATATTATCCTCAGCTCTAAACTCAAAAGAGTATTTCTACAGCCCTTTAAAACAACCGCCGCTCTTTTCAACGCGATGTACATGGAATAAAAACAATTCATATCACAAACAATGAATTCATAAAATAGAAAGCACAAAAACAGTCACCTTAAAATTAAGTCTCACGCCGAGTCCAAAACCAAAGAATAAAAGATTGTTTCAACAAGTGTTTGAAGGATGGGCAGCCAGCGAACGTTCAGCAACAGGTCATTGCATAAAAGACGTTTTCTTTGAGTTTACTTGCCCCAAAAGCATGGAAATAGGAATTTCCTGTCCGTCGTGCGTTTAAAATTTTGACCCAGACGCGAGGAAATGCCGACTTGATTATCAAAGGAGACTTTGTGACTAGCTGCTCATTGGCTCTAAAATCACACTTGCTGAATTTGCGGCTGCTTTTTTTGCAAAACAAGCCCTCAAAATTATGGCTCAAGTTCAATAAAAATACAATACCGATGTCATGATGGACAACTTCCGATACTTACGTGTATTCCACAACATGGTCAATCAGAGCGACAATGGGAGGGCCCTCTGCCGGCGCATGCTCATAGTTGGCCCCGCATGTCCCGTCTTCCCCGACAATGAACTGAAACAAAGAATGTATTTCTTGACAACAAACAATCATTTCCGAGCGCATGATGCTAAACAAACTTCCTTCCAGGAAGCTTTTCTCAAATGGAGGCCCAGCTTGAGAGTTGGCACGTCACCTGCAGTGTTTTGTCAAACCAGCGGTTGGCGCTGTTCCACAAACTGCCGCCTCCGTGCAACATCTGCACTGCCGCGCAGCTGCGATAAGCGTCCTCCGGCACTCGAGGCATCGGCCCATCCAAACACAGCGTGAAGATACTCCTTTGAATAGCCAGCACCGACTCTTTGTTGGTCCGGTCTAAATGAACAAATAAATGATGACGTCAAAAGGAATCCGGGGGGAAGACTTGACACGATGCGGTTGACTTTAATCGTTTTATGTTCAATGCTCGTGATCGGTATTGAACAGTTAAAGACCGCTCGAGTAAGCAGAATGTACCCCACACGTTTGACATTTTACCCTTGATGAGGTCAGCGTAAGTCTTGCCCCAGGTGTCACGATGTTGGGTGGTGAGGATGCCCACGGGCTCCGCGTTGGGCGTTATGGAGGCATCGCAGATCCGCTCCAGCTGAACACCGAGCTGTTCGGTGGTCAGCGGTGTTCCATCACTGTTGTAAACATCCAGCTTGAAGAACTAAAATTCCAAATGAGACAAAGAAAAGAAAAAGTTATGAAGGTAACGGCAATGTCGCTCTATTAAAATGGCCGCCATATCGTCATCCTATCACTATATTAAAAGCGGCACCTCAAAGCGCCAAATTGTCTTTCATTTATGCAGTTGCAGCGCCCTCGGGTGGTTAGTTTATTAGTGCAGTTGAATTTGAAGCGGGCATGATTCGGCCACCGGCAGACTTAATTGGAACAGAAACAAATATTCAAATGAATAATGGATTTGATTTTAGCTTTGACTCAAACTGACACATTTTCCAAACATTGTAGAAAAAAAACCCCACAGCTGGTTTCATGTCGGTTTAGCAAGATATCATCTTGGTGGTGTGTCAAACGTCACCAATATTAGTCGAGAGCCCATTCTGTCAGGTAGACCAAAGTCAGATGAGAGTGAATCGTATTTGTGCTCCTCACCTGAAAATTGTGGACAACGGTGATATGTTTCGGGGGCCTGGAGCTTTTTGCGTGATTCACCACAGCGTCCCTCTTCAGACCAGGGATGCGGCAGGACGAGAGCACTTCATAGTACTGATTCATACACAGCGGCTTCCCTCCCAGGTACTCCACCGGGATGGTCTCGCTGCAGTAGTACAACAGCTCATGTTGATTCCACCAGGGACACGGCATTCATCTCTGGGTGTTCAAGTTATGCGTACTGCCGTATGAGTTATTTTATCTTGAATGTTTCATAGAGCGCTTTGTGACAACAGCAGCTCTTGTGAAAGCGCTATAGAAATATAAGATGTATTGCATTTTATCCTAAAATTAAGACGGGGCACGTCCTAATTCTACAATTGATTCTATTCGACAAAAATGTGGTCGGTCTTAAAACAAAAGATACTTCAACACGTGTGCTTACTTGTCAATCATTGTCTTGAATTCCAAAACACCTGAAATCAGTTTGGCAGCAAACCTGTAGACCGAAAGTGACGAATTATCAATTATAGTGTAGATCTCGACTTTTATTCAGTGGCCACGTGCCATAGGGGTGGGGAGAAAAGATTCAATACTTCATAACATAGCGATGTGAATAGATTAAGCGGACACGAGGTAGTTCTCTCATAAAACAACGGATAGAATGAGTCTCTTTCAATGCTGGATGCATCGTGTGATCACCTGATTTGTCCCTGCTTATCACTGAAGTTCATTCGAGGTAAAACCAAGCCGGGACTCGAATGGATCACCACCGGCAAACGGTAGTCAAGGTAAGCGACCTGCACCCACCATTCTGACAACTACAAAGACACAGTGAACCACCTGAAATTCTATGCACCAGGTATATCCCATTCTAAAAAAAATCATGAACTATCTCAATAATTTTGTACAACTAATGGGACAAAAATCAATGTTATGGCAACAAGTACTGTCCAAAAGCTGGTCGATTTTCTATTTATTGATTTTGCCACAAGCTCACCCAATTCTCTGCATTTTGCGCTCTCCTCTCCAGGCCTCGCTGCAGTTTTTCACCAACACCCCCAGGTTTCTGAAAGTCATTCACAAGTTCCTTTGTGTGCATCAACTCGTCCACCTCCACGATGGGCTCCAGAGCTGTGATGTAGCGCTCAAAGGTCTGCTGCAGAGGGGGAACGGGCAAAGTCGGCAACCCCTTCTGGTGGGTCAAGTATCTCCCAGCGATCCGGGTTGCTGAAACTGGCTTCACCAAGTGGCAAGGTTTGACCAAGCCACCGGGTTTCGCAACGCCCGCCTTGACCTGGAAGATGAAAGACTACCATTTAACATTTAAATTCTGATACAATTCCTTTGGGTACGATGGTTTCTTCCCTCTTTACACCAAATTACCCATCAGTGTGAATATGAGTGTGAATGGATGCCTGTCTGGAGTTGCCCTGTGACTGCCTGGGGGGGGGGGGGGGTATCTTAGTATTGGTTGTGTCTTCTTGCCAAATGTCAGCTGGTACGAATGACTTAAAAAAAATCTGAACGTATTCCACTGCAAAACTCACCTTTCCCCATCCAAATAGTCGAATAAACAAAGATCTAAGATGCCTTATTTTATATATATTTTTTAGTACGGTCAACAAATAATGGGGCACCACAGATACGCCCATAATGTTTTATTACTAATTTTGCAAGTTAATAACGACAAGTGCAATGATTGCTTTTGGGTCAATCTGATTTCTTTGAAGTACAGTACTTTACTGTAGTATTTTCACCTGTACAGGGCAAAAGCTGCACTTATAATCAAAGAACGGTGACGAAAAGACGTGTTGCCGTATTACACAAATAAAAAGAACGCAACGTTTTGTCCCCTTGGTCGGATATAAATATTAACCTCTTTAAACTGTTTTGACAATTCTAAGGACTGAACTACAAGCGCCGACTGTTCTGGAAAACAAACAGCGTTGTACCGCCAGACAAAATGAGGATAAAAGCTTCTGTTACTTTTAATGATGTAACACAGATTTCACACTCCTTGGTGTATTCGGTACCGTTTGATAGCGTTTTAAATCTTGTGTTTGCATATCTCGCCGAGATAGTATACACAAAACGCTCCTAAGAGACCCCAAAACACGAGGAAAGTGTTGCCATTTATTGTTTCAATTTGTATGCTAGCTAGGCTGAAGTTTCAAATTGCAAACAAATAAAGCCACAAATAACCTTTTACCCAGTTAGCGTGCGTGCTAGCCAACGTACAAACAGCGAGTCTGCGCAAATGTTGCTGTGAACTGCCACCAACTGAGACCAAACACATCAGTCGAATGTCAGACATTATGTTGTTCGTGACACAAACGATCAACCGGTTATTGGAAAATGTACAACGTGATAGAGCTCAACTATCAAGGTCAATTTCTTACCATTCTGCTGCAAATGCCCCACATTCTGAATCTTGGAAACGCCCACTTCACAAATCATCAAAGGTCACTGCCCGAAGTCCATCAGAAAGATTCGATTCAGTCAATTCTGATTATCTTTACGTTGGACCCATCAATAGACGGCAAACTTAAACACGCCACCGCAGCTGCACGGTGCGGGTGCCGAGCCGCATGCAGAATACGACTCGGAAGTCGTAAATGTTTTTAATGCGGATATTGTGACCATTGAGAATTCAGGCAAAAACTAATTTTTAAAAAAGGATCCAAGTACAAAAGTCATGTAAATTGCACTTTCCAAGCACTTCCGTTATGCATTGGTCGGGGAAGCAAATATAGTACAACTGTTACTTATTTCACGAGTTTATAATTTTATGAATAACACGACAATAAATTTAAAATTAGCATGAGTATGTATATGTAAGCCACTTATATTAAATCGCATTTTCGAAATGTTTTGTATAATTAGCCAACAACGGTGGCGGTAGTGAGCCACAGTTCCAGTGTTTTCTACCTCTGTAATCCACGAAGAAGACTGACAGCTTCAAAATGGCGGAATCAGACCAGCAGTCCGGTAAAACTCAGTTGGATGTTTGTTGTCAGCATCTATGAATTTTGTTTTGCTTCTGCTCATGAATCTCGAATTTAGGAAGATTTGAATGTATGCCGCACGTTCACATTGCACATCAACATGTAACCGTCTAGTCATTGTATAATTATCACAACCGCAAGTCTTGGGGAGTCCATCAAAAAAAGCTTTATTTCCCTCGTTATACACGTTTAAATAAACGTTTATGTCAGTCATTAATACCAAACATAGATTTTTTTCGTTTAGTTACTAGCTACAATCTGCCATAAACCCCGAGTCTGTCAGTTTTACTGAGTAATCACCTTTGACTTGTATTTATACAGTTCAATACTTTTAATCATAAATAAGAGTCTTTAATTATGCTGCGATGCCTGCTTTTGAGTGTCTGAAAAATAGTCATTGTTAACTTACACTGGGAGAACATGCATTCTCCGCATAAGAATGTCAGTACTGTACCGATTTCAAACCCTGAAGCTCAGTGAGGCTGACGTGCTTGCCGCAATCAAAATTGTTATCAGATACAGCATGATCACCATCATGGATCCTTGTCCCACATCCATCCATCCATCCATCCATCCATCACCCACCCATCCATCATCTGAACCGCGTGGCATAAAAGAACTAGCAACAATATTGAGTATATTCACAGTAGATGTTTTTTTTAAAATATCTATTGTGCTCATGTTATTTTGCTAGCAGACAACTTTAAATTTCTGCACATTTTCATGTGACTTCATCTTTTGTAGGAGCCATTTCTGAGAATGAACCACTTGAGGTCACAACGCCCTTCATGGTCCCCAAGAAAGAAATTAGCATGGTGCCCGACATGGGCAAGTGGAAGCGGTCTCAGGTGAATGAACGCCCTGTCAGTCGAATCGGCACGTCCAAATGCATAACGGTAGAGCTTGGAATTATTCAACGTTGCCTTTTACAAACATTTCACAAGCCAAGTGCACATTCTCACAACCGATGCAGGTCATTTCCTTGATATAATTCAATTAATCAAAACCTTTCGTCAGCGAGAAAATGACAATACGTTGAGACCGAGGTCTCTTTTCCAGGGTGATCTGTCCCAGCACAATTTGTATAACAATAACAGTCCATTGTATACATAAACGAACTAAGTACACGTAGAAGTAGAAAATAAAAGAAGTCAATATAATCACAAACAGAAAACTGACTTAAAAACCTCTCAATCAGTGATCCGGAGAAACACATTGAAAATGCTTGCTGAGTTGGTCAGCGTGAACGATTGTCATCTGTTGCAGACATTTGCCTGACTGCAAGTTTTTTTCCTTATCACAGGCTTACGCTGACTACATGGGATTCATTCTGTCTCTTAATGAAAGTGTGAAGGGAAAGAAGCTAACCTGTAATTATAAAGTGTCTGAGGTATGATGGTTTTTTTTTTAAACGAGTGAAATGGTTTTCTGACGTCTCATAGCATATTCTGTTTTGGGGATTCTGGATTGAATGCATTCTTCATGTTTTACAAGACTAACATCCAAAATGAATGAGTAACGAAGAAGTGGTGGTGGTGTTGATTGGTGGTCTCGTGTCTGATTCCGATTGTTGTCCTTTTGTATGACAGACGGTGGAGAAGTTACTGGATCTTTTGGGGACTCTGGAGCGATGGATAAATGAGACCCCTCCTGTTGACCAGCCATCCCGTTTTGGTAATAAAGCCTTCAGAACCTGGTTTGCTCAATTAGACAAGGTTAGTTAGCACACATACACAAAACACTGCCCCACATTGCGCGGCTTGTTATATGTAGCAACGTTGTTGTTGGCAGGAAGCAGAAGTCTTGGTGTCAGCTGTGCTACCCGCTGACAAGCAAGCCGCAGCTCCAGAGATAGCCGTCTACCTGAAAGAGTCTGTAGGGAACTCGACCCGGATTGACTACGGAACAGGTCTTATTATTGTTTTGTTTAGTTTTTATTTTTTTTTTATTGTGCAAAAACAAAAGGCACTGATTTGCAGAAACTATGCTGGTATGTGACGATCCTGAAGCTCAAGCTTCCTAATTCTCTACATATGCCACTTTTCTATTAGAAAGGCCTTTGGCATGTCCGAATGAAGCTCCTCTGTTCATGTGAACATATTTCCTTGGCCACAAGATAGCGCCAAAGTACCACGTTTCTTTCAGAAAAATCTTTAGTGCCATCTTGTGGCACTTTTGGGTCTTTCAGAAATAGCAAAAAAAAAAAAACCACACAAAAATGGAAAGGCAAGTAACAGGATAGATTCCTCCCGAAAAAATACCAGTCAGTGGGGGAGTTCATGTGTAGAAAGCCTGAATAGTTGGAGGCACATTATTAAAAAAAAAAAGACACTCAAAACGTGAACAAATTGAATTCAACTTTCCAATGTTGTTGGTTAAACTGATTTTTCATTGTTCACCAAGGGGATTCCATACAAGTGCCTTCATTTGTGAACCGACCATTAAACAAATTTACTGTACATAAATAAAGAAGTGACATACTGCATTGGTAATTACTGACGAGTTTAATTTATCGAAAAAATAACTATCATCCCTGCATTATCAAGTTCTTTAAGCGCCCCATTTCTCATTTGTCTCACAGAGTTCAATTGCACATTTCACATGTCATGTTTTTCTTTTCAGGTCATGAAGCTGCGTTTGCTACATTCCTTTGCTGCCTCTGTAAGGTTGGCGCTCTTAAAGCGGATGACCAGCTCGCTATTGTTTTCAAAGTTTTTAACAAGTAAGTAGTTGCTACTGTGGACACGGTGTTATTGGGTTTGTTCTTCCCATTCAACAGAAAATAAAACAAATCCATGACTTCCAATTCTGTTTTCGTCAAAACCATGGCATTCCACAGCTTTTTTGTTACTGCCTTTCATATCTCCCAGTCCATCACTTATCACTGTAAATTGGTGCTTCTGTTAAATCTGCCGTCTTTCATCTGAGGCAGCTGGCTACAGTCAAGCCTCTCCTTTCTCGGGAGCACTTTGAAACGGTCTTTCTTGCCCTCGTCACGTCTCGGCTGGATTACTGTAATACGCTTTACTTTGGAGTCAGCCGATTCTCCATTCAGCATCTCCAGTTGGTCCAAAATGCTGCTGCTCGCCTCTTCACTGGCCGCCCGATACATTTTAAGAGTTCTTCTATTATTTGTTTTCAAATCTTGAAATGGCCTTGCCCCACCTTACCTCTCTGAGCTCCTCCGCACCTGCCCGGTGCCTTGGGTCTGCGGACCAGACACTATTAGAGGTACCGAGAACTAAGTGGAGGCTCAGACGGGTTGCCGGACCCTCTCTTTTGAACGACTTACCACTGAACGTTCTGCAAGCTCACTCGCTGCCTGTCTTTCAAACCCATCTCAAAACTCATTGTTTGTTGTTGTAGTACATATTTTTGCCCCCACGTACAGCACTTTGTATACAGTGGTGGTTGTGCTCTAGAAATACACTCGAGTTGAGTTACATCAAATCATGACCAGTTTAAATACTTTTTTTTTTAGGTATCTCTTAGTGATGCGGAAACTTCAGAGGACCTACAGAATGGAACCAGCTGGAAGCCAAGGTGTCTGGGGCCTTGATGACTTCCAGTTCCTACCTTTCATATGGGGTAGCTCACAGTTTGTTGGTACGAAGATTTTCAAATAAGAATTTACAAAAAAAAAAGGTTCATATTGCATTTTCCCAGCATCAACAAACAATCGTTTGTTTTTTTTTGTGTGTATCTAATGAACATACCAACAAGTGCTGGTTGCAATGCTTGTGCTTTCTTAAGTGCATTGTTGCTCTCCCGCCTGACCTCCACCAGTGTGAGAGCGTTGAAAAGAGAACATGACAAGTTAACTAGCGACACCTGATGGCCAAGATATACAATTGCAGCACTGTCTCCCATAGATCACCCAACCCTCGAACCCCGGCACTTTGTTGATGAGAGGGTGGTCAACGAACATCAGCAAGACTACATGTTTCTGGAGTGCATCAAGTTCATTAACGAGGTGGGACAATGAAACTCTTGACATTTGACCCCCAAAAAAACAACAATGATTGCAAAGCAGGATTTAGTTGCAGGAATGCAACATCAAATACGCATTGGTCATGTTAAAACTGGCTTAAAACTAATGTTAACAAAAAAAAAGGATTTTAAATTCTTTGAATCTGTGGTGCCCAAAATACAGCCCGGGGGCCATTTGTGGACTACCCATCCATCCACCCACCCATTTTCTGATCCGCTTATCCTCACAAGCCGATTTCAGCTGACTTCGGGCAGAGGGTGGGCTACACCCTGAACCGGTTGCCAGCCGATCGAAAACCATCCACGCTCACACTCACACCTAGGGACAATTTAGAATGTTCCACTAACCTGTCACGCATGTTTTTGGAATGTACCCGGTGAAAACCCACTCAGGCACGGGGGAGAACATGCAAATTCCACAGAGGAAGGCCAGAGCCGGAATGGAACCTTGCATCTCTGCACTGTGAGGCCGATGAGCTAACCAGTCGCCCACTGGGCCCATTTGTGGGCCGTCATCCATTTTTCAGCGGCCCGTGACATGACTAAAAAAACAAACAAACAAAAAATGACATTTGACATGGGAGATGAGTCAAAAAAGGTGAGGTGGGCAGAGTGAGGATTATCTATACTTGAAGATACAAATACATGATTAAAAGAAAAACACCATTGATTTTCAAAACACAAGTGAAGCAAGATAATTCCATTTTCAAGGCAAAAATAGTTTCTCGCACTTTGTGCCGATTGATGAAGGCATCACACGAATGAGCCTCAAGAAGCTGTTTGATGGGATTCGGCCGCAGTCAAGCGCAGAGCTGGATCTACTCTATGAGATAGACGGCTGTTTGCCATCACAAAAACTTGGAAGAACCCTCAACTAATTTCCTCAACACCTTCAACAGAAAGCCAATGACAAACACCGTACATCGAAATTGCTCGCTTGACTGACATTAGCGGGTATCAAATCCAATCTGCTTGGCCCCGCAAATGCGTCACTGCAAACCTAGCCGGGGGCCTTTTTTAATTTTTCTCAAGCACTTTTGGTGAGTAAGGCCCACTGTCTTTTAAATGGCGATCGTAGCGCATGGAGGCTCTGATTATTTAGCGCCGATTGTGTGGCTCACTTAGCTTTGTTGACGTGTATCTGCTTTGTTTTCATTCACCCAATTGACTTATTGTGTCTTTGAGAATAACAATTTAAGTGGATAATCTGGAGCCGAGAGCTGTTGCAAATGGATCGCAGGGCAATAGCTGAATAGGGTCTTCAGGAAAAAGGAAGACGGGGATTTATTCCGGGAAAAGCAGATGGAGTCTGTTGGTCATGTGCCAGAGCAGGAACTGTACGCTTTGTTTTTGTTTTGGGGAGGAAAAAGGAGGGGAGGGAAGTCAAGGGGAGGGGCATTGCTAGAGCATGCGACATCCTTTTCCTCCTTCCCACTCAGACACGCTGCCTCCTTCCCTCGATCTCCTCCTTTCCCCGTTTGACCTCTTCCGCCCTCCTCGCGGTTGTCAAAGGAGTCTGCGCACGCTACTCTGTACGCTTACCTCCGTACATCGCAGACAGATTTGGAGAGCGCGACCAAATTGCCCGGAAAATCTACTTCAAAATAGTTTTTGACCTTGGTTGCGTGTCTTGTTGTCGTGCTATATTTGGAATATTCTGTACTGGGATGAGCACAGACATCATGGCAAACCACATTTCTGCGGGTGCTAACAGCGTGGCTTCGTATTAAAAGAGTGCGAGTACAGTTCTCAACAGGCCTGCCTGCAGTCCAGACCCGTCTCCCATTGAAAATTTGCATTACATTTTGTTGACTGTTAGCATACAAACTGCGCATGTCTAGCGGACGTTCCCGCTTTTCACACACACGGGCACTTCAACTCGACGCAAATTCCAATTTAAAATCACACACATAAGGATTTTTATGTGTGCGTGCATGCATCAGCCTAAACATGAGTCACTTCCTTCCCCACATGCTGCTGTGAATCACTCCTTCCTCCAGGGAATATGGGCCGTCTCCTCCCCCCCAACCCCTTTCCTCCCTCTTCCATGCCCCTCCCCCCTTGTGTTCTCATGCGAGGCCATGGAAAGTCTCTGGAGCGGTGGGGGTGGAATGGAAAAAGGAGGGGGCTGTTAGATTGATGCCCCAGGGTCTGGGTTTGGGTTCCTTTGCTCTGGGGGGTGGGGGGGTATATTTGGGGAAAACAGCATCGAACTTTATTCAAAAAATGGACTTCTGAATGTTCATTGAGATTTCCATTTGGACTGAAGTTACCTTTCTCGTTGGTTTTTTTGAAGTGCTCCCGGAACCCAGCCTCTTGGGCTATTTTAAAAAGCTGCAGTTTAGTGGGACGATTACTAGGTTCACATATAAAGCGTATGTGCGTGTGACGTCATCGTCGAGGGCCTCCAACTGAAGTACACATACTGTAGATGTAAGCGGCTAGTCTGTACTTGTCTGTGCTGGAAAGTCGAGTTCCTTTGTTGGTAACTGTCGGAGCTGAGCCTGCAATCCTGCTCGAAGGCTTCCTACTTAATTTCTAAATAAAAATCACAAATTGCATATTATCGTGTTGCTTATCTTCGAGTACAATGTGAATCGTTTTAGCCAGTCCAAAGACTCAAATTGAACTTTCAAATCACGCAAAGAAGAGATGACAGGTACATACGCGGATACAGTACGAGCGTAGTTGTTAAACAATTCAAATTTTTAAGAAATCGTGGACGGCTAAAGCGTCAGTCGCGGAACAATCGCATGTTTGGATGGATGTCGGCTTTTCAGTTGGTCGTCTTTCATTCAAATTCCTGCCGGTTATGTTCGGTTGTCGTTCTCATCCGCGTCCAATCTCAAGCAGGCGTCGATACTGTATGTTTTTGTCATACAGGGACCACGACGACGACTTCCTGTTTCTGCCTCTAAGAATCATGGGAAATACCCGCGCTATTTTATGTTTTGTCTTCCGTCTTTTCTAGATGAAGACGGGTCCCTTTGCCGAGCACTCCAACCAGCTGTGGAACATCAGCGCTGTCCCTTCCTGGTCTAAAGTCAACCAAGGTCTGATTAGAATGTACAAAGCAGAGGTGAGTTGAATGAATCCGATCGCGCGTCATTGAAATTTCATCTGAAGTTATGCGAATTTACCGATCCGAGTCACAGCAGTGAGAACAGAATGGAAGCGCCCCCCCAACCTGGTGGAAACATGGCCTAGGGCTGACCCAGACTTTGTTTCTGGCACCTGAAATGGAACTCGGCTTTCCCCAAAACTGGAAGCGGTCAAATACTATTTCACAGCACTAGTTAGGTTCCTTGAGATGACCTCAACGGAAGACCAGTTGGCACATGCGCCTGCGTCTCTGAACAGGCACTTCTACCAACTTCCAGGTCACTTTAACTTCAAATGGCGGATTTTCCAGACCGGCCTGTGCTCACATTCACTGCTCACTTTGACTTGCTGTTCTGCGAGCCGTCTACTCCCCGCTCCACTCTGCTCTCGTGTCTGCCCCCCCCCCCCCCAAGCCCCCTCCCACTTGCTTTTACCCACAGCATTCATGCCTCACTTTCTTAAAGGAGCCACCCTTCTGCTTCAACACTCTTCAGCCACGTGGATATATACCGGAGATGTTTTGAGTAGATACACCTAACAAGGAATTTACCCGCTTTCTATTGCCGACTATTCAGCCTGTACTGCCCCCCCCAGGTTGTTGCCGTTTGCCATTGAGGATTGCGCTGGACACGCTCCGTCGATTGGTCAGCACTGCACAGATCCTTATTGGGTCTTTCCTTGACCTGCGACTACGAAGTCACACTACTTTTAATACTTAACGGAGTTAGCTCCACCCCCCTAGGCCCCTCCCCCCTTTACTTTACACCCAGTGGTGGGAGTCCAACGTTGACCAGAATCTACAGATCTCAACCACAATGTCGCAAAATAAACCGAACCGGTCAAGTGGGTGGAATTCGGCTACGTGGACCCATCTTTGGCCATAAATATGAAAATCAAAGCGCCTTCCCGGTTCTCTGTCCTCTGTGTGTCAGCACCGAGGAGGTTTGAAGCGGGATTTTGCCGGCTTCTGACGTAGCAACAGGCCAACGACTGACTGTCGCGAGCAGAGTGTGAAGTTTAACAGCCAAGACTCACTGCCAACGTCCCTTTGTGTCGCCGTCTCGCTGACGTCGCCACGCACGTAATTATTTTAATGGCACGAGCCGCGATTGCCGTCAACGGGGCGAGTACATCTCGACACTACTCTTAGAGCCTTTAATGCGCTAATTATCCGGCTATGCGGTGTCAAAGCAACGACTCTTAATTGGGATTAATTGATTTGCTGTCAGAGGGAGAGACTTCTTTGTCTGGAATGTCTCCAAGTTAGTAGTAACGTCAAGTCACGTTGATTTATTTAATCCCAAACGGTCTCAAAGGGCTTCACGTGCCCACAGTTGACAATAATATTCATGACCGCCCCTGACTTGAAGCCCCAGAAGGGCAAGTAAAAAACTATTTTAAAAAAAAAAAACATCTGGGGAAAAATGAGAAACCTTGAGAAGGGGTTGCAGATGGGGGAATCACTAAAATTAAATCATTAAAATTTGGATTCACGTTTTTTACTGTAAATTCGCATTGTGCGATTCGGGGGATATTGCATCGCCTCGGGCTGCGAGCAGTATTTTTTAAATTCTTGTTGAACATTCCATTGAGGAACATGTATCGATTTAATTGCGTCCCGTCGGGGAAGCGCTATTTTCTCGTGACTTTATGCAAATCACGACATCGGAGAAACCCAAGACTTGAACCGTCTGCAAGCGAGGGAAGAGGCAGGAAAGGGTTAACAGAGGACCAGCGAGAATGGAATTGTGTGCATGTGTGTGGGTGGTAGGGGGTGGGGAATGGGGTCGGTGTGTGTGTGTGTGTGTGTGGAGGGGGGTGGGGGTGGGGGGTTGTCCAAGCCTTCTCCCGCCTGCATGCCCACATCCTGTGTTTTCCAGTGCAGCCTGCGAGTCTTCCCAAAGAGCTGAGGGGCCAAACTGTCTGCCTCCCCCCCCTCCCCCTCCCCCTCGTCCTTCTCCACCGCCATTGCCTTCATTAAATCCACCCCTCCCTCCCTCCCTCCCTCTCTGCCGACCTTCCTCCAAGCCTGGAGCAACCATCAGCAGACTCGCATTCCTCACTCCCTCTTGCTGGCCCCACACAAGGTTTGGGGCAGAGTTGTACTTGGCCCGGGGAAAAGCAGGATCCTGCGCCTTTTCTCTCTAAAAGGGGGGGGGGGGCAATGTTTCCAAAGGCACAAACTGACACATTTGGATGGGGAAAGTTTGGAACTTTTTCTTTTTTTTTTTTTTAATGGTGTCTTTTGTCCTGATCCAATCACGTAATTTTCAGATGACCCATAATTGTGTGGAAAAAAAGGACTCATTTTATCTCCTCCGTTTTATGAGATCATAATTGCGGCAAAATAATCTTGAGATTCAGATCTTGTGAATTGAACAACAACCACACGAGTGCTACAAACTTGCTTGTCATTCATTCTGCAACAAACAGAAGCTCTTTTTGCTCATACCGTACATGAACCAAAAAAAAAAAAGGAATTACGGGGTGAGTGAAGTGACAAAATTGAAGAGGCCCTATCCAAACGCGTTCTTCTAGTAGCGGGCGTGCTCAGACAGGATTTTGGAAGAGCGCAACCGCAGTCAGAATGCCTCGCCAGAGGTTTGGCCTGCTCACTTTGTCGGGAAAGACCAATTGCTTGTTCCCCCAAAAGCAGGTGAAGCGTCTCTGCCGGTCGTAAATAAAAACACACTGCCGCCGTTGTCTGAAGTGTTATCAAACTCGGGCCCGGCTTACACAATACGGAACAAATTGTGCTGTTTTGATCCCATGCTTACTCAACGGCTGTCTTTGGAGGAGGGGGGGGGGGAGGAGGAGGAGCGCCAACTTTTCCAAACCTGTCCCCAAAATGTTTTGGAAAAGCCCCACAATTATTGTTGCCTTCAAACACAAAAATGCTGCCAAAACAGAGGACAACAACGAACAATTCAATAAGCAATAACAAAGACCGTCGAAAGCACAAAAACCATCCGGCTAAATCTCCGATCTCAGGCCGAGTCAAAAGCCAACGACTAAAAAGGAGTTTTAAGACGCGTTTTCAAGATGGGCCGGCCGAACATCCATTCCGAAGAGAGGGAGCGGCAATGGGAAAGGCTCCGTCTGTCTAGGTTCTCGGTCCCTCTAATAGTGTCTGGTCCGTGGACCTGAGCCACAGTCCAGGTGCTCCGAGAGCTAAGGTGCGAAATTTGGAAAGACCCTTCAAAAGAACTGGAAAATGAGCTGTTGAGGACACTCTTTAGAATGACCATAAAAGACATTTTGTTTTTCTTTGGTGTTAATGTTGAACTTTTGCCTATCTGCACCAATTCTCAGTGTCTGGAGAAGTTCCCGGTCATCCAGCACTTCAAATTTGGGAGCCTGCTGTCCATCCAGCCGTCGCAGCCGTGACGCCGACGCACGCATTCAAGGAACGAATGAAAAAGACCGCAATTGCCAGCACTCCACCGTTTCCCTTTCTTCCAACATCTCGTCGTGGATCGGTAACAAACCTCCGATCCGGACAAGCGCGCTCGTTGGAGCCGGCAGCGAAAAGCAACTGGAGCGTTGTGCGCGCAACGCAGACAACCACGACATTCACCCGCATCGATCGGCACCTTCCGCACTGCATGTCACAACGCACCTTTGTCAAATTAAAAACGCACTTTTTCATTGCCGTCGGGTTCCAAATCGGGTCCTAGACCGGCGCGCTCCCAAATGTCGGAATCGGCAGCAATGTGCTTGTGCGTGCGTTCGTTCTGCGTGGTGGCGCGACCAGGTTGAAAACCGTCCATCGTTTGTGGAGTGGTCGTTTTCTTTATCATCTCTCTATTCCTCTCATTGTATTTGCGTCCTGCATCAACTTTGGATCCGACTCCGATTTAGGGGCAATGAAATGTTATTTGTCTGGTTTTTTTGTTTTTTTATGAGTGCTTTCAGATTTGCATCCTGTAGTGACTGAGAAAAATACTCATTCAGTCATGAGATTGAATATACGGTTATGTGATTTTTTTTTTTTTGCCAGATTTGGGGTATTCTCACTGTATTGATTTGAAAGTCAAATGTTTTCATATCTTTCCCGGTGTAATTTTTTTTTTTGTTGTCTCATTCGTCTTAACATATAAGGCACAAAAAGTCAATGAAGAAATCATTTTTTGATCTCTCATTTAATTTAATGACGGGTAAATTATTGTGCCGTAAACATGGGCTGCTTTTTTTGAGGGGGGGGGGTACTCAGGTTTGATAAAAACGATGATTGTTGTCCAAATTCCAACGTTTTTAAACGACGCCATCTTGTCTCTGTAATTTCTTTCAAGAGTGAACGCGCAACACCGTGTGTGTGTTTATTTTTGCATTCACTTGTGGTGATGTAATAAATGTTGCTGGCTGCACCTTCCCACGTCATTCGACATTTGCTTTTTTAGTTCATTGAGAATTTGTGAAGAAATAGTCTCGGATGATAACTTGCTCGGAGGAAACGTGATTTTGTGTGTGTCAAATTGCCAAGTGCCGTCTGGTGGAAACCAAGAAGCGGCGATTCCATTTCTGGGTTTTGCTTCCTGCCCAGAATTTGTTGTTTTTAAAGTAAATGACTTCCGTCACAAAATATTGCGATTCAAATCCACAATTCCGCTGCAAAAGATTGTTTTTTTTCTTTTTCTTTCCCTCCCCCTCTTCATACAATGAGCCCTCTCAAGCAAAGGATGGAGGTGGAAATCCCCACGCATGGAGGAAGTTAGACGGCCGTGAGCGCCAAGCCGCCCAAACATGACGGAAGGACTTTTCAAACGTTCAACCGCTTGGTCCAGATTTCTGGATGTTGAAATCTTGAAACGTTGCCTCTTTCGACAATTGGAGACGTTTGACAGACGAATCATTGATGTAACACACACACACGCACACTCAAAAAAAAAAAGCAGTGGACCATTTGTTGAGTCGAGCCCTTGAACTTCCAAAAGGCAGAAATTAAGCTTTCGCTTGCTTTCAACTCTTCAAATCGATGCTGCCCATCCCCAAAATTCAAAAGAACGCACGTAATATCTCTTTCTGAAAGACGCATCCATCTTGCCGCCGTCTGGAAGACAAAAAAAATGGATGGCGAGCCATAAATGGCCCCCGGGCCGTGGTTTGGACACCGCCGATTTGGCCAACAACGGAATCGCCGTGACCGAGCGCAAATTGTTTGAAAGCCAGGGTGATTTCCGGGGGGGGGGGGGGGGGGGTGTGTCCGGAATGAATATCTGAGTCTTGTTGGGAAGAATGTCGGGAATGGGGGAGCCGCGTTTACCCGTCGCAACGTGTCCGGTCTTGAAACGGCGACGAAGGCGGAGGAGGCTCGTGAAATAGAAGAGCAGCGCAAACTGCTAGCAAAGTGCAGCTCTCTTCCAGGCCTTCACTTTTGCCCAAAGTGTTGCAAGGTGCCGTTTGTCATCGCCGCAACAGCCCCCAGTGGTTGGCCGCTACGGGCTGGAGGCCGCCGGGGGTCCAACTTTTTGGGTTGCGAGCCTACATCATCATTTCTTTCATGAGTAGATGCATTGACCAAGAAGTGATTTTGGAATCGGAGGCCTGAGGAATCCGAATTCCATCAATTTTAACAGGGCGGGGGGGGGATTGGTAACTAAACGATGCTTGCGATATCTCAACGTTTTATGGGTTGTTGTTTTTGACAATTTGGATTTCACCCTTCCTAGTAATTCTCTTTACTACCACCTATGGAACTGGAAATTCACATTATTGATCACTATTTCCGACGGTTGCATTATGGCTAGATTGTGTGTGTGTGGGGGGGGGGGTTTATTTGATTAATTTATTTATTTGATACTCTTCCGGCACATGTTCCACGAGACACCGCAACTCTCGGATGGAGCAATTTTCTTTTGATTCGACAGACTCTGGTGTGCATCACATCTCAGACCGATGACCTGGGCGATCTCTGCTGCCACAGTCTGACTCCCCCCTCCTAGTGCACCTATTCCATGCAGCCCCTCCCGCTTCCCCACTTCCCCCTCCACACACACACACACACACATACACACACACACCCTCCTTCTGCTGTCACATGTGGTCTCTGCAACCCCCAACACATCTACCCCCTTATCCTAACAAAGCGTCCCGCCCCCCTCCTCGTCTCCTCTTGCCGTGCCCCACCCCCACACCACCCCTCCTGACTCTCACTGTTCTCTTGCCTTCCCCCTCCTCCCAGGACCTCCTGCTCCACACAACACACACACACACACACACACACACACACACACTGTGCCACCTGGTATTGTCCTTTTGTCATCAGAGGAGATATATATATACATATATATATATATATATAAATACATACACACACACACACACACACTTGGATTTTATGATCAGATTTGTTTTCTAATGCATAATCTATAATCAAAATATTGCAGCAGTCACTATTATGAGGTAAATATAAACAATCTGGGCTGCATGAACTAGTCAATTGTGTGCTGCCGTCTTCGTTGGAGGGCCGCGTAAAGAAAAATGGAAGGACGAAAGCGCCACTTTTAAATTCTTCAACTTTTTGAAACACGCTAAAGTCAGTCAAAAGAGCACTTCTCTTCTGTATGGTTTTGTTTTGTCTCGTTCATCGCTCATTTATTTGTATCTTCAAATAGAGAGAAAAGCTCTACTGTACGCCCTGGCTTCTCTGCCCACCGTCACCTTTAACTAAGCTTGCGGCCCATGTCAATTTTTTAGGGGGGTTTTTTGTGTCATGTTGCAGGCCACTGAAAAATGGACGACGGGCCGCAAATTGCAGCCGGGCCGTAGTTTGGGCACCCCTGCCAAAAGCTACCATTTAAACCAAAAGCCCATCGCGGGCGACGCCATGCGTTGCGGTAGAGCGCGCCGTTCCCGTTTGAGAAGCGGAAGGAGCCGGCCAAGAGGAGGGAGGAGGAGGAGGAGGAGAGTCGAAAGAGGGGCGGATGAAGGAGGGGGTGGGGGGGATCGGAGGGAGGGCCCCCGCCAGAGGTGCCTGCTCTCTCTGCATACGGGAGCCCTCGTGATCAGCATTCATTGATTTTAAAGAACACCACCAAGTGGCACACTGCAGAGATAACAGGGCTCCAACATTTTTCGAGAGACGTTTTGGGAGTCCTTTCCACACGCCGTGCAAAACTGTTGTTGTTGTTGAGTGATGAACAAAAAAGTCTTTCAGGGTAGAAGGCACGAAAAGTCAACAATCAGGCAATTAGCTTCCGCATTGACTAAAACGTGAATGCGACATTTTGTTTTTCTTTTTTTTAAGGAAGAAAACATTTCCCAACTGTGTTCACAGTGTTTGCTCCTATCTCCCATCTATGAGTGTCAACCCCCCCCCCCCCCCGCTCCGAGCTTTTATGATGATCATCATGTGACCCAAGTGTGCAGAAATCAACAAAGTGTTTGTAATCCATTGCGGAGGACGACTTTTTTTTAAAGGTCACAGCTAGCTTTGCTAGCTACGCTGTGTCATAAGTGCTTCAATGATATCCACTTTGGGTTTTTTTTTGAACATGTTTTCAGTTGTTGCCGTTGAAAAGTTAGTTCATGAAAGGACTCATTTGGATGGCGCGTATTCGATCTACGCGGTTCCTGTTGAACATTTTGCGCATGAGGCTGGAATCGCTTTTTAGCCCGTCATGATGCGGTTGCTGCGCCTTTAAGAAATCCTCCGACGTTTTCGGTGACATTGTGAATTTCTTTTTCTTGATGTGAACGGAAACAACTTGCTGACCGACTCGCGTCGCTAAAGCGGAGGTCAACCGCGTGCTCGTTCAACGCTAACACGAACACGTTTGCATTTTAGTTGTTTGCATTTAAAAAAAAAAAAAAAAAAGAAAACTGCGGGAAGTTGACCACTAAGCAATGTTAGCGGCATCTCCAGAATCCAACGGAGGTCGATGAAAAATCAAAATCTTTGGTGGTGGGGGGCAATGGGACAATCTCAAAGGCACCTTCCACTTTTGTGATATTAACACATTCGTTTGTTTGAGATGATGTCATTTTTTTTAGTACATAATCAGTAACAAGAAGCTTGTTTTCATGATTGACTCTGCGCCCGGTGTGTCCAAATTATGGCCCGGGGGCCATTTGTGGCCCGTCAGTGGCCTGCAACATGACAAAAAAATATACATATCCTAAAAATGACATTGGACGTGAGCTACAAGATTCGTTAAAAAAGATGAAGGTGGGCAGAATGAGCAGGGAAGGTGTCAGAAAAACAGCTTATAAACAAATACAACAGTATATAAACAAATACATTTGTTTATATACTGTCATTTTTTTCTCTGTAAGAGAAGGTTTCAAGAAACAGTTTTTTATCTTTTTTGGGTTGTCGACAATACAAAGAGCATATCGATCCTTTCTTGACCAGCTTGAGCACGTTTCAAAAAGTTGAAGAAGTTTAAAGTTCCTCCTTCCATCCGAGAGCATGCAAACTAACTCGCCCCTTTCAACACGTCATAAACCTGAAAACAATCGTCATCATTTTCGGAATTTTTATGACGCTGCTGATGTCTATGTGTAACAAAACAGGCCTCACAATCACAATGGATTTATTTTTTATTATTAGATTATACTTTTTTTTTTACAAATACTTTCTGCAACAGTTTGACCCGGCAATATACAATTTTTCAAGCACAAAAATACAAGAATAGCAACAAAATATGCAGAGAACGGCGGAATATTCTCCTTTATTTTGGTACACATGGTGCTCATAAAGCTAACGCATGGATTTTCAGGGTATGGCTAAATAATGGCTTTGCCTTTTTTAAAACAAAAGGACAAACATTATTCCTTGACAAAAACAGAGTAGAACTCACAAAACCAGGACAATTTGGAATCCTTTTGAAGATTTGACCTTGGATGCTTCAAATGGCGGAAGATGCGCGTCAAACTCCTGGTGAAACTGTTGGCTGTCAGGATTTGGATGTGTTGATGTCTTTCAACAACAACAAAAAAGTGTGAGCGAAAAGAGAGAACAGTTGACATTCGGTCACTTTCCTTAAACTTGCCGTTTTATTTTTGACAATAGCTAGCAAGAGTGTGCGTTTGTTTTTGTTTTTTTTTAAGGCAACAAAAGTCAATCCACCATCAAGCTCACGAACGCCTGCCTGCCGATTGTGACATGACTCAGAAACATTTTCTCAGTGTCTTTTCCTGCAAAATTCTTCTTTTTTTAAAAAATCCTTTTCCGTAGGGGAAAGTGGGTTCAATTGCTGCCGATCAGGAAAAAAAACGCGAGTGACGTCATTGAGTAGGGACTAATGAGGAAAATGAGGTATCAATCTTCATCCCTTCATGTTGAACACACTGTGTGCGGCTCTTGCGCTCGTTCGTAGCCGTCGTTCGGAGGGTTCCGCGTTCGGAGCCGGCCCCCCCTTTGACAACAACCGTGCACCTCCTGTTGACTAACGCGCGGCGCGGTGCACGTGTTCTGTGGCCGCGCGCGCGTCACGCCTCGCGAGAAGCACATCCTCGGGCCACCGACTCACAAGTACGCGCAAGCGAGGCCACTCGGCCCGACGCGTTACGTTACGCGGACGCTTTCCTGCCGATTGACCTGTTGAAGGGTTCAGGTGACTTTTGCCATGGCGATGTCAGTCACGTTGTCCTTTTTCAAATGTCTCCATCTACAGAACATTTGGAGAACCACCCTGCGCCACCACATCACCCCGGCTCACATTCGAGACCTTTCAATGTGCTCAAATAAATAAGCGATAGCAGTATTTTCCCCCCCAATCGGTGACGCGCGGGGAACGCGATGCGGTTGAGCCAAGATCACCCCCCCCCCCCATTCACCGCGCCTTAAATAAAGTTTTGAATTCAAAACGCCACGATGGTTCGAGTCCACGCTCCCAGACTGGCCAGCGCCTGTTTGCTACAGATCTGCTCCAAGTCCGCCTGCCTGCTGAGCAGCCCCGTAAAGCCCGAGCCGAAGATGGAGATCAGGTTGGAGATGTTGGAAGTGTCCGCGTAGTCCGGGTTACAGTTGGCGTACTCCTCGCGTTTGGGCCGTTTGCGCGAGAGGGCAAAATCCGACAGCTCGTCCACGTCGCACAAGCAGCATCCAAAGTCAACCTTTCGTTTCTTGCCGGGGGGCTGCGCGCCCTGAGCCGCTTGGAGCGCGTCGCAGCAGCAGTCCTGGTGGAGGTAGCCGTTTTCCACCGTGGTCACCACATGCGTGTCCAAGTCCAGCACGGTGGTTTTGTTGCAGTGCGCGTTGCCGTTTGCGGGCAGCGGCTCGCAGCGGGACGCGTCGGAGACCTCCGCGCAGCAGCTTCTGTAGTAGCAGGGCTCGGGGGGCTCCTTGCAGGCGTCCGCCGGAGAGGCGCGGCCGGAGAGCGCGCTCGCCGGGCGGCCGGGGAGAGCGGCTTCCTCGCCGCAGCACGCGGCCCGCGCCCGTTCCTCGTTCTCGGCGTCCTCCGAGTCCTCCGCGTCCAGCGGGTTGAGCTCCTGGATCTCGTCGCAGACCGCCATCACCTCCTCGTACTGCTGCATCCGGTAAATCTCGGCGTATTTCTCCTTGATGTAAAGCTGCCTGGCGTTTCTCAGCACGTAGGAGACCAGCAGGTTTTTGTGCAGCTTGATGCCGCCTCGCTGAGTCCTGGAGTTGTGGATCTTCATGAGGGAAATGGAGATCAAGCTCTGCGCGTCAACGTCGCGCTCCACCGTGTTGATCATGTTTGGCGGCTTTCCTTTCGGCCAACTCCGACTTCCAACTATCTCGGGAAGGTTCTTTTCGACTGAGGAGAACGCTTCGAGTCAGCTCTGTGAAGAAACATCGGGAGCGAGGATCCTCCTCTGAGCGCAAGCTTAGCAATCATTTGCAGATGCTGTGAAACCACACGATATATATAAATATATCGCGAAGGAGAGGGAGAGGGGGAGAGAAAGAGAGAGAGAGAGAGAGAGAGCGAGAGGCAGGCTTCCTCCCCGCCCCTACCGCTCGACGAGCCAATCAGGGGCCGGGAATTTGTTGAGTGACGTGACTCAACGCTGGAACTATGTCGCTCCCGACCAATCGGCTTCTGGCGGTTCCTGTGTGCCATTCAAATTCCACTCAGGCTGTCGAACAGGAATGTCCTCATTTCAGCAGCCCCGTAACTGAAACTTCCAAGAAGCGACCCACTTCCTCGTCGTTGGAAACGTATGAACCGGCTCTTCCGGGTCGACATGTTGCAGTCAAATCCGACCGCGACGCAAGTGAATGTCAAGCTAAGCGAAAGCGACGCTTCAAGTCGACCTTGCCACCGACGTGGAGGTGAGCAAAATTCGAAAACATCGACGCAAGCGAAAAACTCGGACGGCTTCGGTCGTCGTATTTTCAGTCATTAATTACGTTCATGTGTACACATATTCACTTGGGAGACTATTTGAATTTGTGTCAAAGTATTTCTTTTTTAAATCACTCCAAACTGTGTTTTATTTACTTCCCGTGACACCCTCCGGCCTCTGCTCACAAACTGGCACGAAGACAAAATAGCAACTACAGTCATGCAGAATGAAACATCTTTTGGCTCCCTCGTGCAGCTCAATACGATATTTGCACCCCGCCCCTTATTAAGCAGTTTAGTTCACCGCAGCAATCCACCGTTTATGTTGCTCACTTAGCACGTCATCAAAGGGAGACCGTACTGCAGAGCTCCAGTCAAGATTTCGCCTTTTTGGTGCTTGATGCCGCGTTCAGGGCGAATACTTTTATTCCGGCAATCGGGTTTAGCGCCGTCATGTCATCATCTAAACGCAAGGTGTATTTTATTGGCTGAAAATCTCTTGAATAATGAATGTCGACATCTTTTACAGAATCGGTGACGATTGTGGATCTTATAAAATAGAGACCCTGTTGGAATCCTTCTAATCTGTGGTTTTGTTTTACAGTGCGATGACCGCCATTGTCATCGCTACACAATAACCCCACATGACTGAACAGAAACAAGGCCCTCTCGCACGCATGCCAGACGCTCATACCGGCGACCTAATAACTCCCCTAACTTGTCATTCTTATTCCTCTTTTTTTTTAATCGTTTGTATTCTTTTGAAACACAACACATTTGTCATATCGTTGACTCTCAGGACCAGATTGAAAAACGAAGCGACTTTCCATTCTTACCAGTTAACCCATGCAAATTGCTTACCACGTCACTCAACAGATTTGACTGATAAAATGGCGTCAGGGGTGCAATCATTGATCACCACACTCGATGAGAAACACGCGTCAAGGCGCGAAATCGGAGCGCAGAAGAGACGCCGCACTCGACGGGGCAATCCGCTCAAGCGGCATTGCAGTGGCCTCTACAGATCAATCATAGGTTGAAATGTTTTGCCAAATGAGTGCAATAACCCGCGTTGAACCTGTAGAGGCCAGTACAGCTCTAGTTTTCCTGGCGTGTGATTAGTATTTTGTGACGCTTCCTAAATTCTCCCCTTGAGGAGAAAGTGACTTCATACCCTGCGCAGCCCGCCCCAACATTTATTTTCAGACAGGATGAAGCGTGCCAGCTCCATGAGCAACTTTGACTGCGAGCCACCTGACACTCGTGTTGTCACTGCACGACGAAGATCTGATGCAGGTTGGGACTGCAGTTTTTTTTTGGAGGGGGGGCGGTATGAGTTTGTAACTTGCCGGGTGAACTGGCTTTTCGTTTACTTTTCATGACGATCTCCCCTCACGAGATGGAGGCTCGAACAAGGGCCAATAAGTAACCTGCGAGCCGCGAGCGAACGGACTCCATCAGAAATGTGCGCGACTCCAGCCAATCCGAGTTGCCACTTCGAAACGTTGTTTAGCGAGTTGAAATCCACCAAAAAATAAAAGCGGAAGTAGTGAACGGAAAATAATGGGAACCAAACGTACACAACTCAACGTAGAGCCGACGGGCAGCCGAGACTTCCGAAGATGAAGCTGTTGTGACAAGAGAAGTTCCTCCCCTGGCGCGACGCGGGACGAGGAAGCTGTCGTGTGCGCTATGGGGCCAGAAACAAGGCCAGACGAGAACCTTGTTGAATAATTTGAACAAGTAGCACCCGAGTGCTTCTTCACATTACTTTTGTTGAGCGTGTTTGTCACTTGAACGCGGAAGCCGAGATATGTGACGGGGGCAACGTCAATGCTTGGCGGCGGGCCAGCTCCTAGCCGTGCGATTAGTTGGATAGCTAGCTAATGAGCTTGAAATCAACCGTTCCGCTCTGCGATCATCGAAGCCCATCTCGACACCAACACCTCCGTCGTTGGTTTTCTGCCAGTTTCTCTCTCTCTCACTTCGTCAAGCACGGCCGCGAGCAGACTTCAGCCCGGGAGAGAGAGCGTCTCCCCAGTTGGTTAGCTCGCCTAGCAATAGGATCCGGCTGCTCCGTGTCCTCTACATATAAGGACTACAATTAGCGCTGCACCGATGAGATAAAAGAGGAGTTGAAAAGTCCCGGTTGAACAGCGCATCCGCCCTAAGGAGGTGGAGGCCGGCACGCCAGAAGGAGCTTCCCATTTGCCCGATAACGGCGTACGATATCACAGAGTCCCATTTTCCGTCACTGAAATATGCGCGCCGATCGTTTTTGTTCTCGCCCGGCCACGTTTTCCTTCTCCTCCTACAGCCACGCTCTTTTTCTATTTTCAGTCTTGCCGTGTTGCATCTGCGCCGCCCTCCTCTCCCCCCTCACCCACCTCGCCCATTTGTGTTCTCCCCTCATCGCTTCAGCCTCACTGCTCAATTGTTCACCACTCTCCCCCCCCCCCCCACCCCCACCCTGCTCTTATTTTCAGCCCTCTGTCTCTCCCTAAGCATGTTTATCTCTCTTATGTGTCTCAGTGTTGGGGGGGGGGCATTCGCAGGTGTCAGCAAAGCACAGGTTGATTACGAAGGCCCAATTGCCGTTTTTGGTTCGCTATCGCCACACAACGAGCGCCTCTTTTTTTCTTCTTCTTCCTCCCTCATTGATTTCAGAATTTCAAGTATTCCACGACTCAACAGCCAATTACTGCACTTGAATCCTCCTTCCACCGGCCTGGCTCGTACTCGCGCCGCGGTCTGATGGCGGCGCCGGCGTTTACTGCACGGCTGCCTTCAGCAGCACAAGACTAATGACGCAAATTTAAAGGACGCACATTCGGCGAGGTCGCGGAGTCGACGCCAACAGCGAGTGGATGAAAGGATAGGGAGAGTAAAACAAGTCGGAATTGCTAACTTTAGATTGCGGTCGTCTAGAAATATTTGCGCGGGTCGTTTTCCGGAATAAATAAAAGTACAAAGTGAGGCTACGTTGGGATTTTGCTAGCAGCTTGAAAACGGCAAATTCCACCTTCAGTTGCAGAGGATTTGGCAAATACCGAAACCACAGCGCCGAGGTTATTAAAGGTGAGCAAACTACGGCCCGCGGGCCAAATCCGGCCCGTTGGTCTTTTTAATCCGGTCCGCCGAAGGTTGGTACACAATTAAGGTTGCCAGACTTGAAGGTATAGAGAGCAGGCAAACCTGAACGGCATGGACGGGCCTGCTGCAGAAGCCCGCAATCCTTCCCTCCCTGCCTCCCTCCCTCCCTTCCTGTACTTTGGCTGGCTCCGCTTTCATTCCACCCCCCGCCCCCCCCCTCCCTCCATCCTCCCTCTGGAGAATAGGGGTCATTGCACAAATGATTACTCAGACCCCGGTCGCCATGGCGATGCTGCTGAGTAACAGACGACAGGCACGCATTGAGCACAGCAAAGACGCCGATTAGTAAGCTGGCGACGGAGAGAGCAAACGCTGCTTTTGTGTCTCCCGCTTTTGCCTCCATTTTTTTTCTGTACGTCTCCAGATAACTCGGGTGGAGGCAATGAGGGAGGGGCGCGCGATGCAACGGAAAGAAAGCCGGCAAACATTCTGCTCGCAGCCCTCCAGCTTTGTCTCCAATTTTGGCTCGCCTTCTCGTCTCCGAATGAGAAGCGCCGTTGGAACGACGGTTCCCCCCCCCCAAAAAAAACGGGTTTCTTGAACGGTTCTGTTGGCTTTTTGTACAAACAAAATGCATTTGAATTATTTGCCGCTGAAGCCTCGGCGAGCTTTTCGCTCGACTGTCCTTTTGATCAACCGAAGCCGCCGTTTGTAGGTTGGGGTCACAGTTCAACACTAGGGGGTGCTGCAGCACCGCTACCGCTCGAGTAGATTGAGAAGAAATGGCAAACAGAAAGGAGAAAAAAAAATTCATAGCCCATGAAAAGCAAGGCATCCGCTTTCCTCCCACGTTGCCCAAACACGCACGGCAGGTAAAGTGAACACCCCCAAAAAGTCGTTGGTCTCGGTGCGCCCTGCGATCGTCTGACAACCAAGTCAGGCTGCGCCCCGAGACGGCCGAGAGAGGCCCCAGCGCGCCCGCCACCCTCCCGAGGAGCAGCCCCATTCCAAAATACTTTGTTCAGTGTCTCCACACACACACAAAAAAAACTTTTTTTCCACATTTGCTGCTCACACTGGCATGTTTGTGCACGGTTCTGTCAGCTTTGCCCCACAAAGAGACGCCCCCCCCTCCTTCTTTTTCTTTTTCCAAGAGAGGAGAGAGAGATAGCGAGGCTGGAGCCAGGCGTCTGGAACAAGCATGACAGAATTTGAATTATAGAAGCAGCACAGCAAAGAGGAAAAGAGGCAGGAGGGGGTGCAGGGGGGGAGGGGCATGTCTCTATGTGTGTGTGTGTGTGTGTGCGCAAGTGCCGGGGAAACAGAGGGAAGCAATTTAATTATCCAGCAGAGGAGGCTGTTGTTTTGAAGGCACGGCTGAGACGTGTCGCGTGGCTTCTTTTGAATTAAAGCGGGCGTTGGGATGGGCGAAAAGGAAAAGCACCACTCTTGGGTGGCGCGACATCCGATAACAGCGAACACAGCAAACCAATCCAAATAACCTCCCAAGCCACTTGGAGCACCGTCGTTCAGTCGCCATCCAAACATCCATTTTTTTTCATGCGCTTCTCATCGGGAGGGTTGCGGGGCAGCCCGAACTGGTCGCCGACCAATCGCGGGGGCACGCGGAGATGAACGGCCATTCGCGCTTCCAATCACACCGAGGGACAATTTTCACATAGCAGCCAGATTCCGTTCTTCTGGATGGAAAGTACGAGAAGCGCCGTCTGTGCACATTTAAGTGGTCCTAAGAGCTTTTTTTTTGGGTGGGGGGGGGTCATTCTATGCACTCGTCCCACGATATGAAGCCAGCAGCCTGCTGAAGCTCCCCGCATCCCAAAGCTATCAGTCGTCAGAGGACCTTTACACTGGGCAGGAAAGAGAAAGGGGAGGGAAGGTGAGCTTGGGGGTGTGTGTTTGTGTTTTAAAGGGGGGGGGGGGCGCGACATTCCAGAGTAGGCAGACAAAAAGAGAAACGGAGAGGGACAGACATCATTGTAATGGCATGCAACTCGATACTCTTGCATACTGAATACCCCCCCCTCGCCGGTGCCCCCCCCCCCTTCAACCCAGAACGATGAAGTCGTTTCGCTGTTCCAGACCAGCTTTCCCTCCCTTTCTGCTTTTGCTCCCCTACTCTTTTTTTTCCACACACACACACACACACACACACACATTGTGCAAATGTAACCTTTTGCAAGCAACCCCCCCCTCCTTACGGCCCCCACCCCTCCCGCTCCCCATCCCTTGGAAGTTGGCTAGCCACTTTACTGCCGAGAAATAGGAAAAACTGGCAGGCTGCCCGTTTCATCAGCAAACACACAGCAAAGGGGAGGGAGGATGGAAACGGCATGAGATGGGAGGGGGGGGCGGCGAGGGTGGAGGTGACACAGAGGAGAAGGAAACGTTGCTGCTGCTGCTGCTGCTGCTTTACCACGAGGAAGAAAAAGAATCCAAAGGAGCCGCAGTCACATAAGGGACGGAAAGAAGAAGCCGCATGCAAACATTCTCTCAATCGAAGCGCACCCGCACACACACCCGCACACACGACTCACCAAAATGCGGGTTGGCATATCGGAATGAAACACGAGGTACACTTCAAAGTGGCACCCGCTCCATCGGGCGGCTGGGAACCCATACTGATTTTTTGGGGACATTCTTTACAATCCCAAATTCGGGTGACGCGTCTGCGGGTGTTCGTCGGCACAGCACACGAGATTCTTTTCAAAGCGCGCCACCGGCCGGCGCCTCACGTCGAACCGCTAAAGTCAAGCCGAATGTCTTTTAGGCGCCGACTATGAGGCGACTGACTTGGCGTGATCACGGCACGATCGGTTTGAAAGTCAAGGGGGGGGGGGGAGAAACATCGGGCTCTAGGATGGGGGGTGGGGGGGGCAAACTTTTTTCGCCAACACATCTTGTAGCTCGTCATTGTTGATTGTTGTTCAATTCGTAGACTTGGGTACAAAATTCCCGCTTGAGGTTGGCGGTCGGCGCCGATGCACGAAAATCGGAGGATCCTAAATTTGACGCCGCCGCGAGCCTTGCCGAGGTTTTTGGAGGAATTTGGTTCATCTCGGAAATATTGTTTCTGGCGATCATTCGAATATTGGAGCAATTTTACATGTTAATGCAGCTGAAACTTCATCAAGCTGAAGCGGGGATGACAAACTGAGAAAAAAAAAAAGGGGCCGCCGCTTCAGAAGGACCTTCAGAAGTATCTTTCGCGGCAGAACATCTGGGAGACGAGTTTTTTTTTTCTTTTTTCTTTTTTCTTTTTTTTTTTTGGCGAGCCCTTCCTGTGGTTTTCTTGCCGGCAAGAGATGCCCTTCCTGTCTGTTGCCTGGCAACAGAGCGGGAGAAATAGATGAGGTGATGAGTGAAGGTGAGCAGGGGGAGATTGGAGGAGAGGAAAAGAAGAAGAAAAAATGCGGGGGTGAGAAGCCCGGTTGCTGTTTTCTTCTTGTCGAACTGCCGCAAATTGTTCAATATCCGTGCAAAGACTTCGCCGATCAAACAATCACAAGGCGCTCGTCATTGAAGCCGAGATGAACTTTGGCTAGCAAAGGTTAACACAGCAGAAGGTGGAATTTTTTTTTTTTTTTTTACCAGCCGGAAATGAGGCAACACGAAGGAGAAAAAAAAAAGAGTCCTGATAGGGAAGATTTCCCTGGAGTGACGAGTAAGAAGGACGAAATGAACTCGAGGGAATCTCCACAAGGGGGGGTTAGGGGGGGTGTGCTGGGGGTGGAGTCTCAAAACTGGTGAGCGTGGGTGGAAGGATCAATATCTAATTTCAGTGCCGGGCTCACCGTGGACGCTTTTCCAATAAGACTGTGACGGAACGGCAAAAGTTGAAATGTCTGTCTCAACCTTTTGTTCCGCCGTGCCCCCGCACCTGCCCCCCCCCCCCCCCCCCCCCCCCCCCCGCACGGCCGTCTCCTGGCTCCAGCCAATGCAAGAAACGCATCAGAATATTTTCTTCTTGACCGAGCCTACCGTACGGACGTATACTAGACTCGAAGCAAGCGACGGTTTTTGGTTCGTTTGCGCCACACGGTGGTGCGGAGGACTGCACTGCGCCCGCTAATTTCTTCCGGCATTTTCCCTTCCGGTTGAAGCCTCCAAACTGCGGAGCGCGCGTCGATGATCCAAAGCGGCACGCGCGCACACATAGTCGGGACAAATTTGAGCTTTACGCAAGCCCCCCGGACATGCTAACGGTTAGCCGAACTACTTTGAGAAGAGTGTTTCTGGGCAACTATGGGAACATTGTGTACCGTTCTCGCGTCCTCATAAGGCTCCTGTCAGACGCGCTGCCGCTTGACTATTTTGAGCCGGCGACAGATGAGTGGCGTTGACGGTCCGCCATTGTTCAGCGCGTCTTGGAGACAAAAATACAAGTGCCGTAAATGCTATAAGACCTGCCTAGGTTGAATCTAAGGTCTGGAAGGTAACCCCCGTGATGGAGTGGGGGGGTAAGAGGGGGGTTCACTGTATGAAATTCAGGAAACAGCAGCTCGGGAACACCAAATTCTCAAACTGAGCTCTGTTTCCTGGAATTGGCTTCCCGCTCTGGAGCGCCCCTCACTGGTGACTGCTAGCTGACAGTTCGCAGACTACTGTGTGTGTGTGTGTGTGTGTGTGTGTGCTGTCCAGTTGCCATGCCAACTGGCCGGGCTTCTTGGCATGAAAGCCAGTGTAAAGATTCTTCAATCGACCAAAATGCTGATTCAGGTTTTGGTTGATGGTACCTCTGCAGAAGTGGGCTGGGAGGCCTTCGTAGTGTGGCTGGTTAGAAGGAAGCCTGACTGCACCAACCTCCCCGCTTCCACACCCTTTTTTTTGTGTTTGTTTGTTTGCTTGATTGTTTTTAGGGACCTCGAAACAATTTAGAGAGTGGCAAATCACACAGACAGTCAAAAAGACCAATTATAACATTTTAAGACAAATGTCGTCTCACGCCATGCGCTCCATCATTTCTTGTAGCTTTTAACTCTCGTCTCAGGCTCATCGGCCAATAGAGGTGAGTTAGTTGTCATGGAAACACGGCAAAATAGAAATAAAACCGAATCCGAATCATTTGTTATAATTTTCCCCAAACGGTGACGACTGTGTGCTTGAGAATTGTGCATAAACAACTCTGATCAAATGTATGACGACATCTTAGGTCACCATGTTGGAAAGTGTTGTTCCGCTTTTACTGTCGACCGGTGTGTTAATGCTGTTGCTCCCCCAAAATAGTCGCTTTTAAATATTTAACTTCAGGCGATACTTTTGGTATTGGTATTATTTGGTAATTATGATTTCAACTTAGCAAGTTGAAGGTTACGTTCGAGCAGGTGAACGAGAGCAACGAGTCCGTTTCACGATCTTATGTGGCTCTTTACTGCCCTCCAGTGGATATGAGAGGGGTCGTCGACGCGTCGTTGAAGGTGAGAATGACCTTTCACCTCCTGGGACGGCCACAAACTTGTAAAATGAGTCGACGACGTGTTGTTCCGGAAATTGAGCGAATACAAGTTTGAAATACTGCATACGTATAAATATGAGGACTAATTTGGGAAGAACAAGCGGTTGTGAGCACTTTCTGAAGAGATGCCGACTTGCTTTGTAAGAACTGTCAACGTATCCTTGAGCAAGACCCCCCCCCCCACACACACACACACATACACAAAGTCAAAGTCAAACCTCAAGACTCATTTTTGGTAAAGGACACGGGTGAAGGCAAATTTAGGCTTTGCTAAATCCGGCCAACAGAGGGCGCCCGTGACGTCCCCTTTTCTGTCGGACCCAAATAAGGAAATGACGTCTAGCGTCACGGCGATGGTTGCAAATAGAAAACTCAAGACCTGACCCCGTACGGGTTGATGTGGGTTCGAGGGCTAGCTGGTCCGTGGAGCTAACAGAGAACGAGGTAAATCTTGATCCCGTTCATGTGTTTTTTGTCTGTGTTTTTTTCCCTACTGAAGCAATTTGCTTTCGGTTAGCGAGCTAGATGCTAAAAGCAAAGGTACAGTTAGGCACTGCAATTTGGAAGTACAGTAAAGTTCTATTTTTCATTCATTCATTCATTCATTCATTCATTCATTCATTCAAGTCAGTCTGTGACTAGTAAATGTGCTTTGAGACTGTACATTTAACTCGATCAAACGCCTGCGTTTTAAAAGTTAATGTACATCCAGTGGTTGTTGTGTCGTTCTTACCACGTGTGTGTGGAAAACAGAAATACTCCGTGAAAGGTTCCATCTCCACTTTTGAGTCGCGCTCGATTTTGGTTTCGATGAATTTGTGTGCTTGGGGTTGAATAGACAAAACCGAGTATTTCTATTTATTAGCAGTATTGCCGGTTATAAAATTGGAGATGACACAAACAATTCCACGTTTTCATGGAAAATAACAGGCACATATTCAAAGGACACGGAGGGAAAAGTTGAACGCAGTGTTGGGAAAAATTGCCCGATTGGTAGGAATTTTACGTCCCCTATATTTTCTTATTTGTTGTGCTTCTCGCAAGGATGGGTGACACAGCGGGAGAGACAAAGTTCTACTCTAATGCTGAGGGCTACTGGAAGGAGGTTCCGCCCACAGTGGACGGCATGCTGGGAGGCTACGGGAAGATATCCAGCATCGATATCAATGGATCCAAGGCTTTCCTTCGCAAGTTCCTCGGAGTAAAAACTCTTTTGAAACTATTCTCATTGCAACACACAAGACATCCCAAGTGCAGTTACGTACAATAGTTTGTCCGGATTGTTTTCAAAAAGGCACTGCTGTCTTACTAAAGTTATAATAGTTCACCAAATAACGAAAACTAAAATTGGAATATATATATATATATTTTTGTTGACAAAATAACAATGAGAGTGCAAAAAAAGTATCATCAAGTTAAATATAATTTGTACAGTACTCTGATTAATTTACTAAAGCACACAGCAGGTAATAAATAAAAGTAAGCATGAGTGCAACAAAAAATACAGTGCCTATCTTCACACATCACAATGTAAATAATGTAAAAAATAGACGTGAATTTGTTACAAAATAATACATTTTTCTTTCAACAGTATAGCGCTTTCACAACAGCTGTTAATTCCTTCATCTTAATAATTTTATCAACCATGATTTTATCACAACGCATTATCATTGTCATAACCACAATTATCTACAATGTCATCAAGATTCAGAGTCTAAACACACCTAGAAAGCATCCACGTGGAACCGAACAAAAAGGACTACAAATCCCAGCAGTCAAACCCGGAAGCAAAACGCCGGCACGACCAAATGGAGCCGTGACGCAAAATGAGCTTTTCAAACTTTCCAATGCAGCCGGACAACCGTGGTGCGGCAACACTCCAACAAAACACAACCAAACGTGGACACCACTGCAATCGCAAGCCTTAACTTTAAAACTTTTGCCACACGTTGTTGAAACGCCACTCCAGCGAGTGTTTGCACTGCCGATTGCGAACAAAAAGTTAACGTAAAGCGGAGTAGCAACAAACAAATCGCCACGGGCAAAACGCAAAGCAGACAAACAAAGCAAGCAAGCAAACAAGCATGATTGAATCCAAAAGACAAAGGAAAGCGAACATAACAAGCGCAGCTTACCGTTGGCTGATGCGGGCGACGGAGGGAGTGATTTCTGAATGAACCAAACCGGGAAACCATTTTTTTTCTTTTTTTTAATACGTCAGGTGAATGGTCACCTGTCAGCTGTGGCCCCGCCCCATCTTAAAGGCACAGATATGCAAATCCAACAGCTATGCAACTAAGAAATGCACCGTGAGCACATCTGGCTCGAGTCAGCTGCTATTTTTATTTTTATTACATGCCAGTCTACTACTAGACACCGGATTGAAGCTGAATCTTGCATCACGCCCTCAATGCATTCTTGACCCCCCCGCGGCTGCTCGTCACCGCTGCAGGAAGGAGAAGGCAAGACGAGCGCCGGCTGCGCTCTGGACTGCGGCGCAGGCATCGGCAGGATCTCCAAGCGTCTGCTGCTGCCTCTCTTCAAGACGGTGGACCTGGTGGACGTGACGCGGGAGTTCCTGGACAAAGCAAAGACGTACCTGGGGGAGGACGGCAAGAGGGTGGGCAACTACTTCTGTAGCGGCCTGCAGGACTTTGTACCGGAGAGCGGACGCTATGATGTCATCTGGATCCAGTGGGTCATAGGTGATTCTGCTCCACACCGTTATTACGATTATCGTAGCGATAGATTGCGGTGATTTCTTTTTAATTCATGACGGCGGGACTCCAACGCTCCTCCGCAGGCCACCTGACCGACCACCACCTGGTGGAGTTCCTGCGGCGCTGTCAGAAAGCCTTGCGGCCCAACGGCCTCATCGTCATCAAGGACAACGTTTCCTACGAAGGCGTGGTCCCGGATGACGTGGACAGCAGCGTGTGTCGAGACCTGCAAATTGTCCGCAATCTGGTGGGCACGGCGGGTCTACGCGTCATCTACGAGGAGCAGCAAGGCAACTTCCCAAAGGAGATCTACCAAGTCCACAGTCTGGCGCTCCGATAAGAAGTGCTGCCATATTTGAAAAGCGACACTTTTTTTTTTTTTTAAGAAGACGGTTCTCGTCCGCGCCCTGAAACGATGTGATCTTGTTTTACTACCTTTTGAGCTTTGATTCATCTTGTCCGAACGCGTCTTTGCTGCAGGTCTTTATTTATTTTTTTTCAACACGTTTGTTCCAGGCTCAATAATCCAGTCAGATCCTTTTTAACTTGAAGCGGACGGCGGTCCATCGCGACCCCCTTTTCCAAGAGGACTGCGGGTCCGAAACTTTTTCTCACTGACCAACGACTTGTATCGGAAAGATGAGAACATTTTTCTAATTGACTTCCTCGGAGCAGTCATGGCTTGAATATCACGCGTTAGCAAGGTGTTAGCGACATTAAAAAGCATTGTGGTCTCAGGACCAGGTCTCGCTCTGGAATCTGCCGGACTTCTCCATGGCCGCCAGCATCGTGTCGGCATCCTCGTGGGTGAGGCCTCCCCGCTGTCGGAAGCCCGCCTTCAATGCGTCGCGCACACCGTTGGGCATGTCTTTGGCATTTCTGTACGGATAAAACGCCGTTAGGGAGCGTTCACGGACGCGTGGAACAAGGCGAGTCCGAAGACCTCACCCGGCGATGTAGAAGTAGGCGCCATCGTTCGCGATCAGGTCCCAAATGAGAGCGGCGTTCTCTCGCACGCGCTGCTGCACATAAACCTTTTCCTCCTGTATTGATAAACAAATCGGGTTTCACACGACAGCGGCCGGCTGTGAATCAAGTTCAAATGTGGAGGGGGGGGGGGGGGGGGGGAGCGTGTGACCTGATCACGAGAGAAGGCGGTGAAGAGGGTCAACTGTCCGGCTTTGGTCATCTCCTTCCACTCGGACCTGAAGTAGAAGTCTTTGGACTCCGATCGACAGCCGAAGAACAGCACGTTGGCTGCGCCGTGTAAAAACATCGCAATGACGTCACCGCTCAAGTGAAACGCACTCACGAGCCCCCCCCCCGCAAAAGGGGAAGTACTCACCGTTTTTCCCCTCAGCGGTCCGCTCCTGTAAAGCGGAGCGAAAGGGGGCCACTCCCGTTCCCGGTCCGACCATGATGACCGGGGTCTTTGGGTCCGCGGGAAACCGCAGCGTTCCCTTTTTTACCCAGAGAGGCACGTAAACATCTGCGAGACGATGCGGGGGGGTGGGGGGGAGCATGAGGACTGCGTGAACTGACGCAGCAACGCAATTGCGGATCGGATTGAGATCAAGAGATAAATGTGAGGACCTTTTGCGGGGTCAAGGGAGGCCAACCAGGTGGAGCAGTGACCACGGCGCGGTTTATACATCTTGGTTTTGTATTTGACCACGGCCACCACAATCTGGAGCCTGTGCGGGTGCGCCTGCATGGTAGAAGGGAAAATCCCAGTCACTCGCTGCGCTGGGACAATACAGAGACCACCCCCCCCGGTCTCCCCTTGGATGTTCGAATCTCTTGAGAAGAGGCAGCAGGTTGAGCGTACCCGCAGAGAGGAAGCGATGGAAAACGAACGGGGCTGGATCGCGGGGAAAAGGTCCAGCAGGTAGTCAAGCTTAAGTTGCGCCGTCGTGCGGGGGAAGTCTGCCAAGACCTGAAGCACAAAAGGACATTCAGTTTTTTTGGGGGGGCGGGGGGCTGAAAAAAAAGACCAGAGAGTTCAACGTATAACGCAACTTCTTGTCAGCACCTCCAGTGCGGTGCGGCGGGGCCGGTTGCAGTAGCCGTGCAGCTCCTCCTGGCCTTGGACCGAGCTGAACTCGGCCAGTTTTTCCCGCTCCAACTCATCATTGGAGAAGGTGGCGAGCAGCTCAAAGAAGGAGCGGCGAGGCACGGCTGCAATGTCCAGGTAGCTCTCCACCAGGTAACGCAACGTGCGCGGCTCTTGAAGCCTCGCCGGAACTGAGCGCAAAAAAATAAAATAAACACACACACACACAGACTGTGTGTGCTGGCATACATTGAATACACACACACACACACCTGCAGAGCCATCCGTCGCCGTCAGCGAGAATGTGGCCTCGGGGTCCAATCGCAGCAGTTGACAGAATTCTTCAACGTCTTCAGCCGCATTGCAAGAACGCATCACAACAACGTCGCCTGCAGTAAAACTACACCGAGCAATGGACCGCAAAGGTCGAATCAATTGAATTGATGCAATCAAGAGGAGCTCTCGGACAAATTCAAACGTCACGCCAAGGTCAGCCTTACTGGATGTCGGAGCCCGCGATGTCAAACTCGATGAGCCTCACATCTTGAAAATGTTTGGGGTGAGTGACTCTCTCGTTGGCCAGCAGTTTGGCGGCGAAGGGATGCGAGTGGGAGAGGCCGCTAGCTTGCGCGGAGATGACGAGACGCTCGTCTGTCTTCTCTTTGACATCATCCAGAAAGTTAAACGTGTACGACGGAGGAAGCCTGGAGAGAAACCGGACCAAATTCAGACTGTGTGCTAGAAAAAAAAAAAAGAATGAAAGGAAATTGGATTGGGTGCATCGAAAGAAGAGAGTACTCACGGCTCCTCTTCCCTCAACGGGATCATCTGTGCAAGACTTGGGTACAGCGCTAACACTTTTCCCCAAAATGACGAGAGCCACGCATCAGTCACTGCATCGGGCCTGTTTGAGAAACACGTTTTGACACATCGCATACGAATGACTGCAACGGCGCATCCGAGCGTCGTTACCCGAGCTCGTGTTGGTCATCGGCGAGGCCGACGGGCAGCAGCAGAGTAGCGCCCAACTGCGCCAGACGCTTGTGCAGCTTCTTGGCCACAAAATTGAACCTACAAACCAACAAAACAAAAAAAATGCAAGTTGTAATCGCCAATGTTGACGAGTCATTCCGAACGAGCGCTCGGATCGTGAACGAGACTTACTTTGGGTAGGACGAGTCCCCCAGACCCAGCACGGCGCATTCCAGCCGGCGCAGAGATCCGGCCGGCAAAGACTTTCTGAAGAGAAACCTCCAGAAGCTCTTTGGAGAGAAACGGAAATGGGCACCGTTAGGGACTTTGGAAGTTCGTCCTCAAATTTCACACGGTGGCGGAATACCCCAAACTTTTTCTAAGTGGGGAATATCAATCCCAACAAATTCTCACAAACTGGATTTGATGGATTACCTTCATGTTGTCAGGCGGGTCTCCTTGGCCAGTGGTTGAGCAGACAAAAACAACCAGTGACTCTGAGATCAAGTTGGCCTGTTAGAAGAGAGCTGCAATTCAGACTGCACCTTACATTATTTAGACAGCACGTGTAAAATGAGAGTAAATGTGTGCAATTGTGAGCCATTCGTTGTCAAAGCAAAGCCTTCAAAATGACACGACTTCAAGTTTAAGTCTCAGGTGACACAGAGAGCCCAAACTGAGTAAAGCGTACCGCTGGCCGCCGTCCTACAAGTCGTAACCGAAATAAAACACAACTTACAACGTTGTAGTCATCTAGTGTTGACAAATGCACTCTCAGGCGCCTTCTGACGGCCTGCCTCGCAATCCTCTGGGCTGTGTCCTGGGCAGTCCCGGTCTGGCTCCCGTACAGGACGAGCAACGCAGGGACTGACATTGTGACTGAAAGTCAAATTCAGATAATTCCATATGAAATTTATTGCGTGTCTTTGCGATATGTATATGCGATAGTTTCATTATATTGTGCAACCCTAATTGTGTAACAGTTGAACATGTTTTCTTATACTGACTTCCGATTTCTCCATCAATATGTCGTGTGTAGTTTGTAAATATATATGGACATTGTGCATTTTCATGTGTTCACTCATAAGGGCCCTCCGAAGGAAACCATAAAAACGAGATCAATGAGTTTGCCACCCCGACAAACCGTACTCTTTAGCATAATTATATTAGCTACACTACCCACCTCAGGCCCTGCGTGATGGTCAGGTCGATCGTTCTCAATACCGACCTAAAGTTGTCTAAATTATAAAACCAGTAATTGGAACATACTTTTACGTCACTCAACTGTGCGGAGCAGTCTTATGTGAATTCACGACATTTGTTAGCAACTAGCAGGATAGCAAAATAATGTGACATCGTGTGTGTGTTTCTTCCCAGCTTATACATTAATTGAAAGCATCCAAAAGCCAGACACTTACGGTTCCCGACAACGTCAATGACGAGAATCGCTAAAAAGTCAAGAAAAGTCCGTCTCGGACAGAAGCTCAGAGTTCATCATTCTTGACATGACCGGCACACTTTACGGCAAAGAACAAGTCGCGCTGTGGTTGGTCGGTCAACTGACGCGACGTTCAATGTTCATGAAAAGTGTCGGAATTATCAAACAAAATTGCATTTTGTCAGCGCCCCACCGCAATTTTTAACATGAAGCACAGTAAAAAAAATATATACATAATTTGATGATGCTAATGTGTCTTATCGGTGATCGCTTTCCCCACCATTTATTTTCACACACTTGGTGGGATATCGTAACTTTAAGTTATTACTCCACCCACCTGAATAGTTTATAAGAAAACAAGAAGCCATCTTCTCACCTTTTATTTGTGATAATACTCATCAATTAATTTTCAAATGCATTTCCATATTTGGACAAATAAAGGTTATCTTATGTCAATATTGTTTCACAGCAACAGCGATATCAATATATACAGTGAGTACACAAGAGAGTAAGAGAAAGTGGCATATATTTTATATTACATCATATTTTGACATATGTGCACAGTAAGAGCACTTGGAGAATATAAGAGTTAGTGATGGCTGCAAACAGGATTTCTTAGTTCACATATATAGTGCATCACATACAATCATAATAAAAGTGAAGGTTGTCCAAAACATATGGATAAGGCCGGGGGGCCGTGCCGGCAGGACTTACTGTAAGTCCTTCCCCCTATAGGGTACTGTAGACAACATCAATTTTACCTGCTAGTTGGTTGCTTTGGGTATGTCATGATGGCGTACAGAAATAAAAAGGTATCGTTTGGACCCAAAGAATCTATTTTCAGAAAACGGCACCTTATCCCTTGCGTAGAAAGCTCAAAACAAGTCCATTGAAATGAATTTGACATCGAATGAAAATAGTCCAAATGTCTTGCATAATAATGCGGCATCGAGTTTTTGGTTAGTACGGGAAAAGTGACTCGGCATTTTTCTAACACCTACTCAAAGCGCGCCTACATGTGAACTCAGCAGCAGCGTTGTCGTCATGCGCGTTTCCCGAAAAAAGTCGCGGTCGCCTTTAACTGCGGTAAAGGCGTACGCGCTGTGATACGGCGCCACGACACAGAGGGCAGTTCTGCAGGGCGTCGCTACAAACCTGACAACAGCAAACGTGGCCACAGGGCAGAAAGATGACTTGGGCCTGGGGGGGGGGGGGGGAGTAAAAACCAAACCATTTGTCATTTGGCACCAAGTAAGAAGGCTCATTCAGCTTTTGTACGCGAGAAAGATTTTTTGCTTTTACCCCCGTCTCCATGCAGACCACACACTCGGAGCCTCCCGGCCCCTCCACTGGGCTCGGGGCCGAGGGCGTGATTGGGGTCCCGGGAGTGAGCGGCGGGCTCGGTGTCGAGCTGCCGGACGTGTTGGGAATCGATGGAAAAAAGGAAGAGGACGGCTCTGCCGGGGGAATTTCTTCGCTCGGCTGCGCCGACTTACAGGCGCCTACGAGAAAATGCAAACGTCAATGCAGTAAGGCCAATGTACCGCAACAGCATCACCGGCGCGTTGTGTAATTATATTCGGAAGTGTGTTGAAGAGCATCTTCTCCTTTAACGATCATCAAGATGAATTTGATTGCGCGCGCGACGTGCGGTAGGTGTCAACGTGTGTGTGTGAGTGCGCGTGCGTGTTCTACCTTCAGGTTGGCGTTCTCGAGCCCAGTTCAGAAGAGCCTTTTGGATGCCAACTTCAACAATGCCAACCTACAAAAACACAAGATATGAAATGATGAGCCAAGAGACCACAAACGCACGGAGAGATTTTCCTCTTTGAATACAAAGCAAACGAATTATGACTGAAATAATGAATGATGACTGGATGACTTGGAAACGGGGTTGCCTTCGGACCTTCTTAAGGTCAGCTGAGTTCATGTGGCGAAGGGCCTCTGCGGTCACACGATGGTGGGCCATGATGGGCAAGTAATGCTGTGCGGACAGCTTGCACAGGAGATGAACTAAGTCTTTTTCCACGCCGGCTTCCTGCGATAGACACACGTGGGAAAAGAAAAAAAAATGTTTGCAGACGCTCGGGCAAATCCGACGCGTGGAGATGTGTGACGCGGTACCTGCATGCGCAGCGACAGGGGCTTGGCATCCAGCAGTCTCTGGTACTGAATCATCCAGTAGTTCTGCTGGGTGGACTCCGACTTCAGCTCCATTTCCGCCTGAAATCCAAACGCGATCAGCGCTCTCATGAAACCACTTGAGTCACAAGGAACTGGGGGGGGGGGGGCTCCAATTCAGATTAGCGCAAACTGAGCCAACAAAAGCAAACACTACAAATAATGTCTTTTTCACAAAATCGTAAAAATCAAGGATTAAAAGTAAATCTCATTCCTGAGATTTGTGACATAAATACGGAGATATTTCATGATTTTTCCAGCCTTCAGCCTTATCAAATGCTGTGCCATTTTTACGCCAGAGGTTTGGATTAAAAAAAAAATGGGGGCGGGGCTTAATAAATTGAACTGTCATTTGAAAACTGCATCTTGTATTTCCGTGGGCTGTCTCTGGTTTGATGATTTGAAACTATTGTGCGTGCTAGATGTACAAAAAAAACCCCTAAAACAACAGAAATCAGGAGGGGGGGGGGGGCAAAGACTTTTTCACCGCGCTGTAGTACTGCCGGTCGTTGGGAAGAAAGCAGAGCAATGACGGCGTCATAAGAACGAGTCGAGTTTGCTTACCAGAACTTGCAGTAGTTCTTGCTCTCTCTGGTGCTTCTGTTTCAGCAGTTGCTGCAACAAATCGCCGAGAGCCGTGCGCTGGTCCACGAGCACTTCCTGTATGCGCGCGCACACAATACAAGAATTGATTTTCATTTATTGGGGAGGCCACCCCGACAACTGGTGCGGCAGCACAAGAAGCCATATGAAGCAAAAACAACGCCGCGCATTTCTCCGCCGCTGATATGACGATGGCTTCGATTCATCCATGCTATGTTGAGCTGGGACCAAGGTAGCAAAGCGTGCCATTACAACCAAAGTATATCGTCGTGGAAAAGAAAACCAAGAGTGGATGAGTGCGGGCAAATGAAAAATGAGTGGGGGGGGGTGGACACCCACCTGCAGGCTCTCGGCATCCAGATTGCGTCTTTTAACTTCGAGTTTTGTCAGCTGCATTAATTCGCCCTCAATAAGCTTGATCTGGAACAGTGAGAAAGCAACATGAAACTAGCCGGGGGGAAGGGGGGGGTGTAAGCGGCATGCTGCGGACTGCAAAGGTTAGGATGAACAACTTGGGTGACGTCATGAAATGCGCTTTTAGCCGCAGGCGGTGGAGATGTTAAATATCTTGTGGAGACTACTTGAGGTGCAGGGTTCGATTCCGGCTGCCGCCCGCTTGTTCGTCTCCGCGTGCCCTGCGATTGTCTGGCAACCAGTTCAGGGTGCCCATAGGCGGCCGGGAGAGGCGCCGGCACGCCCGCGACCCTCATGAGGAGAAGCCGATTAAAAAAAAATTTTTTTTTAATGGATGGATGGATGGACGGTCTGGCCACATGTGCAATGTAACGGACCGAATCAAGAATAACTTTAAAAGTCAAAACATGTCTTCAGCAGTTTGGATAAGCCCCGCCCATCAACTCGGCATCTGAAAAGAGAGCGAGGACGGCTTTGACCCCGCCTGCATTCGTCCCAACGGACCTGGTTGCGGATGTAACCGTGCACGGCATCTTTCTGCAACTGCAGCGCTTGAAAGGCGGCTTTCTGCATCTCCTCCTGCGGGGGGTTGAAAGGCAAGCGGTGAGCGTTCAAATCCCGTTCATCCGTCTCGAGTGAATGATAAAAAGACAAAAGAGCTGCGATTTGGGCGAGCGAGGACATTACTGTACCTCCTGTAGAATTTGGGCAATGGCTTTAGATTTGTCCAAAACTTGGATGGAGAGCATCTTGTCAAACTTTTTCTCCAAATTCTCCATGCTGGTTACACAACACGTGGGAAAGACCAAACGTCATCAGACTTTCGGTGAAAGAGAACAGGGGGCGCTGTTCTTTCCGTGTCAGTGTGTGCATCGGAAACCTTCGGTAGGCCTGGGACACCAAGCTCCTTCTCCGATAGTCGCTGGCCTCTTGCAGGAGGCCGACGGCGCAGCTGTCCGACAGCATCTTCTGCATGGCCGCTACAAAGCATACGCAGGAAAGAAAGAAGAATGGCTTCCGTTTCGACAGTTTCAAGTGCGCCGTTGAGCAAAGGGCGTCCGTACCGGCCACCTCTCGCTTCCTCAGAGAGTTGGCTTCTTCCTGGGTGATGGCAGTCAGCTGTTCCAAACGGATGCTGTCAGAAAAACGGTCGCAGGATTCATGAACGTAAAGACGGCGCACTTGATTCATGCCGTGAGGAAAACGAATGCTCGACGATGCTAAAATTGGACCAAATTGTTTTTGTTTTTCTTTTTTGTTGCCAAGTGAGTGATGATCTTCCACTCACCGATCTTCCTCCATGGCTTGAAGAAACTCGGCGCTCTTTTTCTGCCTGCACGGGTGCAAAAAAAAAAAAAAAAAAAAAAAAAAACCAAGCGGTTGATGGAGCGAGCAGCACGTCCACGGGCTGGCCTTCGCGTGCTACCTGTTGTCGTCCGACAGCATGTTGCTGATGCGGCTGCTGATGTCGTCTTCGGCGTGTCGCACTTTTTCTAACAACAATAACCTCTCGCACTCCTGCGCCCGCCGCTGCTGGCTGACGCCGTGCTCCAGGCGCTCCTGCTCCTACGCGTCGGTGCAAAAAGGTTTGCGAGAGAAAAAAAAAAAGTCAGCAGAATAATAATAACAACAAGCAATGACTGCGCCTACGAGGAAACCAAAAAAAAAAAAATGGAGAACGGCGTACCTGACGAACCGAGTTGAGGATGTTGACTTTCCGGGAGGTGTTCATGAGCAGAAGCTGAGTGTGCTCGTTTTGTTTTTCCTCTCGGTGTCGCTCAAAGGCCAGTTTTTCCTCCTGCTTCTGAATCTGACAGAAAAAGGACAGGCAATTTTGCTTTTGACGACGTTTTTATTTTTTTAACATTTGAGCTTCATTTAGGGTTTTTTTTTTTCAATTTGAAATTGCTGCTGTGCTGAAAAGTGATGCAACCACAATATGTCGGAAGAACCAAAGTGTTGGTCAAACATTGAGGACAACATGACGGCAGTACGGCCTCTGCTCTGCTCGGAAAGCGAATCTCCAATTCGAGCCGCGGCTTTATTTCAGTTTGGCGAGCGCGAAACCTTAAAGGACAGCTGGTTTTGGAAGTTGAAGACGCATACCTTCCTCTTCTCGTAGTCACTGAATTTATTCTGCAACGACAGGGAGGAAACGTTTCGTCGGCCAACTGAACAGGACGTACTTGGAAAAGGTGACAATACAAATGGAGTGCGATCGACTGCAACGGAGGGGGGGGGGGGAGTCGTCTACCTGCCAGGCGGCATCCGAGGCATCCACACAGTCGCAGCTTTGTTTGCCGCTCTCATTTTCCAGCACGGGCAGGAGATACTGGGATGGAGGACAGTACTCCTCTCCTAGCTCTGGGGGGGGAATCGTATGTCTAATAATGATATCTTTTGTGATTATGACTTAAATACGTCCTCACCGGAGCACAGGAAGTGTTGGATGCTCGCTGTACCTTCCGCACATACGGACGCGGGAGGATAAGTCATTGTGGCCGCATCCACTATGAGGTTCTGTCGCAGCAAGTGAAGACACACGCAACAGAGTTGAGAGCGGTTTTGGAATGCCAGTCTGAACCGAGTTCCAAAGGGGAACCGTGTACCTCGAGCGTGCGCAGGTAAGCAAACGTTTTGGGAATCTGGATGATGAGGTTGTCACTCACGTCCAGAGTGCGTAAACTGCATAGCGAGCTCATGCCCGATGGCAACTCACTGAGACAGTTGCCTAAAAAAATACCAAGGGTCAATTCCAAAGGACATGAACATTAAATCTGACGCTCAGGCGTAAGAATTCAACCTTTCAAATTGAGAGTCTGCAGGAACTTTAGATCCTCGATGGATTCCGGCAGGCTCTTTAAACGATTCTTCTCCACGTTCAAAATCTAACAAAACAAAAAACGGCAACAGAGGAGGTGAAGTGACGCGCATTCTCAACTGCCGGTTATCTTCAAGGGTTCCGAGGCGGCTCTACCTGCAGACACGTCAGCTTGCCAATGTCTTGTGGGAGTGAACTAAGCTTGTTGTCGTGCAAATCCAAAACCTTGATTAGATGAGAGACGGGGAGAAATATTTTTGCTTGGTCAGGAAGCTTCAAAGAGGATAGAGACGTTCATTGCCCCATTTTGTGACATTTGTTTGAATTAAACGTGTCAGCGTGGTTCTATTTTGATAAAGAAGCCACTTTCTAATCATTGTGCCACATTCCGCGTTACCAAACAGCAGAGTATTGCACTAACCATACTTCCTACTCGTCACCCTTTAAATGGGCGGACTGCCTGATTTGAAGTTTGAAGAGCGCAGTGACTTTACCTTCAGAGTGGCAAACGAGGCGATGTCGCTTCCTTTGGGAAGCAACGACTTGAGCTCATTGCTGTGTAAGATGAGGACCTGTGGAAAATCCCGACAAGAAATGTCTCTTCAAATGATATGACATCGTGCCTACAGTTGCATGTATTCCGTTCTTTTTTAGCTTTTTATTATGCCCGTACCTTTTTCTGGAGAAATTTGCAAATCGAAAAGGCACTCAAAGGGACCTGTGAAAAAAATATTCAGTTCAAACTTATGAACTTCTAAACTTTGGAAATAATATTATTTTTCACAGTGAAACGGGACACAACATTCTCACCTCTAAAAGCTCGCAAGATGAGATGTCCAGGATGTCATCAGCACCTGCTTCCTTTGACTGGAGGAAAGAAGTTAGTTGGTTTGGCATGCATTTCTTTAATATTCCTCATTGCAAGACGTTTTGTCACTGTACAAAATAACAAACACTGTAGTATCCACTCATTAGCACTTTTTTTATACCCGACACAGCTGATATTCAAGTCTCTTCTGGGAGTCATCGCTGGGTTTCTTCTTTCTGAAGAACAGAGGCATCCTGTATCCTTCTTGTACTGCTGTGAGTCGGGTCTTCCGGGTTTCACTTCAGCGAGTCCACTTCAATTAGAGCTACTCACTTGAAACGGCTGATGGACCAGTTGGAAGCACTCAAGACACCTCCCTCGCCCCCGTACTCTAAAATGAAGAGACAACGTACATAGGTTCTGTACTGCAGAGCAAAAAAGATGGCTGACCCCCAGTCGTCCTGACATAAGGACAAGCAAATCCAATTTATCATTAAAAATAAGTACCATTTTGCCTGTCTTTAAATTAATTAGCATCTTGACATCATACTCCAATTTACTGCAATACTATAGACATATTATTTTCAACACTTTTCCCTTGGCTAATATTATTCCTATTGCACTAATTTGACAACAGAAGGGCGTGTCGACACTGGAGAGGAGCGCGTATTCACTTGTAGCCTCAACAAACAGCATCAGGCGTTCGCTATGTTTGACTACTATCTAGAGACTTGGTTTAAAACGCATGAACTGAAATGGATATGTAATCATTTTGGATACATTTATTTGAAAGAGGCAAGCCAAGAGACACGTAGTTGAAGGTCAGGCGTCAATCGACGATGTGAAGTGGGCGGGTCAGTTCCGAAGCTAGCAATGCAAATTCCCGTAAGGGCTAGACATACATAAATAACAAATAAACTACACTAACTTAGTCACCCTTAAAGCAAATGCGTGAAAACTAGTATATTTTTTCTCCAATAGACTCGGTTACTTAGCGGCCACACTGGAAATAAAGGCTTATTATGATATTGTTCGTTAGCAAACGCTGCTAACCCCAAACGTTTACGAACAACAAACACGGAAGTTATGTTTATACTCACGTTAAGTAAGTTCTCACGTTTCCTTGTGTACGTTTCTTGAATTTAAATAGAGATCGTTGTCCTTACTAACACTTTGCATCAACCATCATTTGAACAACGGAACGGACAAAGTCGATCGATCACTGACACGTTCTAAGGTAACACTCGCCTACTTGCCAAGGTCCAATATATCCATTTGAGTTATGGATAACAAGTCATCAATAATCCTTTGGTAAATCGCTCGTGGTCCTGACCGCAACAAAGATGTTAGTGTCCAAACACACGGACACGGACCTTGTACTTCTTTGTTTTGAATTTTGGTACATCATACTTTACAACGCCATATTGCTGCCCACTACTGGTCAGTCGTTTTTATGCACACTTCGAACAGATAAAAATAAGCGCGTCAGGACGCTCATCACTCAGACTAACTACCGGAGCCAGTAATAATAATAATAAAAATACATTTTTAGTATTCTCCCAACCTGGCTCCACCCCTCCATATGACGTCACACTGAATACAAGAAACAGATATTACACTACCAATTCCCGGTTGGAATATTTAAAAATTCCCAAACTGATTGCAGACGACTCAGACGATTTTGATCATCTTTCAGACGTGTTTGAAATCGTTGACTTGGTGACTAAGGTGTCCGATTTTATTGCCCTCCGCTTAATCGCCAAATGGGCTAATTTTGAACTGTATAGAAAAATTAAAATAAGCTTTATATTTCTATACTGCGAGTGGCTGGCAACCAGTTCAAGGTGTACCCGCCTCCTGCCCGAAGACGGCTAAGATCGACCCCAGCACGCCCGCGACCCTACTTGCAAACGCAAGCACCGATTGATTTGTTTACTTTTGGCAAGACTTTAATATCTGCAGACATCTGTCTCTTTTGCGCGCATCGTAGTTTGTCCGCTGGAGGTCTCCCTTTACTTGGATTGCAACACAATCCGCTGGGGTTTTTTTTCCTTCCGCTACATCTGAATGCTTATCATGGGTGGAGGACAATTTTGGCACCGACATGTTAGAAAAACGCACAATTTATTTTGCAGCTGTTACCAAACCATCAAAAAAAAATGGGGAGTAGTGCGGCTCAGCTATCATCAATAGACATTTGGAGGTATTTATCATAGTACGAGTATGACTCTACTCACAGTTAACAAAGTTGCAAATCACAGCTAATGGTAAGATTTATTTTTTGCTCAAGAATACAGTACACTACACTAACTGTTTTTTGGAGTAAAATAACAGTTTTCTTTGGAGGAAACTCCCAAAACGTTGATATTACGATGTATAAGCACAGCATTGTTGTGGATCAACAAGGAAACAATACAAACACATATTTTCGTGTAGACTATGTTTTTAAAAAAAAGTCTGATTGAACTAATCTATATCTTATCTTATCTAATATACGAGTTCATTTCGCTTGCGTCCAAAAGCCACGCCCCTTGCACGCGGTTGGCTGGCGGGTAGCGATGACGTGTTTTAACAAGGCGAGCACGCGCCTTTTTAGCCAAAGAGCAGCTTGTCAACAGACAACAAGAAAGTGAAAGTCCCCCGCCTGTCAGCTGGCCTGCGTGCTGCCGATCACAAGGCAGCCGTTGCCGGGGTCTTTGATGGCTCTCGTCGGGAATGGACTGAAAACCGTCGGCAATTCTCGGACTTCAAATTCGACAATTTGATCTTTTTTTTCCCCCACACAGCATCTTCCTGGGGCTACTGGTGTAGTAAGTTCAATAACTTGGATCTCTTGCCTGGTTTTGCTTTTTTTTTTTCAACCACTGAAACAACTGGTTTCATCTGTGATGATCTGTAAGGTTTAACTTGAATTAATTGTCAAGGATTTGCTTTCCGTTTTGAGCGGATGATGTTTAATACGCTTTCCAGCTGAAGAAAAATGACCAATTAAAATATCGGTGTCAGTCGATCGCACTCACGGATAATCGGTAATCGAAAACCTTGATGGCAACATCCCAAGTGTGTGATGAACTAAATATTCGAGGTGAAGCGCGAATAACAATCCACTCTTGAAGATTCCACCACTCACCTTTTTTTGGTGTCCCTCTCTAGTTGTCATGGTGAACAGCAGGCTGGAGGTGCCCACGGTGGCCGTCGTGGGGGGTTCGTCAGGTCGGTCGTGCGCGGGATGCGGAGGTCGAATCGCAGAGCGCTTCCTGCTTTTCTCCATGGAGCAGTACTGGCACACGCGCTGCCTCAAGTGCTCCTGCTGCCACGCTCAGCTGGGCGAGTACAGCAGCACCTGCTACAGCAAAGGCGGGATGATCCTCTGCAAAAACGACTACATCAGGTGAGCGCGGCTCACGCTTTACTTTCAGCGTGGGCGCACTGTTGGAAATTCAAAGACTGCAGCCTTGCATTTCGATAAAAGAGACTCTCTGGTTTTCGATTTATGCACATCACTCTTACGGCTGCGTTTGAGCCGCAAAATTGGAGCCTCCGGTGACTGGCGCACATCTGGCGTTGTTCCGGGGCGCTCTGTTGTTCCATCAACTCTCATCTTCTCTCGCATACACGCCGATGTCATTTTTTTGATGTTTGCTTTGTTTGCATTTCCGTAGGCTGTTTGGACACAGCGGCGCTTGCAGCGCATGTGGACAGGTGATCCCTGCTAGTGAGCTGGTGATGCGGGCGCAAGGAAACGTGTACCACCTGAAGGTGACTTTGATGACGTAACATTTTGTCATGCGCTTGACTTTGGAGTCCGCCAATCCTCCATTGAGCATCTCCAGTTGGTCCAAAATGCCGCTGCTCCTCGCCTCTCGGCCGGTACTCACCATAAATACGGTTGAGTTGATGGCGGATGTCTTTTATGCGTCAGTGTTTCATTTGTGCAACGTGTCGGAACCGCCTGGTCCCCGGCGATCGCTTTCACTACATCGACGGAGCGATCTTCTGCGAACACGATCGTCCAGGAGGCGGACTCGTCGGCGGGCGCCCGACACAGATGCAAGCGAATGGCGTGATGTCCGATCAGAAGGTGAGAAGCATTTCTGTGCCAGTGTTGATTAGCGTGTTTCATGTCATGGATTGCAATTAATCGCACGGCATTATTTTTGAGCATCGATTAATCATTTCAAAATGATTAATTTCAAATCATTTCAAAATGATCAAAACGGCAATCGATAATCAGACGTTTGCCTTTCATCGCATCTCTGCGCGCCGCCACTCCACCGAGACGAATATTCCCAAGCCGAATTTTGGTCCCAATACGTCTCCGATTTCTGTCGTCTTCAATGAAAGCAGACTGATGATCTCAATTTGAATGATCAATCGGTTTCCTTTTTTTCAGACAGTGGTCTTCTTTTTTTGTGTGTGTGAAAAGAAAACCTCTTACATAGTTTTGGCTCTTTTCTTATCTGGACAAAAAAAAGGAAACCTTGACCCTATTTTCATGAATAAGACGACGAGAAGAATGCTTTGGCGTCAATCAATCAATTTTGCGCCTTACACGTGACAGACCAATAATGAATAATAATCAATTTGTGTTTTTTGTACCGGGACCTTTGGACAACAAATAAAGGAAATGGAAAATAAAATGTTTGCTCACCGATTAATCGTCAAAGTAATTAATCGTCGGCGTGATCGCAATTTGTATTTCTCCGTGTCAAGTAGGTGCTGAGCGTCTTTTTCCGCGATTGGCAGGTCTGCTGAGAAAGCGGACGGGAAACCCCGAGCGAGCGTCTTCTCTCTGAACTCCTTTTTGTAAAGCGGCTCGTCACTCTTTCCGTGATGAGACGAGGCCCGATTGTTGCTTCATTTGACACCAAGGACGCTTTTGAAACAGCAGACCAAGCGTCACAATGTTCTGGAGCTCGGGCACGGCAAAAAGGAAGGAAACGGACTTTGGCATTTCATGGCGCCGATTCCAGCAGCAAGCCGGCCGGCTGTCCTTTGCCCGCCCTACCCGAACAGTGGATACTAACCCTGCAGGTAACGCTGTTGTTTGCCTGTTAAACAGTAAAAAGGCACAATTCTACAATTAGCGCGGAAAGTGGTGGTGTTTTGTTTTTTCTTATCGCCGTGGTTATACTACTTACAGAATAGGCTCCAACGCTTTTTATGTCGTCTTTTTTTTTCGGGTTCTATATTGTATGGACGTGCAGGTGTGTCCGACTGGTATCTTGTTTTGGGCGCTTTCCTCCGCGTCTTTGTTGATTTCCGCAGATTGGTTCACAAAAACAAAAACAAAAAAAAAAAGTCATCGGAACGATTGGTCAAGTTGCTTGGGTTGATTTTGGTTCCATGAACCGAGAGATTGTTCAGATTTTAACCAATCCGGTTGTTTACGGGACCACCAGCTTTCACGGTCGGCCAAATTATGAGCGATGGCTTTTCTCTGAGCACTCCACCCCCCCCCCCCCCCCCATCTTCCAAAACGCGCATGGCAGATTGATTGGTCACTCCAAATTGTCCCAAGGTGCGATTGTGAGTGCGAATGATCGTTTGCCTTTGCGTGACCTGCGATCGGCTGGCAAGCGGTTCAGGGTGCACCCCGCCCGGTAGCCCGAAAACAGCCGGGATGGGCTCCGGCATCTTCCGCGACCCTCGTGAGGATAAAGAAATGGATGGATGGAAACTCTTGTACCTAACGAGTGAAGCGCATACTTGACACTTTGTGACATTGTATTTTTATTCTGGCCTATCTTGTATTGTACTGTTGTTGACATGAAGAAAATAAACGAGATGTCAAACCTCGGCGGCGGTCATTATTTTTCTCCACATAGTTAAATTGGGGTCGCTGACGGCGGCGCCCTGGGCCGACTCGTGCGCGAGCAGCGCGGGATCCAATTCCCTCTACAGTGCCGCCATGAACGCTCGCTCGTCTCCGCGTGCGCCCGGCGACCGACCGGCGACCGGTTCAAGGTGAAGCCCCGCCTTCTGAAACACGCTCCGTCCCAAACCGGCGTACGTTATCTGGGCGGCGTGAGATAACAATCAGTTAATATGAGTCCTTAAGAAAGCGGGACTTTGCTGGTTGAGAAGGTGCGGTAGATATTTCATCCAATCCGACTACTTGGAATAATTAAACTGATCAACTTAATTAAGCTAATTAAGTTGATTTGACTACGGATCACTGCCATATGGTGCAGGGAAACAAAAAGAGAGGGGAACTCATTAAAAGTAAAATAATGAGCATTTTAATTAACTGGTTCCCCAGACATCAGCAAGTGGGGGGGGGGGGGGCCGAGTTGTAATTAAAAAGTCCTGTTGTGCTGGCAACATTCGAGGGCCTCCCCGCTTTAATATCGGCGAGGGCTCCATCCATCTAATTCTATCTGTAAATGAATTAGGTCCCCGCCTTCGTTTGCCATCCAACCTTTTGGTCGCAAAGCTTTAAAAGGCATTCGGAGATTTCAGAAGTGTGTCAGGGACACGCTTTGAAGGCAGCGGCAAACCGGGAATTCAAAATATTGCTCCGCGTGTGTCTCCAATGTTGTTTTGACGAAGCAACAAATCGCTTCTCGTTTAACCTTCGGCTTGGAACCGGACCCGAGGACGAAGGATCCATTTCGGAATAAAACGAGCAACCGCGGATGATCCGGAAGAGACTCGATTCACATTCGCAAAGGATAAAGCAACCATCTGTTAAGTAATTAAGCGTTTTCATCGCATGCGGGAGAGAATGCCGCTTGGTTTCACCCGACGCCATTGTCATCTCTGGCAAATTGCTTGCGAGCATTAAAAGCTATTGAAGCATTTGAAGAGCAAACAGAAGGTTGGCCAGATGAGTCTGCGGCGTGGGAAGCGCCTTCCATTTCTAACCGCGTCTTTGCCGATCATCGGGGTGTGAAATTTCAGCCATATTCTCTTTGCGTCTCCTCAGTCCGCCCGTCTGTCGTCATTGCCACCATTTTCATGTGGGCTCCCATTTTCTGAGGGGTTTCTTTAAATTGAATACATTTGATTATTATTTTATTAAATAAATTTATTAAATTGTATTCTTTGGCGTTCGACTCAGCATGACTTAGATTTGTTCTTGATTTTACTGCTCGGTGCTTTCTACCGCCTTTATTACCGATTCGTCTTACTGTTTTTTTTGTGTATGTTAAATCGCTCCATGTACAGCACTTTGTATGCAGCCGTGACTGTTTGAAAGTGCTCGAGAAATACTGTCGACTTGACTTGATTTTATTTTCTTTTTATTTTTGGGAAAAGCAGCTTGCTGCAAGTCTGCCGTCGTTCCTTACCTTGACCGGAGACGATGAGACTCCGTCCCGGCGGCAGTCATGTTCGCTCCTGTGCATCCAGACTCCGAGTGAATTGCGAAACTGCCACTGCGAAACAGAAAAGGCATTGATTGTTTTCACCAAAGCGCCAAATGACCCTTTTCAATTAGCGTTCGGATCCATGCGTATGTTCATCGAGTCTTTCCCGCTTTCTGGAAGATGGCCGACGTCATTAGCAGTCGTATTCGAAGCTTTCACAATGTCTCAGTGGGTCAATTGCTCCTACTTGGTCCACCTTTTGCTTTCTTTCTTTGAAACGACGATTGTCTGGAGTCAACGTCGCGCAGTGCGCGATGACCGATCGATTTTGCCGTCTTTCGTCAGTTCACCGTTTTGACCCAAAGCTGTCTAAATCCCGGCTCAAAGCTGAAAACGCCGGGAATAAAAGGGCAGTTGTCCCGTCGGCACAACCCGGCTGGCCACCGCGAGGGCACTTTTAACTAGCTTGGCTGATAGAAATCTGCGCTGACATTTTCCTCTCCTTTCTGTCTGAAAGAGCTCTGGACCGACATTACAGTTAAGCATTTCAAAGGCCCGGTGAAATTGCTCTTTTTTTTTTTAAATTTACCGAGGCCACCTCTCCTGGGTCATGTCACTCGGGGAGCCACATAAAATAAGACATGAAAAGGTGTTTCGAATCCAACGTTTCCCAATAAAGCTGCGACAATGCGGTAGTACAGGAGCAGAAAGAGTGAAACGGTCGCTCTGAACACAAACCACGCAGCCAGGAAAAAAAGGTCACAAATGTTTTGAAATTGTAAACAAGCACGATAGAACTGCGAGTTCTACATTTTATTGACGTCCGAGTGTCATTCAAACATTCGTGTCTTAATGCGATGTAAAAAATTGACTTTTGTAAAAAGTCAAGAGGTTGCAAACGCATTTTAAAACGATACAGTGACTCCATTCATTTTTCTCTTATTGCTGTGTGGTGGCGCTGAAGCAGTTCCCTTAATTGTTCCGCGCCCATATTCATTTCTGTGTCATCGCTAGTGACATTTTGTCCACCAAATATTGCCTCGCGATCAGAATAGAAATAAAATTGTATTGTAAGAGTATTCGAGATGACTCCGTGCTGCCCTCTGCTGGTAAATTAGTAGCATGACCAAAAACCTGTTCTCCTTATTATTGCTTCTGTTCTGAAAATATTTCACGTTCGTTATTAATAAATTGTCATGACTTTCATCTCGCCAAACTTGAATCCGACCCTTTTATTTAACATCCATATATATATATACATGTATACACGTACACACACAGTATTACTTTATGCCTCTTCTCACATATGGATACATGCAACATTTAAAGTCTAAAGCAGGTGTCACCAACATTTTTGAGGGTGAGAGCAACTTCATGTGTACCGATTGTGTGAAGGGCTACCAAATTGATACACGTCTGAAATAACATATTTGTCCAAAATACCTTCAATAATATGAGGATGTGTTATTTTTAATACTTGATGATTTAAATTGTCAGACTTTGATCGTGTTTCGAAATGTCTCACAGTACTGCCAATGTTTGCATTTTTAAATCATAATTTCTACTAGCAAATCACAATGTCCAGGCACTGGCGGGCTACTCAAGTGGTCTTCACGGGCTACCTGGTGCCCGCGGGCACCATGTTGGTGACCACTGGTCTAAAGTCTAGCATCGGTTCTTCATAATGCCTGTCTGCCTTTGAGCAATGTAAGAAGAGAAGAACTCCCCGGGATTTTGACAGCCCCTGGGTGCGTGCCCTTTGATTGATGAACCTTCTTGCAAATGTTTCCGCATCCAAGTCAGTGGGAGTTCAAACGCCTCGCGCATGTTAATACCAAAACAAAACATTAGCCGGAGTGGTCCCACTGCTAACTCCCTCTCGGATGATTTCATCAGTCATCTCTCTGACGCTCGGCATGACTCCAGGAGACAGACAAGGTGGGGGGATAAAATGGAAGGGGAATTGGGAATTTTAGACTCACGCTGATTTCCATAACTGCCATCAAAGTCACTGTATCTGGATTTGAAACGGGGGGAAAAATACCATTGATGAATCTGATGATGTTGAGTTGAAAATCATCTCCTCTTCATAAAATAATAGCAATGTGCAGATACAGATGTACTTGAAACCACAGATATCATGGACGCGGAGAGTGAATTGGAGCGACGTCGCAAGTTGCAGCCATCTTCACCCAAAAAGTCTCAACCCTCCGCTTCATTGAGTTCTAGTGCCGTCAAGTGATGATGAAACAAATTCATTGCACAATATGAGGAGATTGGGATTGTTGTCATGGCTTTCTTTGATCCTTCCATGTTTCTCCTGTAAAATTGAATTGCACCAAAAAAAAAAAAATCAAATCTGACTTGACCGGCATCTTTCTGAGCCTCTTCTCACATAACCAATTGTGTAAACTTCTCGCTTACAGGTTTTAGTTGCCTGACTCCATTTGTCATTTCAACCACTTCCTGTCAAATCCCAAACACCCCGCACGGGGGCTTGCATCCGACCAAATGGCATCGTCTCTGCGATTCCAATCACTGTTCCGTCATCAAGGTCGAAAGTCTTCATAGTGTAACATGAAAGTCAGAATTTCGCCCTCCCTGGAAAAAGACCTTTCGCGTATTCGGATGATCAAGCGAGAGCTGCAATGATCTCATCACAGCTCTTTGAGTCGCCGCATTAAAGCGACATGTAAAAAGCGCCTCGGGAGCGAAGCGAAAGGGCCCGGATTCCTCCTAATGACTTAATGTGCCCCCCCCCGACTGTGTTCATTTCAGAGCAAGCCAAGCTCATCTTCTCCCCACTGGGCACCTAATGCAATTACACCCTTGTATCTGCAGGGGGCTCTCTCTCTCTCTGTCTCCTCCAGCTCCACATCAGCCCACCGCTATGACTTTCCGTGTGTGTGTGTGCGCGCGCCCGGCGTGAAGGAAGAGGCAGAAACCGAGACTGGTAGGTCTCATGCCCACGATACGGTTAATCAATCATCGCGCCGCCTTAATGACACCCTGCTGCTTCCCTAATGTCTTCTGGCAGAGGCGGCCCGCTGCTGGCGCGGAGCTCACGCAGGCACACATATGGTCGCCTCCAATTGAGTGACAGGACCCCTTTCGCGCGTGCTGCCCCGCACGCCGGTTGCCATCAGCCGCGTAGAAACGCCGTTGGCTGACTCAGAGGGTTGGCCAAGGAGCGAACCGAGAAACCAAAGGGAGCGAAGAATGATGGAGTGATGCACCCAGCAAGAAAGAAAAAAAAACAGTATTTCCCACCTGAGTGGCTTGGCCTCCAAGGCTTCCAAAAAAAGTAACTTGTCAAGAACAAAGTAGCCTGACAATACATTGCACGGCCGCTATATTCCATACCCCCCCACCCCCATCTCCCCTCAATATTTAAGCAATATTTTTTGTTGGTTTTCACAGTAAAGTCTGAATTACGATGGCTTGTGGTGCCATTCGGTGCGGCAACATGTCAGGAAGCGCTGAGCTCTACTGGAGGAGATGCGGCACAATTAACGGCAATAAGAGGCAGAGAAGGCCGCCAACTGAGCTGCGGTAATTGTCACTTCGAACACAGCAGAAAGAATAACTGTTAAGTATTGTTGGATGCTCTTTGTGAGTGTCGCCGCTCCATTTGTGAGGAGCAACAATGACTTGAAGGTTTAGAACCATTGCAACATCCATGCTAATTTTCACTAGTCCATCTGTAGGGTTTGCATTAAAATTCTCTTTTGTTTTATGAGTCAGTTTCAACTAGAAGTAAGGAATATATCGATTCTCAGATTGTACCTCTATGACCAAACCTCTCAGTCAGCCAACAGCGTTTATATGTGGCCCAAATTAGCATGTGCCCCAAGCAAAGCCAAGTGTATCTAAAAAAAAAATACAATACAAAAAAACACCACAAGCCATTTGGACCGGTTTCAAAGTTGAAAATCCTGTGGCAGCACCTGGCAGAGCTGACGGCATCACTTTGCTCCAACCTCTTATCGATGCAGATAAATCGTGCGGTCCCTATGACATCGAAGAGGTGGAATCCATTTGGTATGCAGGATGCTGTCGGAGGCCCATCTGTCCACTGGAGCGCTCTGTAATTTATGTTAGTTGTTGTCGTTGCTGTCAGCTTCTTTCTCTATGGATGCGACAGTGGCGGAGCGCTCGAATTAAAAGAGCAATCCATCATTCGAGTCGAGTTTGAGCTTGACACTTCACACAGAGTGAGGGGAAAGGGTCGCCGAGGTGGTTCATGGCAAACATAAGAAGTCAGATTCAAGTGACTTTAAAAGCCACTGACTGACTACAGTAGAGAGCTGTGTTTTTCAATCTTTATCGTGCCAAGGCACGTTTCTTTCACTTGGTGAAAATGCGAAGAAAAAAATCATTTTAACAAGTAAGTTTTATATCGTTATTAGAGTCAAATATACATCAATGCCATATTTGAACATCTTTCATATTTATTCTCACTCACTTTGATAAATGGTTTGGATGAACACGAATCTGGTATCCTGGCAGCAATCGATGAAAGACAAAACTCTTCTATGTTTTTAGTTTTTACACTATTCAGGCCATTTCTTTAGCCGCTTTGGGTCCGAACATCTCATTTACAATGGCCTGGCAGGCGGCAAGTATGAATTGCTCTGCCATTTTTTTATTTAGCCACAAGTTCAACGACACGGTACCTTGCTTTCAAGGATCTCTCGTTTACCTTTTGCGATTTTCTCACGCACGTCGCTTGTTTCTCCGTGTGTTCACGCAGGCGATTAAAATACTCCACGTTGTTGTTTCGAGGTAAAGGGCGTTTTGTTTGGAGATGGACTTTAAGCTTACTTGGGACAATAGTGCTGTTGGAGAGTTGCTTTTCGCCACATACCGAGCACACCGGAGTCTGCGCCGTTGCCTCTCCGGTAAAAGTCAAGCCAATCCAAATGAAAGCTTTCGTCCGTCGTATTGTTTGGCGCCGGAAACTTCGCTCGTCTCGAAACACAAGGCGATTCGCTAGCAGCTGCTGCTCCCTACCGGCATGGAAGAGTACTACAACAATTACTTTGCCGGTGGGAAATTTCCCACGACACACCACAGGATTTGAAAAACACTGACCTAGAGGACTTCCATGCAGTTGAAAATACCCGAGGACAAATCTTAAGACCAAATTTCACCATCTAAATGCAACGCTCCTGTGACTTTAAAATAAAATTTCAAAACATGCACGTATTCCAGGGTTTTGATTTTAATTCAAAATAGACACATTTCTGTACAGAACAAAACCCACTATATCCACAGTCCTCCAGTGTCCAAATATATATTTTGGGGATGTCACAGTTGCCCGTGCGAGGAGTGCGATTTTCCACACTTTAATCCCTCAAAACGCTCCATGTGTCCAAAAAGCCGGACGAGTGAGAACACTTAAAAAAGGGAAAGAAAACTCTCAAGGTTTTATATTCAAAGTCCGACATGGCCACTCTTTGAGCGGAATGTTCTCATCAGTCTTTTCAATTGTAAACCAAGTCTTGTGTCAAAGCACAAATGTATGTTGCGCAGGTTTTGGGATTGACTGAACAGCAGTCGCAGTTGCCATCCCAAGCAGGAAGCTATCACGCGGCAAAGCCGGACACGATATGATTAAGGAACATGTCGTTTTCCTTAAAATGAGGCCACTAGCCATGTGTTTTCAATTCAAACATTCACCAAGTTGTGCTCCTCAAAAAAAAAAAAGACAAAAAAGAAAGTAAGCCCCAAAGTTTTTCTTGTCTAAAACACTCGATCAAACTCAGTCTGACTGGTGGTGGCGGGGTTTCTGTTCTGGTTGGGGGGCTGTTGGGGCATGTGCCCTCTCCGCCGAGGAGGAGCCAGATATTCAAACATGGAGGTGTTGTGGGTGGAAAGCATGTTCTTCAGGTCCGACGGCATCGGGTCGGACCAGAAAAAGTCATGGTTGAGCGCGTCGTCGCTGTCTGTACGCTGGGCCGGGTCCAGGACCAGCAGCTTGTCGATCAGATCCAGCGCGTAGGGGTCTTTGACGTAAGCTTTCAGGCGATCTTTCACTTTCCTCTTTTGGCCTTTGGGGAGCTCCATTTTCTGGTACAGCTCGTACTTCTTGTCTACGCCTGGCCAAACCTTCAGAAAACAAAGACCATCAATGAAAAACGGCGCTGCCTCGGCTAACAAGTGGCCCGTTTGTTTTTTCAAGCTGTAACGAGGTTTTTTTCGACGTACCTCAGCCGTGATGGAGCCACAAAGCTGGCTGATGAGAGTGAGCTGGTGCTGCTCGGTGTTCCCTTGCATGATGGGACTTCGCGTCCACATCTCTGCCATGATGCAGCCCGCTCCCCACAAGTCGATTGGGGGGCCGTAGTCTCGCTCACCTAGACCACACAAAGTAAAATCTTAGTCAAGGCTGCGGTTTGTGGAGGAAAGGGGTGCGGGGGGACAACTGAAAGCAGTCAGAAAGTTGGCTTTATTTTTTTTTCACAACTTTGCTCGAGCGGTCCGCGCTTGCATCTTTGTTTCGTGAAACATGAAAAGCTACAGAGGTGTTTTGCATAATTGTCGTCATCTGATTTATGAGTTTCTGATTGATGTTCACGCCGCTCTCGTTTGGCAGAATTTTGTCTTCTTACCAAGCAGCAATTCCGGAGGTCTGTACCACAGTGTGACCACACGGTTGGTGTAGCGGTTCCCTTGGCTGTTTTTGGCCAGGCTGAACGCTCGAGCCAAACCGAAGTCGGCTAGTTTCAGGACGCCGTCTCTGGTGATGAGCACGTTGGCCGCCTTCATGTCTCTGTGAAGGATCTGACAACAAAACGGCATCATGTACTCTATTAGTAAGGTGAAGAAGAAAACTGGTTGACCTTGTCGTTCCCGTCTGTTTAACAACAAACATTTGCTTTTCTTTTTTCCTCGACAACCCTGCGTATTTTTACACTACTTTATAAGATGTGCTCCAACTGTGAATTGGCCCTACCTTGTTTCTGTGAATGTAATACAATCCATTGAGCAACATTTGCATGACTTTCTTGATCTCCGCCAGGGTGAACTTCACATTGGTGTTGCTGAGCAGCCCGGCCAGGTCGTGCTCACAGAAGTCAAACACAAGGTAGATGCTGCCTTTGTATCGATTATACTGGGTAGCTGGAAGAATGATTGCAGACAAACATCATCCAAGCAATCAAAGGTTCACAACATATATTGCATTTTTGCGGTTGATTGACGTCACACCTTGAAAAAAAGAGCAATGATTGTTTGGACACCAACCTTTGGTTCTGCAGATCTCAATCAGATTCACCACATTCTCGTGTTTGAGCAGCTGCAGGATCTTTATCTCTCTCAGGGCAGTGATTGGGAACTGAGACAACAACCAGAGAGCAATTTTCCAAACTCAAAGTTTAGTCACTTGGACACACAACGACAGGTCTAGAAAAACGGTGCCCGATTAATTGAAGCTAACTGATGCACAGCGCCATTCATGCAGAGATGCTCAGAAAGGGCAAAACCTCTGGAAGTGAATCAATGATCCTAGAAAATCGGAATCTGGGGATCGGTCTCTAAGCTTGGTTTCCTTGCAATAAATTGATTGATTGATCGAAGATTAGGCTAATTGATGCCATTGAGAAGTTTGAGGCTGTCTAAAATTACAGACTATCCGTTTCCAAAACAAATGCTGTCTGGACTTTCCCCTGGATGGAAAAAAATAAAATCAAATAGCTGGGGCCAGACTAGCCTTAAAAAGTACTGAGGAAAACGTCTTACCCCTTCCTTCTCATTTTCCATTAAAACTTTCTTCAGTGCAACTTTCTTTCCAGTCTGTCGGTGTTTTGCTTTGAACACCTCCCTGTGAAAAACATGTTAAAGTAGACGAGTTGATCACGGGTAAACTCATATTAAACAATTGTGTGGTGTATTAAACTTTAAATGTATTATGGTTTTCTTATTATAAATGCGACAGAGTATATTAGACCAGAAAAATACACACAAATATAACCACGCACTCGGCTGCAACACGTTTGTTAAATAAAGTCTCACAGAAGAGGTCATCGTTATTCGTTGGCCGACCAGCTGTTAACATTTCTTGACATACGCTTAGTCGATTGCTTTGTTTACAAATCGTTAGCAACTAGCTTGGCAAGTCATGTTGAAACGTGGCGACGATTCTCTCTCAGGTATGTACATATATTACTCACCCAAATGTCCCTTGTCCTATTTTTGCTAGTTTTTCATATTTGGAGAACTCGTCACAGAAGGGGAATTCAACTCCATCGTAGTATTTGGACATAATGGCGGCCTCCCGGTCAGGCCTGCAGAGGAGACATTGCACTTGATATTAAGCGAACTATACACACGCTGAACAAACCAAAGTGCACATTAGAATCATAAGTAGGAAACATTTTGTGTATGCAATCTTACTTTTCAGCCCCGCCGGAGTTATTGTTTTTTTCTCGCTGCATGACTGCTTTCTCAATTGAGTCCGTTGTTTAGCATGTACAAGGAGTGCAGCACTTTCTTCTTCGTTTTGGCTTCGGTTTGCAACCAGCGTTCAAGCGCATTACCGCCACCAATTGGACTGGAGTGCAAAACAGTCGCTCGTTGGAACACATCAGCGCGACTTCCGGTGTTGCGAAACCAAACAATAGCAACGTGGGAATGTCAGCCGTTGCAGGTTAGAAGAGAAAACGCCCCTCATCGGTAAAGAGATTTGTTTTCAAAGGTCTCCCATATTTTTTTGGAGTGAAAATCTTTATCGAGACTATAAACAAACATGCGACATAGTAATTTGCTTCCGGGACGTCATGATAGACGTCACGCCCCAACACCATATTTGGCTCCAACTTCCCATGACAGCTCAACATGCAATAATGGTTTGTCTATCGTGCGTGTGGAAACCGTCCGTGTTCGCGGCGAGGCTCAGAAAGCGAGTCTGGCCGGGCTTTTCTGTTCCACACTATAGCACCAAGACTGCGCCTCATATTCCGGGAATGGACTACCAGGTCAGCACTGTCCGTACGAACCTTCCGCGGCACGCCGGTCGCTAGCTCGCCTGCTGGCTAACTTCTCAGACAAATTTGAACCGCAACTTTTGAGTTGCGTCAAAGTTTTTCCTCGGTAGTCATCATGGCTGACAGGAGGACGCTCCCAATAGGCCTTATTTGAGGAGAGAAAAATAGGCGAAGCCTCACGACTGTCCAGTCTCGATCTCGTGCGTCTGTGTCATCCGAAGCGTGGACGGAACTTTTGACTCAAACCGAAAGGCAATGATTGTGCCTTAGCCAAACGTCAAAGTGCAATTAGATAGAAAACCCAACACTGCTATTCTCTTTGCGAGTTAAATGGAAAGAGGCGGAGTCGAGGTTATTATGATGCTGTTTAATCGTCGCGGTGATGCCAAAGACTCTTATGTGAACTCGCAGTAAACGTTAAATCGCTCCCCGTGATTACTAAATTGCGATTTTCTTACCTCAATTGAATATGTAATCGCAATATTATCATTTTCAAGGTCCGCTCCCTAATTGTGAATAATATATGGGTGTGGAATACTGCAATATCAATTATTTAGAAATGTACTGAAAGTAAAATACATTTTTATCATCCAATGAAAGGCATACATTTTTTTCATGCGGCAAAATAAAGAGGCTCAATGTAGTCTTGGTAACTCAATTGTAATATGTAAAATGCTTCATGTAATTGTGGACAGCTTAATTGGGTTTCTAATCAAGTAGTAGTTGTGTTCTTTGAAAAAAAAAAAAGACCTTTGTTTTGTTGACAAAGGCGGTACACCTCATCAATGAACGATAAGAGCTCAATTTGAATCTGTAAATCAATACTGTATTCACAACTGTATTACATCAGCAAGATTGGGGCGATTGCGTGATTAATTCCAAAGTAGTAGCGGCTTGTAAAGGCTTTGCCCGCTTGCGTTTTAGGATGCAGTTTGTACCCTGAACACGCTCCAGACAAATGCCAGTGCTCTGGAGCAAGTACGGCGAGACCGGAGCCGACCTGAATTGCAGCTTCAGGCCATGCGGGGATTCCTGGAACGGGCCGGCCTCACTGTAAGTACTGTAGTAAGCTCAAATAGTCCGAAAGGTCACATTATATGGCTATAATCATTACAAACAAAGCTATTGCTGTTTGCTGTGATCCATTCATTACTTATTACATCATCCAGGTTATCTTGTGTTTTGTTTTTCAAAGGTGAAGGAACTAGACCACCTCAACATCATTCACGTGACCGGAACAAAGGGCAAGGTGAGTTGACCTGCTGTGAATGATGAAAGCAAAGCAAAGCACGTTTTTGGAACATGCAAGTTGTATGCTTTAATTAGAAAATATTTATTGAGTTATTAATGATTGCGTTCTCGGATTTAACTCGTGCAACGCCTCATGTTTTATGTACATCACTTTGTGGTTAAAGTCCTCAGAGAATAAAGTGAAGTCATTTAAGAAGGAATTGCCTAATACAAAATGCAATTTCCTTTTTTGTGTTTTCAGGGGTCAACGTGCGCATTCACTGAGCACATTTTGAGAGGTTATGGTTTCCGAACGGGATTTTACAGGTTCACACCGTTTTATGATTCATTCGACTCGCAATTCCGCGTGGGCAGATTTGGATTTTTTTTTTTTTTGGTGGAAAGCGCGTATCGAATGCTTATCAGCGCTTGTTTGTTTTTTTTTTCCCTCTGGTTGCAGTTCACCACATTTGGTGGAAGTAAGAGAGAGGATTCGAATCAACGGACAGCCGATTGGAAAAGACCTCTTTACCAAATATTTCTGGCAGATTTATGGACGGCTGGATGAAACAAAGGTGGGTCGGGCAACAGGTCGGTCGCACATGTAAGACTTGACGGCGTTTCATTTCACGTGGTACCGTCCATTAGCGAATACGTAGAAAACCTGCTGAGCATTAAGGCTTGTGAAATGGTTTTCAGTTGAGTTGTCTCGTCCCAAATGAGGCCCTTGACATGGCGATGAGGATGAGCCGCACGTGGCACCGGAATTGGTTCACATGACTTGCATCAAGTGACGTGGAATTCTCTCGTGACTGTTGTCGAAAAGTGCTAGCGCTTGCTATCCTGAAACTCGCTGGCATGTTCATTGACCCATTTGCAAATTAGAATTATAATATTTTTTTTATTTTTTATTTTAGGAAGCCCACGATGGGACAATGCCCGCGTACTTCCGCTTCCTCACCATCTTGGCCTTCCACGTCTTCCTTCAGGAAAAGGTGGGCATTCAGATTACAGCAGGTTTTCCAGTTTCAAGTTCAGATTCCATCGCTCCCGTGCCGCATAGCCAACAATTCGTTCCTCTACTTATCCAATGACATTGCTCAAGATATGCGCAACTACATTTGGAAGGAATCCTGCCAGTCTGATGTTTCGGTCTTTTTGTTCAGGTGGATTTGGCCGTGATTGAAGTTGGGATCGGTGGCGCGTATGACTGCACCAACATTATAAGGCAAGAAACGATTTCTGCTGTCATCATAAGCTCCAGGGAAGAAAAAAAACGAAGCGATGGACAGACGGGCTTTGCCGTTGTATTTGGAGCTACGGTTTGGATGTGTATCCCGTGGAAGCGCCGGTCGCAGTTAGTGTTTGCTCATATTTACCTTTTGCTTGGCTGCGCATCTCAACAGGAGACCGTGGGTGTGCGGCATCTCTTCTCTGGGGATCGATCACACGCAGATCCTCGGAGACACCATCGAGAAGATTGCCTGGCAAAAAGGGGGCATCTTTAAGGTCAGCACTTCATTGCTTTAAAAAAATTGGGCTTTTCCCCCCCCATCATGCGGCGGGATTTTTTGCTCTAACTCCCGTGTGCCCTTTTTCCTCCGTGTTTCTTTGTCCAATTTTTTATTTTTTTTTAGCCAGGGGTCCCTGCGTTCACCGTCAAACAGCCAGTAGAGGCCATGGAGGTGCTGAGGGGAAGGGCCAAAGAAATCAGCGTAAGCAAGCGTCCATTTGATGTACCCGTTTTTGGGACAGGGACCATAATCATGGAAAAAAACAAATGTCGAATTGCTAGTTTACTGCCCACCAATTCAATCTGGAACCATTTCAAGTCAATTCTTGAGCCTTTGTGCAATTTGGCCGAAGAATGTCTGATACCTTTCTTGATTTCGACAACCTGGGAATAGTTTGAAACAGTCTGGGTGTCAATTGATTTTGTACGACTGACCTTCTTGTCGCAGTGCCCCCTGTGGGTGTGTCCGGACTTTGAGGACTACCAGGCCAACTGTGGACCTTTAAAATTGGGCTTGGCGGGGCAGCACCAGCGATCCAACGCCTCGCTGGCCCTGCAGCTGAGTCACACTTGGTTGCAAAGGAGATGCCTGCCGGGTAAAGGCTTGGAGACTTGCGGGGGAAATTTAAACCTGGGGAAAAAAATTCAGAGGATTCTAAGCTTTTGTTTTGTTTTTTTGAACAGAGGAAAAGTTTTTATCTGCCGTTGTTGAGACTTCAAGTATACCTGCAGCAACTCCCTTCACGCCCTCCCCCGTCATGAAGAAAGGTACATCTTTGGAAAAGCCGGCCAGTAGCGCGCTCTATTTTGGGACCTTGAAAAAGATGATTGTGTTTCATCATTTAGTTTTTTTCCCCCCGAAAAGAAACACACAGCAACATTTAGTCATTAAAACAAATGTGCACATACGTCGGCCGCTTTGAATCATAAGCGTACGCGGGTCTCCGTGTTAAAACGTGCGATATTTGCGGAGAAACGGGTCACACCGGCGGATTGACTTCTTACCGTGCTTGTGTGTGCGCGTCAGGACTGGCAGACACCGAGTGGCCCGGACGAAATCAAACGATTCGACACGGCGCGGTCACGTACTTCTTGGATGGCGCTCACACCATGCGCAGTATGCAGGCCTGCGTCAGTTGGTTCCGAGAGACGGCGGCCCAGCGAGAATTGAACACGAGGTGCGCGCACGCGCACGCGAGCGGCGGTCTCGGCGGTCAACGCCCGATGGGAAGATGAACCTTGAAATCTGTGTTGCAGTGGACCCGTTGCGAGAATCTTGCTGTTTAATGCCACAGGGGAGAGAGACTGTGCGGCCATGCTCAAAGTTCTTGCGGTGCGTAGCTGGATGTACTGCTTGAAAAAAAAGGATTACGGTACATTACATTTGAATAAGACCAGATGGTTGACACTTTTTTTTTTCCTCTTCTTTTTTCAGCAATGCCATTTTGATTTTGCCGTGTTTTGTCCTAACATCACAGAGACCACCACGTCGGCTAATGCAGGTAAGAGTCCTCCGCTAGCTTCATTCACCGAAAACGTTCTTTTGCACGATTTGTAAATGGCAAACGCTTTCCGCAATTTCTCAGTGTGGATCGCGCGTGTGTCGTGTGGCACTTTGACCTTGATAAAGATGAGCAAAGCTTTCCCTTTTGCTTGTCAGACCAGCAGAACTTCAACGTGTCCGTGGAGCACATGCTGACTCGCTGCTTGGAGAACGAGAGAAGCTGGCGTCTGCACCAGAGCACGGGGAAAGCCAGTGGCACGCCGCTGCTAATCGAGGACGGGCTGCCTTTGGTCCCTGAGGAGAAAGAGACCACGTTGGTGTTTCCCTGCATCCTCAGCGCCCTCCAATGGATCACACAGGGAAGGGACGCGGCGCTGTCGCACCCTTCCAAAAACGCCATGCCCCTGAAAGCCAGCGTGATGGCCAAGGCCGCCCCACTGTGCGACGCAGCCGAGATCCACGTCCTGATCACTGGAAGCCTCCACCTGGTGGGAGGGGCACTCAAACATCTCGTCCCCGAATCCTCCAAGTACATTTGAGGCTGTTCAAATTGGAATTCCAACACAGGAATATGAATGTCAGTTTTAAAATGGACATTTCGTGCGACCCACAATAACGAAAGTGAGACTAACGATACCCCGTGTCAGTCATTTGGAGCGAGGCAGCCCCCCCCCATTCAGAATGGCCCAACTCGCATCAAACCTTTTGCACAACGGGCCGAGCTCAAGTCTTAAGTCCCACGTGAAGTCAATTGTGTTTACATAATGGGTACATTCAGCAAAACGAGCTAACGTTGTTTGTACTTCACTGATTCCAATTGCTACCTGTTGTATTTTCAATAAAATAAAAACATGTCGATACTGTATTGGAAGAACATTTATATTTGGAATACTTTTTTTTTTCTTTGAAAGAAAGCAGCTTCCGTCTTTTTTTTGGTCCATATTTAAATTACATTTGTCCGTGTAAATTAAACGAAAAAAAATTCTGTACAGTGTCTTGTATTTCGATTGTCGTAAGAGTTCTCTGCACTTTCATCGGATTGTAATACATGACGTTACACGTCCTGTTTATTCGTGTCAGGTGACCAAAATGTGTAGATTTCACACGGACGCAGGCCCTTACTTTAAATTGGTATTCAGTGGCATAAACACGAATGTTCACCCTGCGCAAAACTCGAGTTAACGATTTTTAAATGACACTTTTCACTTATCAAGTTTGTTGGGGATGAACGTCATTTGTAAGTCGTGAGTACTGAGTGTATGAAAAATGACATTTTTTCCTCTCACCATAGTTCCTACAAGGATGTGTATACAAATACAAATTTATATTTCAAATACAAATAAGGTTATTGTCGAATACGAATTCGTGTATTTAGTGGCAAAACTAGGAGAGTGCGCATGCGTGGATTAACCCGGACGAGACCGGATGTACAAATTGGCGCGGCGTAAGTGACGTCACTGTGCAAGGCGCCCTGCAGCTGGCGGTGAGTTTAAACGCGTCAGAGTTGAGGGCTGCAGGACGTAAAGTCGGAGGTGCCGGGGAGGGTTTTGGTCCACTTTTTTTCCCCCCCTAAAACAGAGGTGATGCCAGGAGACAGGTAACGTTATATTTCTTCACGCTTGATTTAAAACTGAACTTTGGGCCATTCCATCCCCCGTGTAACGAAACAAAGTTCCTCGGCGATGTTCCCGTTTCCGAATGGCTCTGGTCTTTCATGCTTAACTAGTTTCTAGGTTCAAATTGTGCAACGCTAAAAGTCTATCCGGTAAGACGTCCACTTTAAAATTGCCGGATCGCAAAATGAACAAGATTTAGCCTTATGCGTCCAGCGCACCGTGCTTAGCGGTGGTGGAGCCTTCTACCAGCCATCTATCCTTTCTCCGGAGTTTAACAATCCTTATATTCGGGGAAAGCCTTGCAGAGAGAGGTTTCTACGGTCGCTTTTCCTGAAAGTTGTATGCGCACGCGTTCCAGTCATTTAAATGACCGATGTTGAGAATTTGCGCGGTCAAAATGTTGTCCCAATATGGCGGGCGACGCTATCTTGCAGGGAAATGTTGTCTCGCGTTGCATTGTCCGCAGATCTTGAACGGCACCTTGTCATCCGCAATAAGGACGCAAAACGACACGCGTGTTGATTTCTCTCGCACCCAGCGTGCCTCTGCAGGATTTGCTTGGCTTCCATGTGCAAGGCTCCATGTTGTCCCAGGCCACGAGCAGCAGCGGCGGGGGCAGCGGCAACAAGCGCGAGTGGCAGCACGTCCTGACCGAGGGCCTGGACACTGAATGCACCCCAACGGAGCTCATCCAACAGTGGTCACCCGGGCCCAAACGCCAACACTCGGGGTGGAAGGGCAAAGAGAACGACGGAAAGCCTTTTGTCATTTCCAGACGATCGAGGAAGAGGAAGGAATCCGTGCTGGGTAAGAAGAGTTTGGGGTTTGTTTGTTTTTTTGAAAGTGTGCTAATTCGGTCATGCTGTAAAACTGCAAAGAAATGCATTTAAAATCAACCGCAAAGCTTCAGGTGTGACCGTAGTTGAAAAGTTTTGTGAAACATAAAATTGAGTTTTCCTTTTTTTAAGCATTCTTATTTTATTTTGCTAACGACTGTTTTATGTTATTTAGTTAGTTTTCCTCAACTAAAATAACAGCCGACCCCGTCCTGTCCTGATCATATCTGGTACCAAGTGTGGTGTGTTGATGGTGTTCGCAGAGGTTTCATGGGACCACCTACCAGATGAGCTGATCCTCAGGATCCTCTTCTTCCTCCCTCTGCAGGACCTCCTCAAGGCGTCCGTCACTTGTAGGCGATGGCATCGTTTGGCGTAAGTCTTGAGGCCCCCCCACCCCAAAAAAAATTTTTTTTTTAATTGTTAATGCAGCACACACGACAGCAAGAGGAAGATGCGATTGTTGTAAAACGATCTTTCCGATTGCGCAAACCTGAGTGGATGATTTGAGAAGCCCTTGGGTTGATGGCCTCTCGCTCGTCCCCTTCCAGGTTTGATGAGTCACTGTGGCATAGTGTGGACCTGGAGGGGGTGAGCGAGATGGCTCCGGCGCTGCGGCAGGCCTTGAAGACGGGGGTGCGCAGGCTGCGATGTCCTCGCTCTTTCATCAACGACCTGCAGCTAACGGGCATGTGGTGAGTTCCGGCATTCGTGTGGCTCGTCTGTCTGAGTTTAGTACCTAATTGGCCCTAATCACTTAGGAACTCTTTTTTTTTTTCATTTCCCCGCGTGCCGAATTCTACCAAACTCGATTGCGTTTTGTCCTGTTGTTTAGCGCACTGCAGATTGCCGAAATGGACCTTTCCAGCTCCATCATCACCACGCCCGCCTTGGAGAGCATCATCTGTCGCTGTCATCTGCTCCGGTGTCTTAGTCTGGAAGGCCTGCAACTGTCCGACAGCATTATCAGGTGAGTTCTCTCCTCCCCGCTGCCGCCGCCCCCTCTGGAATTGTGATCACAGCTTGCTACAGCCACGAACTGTTGTGAAATGCCAAATATGGTCACGTCATGTTGTAAAACGCAATTTACTCTATGTACTCCAAAGCGGGTGCCTTGCAACTGTTGCTAACGCGGACGTGGATTTCTTTTTGAAACGGGAGGACTCACATGTTGCCGCTTGGAATTTCTCTCGCAGGAGTCTGGCCCAGAACGCGCACCTGCGGCAGCTCAACCTGAGCGGCTGCTCCGACTTTGCCGCCGATGCTCTCGGCCACATGCTGCGATCCTGCTCCAGGTCCGACGACTCGTGATGTGAAATGCGAGCTTGGTGACACACTTATTTATTTTTTGAACTCTCCGAGATGGTGCTCTGGGTTTAAAGATAAATGGGAGCGCAAGGAAATTGCCGCTGCATCTTTCAACTAAGGGCGCCATCTGGAGGGGTGGCAAGAAATCACAAGTGCTTTCACCAAGCTTCCTTTTCCACCCATTTGCCATCACGAGCGCCCAACCTTCGTCTTCCTTTCCTTTTGTCGTCTCCTCGCTACAGAATAGAACAGTTGAACGTGTCCTGGTGCCAGTTCACCAACGATCACGTGAAGAGCGTCGTCAATCACGTCAGCGCCGCCGTTACGCACCTCAACCTCAGCGGCTACAGAGACGGCCTCACGCTAGATGGTGAGATCTTGACATCTTGTCAACTACGATTGAATCTTCGGGCGCAAACACAAAAAGATATCAGGGGCTGACTGTTCTCACTCTCTCTCCCTTTCTAGATGTGAAGGTCTTGGTTACAAGATGTCCTGATATTCATACGCTCGATTTGAGGTATGTTTTGTGTGCGTCAAGTGTTTTTGGCGACACAGCCATGTGCTTCCTTTACTCGAGAAAAATGACAAGGGGCTAAATTGCGTTCAACTCTTGTCGAAAAAGTCACTCTGCCGTAAGGTCGCGTTTACCTTCAGATGCCGCGGTAGAGTACTCGAGGAGGATTTTGTTCGTCCGCCCCCCTGAGTTCTTTTCCGTTGCAGCGACAGCGCCCAGTTGATGGCCGACTGCCTCCCGGCGCTCTCCGGGCTGCCGCGTCTGCAGCATCTGTCCTTGAGCCGCTGCTACCACATTCACGTGGCCGCCCTCAGGTGGGCTGCGCCCGCCGTCGGCGCCGCCGCTCTCGTTTTAGGGGCCGTCTTCATTGCAGTCGACTTGCGTTCTTGGCTTTGCAGTGACCTCGGGAAGACCTTCCCGGCGCTGCGTTACTTGGAAGTCTTCGGCCTCGTCAACGACGGCCACTTGTCGTCCTTGAGGAAGGAAAGCCCCGGCGTTTCCATCAACGGCATGCCTTTCTCGGCCGTCGCCCGGCCCACGCCGGCCGGCGCCAGCCACGGCATGTGGGACAGGAAAATTCGACTGCGCTTCAAGCCGTCGGCCTTTTGACCTTTGACCTCCGGTGCAGGAGGAGTCCAAAAAGAAACGTTTGTAGGTCGCTTAGGGAATTTATCAAGCGACTGGTGTTGTTAGCAAGCTTTCGACGCCACGTTGAATCTGCGGAGAGGCTCATAACATGTCGGATGAGGTCCTTCGACATTTCTGAGAGTTGGTCTCCAACCTGTCTTCTATTCAGTGTTTCAATGATATTTTTTCTACATGGAACTCGAGTATAAGTGGCAGATTTTCTGACAAATCGGCCAAAGTTGCATCCGATCGGCCGCCCCGCCGCCGAGTGCGTGCCGGACTGAAGCGGGTGCCAACGAAAGCTGCTCTTTGCAAGACCGGATCAAGTTGGACCTTCTTGTCCTTTTGGATGAACGGTTGCCGTTCGTATTTTCTATTCAAATGGAATTCTCATCTGCAAATAAAACAAGAGAGTGCCAAAGCCTTTCTGAGCGTCATTTCCATTTTATTAGTGGACGTCGAATGTGCTCACGCTTGACCTTTTTTCTTTATGCGCCAAATAGTACGGCGGTGCAACGGTTTGGCTCGGCACTCCCCAACCCCCCCACCCGCCGGTAACCGGGCCACGGCCCATTTTGCTGGCACTCGAGCTGACTTCAACATAACAGGCACTCCATCTCAGAATCACCAAACGAGCTGCTTTTTTTTTCCTACTCGACATTTGACCAGGAGCAAAAGGCCCCTCTCGCCGTTCAATTCTCTTTCGCACGCTCATCTTTCTTTAAAATCTTATCGGATGCTAGCACAACTACAAAAATATCTTTTCGGAACAAAGACAAAAAGTATTTCCCCCCGAAACCCACGGTTGTCGTAACAGTTGCCTCGTTGTCGGTCTTACGCGCTGCGGCCTCAGTTATCCAGAACGAGCGTGCGGAGGCGATCGTCCTCGCTCATGCCGATGGTCGCGATGGCGCCGTCGTTGAACTCGAAGGAGCTCCCGCCGTCCACCACCATGCAGGCGTCCCAGCAGCGAGAGCGAACGCACACTCTAAAGGGAGAGAGAGAGCACAGTTGAGCCCAGAGAGCGTTCGGTCTCGGGAGGCAAGCGGCGGCGGCCACCGACTTGCTGGCGAAGCCTCTCTGCCGGCTACTGGAGAACACTCGGTTCACAATCGGCTCCCGGATGCTGAAGAACAAGCGGCGGTCCTCGGGACTGAACACCAGCGACTCGTTGTACTCGTCGGTCACTGAGCGCGCAAAAAAAAAAAAAAGGACGGCGTTGAGAAAAGCCAACTGTGAAGAAGGGCCTCGGACAAGCTCACCTTTCTCGATGAATTCGAGGTGGAGCGGAATGGCCAGGCCCGTTTGGCATTTTCCTGAAAGAAAGAAAGGAGCGACGCGCTGACGGGCGACCGGAGACATGCTTCGGTTTCACAGACTTTTTAATAAGGCGAGGTACCTATTTTTAAGATCTCGTTCACCGCTTGCTCAGCAAGTTTGTTGATGTTATATGACCTGGAGGCAGGGGAGGAGGGAAAAAAATAAACAAGTCTTCAACAATCAAGCGGTCGGGCCTCGATTCCCCTTACGGAGAAATAAAAAGAACCCACGCAAACGGCCGAAAACCCCTTTTGCAGCGTATCCACAGCTGGGTGCGCTTACCAGGCTTTGGATCCTGTTCCTGTACAAATGCTGAGCCCCGAACTCTTCTGCTTTTCCCACGGGCCGTCATCCACCGAGATCTCATAGTAGGACGCCCTGAAGGAAGAGAGCAAGTTCAAGGGGGGGGGCGACAAGCCGAGACGGACGACCCTGATGGCGGTCGCTTCGGCGCCACCTGGACGAAAGAGACTCTCCGATGAAGATCTCATTCAGGCTCCTGACGGGGAGTAGCCGGGGCTTAGAGGAGCTTTCGTTGGGCGTTCCGGTTTCTGGGAAAACGGACAAGAGGAGCCACGTTTGAGAGCAAACAAAAGCCCGCAAAAGTGTGGCGAGGGGGCAAAAAAGGAGGCGGGGCCGAGACCTACTCTGTCGGTTGCCGACGGTGGTGATGCGATGGGCCTGGCTGTGCTGCACCAGGCTCAGCTGCTGCTCGTGCAGGTCGAGTGGCGTGGGATTTACGCCGGTGCCCTCAAGGTGCAGTCGCAGCCTTTGGCGCCACTGCCACCTGAAAGCCACATCGAGAAGCTCAGAAGCAGATGCGCTCCCCGATACGACCACACAGCCTCGCTTTGATGCCGCGTACTCGGCCTGGCCCGTGAAGGACATTTTTCATTGAGTGGAAATCAAAAAGTACATTCCCTCAAATATCAAAACCACGCTCTCCTAACTCAAGAACATCAACATGAAAACAGTCAGTGATTGCAAAATAACAGCTCCTTGCAAGATAAACGACGCGCCGATGAACAAGAATATTTACGCACCTGAACTCACCACGGAAGAGTTTCCCCAGCGCCTCTGGGAATTTGCGAGTGTACTTGACAGGCAAGCACAGATGACCCTCTGACCTTTTTTTAGAGACCAAAATACACAAGAGTTTGTGATTTCTATTTTTTTGGAGGGGGGGGGGGTGAGGATGATGAGACAATTAGTTGGAGCAGAGCATTGTATTTACTTCAAATACAATATTTATTTATTCAAATACAGAGCACTGTATTTGAATGAATTGTGTTGTGTGGTACCTCTCCGGGTCTGTGTTTACTCCAACAACTGGTTTGTCCTTGCTCAAAACTTTACTGGCAACAAGCAGCATTGTCCCGTCACCTAACAAAACAAGCTGCAGTTAGAGAACGTGGAACTGGACAAGTTTTTGAAGTTTTAGGAAGGAAAAAAAACAACAGGTAGCCACCGCCATGCTCCCGCTCGACTTTGCAGTTTGATAGAGTGGCAGATCGTGTATGTGAGAGAGACAAAGAACTAAATGAAACGTACGCAAACTTACCTCCAGCAGATATGATGGCATCTGCCCACTGCACTACTTCGGCATCATATTCGCCCCTTTTCACCACTTTCACTTCAATTCCTTCATTCCTACAAACACATTTCAAAGTGCCTTACGCAGGAGCACCCACCGCAAGGCAAAAAAAAAAAAACACCATCTCCAAGTTTAGCCGCGATGATCTGTTTGGACGGCATCTTACTGCAGGCTTTTCACAATGTGCTCCACGTTGCTTGTGTGGATGTTGTGTCTTTCCAGCAGGCCGCTGTAGCTGGAACCCTTCATAGCAAGCTGCGAAACACATTCAAAGTTCATGTTTTGTTTAAAAAAATCTTCAATCGGCTTTCAGCATCAAGTAAGGACACTCAAGTCTCACCAGGTGCTTTAGATCCTCCTCGGAGAGTCCCGCATAACGATAACGTTGCTGTTCGAACTCGTATCGAGTCGTCTTGGTAACCACCGCGACTTTGCCAGGTTTGAAGCCGTAGTTTGGTTGGGTTGAAGAGTAGCGCGAGGAGGTGTGAATTGGACGTAGGGAAGTTCGACTCGCCACGTGACGCCCAAAGCACACCAACGTCGTCACCGAACGGCTAGCCATGCTTTAAGAAACGCAAAAACACTCAACTCCGAGTACCCCAAAGTGTGCTGAGCGACGTACCCGTTCGGTGCGAGTCGTAAGCGTCCAACAGAACGACTCGCGTCAAGTTTGTTCATCCATTTGTAGTGGCGAGGGTCTCTTCAATAAGAAGCGGGAGTACTACGCAAAATCTGGAAGGTCACCGTGTCCACAGGCTTACGTGAACTGTGGAGAACTTTTAATAGTTCTCCAGTCGCTAACATCGAACACTGGTGCACATGTCATAGACGAAGTGCTTTTCGTGCCCGTCTGTTATTGCGGGTACCAGTACAAGGCTAGCACGTTGTTAAAATATTGTAAACAAGAAGTCCCATGCTTGATGTAGCGACTGGTTCAATCTTATCGTAAATTGGACCGAAACTGCGTCCTACACACACTCCCACTAATGGCTTTAATAAACGACGGGAAAATTAAAATTCCAAAACAAAGTGTGGACCTGACCGCTCGATACGACCGTGGAGCTTCTTTGGCAGTCCAACTAGCACGTATTTTTCCTACGTAATGACGTCAACGCACTCCTATTGGCTACGTGGAGGATGATGTCAGATTAGTGGGTGTGTAGTGTTAGTAAAGTCGTTGAACATGTGGTGCGTTTCCAGTGAGGTAAAATAATTGGAATTTAAAAATACGTCGGTTCAATACTTTTCATCTTAAGACTTTGAGTTACAAAGATTTTCTATTGAATATTAAGATGTCATGTATGTCAGAGGGATAAGCGACCAATGGGAGATCATTTTCCAATTTGTCTTCTGCGGTGTCCCGCCCTGTCCCTTTTGCTCCCTCTCTCTCCTCCCGATTATCGTATGGGTAGGAGAGCACCATCTATCTCTCCTCATATTCTGCGTTCTGCAGTTTGACAGGCTGCTCCTCAAAGAACCCCAACGGCTTTTTTCAGTACACCTGCAAGGTAGGCCTTAGTTAGCTGAGAAGTACTTAACAGCATATTTTCTGCCTTGAAATGACCGGCTCACATGTTGTGCATTGCATGAGGTGCTTGTGAATTGTTAGTATTTAATTTTGTGTGTGTACCAATCAGATTTACATAAATCATCCCAAAACTTCACTTCTCAACTTCACCGACTGTAAATTTGTGCTCGACTGCAGCAGGATGCAGCGTTTCAGAGAAGGCATCCACATCCGCACCATGAAAGCCAAGAGGAAAGTGGAGGAGATCTCCAAAGAGGACATCCAGACTTTCCTAAAAAAGAATGCCTTTGTTCTGTTCACGGTCGGTGCAGTGATTGCAGGTGGGTATGCCTCATCAAAGTAGACAGAGGGAGCGGGGGTCGGGGGGAAAGAGTATTCATATGATACGGAGGCTCCTTCACCTCCGTTGCCTTTTCAGGGATCATTTTGGGCTTTGCGTTGCGTCCCTACAAGATGTCCTATCGAGAGGTGAAGTACTTCTCTTTCCCTGGAGAGCTACTGATGAGAATGCTGCAGATGCTTGTTCTACCCTTACTGGTCTCCAGTCTAATAACAGGTATAAAAAAATTTAAAAGAGCTGTCTTGGTCATAAATCTGTCAGCGGATCATGGATGATATTTTGTTTTGTGTCGTGCTTTTTGAAAATGTGTTTGTTTGGGTTATGTTTGTCGACCCTGGTGCGCTTTAGGAATGGCAGCACTGGACAGCAAAGCCTCGGGGAAAATGGGCATGAGAGCTGTGATTTACTACATGACCACCACCTTCATCGCCGTCTTCATCGGTATCCTCATCGTCCTGATCATTCACCCGGGAAAAGGATCGAAAGAGGAGTTTGGGAAGCAACAGATGATCGAGCAAGTCAGTCCAGCAGATGCCTTTTTGGATCTGATCAGGTAGCTGGCAATGAAATACCAAAAGTAGACTATCGGACGCTGCTTGAAACCTTGCTGCCCAGTTCAACTGTCTCTAACTGACTGCTTTTTCAGAAATATGTTTCCTCCAAATTTGGTGCAAGCCTGCACACAACAGGTGAGCCACCGGAATAAGAACGTCACGCAAAAGTGGCCCGTTTTCGTTCCGTATTCAAAGCCGTGTAGACATTCACCCTCCTGCTAGCCACCAAAAGTCTCCCGCTTCACCTATTAGCATCGTCACTTCTAACAGACCTTTTTTCTCCATTCGGTGTTATTCTACTGCGTAACAAATGCATAATGATATAAAATAATGCAGAGAACAAAAAAAAAAGGACCAATCCGGAATAAGAAATACGCTTGACAATGTAAACAGATTCATTTTGAAGTTATGAGTCTCCATACGCCGTTAGCATCCTTGCTACTTGGAAACGTGAATGATCAAAATGTAACACGAGCGATTGCCGCTTTCGTCCTCTCTTTGTCCAGTTCAAAACCAAATATGGAAAACGAGTCATTCACGTGAGCGTGAGCGTCGTCGTGAACGACACCCTCTTTAACGCAACCAACGGCACCGAGGAAGTCACGGAGCTCACCCGAGAGGAGGTGATCCCCGTGCCCGGTCAGGTGAACGGAGTCAACGCGCTGGGCTTGGTGGTCTTCTCGATGTGCTTCGGGCTGATCATCGGCAACATGAAGGAGCACGGCCAACTCCTGAGGGATTTCTTTGACAGCCTCAACGAAGCCATCATGCAGCTGGTTGCTCTCATCATGTGGTGGGACTTCACGTCGTTTGCTTCCTGTAGCACATGCATCTCCACCGCACGCGCACGTCTCTTAACTTGACCTCCTTGTGCCGTCAGGTACGCTCCCATTGGTATCCTGTTCCTCATTGCGGGAAAAATAGTGGAGATGGACGATCTTACGCAAATGGGGGGCCAGTTGGGCATGTACACCATCACGGTCATCATTGGTCTGATGATCCACGCCATTCTTATTCTTCCCACGCTGTATTTTGTCATCACTCGGCAGAACCCTTTCATTTTCATTGCCGGGCTCTTGCAGGCTCTGGTCACCGCATTGGGCACCTCTTCAAGGTGAGTCCCCAATCCGACCGCCCATCGCGGAAATGGTAGTAATCGTGTCCCGTGTCGCCGCCAAGTCTCATTTCCGCGCCGTCGTCTCGCAGCTCGGCCACCCTCCCCGTCACGTTCAAATGCCTGGAGGAAAACAACAAAATCGACAAGCGGATCACTCGCTTTGTGTTGCCGGTGGGTGCCACCATCAACATGGACGGCACCGCTCTCTATGAAGCGCTGGCGGCCATTTTTATTGCCCAAGTCAACAACGTCGAGATGAACTTTGGACAGATCATTACCATCAGGTAAGAATGTCCAAACGGGGGGGATTGGGGGGGGGGGCTACGGCAAAGAAGACCAAATCCATACGGATGAAGTCTCTGCCCTGTGATCAAGCATTACAGCGACGGCAGCAAGTATCGGAGCCGCCGGGATCCCGCAAGCAGGCCTGGTCACCATGGTGATTGTGTTGACCTCCGTTGGACTTCCGACTGACGACATCACTCTGATCATTGCGGTCGATTGGTTTCTGTGAGTATCCCGGGTGTTCAAGAATGTGACGCCGTGTAGAGGCGAGCCCGCAGTCAGACGCGGACAGACGTGAATGACCGTTGTCTCTCCAAAGGCCCAAAGTATCCCCACCTCGACCACCACCACCTAGTGACACACTTTTTCATTCTCCCTCAAGTCCTGCTCCACATCTTTCCCTTTGTGTTGAATATTTTCTGCAGTGAGTTTTAACATAGAAACATAATTAGGTTTCCCAAATTAATAATTCCAATTAGAAGACCCTGCTCGGCAAACTGGGGCAATGTGGAAAAATCCCTGTCTTCTCTACCAGGCTGGTCCAAATATGAACATCTCTCCTTTTTATAGACCACAGCAGAACAGACGAGTAGCGAGCAGTATTTACGAACATTGTTATGATTTGGATTGGATTGGATTTCCGTTTGACGTGAGCTTGGAGAAGCGTGTAAAGGATAAAGAAGAGGGGGGCTGAGCACCGGGCCTTGGAGGACACCTTGGAGGACCGGGGCTGTGTCGGACTGAGATTTATTAATGCTGATGAACTGGCAGTGCCAGTGATGTTAAGAGAGGACTTAAGACGGGTGCGGAGGATGGAGTCATTTACCGGGTCAAGAGCGGCACTGAGGTCGAGTCGGATGAGAAGAAGGGCTGTTGCCGTGCCACGATAGGATCGGAAGCCGGATTGAAATGGCTCGTAGAGGTTATGGGAGTCGAGGAGGCGACAATTCGTTCGAGTACTTTTGAAACAACAGAGGACGGACTGAGGTCAGACTTAAAACCGAGTAACGGGTCACCAAGATTCAACCACATTGCCCCCACTAAAATCAAAACGTTCACGCAGTTTAATTTGGATTGCGAAAAACGTACCGTCCAGTGACGTTGCGCGTCCTCTTTCTTTTGTGTGCTAGTGACCGCCTGCGTACCACCACCAATGTTTTGGGGGATTCCATTGGAGCCGGCATCATAGAGTTCCTCTCTCGGCACGAGCTTCGCAGCAAGGATGTGGAGATGGGAAATTCTGTCCTGGAGGAGCGAGAGAGAAAGAAACCGTACAAACTCATTTCACAGGATAGTGACTTGGAAAATGACAAACGCGGTCACAACGAATCAAGCATGTAGTTCTTCATCAATCGCTGCTCCAGCTTTTGAACGTGTGCAACCGATGCCGTTTTGTTTTGCAAAGTCTCGCTTTGAGTTCACGCCACGATTGGTTTTTACGTTGATCCACAAAAGGCACATTGAATACATTCCTCTTCCAGCCAAAATAACCCAGACTGGTTGCTTTGATTACATAGTCTAGGACTGCTGTTTTTTTTAATACTTAGTATATGAATGAATGCTCATTGATGTAATGTCATATGATCTTCATCTAAGGGGCGGGGGCGTGCATGCATGGCTTTGTGGCCAATTAGGTATTTGGCGTGAAGTGCCGCAATGTATTTTTAAAATAAAGCCAAAAAGACTTAAAAAAGCAGGTTGCAGGTTAGAACAGTGTCAGACGATACTGATTTTTTTCACCAATCGTTCTTATCGCTTCAAATATTGTTGCGCGTAACTTCCTTAAAGGCTTTCCATAAATCTACTATGGTCTCCTATTGCTATTTAATATTACCATGTTAAAAATGCATGTGTGGACGTTGACATTTTTAATCAACCCAGACAAATAAACACATTTGACTGTTGGATGGAAACGATCAATATTTTATCGCAAAATAAAGTGTTTGCATTGTCTACGTTTTGTGTTGTGGGCTTGTGGATGTTGTGTTTCCGTGGCCGAACTGCTGGTTCTCCGGATTTCTCCCATTGGTCAGATTTCAAAGTAGTCCTTTTCGAAATGGACGTCCCCCCCCAACAAAATCTCAGACGGGGAAAATGAATGGGTGTCAAATGTTGCGTGAAACCGAGAGATGGCGATAAGACAACAAGCGGTGGCGCGCCACGCCTATTGAACAAAAGAAGAAGAGCCCCAAGTATACCTCAGCGAATTGACAGCCGGGAGATTAGAAATCGTTCGGTCACGGCCCATTTGACAAGTGTACTCCCCGCGTTGCAGTGCGCCGCCGAGGCAATGGAGACTCTCGGCCGAGCTCTGTGCATCATCACCGGCGCCTCCAAAGGTTTTGGCCGGGCCGTCGCGAAGGAGATGGCCCGGCTGGTGGAGCCCGGTTCGGCGTTCGTCCTGGTTGCCCGATCCGGGGACGAACTTCGGACTCTTCAGACGGAGCTGGCCGAGTCCGGCGTGGAGGCTCGGTGTGTGGTCTTGGATCTGTCCCTCAACGAATCACCGGAGAGGGTCGTCCGAACCGCGAAGGAGGTTTTCTCACCGGACATGGAGCACGTTATTCTCGTTAATAACGCTGGTAAGAACATCTTGTCCTGTCGGGCAGATGTTGGTTTGGAACCGACAGCTGGCCCATATGTCCCCCTGCAAAAATACTCAACATGTGTCAGACTGTGGATACTTGCAAAACACAATTATCAAGTTATAAACCGTCGTTTAGACGAAGGTTTCGGGAGCAGTTTTTAAGATGGTTCCACATTGGTCAACCGCAACGCACATAACAAAAAAAAAAATTTTTTTTAATGTTTTGTTTGATCGAGTAAACTTTAAGAGCGGAGACAAAAGTTTGTTGCCAAATTAACTATTCCCGGGCGCCCCTGCCTCATTGTGTCTTCTCAGCCTCACTAGGTGACGTGTCCCGTTTCGGCAAAAGCTTCACCAGCATGGCCGAGGTGACCTCCTACCTCTCCTTCAACGTCAGCTCAGCTTTGTGCCTTACTGCCGGCGTGCTGCAGGCCTTCCCCGAGCAGTCGGGTCTGCGCCGCTGCGTGATCAACGTCTCCTCTCTGTGCGCCCTGAAGCCCTTCGCCTCCTGGGTGCTGTACTGCTCTGGCAAGGCCGCCCGGGACATGATGTTCAAGGTTCTGGCAGAAGAGGAGCCGGACCTGCGCGTGCTCAACTATGCTCCAGGTGGGGAATCCGTTACATTGATGTTCATGTATTTATCCTGTCGTGTTTAATTATAGCTCAATGAATACAAATGTCAACTTTTTGAGGTATCAAGAAATAAAGGAAAATATGGCCATGAGGTAGCGCAGATATTGTGCAAGTGTTACACCGCAGCGGTGACGACTTTGGCTTATTTTCTAAAATGTGTTCTACCTCCCTTTTTTTTTTTTTTTGCTCCACGTCACCAGGTCCTTTGGACACAGAAATGCACATAGTAGCCAGGACCGAAACGAGGGACTCCAGCTTAAGGAAGGTCCTTTCTGACATGTTTGCCGAAGGCAAGCTAGTCAAATGCGAGGCCTCATGTGCCACGATGATGAAGCTCCTCCTGGAAGACAAATACAAATCGGGAGATCACATTGACTTCTATGACATATAGATCAGGCGGCTGAACACGCCGTTGCTCATTAGCCGGGTGTGGTCCTGACTGTTGACACGTCTTAAAAGATGTTCTGTGGTTCCACTTACAAATTAACGCCGCGATATTTGTCAAGATCTGTTTTGAAACAAATGTGCCGTCCCACTTTGTGATTTGAAACTAGAAAATGGACCAAAGCCTTAATGTCTTTGAGGTAATTCCTCTCATGTTATGCGTCTCACTAAATATTTTGTCTTGTACACATCAGGAACTATGAAGAAAAATTGAAAATTGTCGAGTACTGTACTACCATCTATATTATATCACCAAATCAATAAAAATTGCACAAATGACTTTTTTTTCGTTGTGATTTCTTGTTCACCTCATTCAACCGCCTCCTGTTTTTGCAGTGACATTCCAACCCTGAGTGACACTTGGCCACGAGTATGACTTGAGTCACATGGTTAGTTGAAAAAGGTGAAGGGGGGGGGGCAGAGTGAGAAAGGAGGTGCCATGACTATTCATAAACATGTTTAGATTGTATTTTTGGAGCGATGCGACTCACGCCCTTTGTAACCTCCGTGACATCATTTCAAAATGGCCGTGACCTTCACTTTTTCAATCCATCCTTGATTTCCGACTTGCCTCTCGCTGCGCTCACCATCCAAGAAAATCAAAACAAGTGTCGGCGTTTCTCTTGCTTTTCAGTGATGGAAGGTGACAGGTGCCGCCGACAAAAATAACTCAGAGGGAGGTACCCCAACAAGGGAAAAACTCCCACCTTGGGCCCTCGGCCCCCCTCACCTCTCTGTGCCGCTTTTCCCTCCCACACTTCGGACCCCTTAGAGGAGGCAAATGTATTTTTGGGCCGTAGCAGGGGTCGGGCCAAGGAGCCGGCCCCCCTTAACGTGTCTGAGAATCCCGTGAGGACCTCGCACTTCCCGAAAGCCTTTCCAGGCCGCGGCAAGCCTTCTGCGACTCTTTTCTTCTCGTCTGTCTCCGTTTTTTTTTTGGGGGGGGGGTTGTTCAGCCCGCACAATGACGGTGGGGAACATGGACAGCGTCGAGCTGTTTGACGCTGGGGAGAAAGGTCGCGGCCTAAGAGCGGGCAGAGACCTCAGCACCGGGGAGGTGGTCTTTGCAGAGGCCAGCTTTGCCGCTGTGGTCTTTGACAGGTAGGAGGAGCCTCTTGTTGTTGTTGTTGTTGCTCCGTTAGAATCTAGCAACAATTGTTTCGCAGTGAGCATGGTTTGGGTTTTTTTTTTGACTGCAGGTGCTTTCCAGCAGCCTTGTCTGGGTTGTGAGCTTATTTCCAAATTTTCCAACTGCCACGACATCAGCAAAAATAAGATGCCTTGGCTGACAAGGTGCAATTTTAACCTGAACGTGACTTTATTTTGGACTTGCGTGTGTTAATTGTTCACTGGAATCAAATCCTTTGTAGTTGACTCGATCGGTCTCCGCAAACATGAATGGTAAAGTCAATTTAAAAGGAGTGATGGGAAAGAAAGTGCTTCGTGAAGCTTCATGAAGCACTTGCGATTTGTTGGTACTCCTCTAGAGGGCGCGCTTCGTGAAGCTTCATGAAGCACTTGCGATTTGTTCGTATTCCTCTAGAGGGCACGCATACTTGAAAGACGCATGCTTTTGACGTCATGCGTCAATAAAACGTTTCTGGACTTACTCTCCCTCAGCACGTCCACGCAGGTGTGCCACAGCTGCTTCCGTCAGCAGGCCGAGCTACATGGCTGCGCCCAGTGCCGCTTTGCCTTCTACTGCAACCGCACTTGCCAGATTGCATGCTGGGATGAACACAAGGAGGAGTGCGCGGCCATCAAGAAGGCTGGCAAGGCACCCGCTGAAAATGTTCGGTAAGAAAAACATCCCGGCGCCAAACGAGCGCCAAGTTTTGGGGGCCGAGGGGGGCAGACAATTCACAATAGTGCAAGCTTTTGCTCTTAGCCATGCTCGGGTTTTTCCCCCCCCTTTTTGATGTTTTGAAAAATGTATTGTTCTTCTCCCGCTTGTATTTCACCTGCAGTCTCGCGGCTCGCGTGCTGTGGCGCCTTCACAAGGACACCGGCATGGTGTCTGACAGTCAACTGATCTCAGTGGAACAGCTCGAGGACCACGTGTCCGACCTGCCGGAAAAGGACCTTCGACAACTCCAGAGGGATGTTGAGAGTTTCCTGGGCTACTGGTCCTACGGGAGGAAACGACACTCCGTCGACTTCATCTCGCATATCTTTGGCATTGTAATATCAAACAACGCCACCCGTGACGTTTCCCCCGCGGCCTTCGTCTTGACACGCCCCCTTTGTGTGCGCAGATTACGTGTAATGGCTTCACAATGAGGGAGCAGAACGGGCTGCGAGCCGTCGGCGTGGGCCTTTTCCCCAACCTGTGCCTGCTCAACCACGACTGCTCACCCAACTGCTCCGTTGCCCTCAACCACGGCAAGTAGGTGTCACGCACGACAACTGAGGGGAAAGAATTTTCTGGCTCATAGAAACTCATTTGCCGCTTTCTTTTGCAGCCAAACCGCCGTGAGCGCTGCTCTCCATTCTCAGAGGAGGTATGTGTCTCACCATCGAGAGGAATGGGAGAGATAAAAGCACTCTTTGAAGTATCAGCGATCAGAACTATAGGAAGGGATAAGCAAACGGTGTGGGATGCACAGTCGGGGTGAGATCTGAATAAAAACTGGTTCGGTCTGCCCGGGGCGCAAAAGAACGTCCTGGGTGACACTCACCTGTACAAACGTCTTTCGATGAAAGCGTATGTCCGTTCTTCGCCGTGGTCATTTTCCCCTCTTCCACATGATGAATCCAGTCGTGGGGTCTTCTCCGTACAGGATCGAGCTGCGAGCTTTAGGACCAATCCCTGAGGGTCAGGAGTTGACTGTCAGCTATGTGGACTTCCTAAACCTGTCGGGTGACCGCCAGAAGAAGCTGATGGAACGTTACCACTTTGAGTGCACGTGTCAGCGCTGCAGCGGGCGCCTCAAGGATGACCTGATGATGGCCGCAGCAGAGGGCAAGGTGAGAAGGGGAGAGGAGGAGTGGGGGGGGGGGGGGGGGGTGCATTTGATGGAACACAGAGCACTCGAAATACTTGCGCCCCATGCTTGCGTGTCCCTCACAGCCGTCTGCCGAGAAGCTGAAAGAGGTGATCGCCTTTAGTGAAGATTGTCTGGAAAAGATGGACAAGTACCGTTCCGAGAAAGATTTCCACGAGGTACGCCTTTGTCGTCCCCCCCGACCCGATCCCCAATCCCCTTCATGTGTGGCCACTGGCCTGTTTCTCCTCTCAGGTGGTGAAGTTGTGCGGCGAGTGCTTGGAGAAGCAGGAGAACGTCCTGGGTGACACTCACTTGTACAGGCTGCGTGCGCTCAGCGTAGCCAGCGAGGCGCTTTGCCGCCAGCGGTTGTTCTCCGAGGCTGCGGCGTACGCCAAGAGGATGGTGGACGGATACACGTAAGGCAGGCTTCACTGCAGTGTCCGGCACATACCTGAACGCCGCAGTGCGCTTCCCCCACAAATCTGGTTGTTTTCCTGTTCTCAATCACACAAGCAAGGCAAATGTGCTAACTGCTAATAAATATGTCTTAGAAGTAAATATACACAGGGTTGCAAGTTGAGGAAATCATTTGAACCTCAAATAGGTTAACTGTGTTGGACCCCCCCCCCCCTTCAACAGGAAGTTATATCCCCACAACAACGCTCAGCTGGGCTTGGCCATCATGCGCGCAGGCGCCATCCACTGGCAGTCGGGCCAGACTGAGCTGGCGCACAGCTTGATCTGCAAAGCTTACGGCATTCTCATGGTCACCCACGGGCCCAACCATGCCATCACCAAAGACTTGGAGGTACAGCGAGACGAGACGAGACGGGAGCGAGCGAAAGTCAAGCTAAACGGAGCAGAATGCGGCGTTAGCGGACTTGTCTCACCACGCGCTTAAGTGTTTCAGTTCTGGAAGACGCTCTATTTTTAATGCGGGTGTGCGGAGGCCCGCGCACGGGTGAAAAACGGACCTCCATCGCAATCGACCCATCTCAATGTTGTGTTAAGCGTCACCTGATATCGTCATTCAGAAAAAAACAAAACAGTACGGTACTTTTTCTTTGTATTGTACACTAACGGGAGTGCTGCCAGGGATTTGCGGGGTGGGGATGGGCGCAGGCTGTAAAAAAAAAGTGAAAATAACCACGACGATCTGCATTTTTCTGCCTTCCTGTAGTCCATGCGCATGCAGACCGAGAAGGAGTTAAAGAAGAGGAAGACGTTAACCTGAGCCACGCTGATGTCAAGAAGCAGCTTCTCTGTGGCTCGCAGTCGTAGCAGGTCAGCTCATGTAAAAAAGATGGCTGCTCAAGCACAACAAGTACAGTCAAGACCGATTGTTCAAAGCAACTGGAGGACGTGCGGAAAAAATAAAATGTGCTGTCGTGATCGCGCAATGAGTCATTTGTCATTTTTATTTTGTTCTTTTTTTATAACAATGTCAATTTATTTCGATGTCAGGCTCTATACAATCATAAATATCCAACGGAGCGCATGTCAACACGTAAGACGACTTCCCAAGAAAGATTGATTGAAGATATTTTAATGACAAGGAAGAACTTCTTTTTAGATTCATTAATTCAATACCTTTTAAGACTTCTCAAGGTTTCCGTGGAAAGTTCAGATGCATCCAATTAGATACAAATCCACTTTTCGTTATTTCCAGAAGAAGGAAGACTGTAAAGTCTTTTTCAAAGTCTTAAAAACAAGTTAAAATATTTTGCCTGGAAAGTTTTTTTTTTCATAAAAGTGCATCGTCACACACTGCATTTCGAAATTGCAGTCCGAAGGTGAATTTCAATATTGTCAGCTTCCTTTTTTCCCTACAAAGTTGCTGAAAGGTGGATAGAAAGACAGAAATCCGATCATATAAAGTTAAACACCATCGAGTTTTTGTTTTTCCCATAAATGGACAGAATTCTATAAATAAGTCAAAAGTAGAGTAGTACACCTGAATCAAGACAAAAGACATATGAGGTTGGCATTTTCCCCAAATGATGAGAGAGAACTTACTCAATAAAATATATACGAGTGTTTTCCAGTACCGGTCAATAATAAAAGTCCAATTTAAGATTTAAAACCCTATCAATCCATCAACGACATGTTAGTGTTCATTGCACAACGCAGAGCTCGGTGCTGGCCTGATTTTGATCGTCTGCAGCGGCGGCGGCGGCGTCCGGGCCTCTGCGGGCCCCGCCGCGAGCGTCCGTGACGCCATCTTGTCGGTAGGAGTGAGGCTCCGTATCCTGCCTCAGCTTCACGAGCAGTTCCTTGCCATCGCTCGAGGGCAGGTTTCCCAGGAAGTACTGCGGCGTGAGCTCCACAAGCCTGCAATGCAAGACGGTGGAAGGTGAAATTGAACAACAACAAAAAACATTTTTTTTTAAGTAGCCACACACTCAGGCAAGGAGGCAGCGAGGCTCCGTACAGATGCAATGCAAATCAAAGCATCCTCGAGCGTTTTCTTGTTTTTCTGTTCAGTCACATATATTGTTATAATATTATTGATAATATTTCTGGCAATACGTTGAACATCGTAGCTATCGCAATGTTATCGTGGGGGCCACATATCGTCGTCCCAGTAGCAAATGGTCTCGTCTCAGCCCCGAGTGCCGAGTCTCGAATGCGCCGGTTGACTTACATCTGTGGGTGGACCTCAGATATGATGCGTATGCAGTTGTCACAGGAGATAGTGAATTCGTGGTAGAGGACCCAGGTAGGGGGGGCGGGACGTGGCTGACGACACAGGTACGAGGACAGCGGGTGCAGGTGAGCCACGTGGCGGTGAGTTAACAGGAGGTAGTTACCGGAGCCGTCGACATCATGAGCCACCTGAGGAGGAAAACGACACCAATCCTAATGACTGAAAAGAAATGTACCGTGTGTACGGATAGTGGAGGATGAGTCTTTTTTTTTTTTTTCCTCGACAATAATGAGTGAAAATAGGAAGGGTAGATGAATTTGCTTGCGGCCGGGCTGAACGATGAATTGCATTTGATGGAGCACTGATTTTTCCAGAACCCATTTCGTGCTGCGAGAGTCACCAAGTTAGCCGGCCGTTTGTGTTTACTCAAAAGTAGAGACACGTTTTCCATCCTGCTAAAGTGCTATCGTTGACGTTTGGCGCAGTGCATTGTGGGAAGTGAGACGTCAACATCCGGAGCTGAATATGGTTCAATACGGTACCTCAAAGTGGGAGCTTACTTTAAGGAAGAGGCCGGAGATGAGAGCTCTCTTGATGTTTGTGCAGTTGTCTTGGCATCCAAAAGCAGGGTGTGACACAGGAAGTTCAATTCGCCGCATGACCTCCAGCAGTTCGGCCCTGATCACCACAGCCACCCGCAAGGCCGCGTGGTTCAGGAAGTGCGTGGCGCACCATGCCTCATCCTGATTATCTGCAATTAGCACGGGCGGTACAAGTCAGCGATGCGTTTGCTGAGCCACTTCACGGCTATAAACGACGCGCGTTTTATTCCGTGAACGTGTCTTGATAATATTCCAGTACATTCCCATATCACGCTGCAGCGAACAAACTGCGAATGACTGAAAAAAAATTGCGCGCACGGGCAACTTACTTTCCACGTAGGCGTTAAAAATGTGAATGAGAGACATGTGGTCGCCTTCCACGTGCATTAGAGGTCGCCAGTGAGCAATAGCAGCCTCCTCTCTGCCAGGATCTGGCCTCGCAAAGCAGGAAGGAGCTGAGCCAAGACAAAGAGGAGACCATTGACTTACAAAAGGAGCTGATTTAAATTGATTGTTTTTTTTTCCAATTGGGTAACACTTGTCAAATATATTTTCAAGCTTTCGAGTTGAACTTTCAATCTCTACCCGTCAGCATGGCAGCTATTGTGAGCAGCTCATCCACGCAGTCATACTCGCAGGCTGCGATCAGGGCTTTCGCCAAATGCGGCTCCAGTGGCAGTTCTGACATGATGATGCCCACTTCTGATAGGTTGCCATCGTCATCCAGTGCTGCTAGGTAGTCCAAGTCTTCCAAGGCCTGCATTAAAGCCTCCGGGGCTGCGAGCGATGGAATGAAAGACGGACAGAGAAAGATCGAGGAGAGAGACCACGTTGAGCATGCAAATGGGGCGCCACGGGTGTACTTTAAGTTTGGGCTTTTAGCACTAGCGCTCCAGTTCGAAGCAATTAGGCGACTGTTGCCCCTCTTTGAAGTGTATGAATAAATCGGCAACAGACTTCTTTTAGAATCAAGGACTACAGCGAAAATCAACTCGACCCAATGCAATAGGGCACGTGTGTGCAGAACTTTCAAGATTTTCCATTCTAAAAAGACATTTATGAATTTACCAGACCATTTTTTTCAACCATCAGGTTAGCGTGACGTGCGCAAGGGTCAGATTAACACAGTCTTATTTTTTGCGACATACAAAAAGGTACCTGGTCTGTCTAAGAATTTGCATTGACCCATGTCGGCAATGTCCAGTCTCTTGAGCAGCAAGACTAAATGGCTGAGATTTTCCTCCATGACCCCTGGACAATGCGCTTCGCCCATGCCGTGATCATACACGGACTGGGGGTAAAGGCGCAAACACAGCCCTACATGGAAACAAAACGGAAAACATTCAGGAAACTCTTCCGGCATCCGTGAGCAAAACATCCACACAGCAAATCCGAGTGTTTTTGCAAAGTCGGGTCATTTGTGGAAAAGTCTGCGATGCATTTGACGCTACTACGGCGCAGCTGTAACCTTGAGCCTACCGGGAAGGTTGCTGTTCACTCTTTGAGCTCGCATGTCCGCCTGGGTCTTGCTGATTGTCTTCAGCATCTGTGAGTTTGCTCTTATCTGAGGATTGTAAACCTAAGGAGGAACATTAAGAAAAAAAAAAACATTTGACATGTCAGAAATGTGTGCTAGTTATTTTCCGATTAGGCTTACTCGAGACTTTAAATGAGCGCTACATGCTACATTGCTTGACTTGCAAATCCAAGGTGCAACTGGTAGGCAGATTTGTTCACAAACAAATCCTTTTCAAAGTTGGTGGAGGTAAACGTGTTTGTACCCAAGAGGACCCGAGATATACTGTACAATGTTATCAGGGGTAACCAATATATCGATCACGATCGCCCGTCGATTGCCAGTGTGTATATTTTTGTTTGAGTGCACACTGCACCCCAAGCATCCTATCACTGTCTGTCATGACCGCAAACTTACAGTTTTGAGTTGCAGGCCCGTGTCTATGACATAGCGGATGTCTGGCAGGGAGAACGAAGCCTCGGCCAGGCTATTAGTCAGGATGACTTTCCTCTGGATGGCCGGATCTTCCACAACCAGCGTTGCGCTGTCCTTTCCCTCTGGCCACTCATTCTCCTTGTGAGCCGACATGTCTGCGTTGTACACTCGTTGAGTCAGCCCACCCAGTCCGGCGTGGAGGGGAAGGATCTTGAGGGAACCAAGTTGAGGACTCAGGGACACGCGCTCCGCCTCGAGCTGTGTAGCGCACTCCTCAATTTCCTACACAACAAAACAATGAAGAGACTACTCGTCAGTTCTTTCCAACATCCAGTGATGGACTGCTCAGCAAAACCAGTGAGGTGATTTGGGGATGTTGACAAGTTATGATGATGCCCGGAATAATCGTCAAGCATAAAACGTAAAACTTTCACCTGCGCACTAGCAAGAAACACCATCATATCGCCCTCCTCTCCCCTACGGTGAAGATCGAGAACCATGTGACAGGCAGCGCCCACAGCATCCTTCCCAGGTGATAGCTCCCGATACATGGTCTCCACCCCGTTCCGGTTCATAGAGTTCCTCTCCTCTTGGACCGGGCTTTCTTTTTCTTCTCCACTTGTAGGTGCCTCAGAAGAGAGGTTGTCCGTGTGGAGGTGAGGGACGGAGGGTCCCAGGAAGGAGGCGAGCCGAGGGGCGAGACTCGGGTGGCTCAGAAGGACCACGCGGAAGTTATCCGGCCTCTGGCGGCAGACGTCGCACAGCAGGCCAAGGAGCACGTCCGTTGCCACGGTGCGCTCCTGGAGCTCGTCCAAAACCACGAGGCCATATTGATGCAGCAAGGGATCCGACATCATTTCCTCCAGCAGAAGAGTGTCGCTGACAAACCTGAAGACAGAAAAAAAAAGGTCAACTCGAACCATCGCAGAGCACACCGTCAGGCAGGTGTCAGGGAGCTCCAAGATGTGGTGGTGGGGGGGGGGGTCGAGCCAAAGGGCGCCTCTTCAGGCGTCTGGAGGAAGATTAGCCCCTCGCCAATATTTACCTACTGTTATTTTATCCCGTAGCGGCTCAAACCTTCCGTTTCTGTTCTTAAATATTCTTCTGGAAGAGCGGACCCTAACCAAATATTAATGTTCTAGAGTTGATGTAGTACAATGTTTCCGCCGTTTAAAATTGCGGGGCGGCCACCTCCAGCTAATTTTGTCTGCGCCCCCGCCAAAAAAAAAAAAAAAAAAAGATTGATGATTTATTTTACAGAGTTTGAGAGTGCAGTGAAGGCAACACACAGGTGTCAAATTACATTGCCGTAACACATTTACCTCCGCCTTTGACTGCAAAGTGCAGGGAACAAAGAACACTCAAGGCGTGGCAGCAAGTAAAACACGGACCATGTGACATCATACAAAACTGGCAAAGTCCAATAATGTCACCTCGTTGGACTGCGGGATAACCATGACACAGGGCATGTTTTAGACGTGGGGGAAAATGAAATCGTTTTATGAGAAAGAGTTTTCAAAAGTAACAACTACTGTATTATTTTTGAAGATTGAGAAGTCGTCAGGTTTGCAAAAGACAAAATGTCACGTTGTCCTGACCTGAGCAAGGTATCTGGCGTGCAACTGTCATCATGAGCCACCCCGTAGCCCACCTCCAGACCCAAGCTGAGGTCCATCTCATCGGCCACACGAAGGGCCAGACTGACGGCCGCCACCGAGTGAGGCTGGGAACAACACACCGTGCCCTGAGAGAATTCGTAGGACAAAGCATATTCCACACACCACTGTGGCACCTGGAAGACAAGAATGAGGCAGAGAAAAGTCAGCGGGAGGAGGAAGTCGTAGCATGTTGTATCGCAGAGGCATGCGATGCACTTTTGATTAAAATCGACTTACCTGGGTGCTTTTTCCAACTCCGCTGGGTGCGCTGAGCAGCACCATGTTGTGACTCTCCAGGTGCTCCAGGAGAGTGGGCCTTAACGTCCATATGGGAAGTTGTTGCCTCTCTTGCAGTAAGGTGTAGTAGCGGGAAGAAAAAGGCAGACCATCGAATGGGTTCACTTCAAGGTCTCGAAGACCATCCTCGTCCTGGGCCCCATCTTGTCCTTCTACCCCATCCTCCTCCAACTCCCCAGATAGAAGGGAAGACATGGATAGAGAGTCCAGCGCTTTTGAAAGCCCAGACTGGGGACAGGGCTTTGCTGGTGATGAGGACATCAGCAGCGGGTGGCAATGAGGACTAAATGAGAGCGAGAGGCTGGTTTGCAGTGGGAGTTCACCTGCACAACGGTGAAGAAAAAAAAAAATGAATGCACCGGATTCCAACCGAAAACATTTTGATAGTACGGCTGAACAGAAGCCTCACGGTTCCTTTCGAATGGTGCGTGCACACCAAATCCATCATTACTTTTTCACAAAGGGTGCTTCCAAAAGCGCCCATCCAATATTTTGTTACAAAAAGCCCTAACAAAACCTAAGCAACAGGACATAAGTGAAGGGTCACATAATGCAAAATGCTCTTTAGTTGTCACATGCACACAAACAGTGTGATAGAGGCAAAGAGTTGGGGGAGCAGGAGGGGCAGGAGAGAAGAAGCGCGGAGATTGCGAGAGAGTCAGGAATGCAACTCAAATGTGCATTTCAGTACTAAAATGTGGGGAAATGGACAAAGTTCAAGCAAAGATGAGACACCGTCAAGAAAGTTTACAATGAACACCAGGGCCAATTGCTTTGTACTCTCGTTTCGTGAAATGGGGTTTATTTCCAAACCCAAAGGTTTCGGGTTTTTAGTCTGGAAATGTAAAAAAAAATGTTCCTGCTATCCTGTGGATTGTAAACAGACAAGGCTTCAAATCATCTTCATTCACAGATCGATTCATTTAATCAGGTGACTGCTGAAACACAATTTATGATTGGAAGTAACATCGGTAGGTCAAAAGATTTGCAGCTCAATCACTGTAGACCGAACACTTTAAAGCATTTGTGTCATACAGAATTACTGCACTGGTGCTGATCTGTTGGGTTTACTGATCTCAAAATGTACTTGAAGCGGGTTTACAATGAAATACAGACATAGCAATACATATCATACAACTACTTTTTATTAAGACTGAGGATTTCGGGCTTTCAAGAACCTACTTCAATATGTTCCTTTCTTTGCATCCTGACAAAATTGCTCGAGATTTTAATTTAAAAATCGAGATTGAAATGTTGAGGACTGATGGTTGGCCATTGTTTAATCTGATCAAATGCCATTGAGTTAGTTTCATCTGTGATCTTTTGTATTCATATTTTAATAGTAGGCCTACTCCTTTATTAGGTTCTTGGTTTTTACTTACTTAGTTGGTTACTTATGTAACGATTTAAGCGGTCAATCCAGGTGAGGTCAGCAATGACGCCACGGTAGTGACGTCACCATTGTGGCATTGGACCACTACGCTGTTTGTGTATCCTTCACTCAATTTTCAAAATTTCACACATTGAAAGGAGAAACTGTGTCGTTGAGGCATTTACTTTGCAGACGCCCAATTGAACGTATGCAATTCATTTATATTCACTTAAAGCAAACGTTTTCGAAAGGACACTTCAGTTGTTTATATTCTTCCCTTTGTCCGAAACGACTGCTCTTGGTTGTACATTTCCGCTGACCAAAACGAGTCATCAAGTCACACGAGACATTTTTTTCCCAGCAAAGCCCCAAATAAGCAGGTAGAGTCAAATCATGTCTGACCTGTTTACCATAACGCCTGAAGTGAGGAAACCAAGTCGAAAGTGTTTATGTCCCGTCCAAAGATGTTGTGGCGGTCGATTCCCTACTATCTCACAGGCCGCCTCCTCATCTTCAAAAGCAAGTCGATTAAAATAATTTATACGGAAGGTGGAAAAATGCCAACAGCTGATCACAGTCACTTCCTACTAATCCTCACCCATCCAGCTTCCTTCCTGACAGCTGACAGAGAGACAGTCAAGAGGTGTTGACGGCACTCTCTAACAGGCGCCATGTTTGCTAGCACGCTGTCAAATGGAGCGTTGCGTTCACAAGTCCTCGGAAAATACAAAATCAACATGGAAGCACGTTTGGCTCTGCCTTCATTAAATTAAAGGGAATCTTTCTGGCTTACATAATTTGAACTTAAAAAATGTTTTCATCCGTGTTTGATTATGAATTGCTTGTGCAAATGATTTTTAAAAAATGTATAAGATATAAATTGTAGCAATCAAGCAAATAAAATCTCTGAGTAACTCCTACAATCATCTGTAAAAAGCCACTCCGTTTTTCCTGGCTGAGCTCACAGACTGGATTGTCATTCTCAGTCTCTGCTCCCAGTCTTTGCACCAGTCAGAGGTGCGTTCCAGGTTCTGGAAACGCGAGGGTAATTTGTCCAAAGCCTTGATTGCATCGGGTAGGTCGAAGTTTAAGCCGGCCCTCCTTAATGATGCTTGAAACTTGGCTGGGGATGCTGTGGCAAAGTAACACCTGGAAAAGATCACAATTGGAATCAAATATATTGGCCAAGTATGTGATAAACACACAAGGAATTGAGTTTGAACATTGGACGACTCGTCAAGTCTTTCTAAACTAGGGGGAAAACCTTTGGGAGCAGTTACAGATACACAGATTTTCCCTCTCGCGAGTTCGTTTTGGAACGTAAGCCCAACAATAAGCGAGGCTTCACTGTATACTAGAATGACATCACCTTTTCACAGCAGGATCATGGGGACAGTGGAAGTGATGCCATACGGCCACCGCAGTGTGAGGGCACAGCACATATTGGTTTTCCTCCCAACATCGCCTCATTATCGCTATGATGCCTTCATCATTCACTGTTCCACTTGACAGCGTACGAGACAACTACAAGTGCAAAAGTGGGAAGAAAATGCAACGCTCGGTCAAAGTATTGGAATGTTACTTTGCGCATTGTTGAGCGATAGTGGGAGCAAGAAGTCGACATAGTCTGTACCAGTTTGTGGTGTTTTTCAAGCAGAGTGTAACGATGTAACTGTTGAAACTCCTCCATGATGTTCTTCACCGCAGCACAGTCTCTTTCCAGAAGCAGCCAAAAGACTCGCTCCATGTTATAAGGGTCCTAAATCACAAATCATGATGATCAAAAGGCATTTCCACTGTTTTATGTGCGACCGCGTAACAATATGCGACAATGTCAGGCTACTGACAGGTGCAATAGCAATACCTGGATGTCAATGGCAGGAGCCAGTGTCCGCGTGACATTACGTGCCATGGTGAAGTCACCGGAAGTTACTGTCCTGTGAACAATGTCATTGGCATTCACCATGGCCACCAGCTTTAGGGGCAACCCCATCATCTTCACGATGAAGCCAGCTGAGACAAAGATGGTCAAAAATAAGAGATTAACGAAAGAAAAAATACCTGTCCTGTTTAAATGCACTTTCAAGTGATCCTGTTCCAAGTTTTTAATGTCATCATGAAACCTCCTGCCTTACGTTTTACACTTAGGAAGGGCCAATTGAAAATGGATTCTTCCAGAGGTGACGAGTGATCTCAAACCAATGGTACGTGAGCATTGCGACATATTTTATTTTGCATTTGTACTGTGGGTCATCAGCCTACCTGCAATGTTACCTGCTCCCCCGGTGGGCACCACCACCTCCAGTTCGGGAAGCGGTTGGTGAGCCTCATCCTGCGCCATTCCACTTAGCTGCAAGTACGCATAGATGAAATGCGCAAGCTGGATCAGGATACGAGACCAGTTCACAGAGTTTAGGCTCATGAGGCCATAAGATTTCACCAGTTCCAGATCAGCAAATAAATGACGCAGAGGCTGGTCGATGTCATCTGATGAGCCGTCCGCTTTGAAAACACAAAAGGCAGTTAACCAGTTTGAAAAGAAAAAAGAAAAAAAATTCTAACTCAACTACATGAACATTGTTTATACTCCCTGAGAACATGCTGGCAATGAGCACAGCACTGACATCTACTGCAGTGGATGTACAATTACACTACGACGGGGGGGGGGGGGGGGGGGGGGGGACATGTTCCCTGGGGTCACATGCGCCAACCGCCGGCATTACACTGCACGCTCCCATGTGGTCCTGCCCCATTAGTTGAGAAGGAACGGTCGAGACTCCAGACCAAATGCTGACAGTTTGCAGCATGTTCACCTGCAAAGACGTGGATATTATCCTCCAGGCAAGTGATCATTTGTTTCTCCTGGACAGGGGTGATGCGTCCTCGAGGGTAAACCACCACCACATCCACCCCGCAAAGCCCTTTTGCACTCTGGATGGCCGAGCCACCTGTATCACCTGACGTACCTACATTGGAATGCAAGTGGAGAGAGGTCACGGAAGAAATATTTAAATTCTGTTGCAGTATCCGCAAGTTACCGTGACTACTGGAGCCCACCCCCAAATAAATGCATTTAAAAAAAAAAACAGCCAACATTATAACATTCAATATTATTCATGACAGCTGCGACTTTCATACCAACAAGAACAGTGGCTCTGCGTTTCTCCTTCTGCAGGAAGTAGTTCAGAAAGCGCACTGTGCAGGTCATAGCCAGGTCCTTAAAGGCGAGCGTATCTCCATGGAAGAGCTCCAGGATTGACAGGCCATCATTCAGCTGGACAATTCTGATCACATCAGGCACAGCAAATCCAGACAAAGCAGAGTGCACGAGAACTGTGACAGGGAAAGAAATGCAATTAATTGTAAATTATACATTTCCCCCCCGAAAGGATTTCAAATCCTGTAGTCCTCTTTCCCCTCCGACAGTGAGCTCACCATTCAGGTCCTCTCTGGGAATTAGCCGAGAGGGAATGAAGATCGAGGCTACTTCCGCCACCAGTTTGGGATAAGACAGTCCACTCCAGCATCTTAGAGTTTCTGGAGTCAGCGTGGGAATACTCTCGGGCATGAACATCCCACCATCAGGAGCATAACCTGAGAAGAGTACATCCCGGAAGTCCCATCCGTGGACTCCGCCACGTGTACTGCAATACTTCATTAAACAAACCTAAATAAACAAAAGCAGGTTATGCATGAATTGGAGTGTGATAACGCATGTAATTGTAATACAATTTAAAAGGCCACAAATATCTGTGACATCAGTAGACTTTTTTATACTTGCTTACATTCTCATTCATAGCCATCCTAAGAAGCTGCCTGTTCACAAAGACCCGTGTGTAAGTAAATTACTAACTATATACATGCATATAAACGTTTCTGGCCGATTAACGGTTGACAAACACAATTACCTCAGTACCGTACAAGCTATGTAGGGAACCCCGGTTGAAGATGGCGGCTAAGTCTGCACGTCAATAAATAGCCAGAGCTCCCTCGGGTGGGTATATATGTCTATTACTCTATGTACACGCAACAAGCAAGCAAGGATAGCGGCTAGGGTTTAAACTTTAGTCGAATGGATTCTCTTCTGCACCGCGACAATTACATACCAGTCAGATACTTTTCAAACTTGTCGGTTTGTCCGCACGCTCACACAATGACGAATAGACACGCCAAGCGACCTTTAAACCTTCGTCTTCGTCATTTTTATAGAGTACGTACATGAGTGATCCCTGCCGTTAATGGTAACTTATAGTGATGTGTCGTTCGCGAACGAGCCGGCTCCCAGAGCCGGCTCTTTGAAGTGAACGATGGGAGCCGAAAAAAAACAACACGGTGGAAAGTGGAAAGGTGAGAAAATGGATAGGAAACGCAGTGAAATATGGACTCATTTCAATTTAAATGATAGTTCAAAGGCAGCGTGTAGACTGTGCATGTTGAGTATGTTCAGAAGAATGTAAATAAAGCCATATAAATAATAAATATTTGATGTCTTTTTTTGCATTAGTACTTCGTTTTACACATATTACGTTATTTGTGGTATTAATTAATTTCATCAACAAAAAAACTGAGGAGCCATTTGGGAGCCGAAAGAGCCGGATCTTTTTAGGGAGCCGATCCAAAAGAGCCGGCTCTCTAAAAGGAGCCGGAATTCCCATCACTAGTAATTTACCGTCAAAGGTCAATCTCACCACACTCTCGCGGGGAGTCGCGCCTACCGTGCCTTCAGACACCCACGGAATTCATAAACGCCAACATTAACCGTGTCATCCAACCATCCATCCATCGATTCAGTAAGTCCTTGGAAATTACGTTTTTTTAAATATATATATATATATATACTCTCTCTGTCATTTTATTCAGTGTATCTACACTTCCGGTTTCAACTGTATGCTCAGCTTAACCTGACATGGTCAGCGGCATCATTCCGGTGATACAAATCAACTGCCTGTAAAGGAGGTTACACCATCATTCATTTTAATGCACACCTGAAAACGAGTAAAAACATATATACAAAGTATTAACACTGGAGCCATTACAAAAATCATGATTATAAAGTTTGAAACATGCAACTCGACAGATTTTACATCAAGTACAGCAGGGGGTGTCCAAACTTTTTCGTTTGAGGGCCGCGCAACGAAAAATGGAAGGACGAAAGGACCACTTTCAAATTCTTCAACTTTTTGAAATGTGCCAACGTCAGTCAAGAAAGCAATTCTCGATTGTAGCTATATTGTCTAGCTAATTTCATCCTCTTTCTGTTAAAGGCAAATAGTTGAGGATTTTTTGGAGTGGATAACAGGCATCTATCTCACAGGTAGACCCAGCTCCGAGACCCCCAAAAGAAAACAAACTGTAGGAAAGTGACCATCGTTTCCCCAAAGAATTTCTTGAGGATCATTCACATGATGTCATCATAAATCAGCCACATAGCACAAAGTGGCCGCTGAAAAATGCCCCCTCAGGCTGTAATTCCGACACCCCCCCGGTAGACCAAGGTTGCCTTGCTGTGATTTAATCAGTCAGGAACCCGCGAGGAAGCATTTACAAATTAACAAGTGTAATATTCTTCACGTTTATCGCCACAGTAGGAAAACGTTGAACGTCCCCCAAAAGTGGGTTGAACGATTGCACGAAAGGCACAGGAGCCGCAAAGGAAAATTAAGATGGATCACAACAAATCCCCCCCCCCCTCTCCTCATCAAGACAAACCGAAACGTACAAGCCCGTAGTCACATTCTGCCACATCCAGGATGTCGCGTCAAATGTGCAAAGCGGAAGACGTGTCCCGTCAAAGCTTTCGCTAGAGTTTTCACGTGCGACGTAAACCTGGCTCCGTCAAGTAGTTGTAAAACGTTTGACATGTAAAAATAAATTTACCGCACTGATGGCATAACATCTTCGGTAGTGTGAATTATCTTGGGATGTCTTTTTCAATCCTTTCAATATTTCATGCGGTCAAGGGCGATCAAGAGGAAAACATTTTGAAATTCATCACAGGGCTAAAGGCACAATGCTGAAGTATCGTCGACCTTATTTTCCAAATCACCTTGTCTGATCACTTCTTAATTACCTTTCAAGTACCTTCAGTGATCAGAAAACTATAGACGGGATTCATCACATTTCAAAAACACGCAACAATCAAAAACGTAGGAAAGGGGGGGGAAAAAAAACATGCACTCCTGCTCAAACCAACCGAATACGCTTCAAAATACGAATGCAGTGTTCAAATATCGACTCCGTTGTTGCACATCTCTGGAATGTTTTCATACCGATTGGTTGGAGCGATGTAACAATGCCTCCCGGTGTCCCCGAAGCAAACGTGGTCAGGACAAGTCTCCGCGGGAGAGATGGCTGAGGACAGGGAGGATGACCTCGCGGGACCTGCTCCCCCACAATGCACCGAGACGCGTTTTCCTCCTCACCGCGCCATCATTCTCTTCGCGGCCCCCCTCGGACCATCATATCAGTCATCCTGTTAAAAGGCAAGTTTTTTGTCCTCCGCAACACATGCGTGAAGGGTTTTAAACATAATTGCTAATGCTTTGTCGTCGTTCGGGCCTCCGCTCGACATCTGACAGGAAGCGGCGGATTGGAAGCGTTACGAAGAGGCTTATGAGTTGTCCCGCAGCTCTTTGGCCTTGGTCAGGATGGTATGGACATCTGAGATGGGGTAATCCTGAGGACAAAATGAAAGCGTTAGCAAGGGCGACATCCTTTACCTTGGAGAACATCTCGGGGTTTACATTCCACAGCTGTCCCTCAAATGTTGTCGCATTCTTCCCACCCATGACCGTTCCACAGTCTTGACACTTGGTCTTTTTTTGTTTTTTTCTTTGTCGCCCAACGTAAAACGAACCACGAATCGTCTCGCCGCTTCCTACCAGCGTTATCGTATCTATTTTAGCTTTTGTTTCGTTTTTGTCTGGAAAAAATATACATTTGTGAGGAAGTGAATAATTAAATTTCTTAGTCCACACTGGTTTAAAAGCCCGTCGGCTAAAGACACCCACCTGTAGTAATCTCATATTCACTGTGAAGTCTCCTGCCAGAAGGTTCTCCCGGATCAGTCTGTCAATGTGTGATGTGAAAGAGAAACCGTGAACGTGACGCAGCACGAGTACTCATTTCATCAATGTGGGCTATAGTCTCTCACATGAGCATTGCGCAGCAGACCAGGATGAGGAAGTGGAAGCGGTCCTGGTCAGAAAACAGAGTATCCCAAATGCGGATGACATCTGGTAAGAGGAACTCCTGTGATAACAACAGGGTCAGCCAGCGGAAGGTGAAGTACTGAGGCTTGATATTCTGTTCTAGCTATGTGCAAGGAAAAAGGAGAAACACACCATTAATGACAAAAAGAATCCCCCCCCCCTCCTTTACGCCTCGCGATTGACAGTCTGCGGGGTACCGGTCGATTGCGATGGACATATCGGGCACCCGTGATTTAGGCGGGAAGACAAACTGGACTGAGAAAATTTTCTTGTATCCTTACAAGCTTGAAATGGAGCTCTTGATCTTTTTCTTTGAGCATCGAGTACACACTCTCCATCTTGTACGTTATGCCACACTGGGAATCATCCAGGCTCTTGATGAAATTATCTCTGTTTTCTGACATGAGGTTGGTAAAACAGAAGAATGTGTCTGCTTCTGCATGCTCTGCAACGGAAAAAAAAAAAAAAACACTATTTCAAGTGTACAAGTGTTGACTTTGACCTTCCGGTTGCTTCAATCAACATTTTCAAATAACTGTGCCTCAGGTAGATGAGTCTACGGTTCAACAAATTGTTTCACTTGAACGAAATGTTAACCACCAACCTTTCCATTGGCTGTTGGGGTCTGTGGCAAAGGTGTAGTAGATTGGACCAACAATTTCATTCATGCCCTGGACGTAAGCAATCCCAGGATTGAGTTTGGCATAGATGAAGAGAATACGTTCCACCACTTCCCAATGCGCTTCACTCCCATTGGGCAACACCTCGTATTCATTAGATGGGTACAGGTTCAAAGACTTTCCGGGGGAGCTGACCTTGGAGGACAAATGCAATTCACTCAAGTGGCTTTATCGTGGGCAATGACTGCATCAAAGCCCAAACAAGTGGTTTCGCATCGCAGTTTGCAACGTCAAATTAGCAACTGCTAACTTGTTTACACGCGTCACACAAACTTATTTATGCACATGTCACACAATGAAAAGTAGGTTGCAAGAAATAGGTGCACTGTGCCACGATCCAACATTCGGTGGGGAAATGGTACAGCATTTGATTAAAAAGAACACGATGCCAACACTGAATGAAGCATGGCGGTGGTTTTGCGACCCATCACCTGCTAATGTCAGCAAGGAGTCAGTGTTGACATTGCTAAAACGTGCTTAGCAAATCATCGCCATCAAGCTCCAATGGTAAATGTGGAGAGGTATTCTCATCGCGCAGACCGGATCAAATGTGTTTCCCCAAATATAGTGTATGAAAGAAGAACTTAGCACTTACATTGGTTACTCCGCTGCGGTTGCGATTGACCGTTTGTGCTTTCAGGGTGGTTTGTTCCACTCGTCGACGTAATGTCTCATAATCATTCTGAGGGTCCAAGATGAGTTGGCAAGGGTAGTCTGTCGGACGCTGAAAAAAGGCCATGTCTGGATACAGCCTCCTGTCAAATAAAAGCATTTGTATTTTACTGCAGGTGCAAGAAACCCCACATTCAGGAACTCGAGTGAACTTCTGATGCAAGAGGACAAAGAAGATTTTGGAAGAAACAAATATTACAGTATTAATTTAGGTGCATACCTTACATCCTTATCAATTTGAAGTAGAATTTCATTATCTTTGAAATATGTATTCCACCTGCTCTCTGGATTCGGATTTAGAGGCTGAAAACAAAGCAAGAATAAACAAAAACATTTGCTTGGTTTGAAACCTTTGTGTGTGATAGATCTCTGTGGCTCAGACATCTGTCATGTCACACAAACTGTGACATGAGTGCCCTATTGCAATCTATTTGGCGATTTACACTCACATGGTCTTCCATTGTAACGTCTTCTCTGGATAGGCCCAGGTTGGCCTTGGCAATGCCAGGTTGGATGATCATTTCTTTCAGAAACTGTGAATACACCTCCCTGTATGTAGTCAATGAAATGTTTAGGACAATTTGACCACTGCCATTTCTCATATTTTTCACTGCAATCTCCATCCAATCATTAGCAGTGTTGCATTGAACACGTACAATGTTTAGCCTACCTCTCCTTTTTGAGGAACGAGTCCCATCGTGTCTGATCAAGAGGAAGGTAATTGAGAAGGATCTGAAAAGAGTAGAAAGCAGATTTTTGACAAACGTTTGTGATCAAAAGGGTCATCCACAACTCGATGTTGGGCTGCACGTTGAATAATTGGCCTGCGGGTCATAGATGATGCTTACCTTCCAGCTAAGTGCCCGTATGCCTCCTTCAAATGGAATTCCTGCGATGAATAAAGAAAAGGACGCTCAAGGGCTGTTCGGCAATGACTTACCAGAGCAATAGGACCCAAGACAGAAACTTACCATTGAAGCACAGCTCCCTCAGTGTTTGCAAGTTTATGTTTTCTTCTGTCAAAGCTACTTTGAAGTCCTGTATTCTACGGAAAAACAATGGAGAATGTTTTTATCTGAACCTTCCTAATGGAATTGGAAACATGTACATTCTGCATACCCAAATATTTTCAATTTGAGAATATCTACAGGATAGACTATACTTCACAGAACTTAAGCACATATATGCGCACATGCAGTGTAAACCATGTACACTTATACGTATGGATTGTTCTCAGAGAACTTGGTCCAGGTGTGTGACATTTGAACCCAAGAGTAAGCTTGTGCAAACTAGTTAAAGATATATATGCTTTAAATCAAACCTTCCTCCGGTGCAATACAAATAAATAAAGATAGTTCACGTTCACTCAGCCCTGGAGATTGTTGAATGCTATATTTTTTACTACGATGTCACCCATGTTGACACGAAGCACTCCTCCAATTTGCCATTTGCTAATGGTTAGAGAAATGAAAATGTCAAACGTGATTTGGATCAGTTTCTGAATTTATCAGGCGCTTATGTCCCGTTATTAATTAAAGCAAGACCTGTAAAAATAAATAAGCACAGAACACAAATAGTTATTTGACGGCAAAATACCATGAAATCATTGCAGAAAATGAGGGTACGTCTGACGGAAAAGGGGTTTGAATGCCAAATGAGCACAGTCGGTCGATTCAATTAAACCGAGTCTGACTTTTTGAATTTAGCTTGGAACACGTTTTCACAGTCAACAAGAGAGCAAAACGTTTGACGTTAGAGGCTCGTGTTAGTTGGATGTTATCAGCTGACATGCTAACGGGAAGCTAGCATCGCTAGCTTGTCAAGCGAACACCTAAATATTAGTTTTTGGGACAATACCACGATGTACTGACGACATATGTTACATTTCAACACAACACAAAATTGTGTGGTCCGGTGTGGTCCGCAATAGCTCTTGAATGTAAGTTTACGGTTCTGCTAGCCCGAATTGTGGTCAGGATGCTTTTGTCGCTGTAGTAAATACCGATTGTGTATTGCATGCTATTTTCACGCCCATCATCCCTTGCAGAACGTACCTGTTTTTGTATGAAACGGACATAACTGGGCAAGCGGCGATATTTTCATGCAACTAGTTCCAAAAAGGTGCCTGAAAAGTCGTCCTGTCACTTCCGTCTTCACAACACAGTGAGAAGGCACCACACTACAATCTACGCAGCCCGGTGTTCTTGCTTGCACGTGACTGTACGTACAGAGGAGGGGAGGGACATAAGTAAGTACGGTACCTTGACTTTCGCGTTTAAGTCATTCGAGTTTCGAACTCAATCTTACTTGTACAACAGATGATTTTCCCCATTGAAATGCCCTTCTCCGAGTGCCGCAAGACTGCAATCAAGTGGAACTGGAATTATGAGGACATCTGTACTTATGCCCACTTCTGTCTCTGAAAATATAAGAAAACCCCCCTCCCAATACTCTATTAATCCAAAATAGAGTATTGTTTCTTCAGTTCCTCCGTTAAAGTGTGGTTGTCTTACCCCTAGTTCGCTGAATGGGTGTCTTAATTAACTGCGACCTTAAATTTAGGTTGCACATTGGCCACCCCACGGAACCATTTCTGGCTACGCCCCTGTAAGAGCGCTGCATCCTGCAGTGCACAATCAACATAATACTGTAGCAGTCGATGCATTTTTAAATTTGGCAGATCAACTCACATTTTTGTTCATTTCTATAAAACAGGCACAACTGCACCACTGTCCACAACAAAGCTGCAGTACCACAAACTGATACTGCGCATATAGCCTAGATGTGATCAGACTTTTTGGGTACTAAATCTCATTGCATTGACAATCATGTTTGTTTTTCCACCCCGTGCATAGCAACGCGAGGAAACGAGGAAGAGGAACAGGAGGAAGGGAGGACTTGTAGTAGAAGTAGGAGGAGTCTGTTTGTTGACATCAGAAGAAAACGAAAATCAGATGAGCGAAGACTGGTGGTAATAACTCCGTTTCTCGCCTTTAGCCAGACGGAAAGCCTTGGCGAAAGCTAAGGTAGACCATCAGATGACGACTTGTCCACTGAGACACCGCTGACCACTGACGGTTTTCTGTGTTTCCACATATGTTTTGGGCTAGCGCTAGCCGCACTGCTACGTTCGCTAACACTGCAAGGAAAGTCATCGTTAGCCCAAAGCTAACGTAACCCGAAATACACAAGTGATGTACACTACCGGCTACTGGAAGCCCAATTCAGAATAACAACTACCTGTAAGTCGTGTGAGTCATTATGGACGCGCAAATAACCTTTCGCTACCCGATCATATCTGACTCTGTCGCGTTGGTGTTAGTTAAGTAAATTGTTCCACTTCATCGCTAACTAGCTTGTTTGCTAACTTAGTGGCTTTGGATTCATTGCTTTAGTGCTAACAACCTCGTAATAGCCCAGAGAAGACGAAGAAAGTATACATTTAACTGAGGTGAACCTGGCAAGAGTCCCTTTCGCTTAATCATACGTCAATAGGTCATATTGTTTTAAATGTTTGAACAAGTTGCAAAGTAGCCAACTTCAGTCGTTAACAAGCAGCAAGATGGCCAATATTGTGTTTTTGCTTGGCATGTAAATTGGAAGTACAGATTCCGTGGAGTGGCTTGTGTCCTTCACCGCGTGACATTATTTCCCCTTCACACATTCCCTTTTTATGAATAATTTCAACATTAGTCCTATAGATAGAATTTAATGAAACAATGTTTATTTTTCTTTCAGTGACAAGTATGCACATGCAGCAGCCTTGTGTTTACATATAGAGAAGTTCTGATTATATTGACACTTATATTCAGCGGTGTTAAAACTTTTTTCCTACAATATTTACCCCATTATTTTCCATTGTGAAGTTAATCTCTCCTATATGTGACTGTAACGTGTTTCTTAAGCTCTGGAGGAAAAACAAATGAGCAAAGGTTTGTCAAAATTGTGGTACTCCCCACCCTCACTCAAGTCCTCATCCTCATCATTCATTTAATTTGTCGCTACTTGTCTCATCAGGTCCCCTGCACTGCCAAGTCTTGGATCTGAGCCAGACAAAAAGAGGCTAATATGGCAGCCAAAGCAGGAGACAACCCCGACAGCCTCATGACTCTGGCAACGGTATTCTGCCTGAGGAACCTGAGAAAGACGATGTGCTATCAGGGTTCGAGGGACAAGCTCTGCTTGCGCTCAGACATCTTTCTTCCCAGTGAAATCTGTGACAAATTGGTCAACGTGTATGTATATGGCCTTACCACGATGGCACGTTGCTCATTTCACTTAGTTAGTCAGTTGCGTGTGCCCTGAATGTATTGCAGAGCTCATGCGTCCTACCTTTTTTGTTTGTTTAAATAGGTACATGGAGTTGGTGCATACAGAGAGTAACTTTGAACCGGAAGAGAACTTTTTCCAACTATTCTCAGAACCTCGGAGCACCAGACTCACCAGGGTGCAGCTGAAAGAAGACTTTGTCCGTGACAGAGACTTGGAGTCTATAAAGAAACAGGTAAAAGGCTGGACTGTATTATTCAATGAAGATCACTTTTCGATTGTTATTTGATTGTTAGGGTGTAATAGAACAGACCATCTGTGGGGATTTATTATTGACTTAATGCTGTTTGCGTAAAGTGCTCGTCCAAATTTGTTTGGCCGTGTGTGATGTCATGTCAGTTGGGCTCGTGTTTGCGTGTTGAAAGAAATATGCGATTGGAAAACGCTTTTGGTGGGTTGACCCCAACACTCAGGAGGAATGATAAGTTCTTGAAAAATAAATACATTTGTCCTCCATTAAAAGTCCTTAAAATATGTTTCATGTTTTCTTCCAGGACCTGATTGAGCTTCACCTCATGTACTGCAACAGTCTGTCATCCCGCAGCTTGAAAACACTGACCTGCTTCCGCGAGACGCTGGTCTCTCTTTGTCTCTTTGGCTGCAGCAACATCTTCTATAGGAAGGGTGGCGCCCCACTCGCCTGCAATGAAGACACGGAGGATGACGAGGAAGAAAGCCCCGTGTCGAGGCAGGCGTTAAAGACGGACTTTAACTTTCAGGGTTTCAACCGCCTGCGGTTGCTCAACCTGGGTGGCTTACCAGATGAGATGCATGCCGAGACGCTGCTCAAACCCTTGAAGTCGCTCACCTCACTCGATCTGTCTAACGTACAGTTATTAGGAACAGCTTTTCTCGCTCAGTGGAAAGACAGACTGGCATCTCTTGTTCTCTACAACGTGGACCTTTCAGAAGAGTTGGTCAATACGGTGGTGGAACTTGTCAATCTCAGGTAAGTACCAAGTTCTGCTTGCATTTTTTTCCATGTCTGTCAGTTGCCGAAAACTTGGTCAACATAGTGTGGATACGAAAATATATTCATGGGTTTTTGCACCATAAGCCTAGCTTAGTTGATAACCAAATAATTGTGTTATTCACTGTCCAAGTCCACCAAGAACTCATGAACCTGCATTCCTCAGGCATCTTGACATCTCACGTGAGTGTCGGAGGACCTCCAAGTTTAAGATGACCAGGAAAATCTTGACTGCTATTGTTCAGCGACTGGTCAATCTGGTCTCACTGGACATCTCGGGTCACATCATGCTTGACAACTGCACAGTTCCACACTTAGAAGAAGCTATGGGTCGGCCGAGGTGGGTAAATAACACAAAACCAAGCAGATATCAGAAGCTCTTCCGGGATTTTCTGAGATCATTTTCTCTTCTCCAGTAACGAGCCTTGCAAGAGCAGCATCTACCCTTTCCAAGAGCTGAAGAGGCCTCTGCAGTTTTTGGGTTTATACGACACCACCCTTTGTAATGTGACGCATATCCCTGCTTATAAGGTACAACTGACAGAAAAAAACACAGCCCCCATACCATGGGGAATGGCTGCCATTCAGCCAAAGTGTTTCTGAGGGGACCCTAACGCGGAAACAAACGATCTGATAAAATAAGACAAAAGTTTGCGTGTATTCATAATGCTTATTAACAGCTTTTGTTTTGTGCTTGTTGGCGTTGTGGCGCATTGGCAGGTGACTGGATCAAAGAACGAAGACCAGGTCCTGAATGCTATTGAAGCTTACACCGAGTTTCGCCCTGAATTGGCCCACAGAGCCATCAATCAACTGTTTGACATCGCCAGGATACAACATTGCATCCAGCTACTCCGAGCGCTGCGGGTATGAGAAGGACATTGACTAATCGACAAAATTATTTCTGCCCCCACCTCAAAAAAAAAAGGGTCTGTTTACATGACTGCTAAAAATGTCTCGTTTTAGCTCGTTATAGCAGCACTGAAGTGCCATAAATACGACAAGAGCATTCAGGTGACAGGTAGCGCTGCACTCTTTTACCTGACAAACACCGAATACCGCAGCGACCAAAGTGTCCGTCTTCGCCAAGAGGTCATTCGAGTGGTTTTAAATGGAATGGAGCAATACCAGGAAGTCACCGTAAGTGTACTCTTCTTCTGTTTTTTTCCGATACAAGGGTCATCCTTCAAACAATTCTCTAAAATCTGAAATGTACCTTGCTGTTCAAAGTATCTTCACAAAATCGGAAAAGTATTGACGTAAAATTGATTCTTCCCCATAGTGAGGATGTGTGCTGTGTCATTTGTTTGTTTGATATGATTGTAAATGGAATAATCTTGCCCCCCCCTCCACCACCAACTCAACAAAAGGTTCAAAGGAACTGCTGCTTGACTCTGTGCAACTTCAGCATACCTGAGGAGCTGGAGTTTCAGTATAGTCGGGTCAACCAGCTGCTGCTCAAAATCTTGGAGCCGGCAAGGCAGGACGAATCCATCCAGAGAATCGCTGTGCACCTCTGCAATGCTTTAGTCTGCCAGGTCGACAACCACCATAAGGAAGCTGTGGGAAAAATGGGATTTGTTAAGGTAACATCAAAATTCAGTTTCTCCCCCCACCCCTCTTAATATTTCTTCTTGTGAGGTTTCACAAAAAGACCTTTGTTCCCAGACAATGTTGAACTTGATACAGAAGAAGTTGCAGGATCGATTGGTGAGTTACAATGTCACAGAGTGTGGATCCTGAGATCTCAAAGTTTTCTTTGGAAGACCTCAGTATGATTCCGAGGTTTTGAATTCTATGTTCATTGATTTAATGGAAAGTAGATATGCTAGAGCTACAGGCTCAAGAAATCACATTGTGCGTTTTGTTTGCATTCAGTGTGACCAGGTGATGGAGTTTTCTTGGAGTGCTCTGTGGAATATTACCGATGAGACACCAGACAATTGTCAGATGTTCCTCAATTGTCATGGGATGAGTCTCTTTCTGGACTGTCTGAAAGTGAGTGTGGTCCCACAAGTTCCAAAAACGCACAAGGACCTATGATATATCAGTTGCGTTCTTAGTTTTCTTTTATTGTGATACAAGCTTCTTCTGTCTTTTTGAAATTTTATTGAAGGGGTTTCCAGATAAGCAGGAGCTGCATCGCAACATGTTGGGGCTTCTGGGTAACGTAGCCGAGGTCAAAGCGCTCCGACCAAAGCTGGTGACACCGCAGTTCATCTCCGTTTTCAGGTAACGCATTACTGAGGCCAGCGAGGCGTCAAGTCAATTCCTATTTTTGCACATAAAAGTACAAATTCTCTGTTGAAGCGACGTACCGGAACAGGTACTCATGACCAAAGTGTCCTCATGAAAAAGATAATAAGACAGTATTTGTTTTGATACCTCTCAAGAAGTTTGACAATTGGAAGGCAAAACTTGCATGCACTTCAATGTTTCCAAATGGTATACAATGCCATACTTCCTTCCTTTCAAACATTGGTCATAATAGTCTTTTCTGTTTTCCCCGTCACTCACGTGGCAGCAATCTACTAGACAGTAAGGCCGATGGGATCGAGGTGTCATACAATGCATGCGGCGTGCTTTCCCACATCATGTTCGATGGACCAGAACTTTGGTCGATGGAAGAGCCGCTAAGAGACACGGTGATGGACAAAATGTGGGATGCGATTCAGAGCTGGGATGTCAGCTCACGTCGCAACATCAACTACAGGTGACAATCTCTTCCTCACCAAGGAAATAATGTGGCCAGCGGATGTTAGTTTACTTAGTTTTGATTTTCAAACAATAAAATGATTGGGGGGGGGGGGGTGTTCATTCAAAATGATTTTCTGCGTTTTTTATGAAAATGAAGCAATAGTGCGGCAATCTGATTTACCAGTAGAAGTGTGAATCATCATTTCCTTAAACGTGCCACCCGCCCGAAATAATTGTCATTGGTTGCGAGTTGTGAACGCAGACATAAAAGGCAACAAACGTGTAATGTAAAGCTCATAGAAAATTACAGTCAACGCCTGCCTAGTCGCATCGCAGTTCAGCAAAATGGTTTTGACTTAATCAAGGGGGCATGCAGCTGTCATGGGGTCTCCTCCGTTTAAAATGTTCTATTCTCTCAGGTCTTTCGAGCCCATTCTGCGACTTCTGCCTCAAAGCATTGCTCCAGTTAGTCAACACTGGGCCACGTGGGCTCTTTACAACCTCGTGTCAGTTTACCGTGAGTATCTTAAGATTCAGCCTACATGTCAGAACATAACATTTCACTTTACTGTACTGTTTTTTTCCCCTCACTTACACACATAGACAGTGGCCTGCTGATCTAAATACATTTTGCGATATCAGGAATAATGTTCGCATTGGTCCAACCTTTGCTCCTGTTCCGTGTGCAGCGAGCAAGTACTGTCCCCTGCTCATAAAAGAAGGAGGAATCGGCCTTTTGGAGAGAGTTTTGGAGTTGGAAAGTTCCCAGCCTGAGACGAAGGATATGGCCCAGTAAGACAATCTTTTTCACACACCCATGCAATTTACATGTCATCACATCATAAAGTCAAACACAAAAGATAAATAGCTCAACAAAACAACTTCAAACTAAACACAACACCAAATGGAAACACAACTGCTTTGTTTGTCATTAAAAACACAAAATAGAGCCAAGTAATTCCTTTCTGGAGGATTGCATCATCCCACAGATGAATCTCTTGACTTTTCTTTCAGGAAAGTAATGGAGCAGTGCGAGAGCTTTAAGGAAGACCCCATGGAAACAAATCATGCCCAGGAGGTAAACTACGGACAAAGAGGTTGACGCCGCTGAGCCCCTGTATTCGGCAAACATCGAGCAGAACAACCGAAAGCTCCTCGTCATTACCACAAGGGTCAATGTGTGCATTTTCTTATTGTGATTAGTTTTCATTTTGTTGGCAGAACTGTCTCTCTGACCCTTTTCACAGCAGTTTGGGCACCGGCTTCACATATGACGTCTAGGGGTTAAGGCACGGTGCATGGTGTTTTTACCTTCGCTGCTCACAAGCCTCTCATCTGATGGGATGGGGGTGGGGGGGGGGGGGGGGGGGTCGTGTGGATGGCTGATTGTTATCGCCCAATGTGTGTTTTGTGAAATATTTCATGATAGAATATAGCAGCTGGGTTGATGCTTGATTCTCGGCGGAAGGAAACACAACACACATCAATAACCAGGTAGCATTGACCACGGCGGAGGCTAAAGGTCACGTGGTGTCGTGCGACACCCGCATAAGGTGGCCAACCTCTCCCAGTTAGCTCGCTGAGCTGCGGTCACATGAAGCTGAGCCAAGAGGCACGTAGGCTGATGTTGGCTTGAGGGAAGACTCTGCAGATAGACTTTTTGTTATATATGTAAATATTGTTTGTCCCTTTTACCGTGTGTACGTTTTATAATATAATTGTAAACAGCCACAACTGTACCCTCTATTTAAAATTATTTAGATTGGGCCGGCATATGCTTCTGTGCATACTCAATCACTCAAACTACGGTTTAACGATCCCCGGTCGCTAAAGGATCGTTTGGATGTAGTTGCGGCCTTTAAAAATGGAATGCTGTCCTTGCTTGCCGTCGGTGCAATTGCATTGATTTCCTTCAAATTTACATGACACATTTGTTGCCTTTTATGTCTGCGTTCACAAATCACAACCAATGACAATTATTTCGGACGGGTGGCACGTTTAAGGAAATGATGATTCACACTTCTACTGGTAAATCAGATTGCCGCACTATTGCTTCATTTTCATAAAAAACGTGGAAAATCATTTTGAATGAACACATTTTTTGGAGCAAGCTTCCCCCCCCCCAATAATTTTATTCTTTAGAATGTGAAGGTGTCAAATAAAGGTTATCTTGCAAGTAGTTGACATGTGTTGCTCTCACTTGCGGGTGCAGGAGTCCACATACCTGACTTGTGTGTTGCATTCACTTCCCGCTCAAGTGTGAGAGTGAGTGGTTATCTGGCGACCAGTCGAGGGTGTGGGAAACCGGGTTATGCTTTAGCTCACCCGTGACCCTGAAGAGCACAAGTGGTCAAGTTGTCACACAAGGATTACAAATGTTGCTGTGAAAATAATAGCACCCGTTGTCGAGGTTCAGATTAGAAAGCTTTGCAATTACGCCATTCAGTTCCGTTTGTCATTTTGGTGTTGGTGAGGAGCCAAAGTGAACATAATCCCTGAATTGTAATTTATTTCTATGTTAGTTGGGGGTTTTTTTGTGTGTGTGTGTGGGGTGGGGGTGGGGGGTAAGTTACTGAAAAGATAAGATTTCCGACCCGCACGATGGAATGTTTTGTTGATAGAATTTTCAAAGTCTCTCAAATACATCAATCGGTTTTCTGTAGCGCTTAAGGTCATCAGGGCCACAAGTGAGCTGGAGTTTAACCCGTTGGACTCGGGCCGCGAGGCGGAGCACAACCTGAAATGGTCGTGCCCTTCTACATGCAGATGGAAAAGAAAGACACATGATTACACCGTTTAAAAAAAAAGTGTGAACTCAAAATTTGAAGGCAACTGATTTTAAATTAGGCAATTCAACAAAACATTTTAAGTTTTGTCAATGTGAAAATTGCCCTTCCCGCATTTTCAACAAAGAATCACGAGTTGACAGAACTAATTGCCTTTTCATTTGCCCTCCTCCCCCTTTTTTCCCCATGACTGTCAATAATTTATATTTTAAAGTTGTAGCCTTAAAAAAAGTTCAAGTTGTCATATCAGTCAAGGATCCACGCTGGCTTTACTAACTACTCTTCTCGTGTACAGTTTTTATTTTTGCGGTGACTCAAGGCAGTCTCAAATCTCTAGTCGTCAGCGATCTGAGAAATAAATGCACTTCTTGACTTCAATTTTATATTTCTGTGTGTAGGATTCATCACCATTGCAAATATGTTCATTAAGGTGGAGTTTTCAGCGACGAGGATCACGATGGCTCAGTTTTCCTAAGCTTTAATCGAGTTGAAAATGTGTCGCGGCGCTGTTGCTACTGTTGAGACGCCGTCTTTCCTGTTCACACATTTGTACTGAAAGTAGAGAAAATCACTTGGGACTCTCAAACCATTTGTCGGTTTCACCAATCGTCATAAAAAGCCTGCAACTGGTTTCTTCTGTAACGGCAAGTGTAATCCAGATTTGAGTGAACATCATCCACACGCTGTGGATTTTTTGGGTTCCTGATCTAAATTGTACCAGGCCATTAGTGTAAAGGTGAACAAGCAATAAAGATGGAGTGGTAAACAAAGTGTGGTATGTTTTTTAAATTCGGTTTTAATATTAATTATTGTTTGTTACTTTTCATTAACTATATTAGCCCTGGTTCACACAGCCTCATAATATTGTATTATACTGAGCCCGGATCCACTTATCTGGGCCTTTCAGAAGGGGCGCTTGCATTGTAGCGTTATTATTTGTTAATGCTACTATTACTGAGAGGGGAAGAAAACCAGACTGTCTCTTTAAATGCAGGGAAGGGAGTTGATTTCCGATCGTTGGATGGGGCGGATTTACTGCTTCAGTCTGCTGCTACATCATCTCAGCTGATTCAGAGGATTCCCCCTGCTGGGAAACGACCAAGTAGCCCCTGTGCAAGATTAGCACAGCCGACCAGCATGGACTTTAACGTCAAAAAACTGGCTTCCGATGCAGGGGTCTTCTTCACCAGGGCGGTGCAGGTAAGCAAAATCGCTTGGACAGTCCCTGAAAGACCCCCCTCGATTTACCGCGTCAGTATGGAACTGCATCAAACGCTGATGAATGCTGCGGGCCTCTGCTCGATCTACCACCGCGCCACCCCAAAGTGCGGCGTTCTAAGTAATTTCTGTTTGTGGAAACCCAAAACCACTCGAGTTATTTTCGCGTCGCCGGTAGCACTGTAAGCCGATGAACGTCTGTCAAGCCTCCAATTATTGATAACTGCGAGGCTTGAGTCACGTGATTCCACGCTCTGCTGGGTACCGCCAACAGGAAGCTCCAAAACTCGACAACTCTAACGCCAGACGTAATGTATTCCAATTTTAACAGGCACTCGCAGTTTTCAAGTGACCAAGTGGACATTCGTTGAAATTGTATACTTCCCGATAAAGCTCAAAACGCATGTACTCCAGTGCCTCCGTTTAGGGGGTCGGGGAGCGTTTTTTTGGGGGTTACCACGCACACAGCTCACCATCATGCGAGTAGGAGCGTACATCAATCGCTTGATCGGATTCTCAGCAGACCGATGCAGTCATCTCATCACTGCAGACGCTGCCGACAATGGCCTGTCAATGTCCAACTACTAGGACCTGAATGATTTGATTGATATTGGGTTTCTTATTTTAATGATTATTACTTTTTTTGTAATAAGATGTGAACGAGACAAATGTAATTTACATTGAGGACCTTGGAATCTAGTTCACAGAAGAGAAGTTTGGCCAGGCTGAGAAGACTGAACTCGATCCTCACCTTGAAAACCTGATCGCTCGGGCGGACTGTACCAAGAACTGGACTGAAAAGATCTTGAGACAAACAGAAGTGCTCCTGCAGCCAAACCCAAGTGAGACCTCTCATAGTTTTTGGTGTTTTGGGGAAATAAACAACAACAAAAACATAATATCCCGCCAAGAAATTGCATTTTACACCAATAGTCCGAGACTTCAGAGGACGGCTTGTTCACAAACAGGGACACAGTGAGTTCTTTTGCATCGGTGTTTACTATAGTCTTAGTTGTCTCTCTTTCTACCACAGGCACAGTGTAGAACTAGAGACAAACATAATGGTACACAATTAAATACACAAAGCATGACGGAATATATAGAAACATAAAATACAAATGAAACACACACACCACCTGGCCACCTAGTAAACAGACGGGGGTGTTTAGTAGTGAGGGGTAACATGACACGGGGCTTAGATGCTTGTATCGAGTAAAAGCGGGCGTGGAAAAGGAGGTCTTGTTTCAAGGCGCGTGTCAGTGAGGTCATGGTCACATGACCAGGGGACAGCGACGTCTCGTTTGGAGCTACTTGTGCCGAGCAGAAAGCGTCACGTGATCATGTACGACGAGCCTCGTACTTGTAAAGACGGGTTGAATCTAGCGCCAAAGCGTTGCGAGTTGAGGTGTTCGGGGAGAGAGATTGTACTCCTCGTATTGTTTTACGAGGTATTAACCTTGAATTAGTTGTTACAATCATTACATTCAGTTAGCTATGCATTAATTGTAGTCAATCACACAGTTAATTCAGTAGCCCAAACATAGTTTAATCGTCTCAATCACAAAGCATGACGAAAAGAGCAGAAAACAATGTCTTCCCCTTAATTAGAGTGATTCAGCGTGTCCCTACACAAATTATGACACAACAGTGTATTAAAATACTTAAACTTGGAAATAAAAACGTTTTTTTTATTCCAGCTCTAAAAATGCTTACCTTGCCCTGAACATCCAGAGAAAAAGGAATGAGTCAAAGGCGGGAGTTCTACTTTAAAGAGGCGGTGCCACATTAATTATTGAAGTAGAGAAACACGTAAAAATGTTGGTTCCACCCTTTCATAATGGAGGATATAGGAAAAGAACAAGTATTTATCATTTCACTAATTTTGTCAAATGATAAATTCTGTCCAGTTGAGTCATTCAGATTATTTGCAGTATAGAGTATTATGATTAGTTTATTCTTTCATAACTTTGCTGCTGTGAATTGGGAATGTCTCCATTGCGAGACGAATCAAGGTTTTCTTAGCTTATCAAATACACAGAATTTGGAGTGAAGTTTACATTATTTCAATCTCAAATACAAACTGCAATACTTCTCACTGTGCAGCAGGGGTCCTTAAAAAGCTATATTTTAACAACACTTCATCCCAGAAGGATTTGGGAAGTGAGAACACCAATTGTAGAAGCTTTGTAGGTAAAATGCATTGCCATTCTTGCCTGATGTACAATTTTAGTTGCTCAACTGCCACGGCTCTCCATTGTCATATTTTGCACTTCATCATTTTCAATGGGAGACATGGCCTGGACTGCAAGCAGGCCAGTCGAGTATCCACACTCTTTTAAAACGAGGCAGCGCATGTTTCTCCAAGTGGATGGCGGAAAGGAGATTGGTAGAAATAGTGTAGTGGTCGAGATGTGTGTTATTAACTATGTTTTTTTTTTTTAACCCTTCACGCTTCAGTTGACCACACTGGTGAGTTCGGACTTTATTTTCCAATGCAAGTCATATTCGTATATTGAAGAAAGAAAGAAGATGTGAGCATTGACGAAAAACATTTAAGTGTCCCATTTCTGCCGTTGACAATATTTCACCAGGTATATTCTGCGACGACCTTGTGGTGAACATAGTTTCTTTGACATTTTAATTTGACTTCAGAGAAACCTAAGAATTAAACACACTTATCGGACATTTCAATTAAAAGTCTGTCCTCTTTCATGGTCTACGTAGGTGCTCGAATAGAGGAGTTCATCTATGACAAACTGGAGAAAAAGCTTCCTTCCAGGACAACAAATGCAGAATTGCTCGGCCAATACATGCTGGACGCCGCCAATGAATTTGGCTCCGGGACACCGTACGGTCAGTTGAACACGATGAGACTTTGTAGGATGCTGCCATTGACGTTGCCAAATTAATAATATTCAGTGTGCGGTGGTGATTAAACATCATGATTTGGGCAATCCACTCGACAACCGATTGATCGTTATACACCATCTGAACATAATTTGAGTTTGTTTGCGCTTGCTGCCAACTCTAGGTAGCACCCTGATTACAGTCGGCGAATACCAGAAAAGGCTGGGAACTGCCGAGCGAGAGTTCCTTCAAACCTCTGCCACGACCTTCCTCGCCCCTTTGCGTAACTTCCTGGAGGGAGACTGGAGGACTATATCGGTGAGTGCCACTGTCAGCAACATTCACTTGCCTTTGTAAGCCCAACACGTTTTCTTGCCGCATGGCACACGCCTCCCGCAGAAAGAGCGGCGAATTCTGGAGAATCGGCGGCTGGATCTTGACATCTGCAAAGCACGCTTGAAAAAAGCCAAACAGGCCGAGGCCAAGGCAGCAGTGAGTTGGATTATCATCATCATTATTATTATCTTTTCCCTTATCCAAGTACCGGTAGGTTCGAATTCAGTGAAAAGTAGTGAAAAGGCGTTAGGAATTATTGTCATCTGAATCGCTCACTTTCCTCTGAAGACTTCACTTTACTTCATAAGACATTATTTTACTACTTAGTTTATTATTATTATTATTTGTGTGCTTCATCAACAAATTTACGACGACTAAACGAAGCGGCCCAGATTTTAGCGGAGCACGCATACCAAAGGAGGCACGTCGCATTGGCATGGCCCCTTTTTACACGGCTTTTCAAGCATGACAACTCATCTGACGGCATGTGTTGCTTTTCCACAAGCCTTTTGGTTAAGTTGGAGCGAGCGATTGACTGATTTTTGAATCTCAGACTATGTCATATTGGTGCTTTGGGCTCATCTTTTAAGACTGGCGCACAATGTTGGTCACGAGTTGTTGTTTTTTTCCTCCCTGCACATATGATGCTTTTGTCGGCGAAGATGTTTTGCTTCACTAATGACTGAAAACGCACGACTTTGCCAATGTTTGTTCCCTCCTCCCTGCTCTCGTTTGTAGGCTGCACCCGATTTTCAGGAGACAAGACCTCGAAATTATGTTCTTTCCGCCAGTGCATCAGCGGTAAGAATCACAATAGCGTTTTTTTGGGTTTTTTTCCATTTGTGGTTTGATGCACATGCATGTTGGAATGAATGCTTCTATGTGCATGCCTACTCCAGGGAAGGAAATTACTGTGCACCACATCAAATGCTACTTCTTTTAGTTTGTTTCTTTCTTTCTTTTCCTTGTTTTAAAACCGAATTGGATACAGAGCGGCTGGGAGAGTTGGGATGTGGAGGCAGAGCCTCCTAGTATATCAGAGCAGCACAAGGTTGGAAACATGGGCCTTTAGTCTGATGTGTCAATCTTGTGTTGATTCTAGCTCGAGCTGACATTTTTGTAGAAATGTCAACCCTGTTTTGTGTACAGTATTTGGACAAGAACGTGCTTGGTTCCGTCCCTCATCAAACCGGAGGTCACCTGTAGTCAGTGTCACCAAAACGTTTTGCTCACTAAATTAGCACCAGAAAGATTTTTAAACATTTGATGAACATCGATTATATCCATTCATTTCAAACACTACTGCACAACAAATGTAAAATAAACTACGAAGAAATGGCCCAATGGGTAATAATAAATACGACTTATAATGTAAACCTAATATTTTGGAAGTTGTCATCCGACATGCGGCGTTAGCATCCTTGCTACTTGCTAACGTGACCGATCAAAAGACGACACGAGTGATTGCTGCTTTCATGCTAGTTCTTCGCGACTAAACTGCTCACGTTGACGTGATCGAACTGTGCTCGCCTTTTCACCCTTCCCACTGGATCACTTACGTGCTACTTGTTCAAATGCTTCAACGGCTTTCTTGTATCGACTGTTTTTTTTGACGACTTAGCATGCACCACAGCTTCTTCGTCCACGTCGCTTGGGAGTAATTTCTCTTGTCCAAATTGCTTCATCTTCGAAAGACACGGATACTACTGTATCTCTTTCTGTTTACTTTACCGGCTTCTTCTTTCATTTCTCGGCCAAATCTGCTCACTTGAGTTCACTTGCAAGCCAACGTCAGAAAGGGCGACTCCGACTGGCGAGAGTCGCGCACGTTTCCCTCCACGTCCGCCGATTTGCTCACAGCTCGCAGGCGCGTTTGTCTCTGTGCGGACCGCTACCAAACGGGCCGAGGCTATAATATGTCAGGAAAAGATGATTTAAAATTCTACATTCCATAGTCCTCCTTTTTATAGTTTCCCCTCATTGTTTTAGATCCATCGACATTTCCATTGTTAAGTTGACGTGGTGTTGCTGAGAACTTTTTTTTTCTTCTTTCTGCTCTCTCAGCTGCTGAGTGAGGAAGTGGACAAAGTAAGTCCCACAGCTCCTTTGCCCATCAATACAACACCAAATTTAAGCGCGTGTTGTTTACTGCTAATGACAAATACGATGCCTCAATTCTTCCTGCTCCGTGTGCAGGCGGAGCACGAGCTGCGCGTCGCCCAAACCGAGTTTGACCGACAAGCTGAAGTCACCCGGCTGCTGCTTGAGGGCATCAGCAGCACCCACGTAAGCGCTCAAGCATTAACCGTGACACTCGCGCGCGACCGCGCAGAACAGCCCAAAGATGCAATGTTGGATGTGCAGCCTCAGCTAAAAGTGATTTCACAAGAAGCGCTCCTTTGACGCGTGTCGTTTTCGTGTGAGGCTGCGACTGTAAATAATGGCCAATCATTTGTCCGACTCTTGACGCTCTGCTCTTTTGTCCAAAGCTGAACCATCAGCGTTGTTTGCAGGATTTTGCGGAAGCTCAGGCCACCTACTACGCTCAGTGTCATCACTTCATGCATGAGCTCCAGCGGGAACTCAACAGGTGAGCGCAAAAAACACTTCCAACGTCGTGAACGACTGTCCTCTCTCTTGACTGAACTTGGGAAAACAAATTGTCGGCGCTCTTCATGCAGATGCGGCAACGCGGTGGGCACCCCCCAGCAGTCCGCCGCCTGTCCCAACCCCGTGTCTGCTGCTGCGTTCCCATCTGGAGCGCCGTCACCTGGTACCGCAGCGCCCGCTTCTTCCGGCTCCAAGGCCAAAACGCCGCTCGTGGAACAAACGCAGCTTCCTATTACAGGCACCAGAAAGGCCAAAGTCCTGTACGACTACGACGCTCACGATTCAAGTGAGCTGTCCCTCTTGGCTGATGAGGTACGTTTCTCAATCTCATTACATACGTAAGCAGAAATGTCACCAGCCCGGCTGGCTCGAGTTCAACTCGCCCTTTTCACTTTTGTTGGTTTGTAGCATTGAAATGTAGGAACGGGACTTGGGGAACTTTGGCGCTAAGAACGTTTTTGTGGAATTATTCAGACACCCAAAAAATTGAGATGAAATAATACAGGATGGATGGGGTAGAGCTAATAAATGACGTCTTATTTGCTTTTGCTCACGTTTCAGCTTATTAGCGTCTACACCGTACCCGGAATGGATCCCGACTGGCTGGTTGGCGAACGAGGCAACGAAAAGGGAAAGGTGCCCGTCACCTACCTTGAACTGCTGAGCTAAAAAGGACCAAAATCCCAAACCAAAACACGCTTGTGTACTAACGTCGCGCATCAACATCACGGCTAATACTTTGCCTGATATTTGGAACACGCAGTCAAACGGTCTACGAATACAAAAAGGAGCGAGCCCATTGGATCTTTGGCTTCGGCGACGGATTGAGGTCACATGGAATTGTAAATGCCGATAGTTTCACACTTTAGCGCCCGGCGCGTTTCTTTTATTTATTTTTTTCGGAAACAAGTTGAAACATTCTCACGATATTTGCGTCCGCATTTCTAACTCGTTCGCTACGCTTCCTGCATCCTGACAACAGGACATAGCGTGCAGGTGCGTTGTCACGGGGGAGGCGCCGGAGAGTATCGCCTCACCTCTTCTTGCGCGGCCAACCAAGTTGACGGCGCGGGAAAACGCTTTTGTCGATGTTTTTCTGCCGCTCGTTGGAGGGGAAAGCTCCGTTTTGTTTTTTGCGACGCCTGTTGTCCCGGACCTTTTTGAACACGCCGTAGATTGACCTCCAACGACAAAAATAAAATTAGCTTGGAGAATCGTAGCGCTAACCGGCGCCGTTTAGCGTTCATCAATTTCCGTTTGAAGTGAGCGCAGTTACATGAAATCGTCAATGTGATCGTACTTCATCTGTGGTTTCTTTCTGTGCAAAAATTGATGGTTAGAAATAACTCGTGACGTCAAGTGCCGGCCGGGGAATTGTCTTCACTAATGATCACGTCATAGTTGGACTCGCTTTCCCCAAAATAAGGCCAGTTGCGCATGTAACAATACAACAGAGTGTTTTGTGTGTGGGGGGGGGGGGGGGGGCATGTCGGTCCCGCAATTCGGAATTTCCTTTGGCTGCTGATGTTTCGAATTGGATGTCTTACGTGGAATACCCCAACTTCTTTGCACTTGCTGTTGACCCGGTTTTTGTTTGGCTTGGAGCACAATAAACTTGCATGAGTGGAATGGCAGCTGCAGCGTCGCCTCTTGATTTTCGACGTTTTACTCAAGTCGGCCATTAGTCACTCAAGTCACTCATTTGCCGCGAGGAAAAAAAAAAAAAACACCGGAATTTATGGATACCACCGTGACCACACCCACCGGAGATACCGCGAATGGGGGTTGTAACTCCTCCAACGGCCAAAGCTTATCAAGTGGCTCACCTAAAGCAGAATCCAGCTCGCGCATCGTGGCACGCGAAAGGTCAGAGGTGAGATTCAAACCCTTCGGAGTCAGAACTGTGAGTTGCCAGTGCACCGAGTTGCTTTAATTGCTTGCAGATGAGTAGTCGAGACAAGTTTGGTTTGGAGTCAGCGGCCGCCTACTTGCTATGCTCCAGCACCCACCGGCAAAGCCGAGTGCAATAAATGCGCGGACTGACTGTGGAGAAGGTGCGGCCGGGATGCCTCAGTCTCTTCCACCAATATTCCAGTCTCTTCTTCAAACTATAAACTGTAAAAATGTCAATGATGCCAATGAAGTAGCGCTGCTCGGGTCCATCGATGACATGCAGAGCGTTTTTTAAGTTGAGCAGTAAACGTCGGTTTTGGACCTCCGAGTCGGGGAGTCCTTCGCTTTCCCCGGCGGCAAGGTGATGCGCTTCTCCGCCCGGGCCGTCTCTCGCTTGCGCTCGCTTCGAAGGCTCGCTCTCGGTTTCGGATGAAACGCAAGCGGCGGCGTCGTCGTCGTCGTCGTCCTCCGGGACAGCTCCGGGAACACAAGGCGTGTCCTGGGCGGCGGGGCTGGTGCTTGGATTCACCGATCTACAACAAGTGGTGCACGGAGCATTTTGTTGATGAAAAATACACCCCCCCATCCCCCGTTACGTTTTCCTGCACTTGTAGCGGACATAAAATGCGAATATCTTTGACAATTTGGGCGGTGTTCTCATTCCGAAAGTACAAATCACGTTACTCACCGCTTGGTTCGCACGATGAGCGAAGCGAAGGAGAGCGCCTGGTGACGCTCGTCTCGCTGCAAAGGTTGGTGGGCCAGCAGAAGGCTGTAATCCAACACGTTGAGGCTTCGCAGAAACTCGGTGTCGATCTCCATTTGTCGCAGGAGCCAGTAACGCTGCCGCTCTGTGTGCAGACATTGCCGGATAAAAGCTTCCGTACAGTCCGCGCGCGCGCAAGGGTCGAGTACGAAATGAGACGCGGCCCTTGGCCCTTACCGAGAGTGATGTACTGGCCTTCGAAATTGAGGTCTTTGAGGACCACAATAATCTGGCATCCATCCGGTGAAGGATCCGTCCAGCGACTCACTTCACAACCTTTGATATCGTACCTATCGTAAAGTAGCAGCACATCATCCCAATCAACATGCTTGGATCTCAAGTACATTTTCAGGTGTAACGTGAGCGAGCTCCGAAAAGGGGGAGTTTGCCGACAAAAAAATGATTTATGATTTTTTTTTTTTTTTTGAATGGGAGACATCGAAAACAGGGCAGACCGGGCACGCTGGGATCTCATTTGGATTCCCGTTGTGCCAAAAAAACGGTTCTTACCTGGCACTTATTCGATCATCTGGATAAAAGACACTTTGCATCACGATGAAGTATTTCTGCAAAGGGGAGCAAAACCTACTTGACATCCATCCGGGTTCTGTTCCACCGAAATATTTGATGACGCAAACACCCGCTTACCTTTTGCCTGTAGGAAATTTTGATTCTGTGAACACCTTGCAAAAAAAAACAAATCAATAAATTCATGAATTAATAATCATGTAATTACAAATGAAAATCAGTTATGTGGTGTCCGAGTGTGAACGGGAGAGGCGCCGTGTAAAAGGTATTCATCAAGGGGTGTCCAAACTTTTTCATTTGAGGGCCGCCGACAGAAAAGCGGAAGAGTGAAAGGGCCACTTTCAAATTCAGTCCAAACCCCCCCCCCCAAAAAAAAGCAATTATATTTTGTCTATTTCATTTCATCAGCTTTCTGTCAAGGGTGTTTAGGCAAACAATTAAATGTTTGCCGACTCCAATCATCTGAAATTAGCAGTCGAAAGTGCAATTACACCCAATATATATGGGGGGAAAAAAAATCGGAAATCTCCGACCCCATGTAATGGCCATTTCAAGTGTGTTTCCTTGCATACCGAGCAACTTGACCAGAAGAGAATGGGGGTACTTCTGCAAATGTGCCACATAGTTGTTCAGGTTGTCCAGAAGGAATCGGATTTCTCGTTCATTCTGGGTCTTCAAAAAGAAGCGTTTGTCATTCCTAAAAATGGAAAGACACCAAAAAAAAGCACATCTCAATGAGAGCTCATTCACCCAGATTATTTCTTTCCCGTGTTTGTCAGTAAGTAAAATGCCATCTTTCGAGTAGTTTTTTTTTCCCCGCCAGTGGAGGCTACAGCTTCTTGTTAACTTTCAAATTGGCTTGTAGCGGACGTGTGCATATTTTGAGCAGGATGTCTCTGATCCACTAATGAAAGGACGCTTTGATTCTCTCCCCTTTCATCGAGAACCGCTTCAAACAACAAGGCGGATGCGGGGAAAAGTAGCTCAGATCGCATGACTGCCGGGGGCGAGGTGGCGCGAGGGCCTAGTCAGAAGTCTGCGTCACCCCAATTGCACCCCTTTCCAGCATTTCTGGGGGTATTCTAGACCCTAGAAAAAAAAAATACTTGTGCAGAGGTGACTCACGTGAGGAAGAAGTCAGCCTTGCTTTTGGAGTTGCTGATGAACTGAAGGTAGCACTCGTCAGAGCAGAGCGACTGCTGATACTCCTGCTCCGTCACGCCTAAAGAGCGCCGTAGGTTGGCAAACACCGGGCCCGCAAACGTCTCCCATGCGAAACCCTACACAACACACACACACGCGTAAACCGGCAAACCATACCACTGTGAATGAGACCATGACATTCGCCTCGCCTTGTGAATCCGAGTGTCCTCCGCTCTGAAATCCTCTTCGACCAGTTGACTCTAAAGTGAAAGAGAGAGTTTTGCGTCTGTAGTTTCTTACTTTTTGTGATCATTAATGTGACGTAAATGTAAAATGTTAACGTGGGGGAACAAACAACGCGTTCTCTATTGTTTTCAGTCTCAGTTGAGACATTGTTATCTTGTTTTCAACTCTAAACATGGCGGCGGCAGGGCAAATCCGGGCAGTCAGCAGGCTGTGCTCCACTGAGCTGAGCTTCACCGTGACGTGGCGGCGAACAATAGTCCGTCCATACCGGCAGTACAATTAAGAGTGTTAGTCCAGCACTACCGGTATGGACTCTGCTTTCGATTCAAGGGGCTTGTTTTGGGGACCACCTCGTACGTTTTTAATTGGAGATGCCATGTCTCAAGTCCCATGAGCATCTGCCTGACACTCACCGTAGATGCACGCTCAACGGTGGTTTGGATGGATGAAAACAATCCCTCCTTCATCATGCATGTCAGGCTGTAGAACTCGTGGTGCTGATCAATTTCAAATAAGCCCAGAAGCTCCCACTGCCGTCTCAAACCGCCCCATCTTTTTCTCTTGAGTGCGCCGGAGTGCTTGCTGCAGCCGCGAGGTGCCACCTCCCCCTGCATCTGACGTCCGGAAATAATACAACAAATAGAGACCGTTAACCGTGAAAACTGCACAGACAAGATATTCAGGTTGGCGGATTTGCTCTCGGTTGAAGAAACCTAACGCGAGAAGAAAGAAAGAAAGCATCAAGGCTAGCGACAAACTAGCAGACCGCCGAGTGCTCGTTGACTCTTTATGAAGGTAACTATGGCGACCGTCACAAAAAGGATCATCCCTCGTCGCTACAGTTCCACACCGATTGCCGTGTGGCCTTGTTATCCTTCTAGACATCCACTCGTTTGCACATAAGTTACTTAGTGACATTACTCCCCACCACACCAAACTAGCGAGTACTGCGCTCTAAACTCTGGCCGTACTTAAGACGTCAAGTTACCTTTTTGGGAACCGCGCTAAACCGGAAGCGCTGGACAGGAAGTGATCGTTCAAATTCACATTCAAAATAAAACAAACCCACTACTGCTGTGACTTAATTACAAAGATGATTAGGGTTATTTACACTTCTCTTTTATAAATGTACGAGTCAAAGTGGGTGGGAGCGCTACACAATGAAAGCCCTGAACCTAGAATCGCCCGTGTGTGGAAACAAATAGTCACCTCACGGACTCATCGGTTGAAATGTGAATACAAGACAATAATGGGATTGTCAGTTTAACCGACAATCCGAGTGCAACGCACTATACGCAGACCTTGTTTTTGTAACATTAACGGCACTGCGCTCTCACCGCGGGTCCCGGGAGTGCAATTAAATTTCATGTGACATTTCTGAAGAACAATCCCTCGGTCACCCGTCCAAAAAGTCTGATGACACAACCTGTTTTGAGTTAGCGATAATCCCGAAAGAAGTCAATTCTGTGTGTTTAGTCCGGGGGGGGAGAATGTGATTCCCGAAGCACTATCACCCTCTCAATTGTATTTAAAACTCTTGCCGGTTACAGTTTACAAGACAAACACGTCCGTTATTTGACTCCAACTGTGGACGACACACATTTTATTCACGATACAATCTTTGAATGGACAAGTCTTACCTGACTGCTGTGGTGGACGAAGAATAGAATGCGCGCGATCCATCACGTGCCAACTCACATGCTCATGGTGGGAAGCGCAGCCTGTTCCAGAGGCGACACAATATCCAACTGTACGGCGTGTCTCGTGTGTGTGTGTGTGTGTGTGTGTGTGTGTGTGTGTAAATGTGAATGCGTGTGTGGCAGCGCGGGGGCTTGCCAAAAGCTCAGCGAGACGACCGTTTCAGAGCACCGATTTGCTGGTCCAATTTCACCCAAGATCGAGTTTGTTTGCTTCAGAGAAGAAGCCAGTGGGTCCGGAGTCTGCGGGATGCCACCATCCTTCTGACCTCGTGACCTTTGAAATTCAACAAACGTTGTGCCATCCAGGTCTTGATTTTCCTCCTGACGGTATCAAAGCGGCCTTGATGAGAAAGCATCTTTTTTGCTCAGTGGGACATGGAACTGACAGTCATCCATCCGCATAGCAGTGGGAGGAAATTGCAGGTTTCCTTAAGATGGAACTCAAAGGGAGCAGATAGAGAACATCTACGACATAAAAAAAAAGGCCAATAGGATTCCCCCCCCCCCACCCCCAAACGGCTTGAAATAAATTAATCGTCAGAGTGCTGCTTTGTCATTATTTTATTTTTCTTTTCAATACATGCAACATCTTTGGACATTTCTCTCATACCATGTTTTTTTCCCTCTCTCACTCTTTCTCTCACTTCAGCAGATCATGACGTAACATGTGTTGGATCAATGCTCTTAGGAAATAAGGGAACGACTAATCAGACAGAGCAAATAACAGACAGCCACGTGGAAGAAGGCTGGACGAGGCCATCGTTTTGATTGTCTCACGGCGATTTGTCCCCGAGATGATGTTACTTCATGCAATCTCCATTTGAGCTGGGGGGGAAAGAAAAAAATGACAGAATTAAAAATAAAGTAGATGCGTAAATCAAATAAAATGACCGAATTGGTGACTTACAATTTTAAGTATGGTCAAGCAAAGGGATTTCCAAAGGCACCTGTGGAGTTCTGAGCAATAGGAGCAGTCTGCCGTTCAAAAAAAAAAACAAAGATGAATGATTACAAAAAAGCCGAGCGCTGCAAATGCGAGGAAAGCGGGATCGCGGACGGATTTGACGGCAAACTCGATTGGCATCTTCTACCACGTTTAGGCGCACGAGTATGAAATGTGTACCGCTGGGACAGGCGGGACCCCGAACGGAGCCGCGTTGGGGGCTCCAAAGGCCTCGTCAAACTTGTCTAGGCTGAAGCCCGGTCCGGGTGCCGAGCTGTCGGAGGAGAAGGCGTCAAGGAGGCAGGGGGCGTCGACGCTCAAAGGCGGCGGCGCGTCTGTACGGGAACGGAGGAGAACGCGTGAGGACGGACGACGCGGAGAGAGCGCGCTCGCATTGGCGCCCGCTTACCGTTGGCCGGCGCCGACATTCGACTGATGTCAAAGTCGTCGTGGTCCGCCACCTCTTGAGCCAAGCCCACTTTCTTGGAGAAGTACTGATCGAAAGCCTCCGATTCCGAGGCGGCCGCCTGCTCGCCTTTCCGAGCGGGGATGGCGGGCGGCTTGGCCAGCTGGAAGTCCTTGAACATATCTTTGCCCGTCTTCTTCTCTTTGTCGCCAAGGGGGTCCAAAGCGGTGAAGGCGTTTCTCTCCGGCTTCGCCGGGGCCTCCTTGGCGGGCGGCCGGGGAGCCGGGCGGGACGGACCCTGCCGCTCGCCCAGGCCGGGGTAGGGCCCGGGCTGGAAGGGGTTGGCGGGGGCCGGGTGGCCCCAAACTGCGGCCGGCGGCGCGGGCTGGCCCCAGGCGAGATGCGGCGCGCCCAACTGAGGAGGGGCCATCTGCTGACCCCAGGCGTTGGGGGGTATGGGAAGACCGCCGAAGGCCGACGGTTGCGGGTAGGCGCCGTACATGGAGGGGGCCGCGGTGGAGGCGGGCCACATGCCCGCGGTGGGGATGCCGGTGCCGGTCGGCGGACCCAACTGAAGATCTCCTGGAGATGAAAGAACACTCGTTTAAAATGTTGCCGCGCAAGCTAGGAGCCCGCCGAGGGGGCGGGGCTCGCCGCCGTATCTCACCCAGGGCTGCAATGGACGACTGAGCCGAGTTGGCTGGCGCGTTGTTGAACAAGTCGCCGCCGGTTGACGCGCCATCGGCTCCGGCAAACAGTTCCGCTCCAAACAAGTCGCTTGCTGCCGACTAATTGGGGACCATAAAGAGCCCCCCCGCCCGCCCCAAACAAAACATCAAAAATCTTTTAAGTACCACATTACATGAAATGTTTTCAGACTCGAGGTGCAACTCCACAGCCTGGAGCTACCCGGCCACCGGCAATTCTTTTCCGGAGCTTGGGCCAAATTGATGATTTTTATCTTTTTTTTTTAACCGTTGGCTGCAAAAAGGGCATTTGCGGCTGGCAGGCCTGGTGCCAGACCAGCACCGAAAATCCATCACTGTGCTCAATGCGCTGTATGGCGCATTGAGGCCACAAGGCGGCGCCAAATCCCCGTTTCAATAAAGCACGCGTAGCTTTCTCGCCAAAATGCGCTCGCTTCTTCATTGACCGGTCTCAAATTGTGTCTTTTTCAGAACTCGATACGTCCTACTATTCCCTCTGCTGTGAGTGCACCCCGAATCCAAAATTTCAAATCCATCGTCACGCTTTCTTCCCGCCATGCATTGCCACTTACCGGCCCTTTCATCGGGGCAAGTGTAAGCGTTAGCAAAAAAAAAACAAGGAAAGGAGGTTACGGCACACAAAAGACACGGTTGACATTTATGATTGTCTCAAAGAAAGCTTGTGACCACAGGTGCATGCGTTCAGACAGACCCCCTCCCCATCCATTCTACCTTTGGTATGGAAAGCCATTTGAGTGAGGCTAGACGTGGGTGTGCTTGCCGTATGACGAGTCAAGTGCGCGACGCCAACGACCGGGAGTGGAATTTTGGGTCAACAGTAGGGGTGGAACCGATTTGTCAAAAAAAAGTCGACGGACGCGTCGCATCGACGTTGACCGCTTGAAATCGACGAGTAGAGTCGAATCTCAATTCAGCGCCGGTCGGTTCCAACGTTCACATCAAAGGGGACGGACGACGGGCTGAATGCGCAAAGGGCTTTCCATACGTCGCGATTCCCCCCGGAGAACCCGGTGCGACCGCTCAAGACCTGCATGCGGCCACCCTTCAGGCATCACGCATGCAGCCGACGCCGTCAAGCGACATGGTCACCTTCTGATTCCTTCGACCTCGTCCGGTCTTGGAGCTCTGCGGAGGCGGGTTTAGAACCACAGAGTCCTTGCTCGCAATCTCCGCCACTTGGCGACTCGCCCCGTTCGAAAAGGCGTCCGAGTGGAAAAAGGGGTTTTGGGCCGACAGAGCCGATCCGGGCTCGCTGCCATCCATCATGCCGCCGGGTGTTATTCTGCCCCCTAGCGGCCACTGGCCGTTACTGAGAGCGAGGATCATGTTCTTACTGGTTAAGCCCAGCATCTGCCGGCCGAGCAGCTCGGCGTCGCCGCTCAAAGGGTCGCTAACGGCCGTCCTAGCGGAGCCCATCGGGCCGTTGTCGGGGCGGGGGGGCGTTTTGGACAGCGGATCGTCTCTGAAAGGGTCGCTGTCCGGGGTCGGAAAGTAGCCGAATGGCGAGCAGAAGGGATTCTCTGTCTGGGGCGGCGCCCTGTGGTCGGCGGCACAGGAAGTTAAAAGCTTTCCCTTTATGCAATTCTGATTGCTGTCGACTTCGGCAGAAAAGTCCAGCAAGAGAATAGCATTAGAGTCCTGGTTCACATGAGAGGGAGATGCAGAGATCAGATCAACACACGGAGGTCAATAACATGACAAATTAATCACAAAAGAGAAAACGTTGAAAGCTGCTACGTGCCGAGAAGACAAATGGAGAAATTTTAGACTGCCGAGAGTCAAGTTGTAGTCAGATATCGAACACATTTCAAAAAGCAACTCTTCCTCACGTAGCAGCTTTAAATGTTAAATGATTTCATGTCAACATCAACTCAGTTCTAAAAAGGACAACATTCCACGCTCCTTTTTTTCCATGACAATTTGATGCCAAAATGTGCTTTTTAGAAATGAGTTTACACAGAGATCATTTTGCACAACGTACTGCCGTAAGCAGGACTACAAACGTTAATGAGAGATGGCGCGACGGTGGCCGAGGCACCGCGGCACACTCACGTTCGGGGCTTGGATGTCCGGAGGGGTCGACATGTCCCCAAACAGGTCCAATTGCTCCACTGGCTGTTAGCGACAAGCGGAACAAAACATCACTCCGGGATCATTTATCCCGTGAATAAAAATCGACCCGACGGCGTCAGTCGATCGATCGATCGATGCGAATACAAACGTCAGGATGGGACATCGTTTCATGCCCTTGATTGCACACCAAGCGATTTGGATCCTAATTTCAACACAGCTGACTTACCTGAGCGTCTTTTACCGGTACGGCATGACTTCCATTCTAAAAGCAGATGCAGTATAAATTATGAATAGAAGTGAATTACAGAATATGCTTCCATGTGCTCACCTCAACGACCGCGCTGCCATTTTCTCCCTGAAAATAAACACAAAAAAGGAAGCAATGAACAAACAAAAGCAAAGAACATACCAAGAAGGAAGTGCAAATATGCAAACATTTAATGACAAATAAATTGTCATATAATAAGTAAAAACTACAATATTGTACCGAATAAAAACAGTAACAACATCATAAGGAGTGATCGTGACCTTTTCCTTCTGCTGTGCGCGCCTTGGCCCACAGAGGGCAGTATAGCACAGTCTTGCAGACTAACGATAGACGTAGCCCGTCAATGGCCTTTTCCATTATATGTTAGCACAAAGCTAGCTGGGACATTCTTAAGGCCAAGTTGTTTGTCGGGTTCAAATAAAATTCTGACACCAAGCAGGGGGTTTATTGCAAGTTTGAGCTCGCTAGTCAAAGCATTTTTTTTTTCACATGACGACTAGGGAAGTGTTACTTCCAACCACGGGTCTTTGGGCAAGTCACAGAATTAGCACAGGGAAGCAGCGTGGCATTCCTTACCTTCTGGGAGGCCTCAGCCTCTTTCTTCCTCACGTTGAAGATGACTTGGAAGAGGTCCTTCAGATCCAAGACCAGTGGCTCCGCCTGCCAGGTGAAAAAGGGCAACGGCGTGTCAGCAACGGCGCAAGAGGAGGCGGACAAACGTCACCAGGCGCTCGGGAACCTGCTGCGCCGTCTTGATAGCGAAAAACTGATGCTGGCCCTCGGCGCCGCACACGTAGCCGAAGGCCCGGTTGTCCGTCACGTCTCTGGCGATGAAGGAAATCTTGTTGACCGCGTGCTCGTGCTCAATCGCCTGAAGCGGAGAAACACAATTGAGAAACTAAATAATCGAGGTGCCAAACTGAATTTCAACAACGGTAGCCATAATAGCATTGCGAGTGGAAAGACAAATTTAGAACCTACTCCTGATTTCTCATCAATGATTTTGATGCCAGACATGGATATGTTGACCCAAATGCGCTGTTTGTGTTTCCCTTGTGAGCGAGCAGCTACCGCCATTCCCTGGAAGAAGAAAAAAAAAAAAAAAGAAGCGTTTGAAAATAATCGACATCCGGGCGGAGCCAAATGTTGAATGTTTCAGTGCTATTTGCATATCCTTAGAAGTGGTGCTCATAATAGTAATAATTTTAAAAAATAAATAATCGAGTTGTTTCAAGCGCTTTTAGTCACCTTTAGCTTCATCATGGAGTCCTGGCACATCTTGTCTCCTCGTGCTTCGGGCACATCGTCGATTCCGATCAGTTTGGCTTTGTACCTCACGCCGTCCCCTTGAAACCTGGCCAGCAGGTACTCGTCGGTTTTGTCGGGCACTGAATGAGAAAAGTCCAATCGCATGTTGGTCGTTGGGTCACGAGACGAGTTGGCGCCGTCATTTTTTTTTTTACTCGGCAGAATTTGTGGCTCCAAAAGAACGGGAAGGAAATGACTCGGTTAAGTTAATGGCTTGAAGTAAACAGCCAAGCCCGAAATGAGGAGTTCCGCCTCTGAAGCAGTACCACGAAATTCCAGGAAACTCTGAGGTATACAAACAGATATCATAATAAAGAGCTGCAGGAAGAGGAAAAGAGCAAAGAGAATCCATACTTGTGAGGATGCCGCGTCCACAAGCGCTCCCATGCTAATTTCAGTTAGCCCATCTATTGCGTTTCGCATTATACGTTAGCATTAAGCTATGGTTGGGTTGAATTTTTTTTTAGTGTTTGCATGCACAATTTTGAATTCTCTTTTGGTGTTGGCTTTACAGAAAACATCAACAGGTAGTGACAAGGAATGAAGCCAAACACGCTGAGCTCTCGTTCGGAGATCCCGAAGCCACAGTTTGAGAACCAATGCCTTAATACATGAGTTGGGAGGCCAGTATTTTAAAAAAAAAAAAAAAAAAAAAAAAAAGCCACTTTTGACTTCCTACTGCAGTTTTTTTTTTAAAGTATACTTGAGCATCTCACCTTTCTTCTTGTCTTTCCTGAACGGGACTTTGGATGCTGCGGTCGCAGGGGAGGCGGGAGGGGAGTGGGAGGTCAAAGCTGCGGGCGGCGACGCCGCAGTCGGGTCGGCGGCGACTGGCACGTTGGCCTCCACAACGGCAGACATAGTGCGGGGAGGGGGGTGGGGGGGTTGCGAATCTCACTGGAGGAGGGGTCGTCTGTCAGTGGCTCTGACGAAAGGCAGCTCAGCAGGCGGGAGTGCTTTTAGCATCCGCGCATGCTTCACGTGGTTATCTGCGACGATAAATCAAAGAACTCCCATCACCAAAAAAAAGAAAGAATCAAGCAAAACTTCTGCCTCAAAGTCCCGCTGGGATCATTTTTCCACTCGTACCAAGAGGCACGCAACAATCCAAGCAGAAATAAGTTTGCGTGATAGAGGTGAAAAGGGGAAAGAGTCGATAAAAGAATATTCAAGGACAGACAGCACAGCAAGGAAAAAAACAAACACACGTAAGAAGCCTTTTAAAAGCAGGACAAGCTCAAAGTCGTGACAGCAGAACATAGTGATCCCAACCCCCCCCCCAAAAATTAGATACCAGGACGTCCCGTGCACTTTCTCAACAATGCAAAATTGATATTCATCCTACGAGTTCAGGGGTGTCCAAAGTGGATCCTGGAGGGCCGCTGCCCTGCCCGTTTTCCAACTCACCCCCCCAAGAGCAACACACCTGATTCAAATCATCAGGAACGTTCTAAAGCTGCTTCAGAGCTGGCTGACGAGCTGATCATCATCTGAATCAGCTGTGTTGCAGCCCAGAGGGAGATGCAAAACAGGCACGACATGCCTGTATTAGTTGATCCGTCGACAGAATACTCAATTAAAAAAAAAAAAAAAGTTGCAGCCCTAATTTACTGCTCAGCTACCGAACAGACTAGATTGACAACCCGGCAGTAAACATTTACAACCTTAGCAGGAGCCTAGACATGTGACCCATAAAGCATCTTGACCTCCAAGACGACAAAACGCGCTGAATAAGCCAAGGTGACTGCTTTTACAATCAAGACAATAGTACACCTCATTGCCTTCTTTTTTTTTTTTGGAGGCGGGGCAAAGGTCCAGCAATTAGACCAGGTTCATCCCACGCCGGCAACATAAAAGATCTCGTGACTCTCAGCAGAGCACCTGCTGATGCTGATCAAGAGTCGAGCCAACGGACAGTAAAACCAAAGCTGGCCGCAGATAACGGCGGAAGCGTCGAAAGTTTACGGGATGTTTTGTGAAGAACCACGCGAGCACCCGCAATCATTAACGCTCATGTGACCATGGATGACCCATGGAAAGCCATTTTGAGATTGACGCCATTAAAGTAAAAAAGATGCCAATTTCTGTTCGCCTGTCCAGAGCGTTTCAAATGACGCTAGCGTGAAGCTAGCTGCCCTTTGTTAGAAGAAACTGTGTGGCTTGCGTGAACATTTTGGTGTTAAAATCCATGTTCAATTTTCACTTCAAGAGAGCGGGAACGGGTGCGAACAACATGTTATGAGTTTGAATGTGTAGAAAAGCATTTGTCTTTCTAACTTGTAGATTTGTAGCCATTTTGGGAGCGGGACACAAACCGAGACGACTTCCAAAAATGACGATGAGCTGATTGTATAAAACTGTTTGAAGATAGCGCTAGCGGCCTTTGACACAACGGGGTGAGAAAATGGCTTCCTCTGCATATCTGACTGATGCTTACTCAGTGTTTGGCAGAATTTTGTGACGTTGTCAGAGAGAACACTTGTCAAAATGTTTAGTAAATTAAGTCTCATTGAAGTCAACAAATAAACTTTGTCATGCCAGTTCATGGTTCATTTCACTTTATTTTAGCGAAAGCCTATCCAGTAAGACAGTGAATTCATATATATATTTTTTTTAAACTGTAATCCACGTTAATTTCATGATTGTGTTTCTTAACACAGCACATGGGAAGAAGATCTCGGAAAAAAGATCGCATATTAAATAGCGATCGCAGTAATGGTTCCCAAAGCATTTCGAACTCCACTTTATGAGAGCATTGTTGGGAAAAAAAAAAAATCAGGACCGAAAAGTTTCCAAACCCCTTGGTCTCTGCATTAAGTGTCGATTGGACACCTGGCTGGAGATTTTTTTTTTTTTTTTTGCCCCAAATGCGGTTTTTGTCCCTCCGTTCAAACGTAATCCTCGTCGGCCATAAAAAGTCAGCTGTTGGTCGCCAAATTACAGTTAAAGGATAAACTTCCCAAGCGAACGTCAGCAAAACGGGAGCGGGGGGGGGGGGGTGAGAAATGTCACAATCCTGCACATCTGGAGGAAATCAGCCCGTGAGTCAGCGTGCTAGCGAATGAGATGTGTGGAGAAAAAAGCCAAAGCACGAACACGAAGCGTGCATGCATGCCAACATGGGCCTCTCTCGCGCACAATAACGAGGAGGAGAAGAAGCTGCGTGGACTTGAGAAGTCACTTTTGGACTGCTTGCCTGGACAGTCAGCAGAACCAAAGTCCACCCCCCCCCCCCAGTCCAACCCCCGTGATTTAGTCTCTGGTGGAGCAAAAAAAAACTCTCGACAAAACCGTAAGATTGAAGCCCACGAAAGGTTGACGACAAACAAAAACTTGGGCACGTCAAACCTTCATCTGTGGATAGTTGCAAGAAAAAGGCACACGCGTGCACGAAAAAGTGGGAAAATGGCCGTGGACTTACCGTGTTTTTCCGTGGGAGTTGGGGTGGGGGGGGGGGCTCCGCTTGAGGAGTGGACGTCGGTGTGAAGCTGCCGGTCAGATGTTCTGCTCCGAGAAAAGTGGAGCACAGGAGCGCCTCAAACTGTGTGCCGCAAACTTGTCACACTTGAAATCTTCCTCGCTCGTCTGCAAGCTAACGTCGCTTCAGGGTGGAGGGGGGAGGGGGGCGGGGTAGTGGGCGGTGCCTGCCTGAGACGAGAGCGCGCAGGATCGCTAATAATACCTTGGACAAGACACATTCGATATGTATTTGCACCCCCTCGTGCTTCTGTGTCACTGTGAGAAATGCAGTATATATATATATATACTGTATATATATATAGTATATTTTTTTGGCATTGTACATGTGGATTAAAGCCACTGGCGTCATCTGTTGCCACTAGAGGCCACTGCAGGAAGACATGAAGAGTACCGTTACTTGAAAACGATTCAATTAAGTTAATTAATAGCGTGTGTGTGGGGGGGGCACGCAGAGGTGAGCGTACAAATACAGCATACAATAAAACTCAAAGGCATCTTAAACATGGGGGTGCAAAAAATGAACTACGATATGGTGGGGGGGGTGCTCACTGCACAGCAGCGTGACATTGTTTTTTGTTTGCACTTAAGTGATTTTGCAACCCACTCTCCACGCTTCAACTTCATCCAAAAAAATAGAAACAGAAAAGTTGGATGTGAATGCATCGTAGTGGGAATCCCACCGTTTAGCTGGAGGAGAAAAAAAATCCGCTGCTGCCAAGATGAATGTGGCGGGAAAAAAAAACAAACAAGGAAAGTCATGATGGCATTTCCAAAAGAAGAGCGAGAGAAGGAGTAAGCGGATGAATTTGTGTCATCGCCTTTGCACAGGAAGCGTTTGGCCATTGACGCCGTTGTTGCCGATTCCCGTCAATGACGGTGCGCCGCGGTGTCCCAGTTTCAAGGACACAAAACGTCAGTGTGACTATTTGCTCCAGTGCCACAAGGACTTTCACTTCTGTAAACTGCGCAAGGGGAGTCACATAGCAACGCGGTCACATGTTAGACTCGACATACCACCGCCCCCCCCCCCTCACAAAAAGTCGGGCTTTCCGCTCGAATTTCAGGGTGAACCGCAAATGCATTGTGGTCTTTATAGGTGAACTTTCAGTGCTTTGTACACAACTTACTGTTCTCTACGGCACAATTCGCAGCAGGTGTTTGAATGAATCACATATATTTCCTTTTTCAGTTCTGATTGGTATTCATATCATTTGTTCATCATTAAGTGGCCTATTTTTGCCATGACAGGGTGTAGTTAGCTAGCTAGCTATTAGCTAGCGAATGCGTCTGTTTATATGAGACATTTGGAGGCCCCCGTAAATCTGGAGACCAAAGGCAATGCTTGTGCTTGCCAAATGGGACGTCGGCCCCTGGGCGGCGGTGGGCTCGGTGTGAACGGGGGCTCCTTTGCGTGAAACAGGACTGCCGTCGTCAGACGCCCGAATTTCAAGAGCGCACATATCTTTTTGTCCGTTGTGGCAAAAACATTGCGCGTCGTTCACCTGCTTTGTCCCCCAGTTGCCATTTTGTGGAGAAAAAGTATCGGAGGGAATGAACTGTATCATTGCAATCATACAGTTATCAGGAATTTTGAAAATTTGCAGTGATCGAATCTTTCCAATGGTTTTGATGAGACGTAGAAAAGGAAGGACGTCCTTCCTGGTCTTGTCGCATCCTGTCTTCTGCTGACAGAAGCGTTTTTTCTTTTTTTCTTTTACATGACTTGAACCTCTCATGACTTGCATATTGACGAATCTCTGCAGAAGATCACAAGTTTGAGTTAAAACATCAAAAGGAACAAACAGAGTAAGAGGCTTGCAGTTGTTGTTTGGGATTTTCTTCTTTGGACTTTCGAATGTGCTTGAACAAAATTCCAATTTGTGTGCAGAAAATAGCACAGACAGCTGTGACCCCTTTTAGTTTGTTTGTAACGGTGGGTCATCACAAAGCTGATAATATGACTGTGTGCCAAATTGTCTAGCGTAAGAAATCCATGTACAATGCGCGGTGAATCCTCGAGTACACGTTTTGACGAAAAAAGGACACAAAGAAAAATGAATAATGTCAATGTCAATAGAAAATGTGGATATTGGAGGTGGGGGGGGGGGGGGGGGGGGTTGGGACGTCATATCACGAGCCTTGCCCAATAATTCTTCATGGAAGCCTTTATGGCTCAGCGTACCGCAGTACATTGTTAAAGTAGAAATCACGCCTTACACGTGACGCTTCCCCCTCGATGATAAAAATGAAAATCACTCCTCAGAAGTGACGCTCACTTTGACCAGTTGTTTTCCACGCAAGTCTTACACAACTGGCTTGACTCTCATCACAACAAGACACCGAGTCACTTTCCGAGAAACAATTCATCACAAATGTCATGTTTAACATTAGCACTCCTATTTTGTAACAGTTGTCATTTTCATTCAAGTGTCGAAGGAAGTTAAACGTAGCTTAACTTCGATAAGAAAGTTGGAACTGCTTAAAAGTCAGCAGCCTGCATCTTAGCACTTAACGTGAGCAACAACTTTTATTTTTTGACAGTGTCAGTTTAAAATTTAAAAGAAAAACGAGCGTATGTGTAGCTAGTGCCTAGCGAGTTAGCACAAGTACTTCATTACTTACTGTAAAAAAAAAAAAAGTGCTATTATTTTCGGTATCTGATTTGAGTATTTAACCTAAAACAAGTAAAGTGTATTTCATTTATCGTTAGCTAATTTAGCATTGTTAACGACTCCCACAGCATACGTCAAGTCAACATTAGCTAGCGCTTGATCAAAATAAAAATTTAAAAAAATCTATCGGAACCTTTTTCCTTCATTCAGGACAAATTAAAAATGTAAATTCCCCAAAAAGAATAGATCTACTTTGTGCGCAGAAAATTATTTCTCGTGCCAAGTGATGAAGTATAAAATTGACAATATTGACAGTACTTTGACCCGAATATTTGTTATACATGCACTCCAACTGAAATTGAGAGCACGAGTACTTTTGCCTTCTCTGATCATTTGTCATGAAATCCCGACGGTTGAATTGCGTTAGACCTCCAGTTTCATTGCACCTCCCCCCTCCTCCCTGCTCCCTTTTGGCCCGAAAAAAACAGGAAGTCTTTCGAGTCAGGAGAAACACTGGCCTAGCACCTTGCCCTCGCCTCCAGCTTCCTGCTCGGAGGAAACTGCAAAATCTCGTGAAAAGTGGGCACATCAGCACATATTTGTGACCGCACAGTCCCCTCTCCGCGCTTCCCCGATATGAAGAACTCACACTTGCTGCCCCCCCCCCCCAAACTGGCAGCACGGTGTTCTTGTAACTCAGCACAAAATGGCTGACGTTGTTCCGATCGCGCTGGTCCACTCAACAAGATTGATTGAAGATCCGCTCATTTGCTGGCATGCCTACACCAGGAACGGGTAGTCATTAGCATCACTGGCCTCCATTAACAACATAACTTCTCTTTTTTGAGATACGAGCGCTCATTTGATTGATTTTTTCCCCCCGCTTTGACTTACAAGCGGAAACTTGAGATACAAGCACTGTATGGGGACAGTGGACTGAATTTGACTCCCTTCACAATATGCGGCGGTTTGGCAGAAAATGAACAATTCTATACACATTTTTTAAAAAGTGCTAAAAAATGCTAACATCTAACACCAATAGTTGCGGTTTTAGAAGCGATGGATATTTGCACACAAATTGTGGAGCAACACACATAGACAAATCATACAAAACTCACATATATACATTTTATACGTAAGAAAACTAGCTAATATTCCAGCATCTGAAGTAAGTGTTTTACGGTAGTAGGACAAATGTATTCTTTGCGGATGCTAAATTAAATTAGCTTCAGGGCCTGTTGTTGTTATTTTTTTAATCCGTTAGACAGGACAGAGTGAAAAAAGAAGAACTGCTGACTATTTTGATGCCAAATAATACAGAACAAATCATTCTGGCTTCTTAAAACAAACATTGTCTCTGCACTTTGGGAGATTCCCAGCCACTGATCAATATCACTAAGCCTAAAATCCAAATTTTGCAACGTGACAATCATTGACAGAGCGACGGCTTAAAAAGTCCCTTCGGTCCGCAGCTTTGTGTACAGTCTGCTTGTGTACCTTCACTTGCAAATTCAAGATGAGGTTGGCATTTGCCGCCCTGCCGGGTCTCTTTCTCGTGCTGGCATTCCCTGGGGAAGGAACGTACGTATCTTTGTGTATATTTTTAAAATATACACGTTCTTACATTTCAACCACAGCAAAAGGGAGCGGAGCCATTTTCACAAATACAAGTAGAGGAAAGGTCAAGGTAAAGAAGTCACGAAACAAGCTCGATAGCTGGCGTGTTTTTAGTTCTGCTGCTTGCAACTAAAACATCTGGACGACAAAAAAAAAAAACATGTTTCACAACAGTTGCGCGGTAGATTTTGAGGCGATAGCCAAACGACGCCCTTCTTCAGGTTCCTCCCATGGGAACACTCATTTTAGCTAATTCCGTCACAAATGGTGTCCTTTCAGGGGTGTGGAACTTCCTGATCCGCCGGCCGTGGACTGCGTGTGGAGCCGCTGGTCCGAGTGGAGCGCTTGCGATTCGTGCGCGTTAACCAGAGTGAGTCCACTTGGGTTGTTGCGATTGAAGGCCGCGACGTCGCGCGCTAACCAAATGACATCATGAGACGAAGCGGGACAAAATGTAGACTCTCAAGCATCTGATCTTGATTTCCTACCACGTCGTTTGTCCAGAGGCGTTCTCGGAGCGCCGTGGTGTTCGGCCAGTTTGGCGGCGAGTCCTGCCAGGGTTCCATCGGCGAGCGGGAGTCCTGCGTAAGCGACGCCGCGTGTCAACAACCTCCGCGTGCCGCCTGCTCAGACGCGCAGTTCCAGTGCGAGTCAGGTGCGTTCCTCTCTTAAGAAGTACAATGAGCTGCTCTGGATAAAATACGGTCATGCCAAGAGAATGGCCTGAAGACTTGTGAGTGCGCACTTCACGCAGGTTCTTGCATCAGTAAGAGGCTCATGTGCAACGGGGACTACGACTGCGAGGACGGATCCGACGAGGACTGCGAACCCGGCCGCCACCCGTGTATCTCCGCTGTGCTGGAAAACAACGAGCAAGGAAGGACGGCAGGATACGGGTACAAATCGGTTGATTCGACAAATACACACACACACGCGTGTGTGTGTGTACTGCAGTTCTCCAGCTTGTCGTCCTTCCACCAGAATCAACATTTTGGGGGCGGATCCTCGCATGAACCCCTTCAACAATGATTACTTCAACGGCCAATGCAATCGAGTGAAGAATCCGTACACGGCAAAGTACGACAGGCTCCCGTGGAACGTCGGCGTGCTGAATTATCAGGTGAGTGGGAAAGACGATTGGGCCCATCGGCGCGAGTGAGATGGTGATTGACGCCTTGGCTTCCTCAGACGCTGGTGGAAGAAACGGTCTCCAGGGAAATCTACGAGGACACGCACAGCCTGCTGAAGGAGATTCTCGGCGAGATGAGCAGGAAGGTGGACGCCGGACTTTCCTTCAAGTTCAACCCTAGCGAGGAGTCCATGTCGGGCGCACCGGCCAGCGTGGGCTTAGAGTATCAGTATGAGAAGAAAGCCATGATCAAGGAGGTGTCCGAGTACTCCAACATCCGGGTATTTTTATTTTCAGTTTTTTTGTCACACGCTCATTCAGTTCAATCCATGTTGGGCTGCTGCTCGTTCTGTTACGTGCCCCTTGGCCACTAGGGGGCAGTATGAAAGCCAATTCGCACTTCTGTGCCTGGATGATTTTGCCTGACCTTTCGTAGCCGTCTCAAATTGGGCGGGGGGGGGGGGGGGCGCTGGCGCCCACGTCATCCTTCATTCATTCTTCTTCTTCCCGTTCAGAACAAGAGCTTCATGAGGGTCAAGGGGAGGATCCAGATGAGCACCTACAGGCTTCGTTCCCGTGAGCTCCAACTGGCCGACGAGTTCCTGGCGCACGTGCGCTCTTTGCCTTTGCAATACGACAAGGGCGTCTACTTCGCCTTCCTGGAGGACTACGGAACGCACTACACCCAAAACGGAAAGACTGGCGGAGAATATGAGCTCATCTATGTTCTCAACCAGGACGCCATCAAGGCTAAAAGTACGCCGGTCATCGCACGCCGGCCGGGGTGTTGGCGGCTCCATTACATGTCTTCTTCGTTTTTTTTTTTTTAAACTTCCAGATCTAACGGAGAGAAAAGTTCAAGAATGCGTCAAATTGGGCATCTCGGCGGACTTTAACGCAGAGAAAGTTGAGGATGGGAAGGTTCACTACAAAGAAGACAAGTGTAATGACGTATCCACGAAAGGTCAAGGTTCGTCTTGACTCGCCGGGATCTGAAAGTGCGTTTTTTTTTTAGGAAGACTTTTTTTTTTCCCAAATGCATTCGATGGGCGTCAACGAGAAGCAGATTTCCTCTCTTGACGGCTCGACCCGCTTCCTAACCCCTGCGAGCACTTTTAATACTAACCTATTTTGTTAGGAGCGTGCTGTGGCGCAACGTGGTACTGCGTTGCAGGGGACTAGCTTGCAAAAACCGCTGAAGCGGGACTCCCATATTTTTACCCGCAGCCGAGATCGCGGGCAAAGCCGTGGTGGACAAGGTGATGACATCCGTGAAAGGAGGCACCCTCGCTAGTGCGGTGACCATGAGGGCCAAACTGAACAAGGACGGGCTGATGGACATCGACACCTATCAGACGTGGGCTCGCACCATCGCCGACGCTCCTGCGCTGCTCAACAGCGAGGTGGGAAGCAAGAGCGAGGACCTTTCGGCTTTTGCCAGACACAAGAACCCGAATTGTTTGTCCAATTGTCGTACGGGACTTTGATGAGCCCTTTTGGCGTCCCGTTTCTTTGCCAGCCGCGGCCCATCGATACGCTGGTTCCCTTGCACATGGCCGACGCCAACGTGAGGATCGCCAACATCAAGCGGGCCGCGGCGGACTACGTGGCCGAGTACAGCGTGTGCAAGTGTAAACCGTGCCACAACGGCGGCACCGTCACACTCATGGATGGAAAGTGCTTGTGTCTGTGCCCGCACCTCTTCGAGGGAATGGCTTGCCAGAACTTCAAAGGTGACAAAGCCAAGCACACAGGTGAGAATCCCAACTCTGCCGACGGTCCCCGCGGTAGATATTTCCTGCCGACTAACTCCGCTGACCATACGTCAACTGTACTGACACGGTTTATCGTTACTCACGACCGACATTTCTTGTGCAGGCGAACGGCCTGAAGTCTCCCAAGAAGGCAACTGGTCCTGTTGGTCCGGCTGGTCCGAATGCAGCGGGGGCAAACGGACCAGGACACGAAGCTGCAACGTCGACGGGCTGCTCGATGCCCGCTGCAAGGGTGACACCAGCAATGAAGAGTACTGCTGAGGAGCATACACTGCCGCCTCGTGGTCGCTCATGGAATCGACATACATTTGCCGTTGCGTGGAAATATTTTTTCTTTTTCTATCGGCGGCTTTTCCTCCCTTTTCAATTTTTCTTTAATATTTAATGCAAAGCAATTATTCAATAGCTACATCAATGTGTGTAAATAAACTTGGTTCGAGTCATTATCGTGTTGTACTGTTTTGAATTAGCCTACGGCCGTCCTGCCCGTTTTCCAGCGCCCCAAAGGGGGCAACGCACCTGAATCAAATCATCAGTATCGTTCCAAGGCTGCTTCGACGTCTGACTTGGCTTGAGCTCCCGAGTTTCCACGAGAGAATCGCCAGTGACGGGCTGCGATGTTATTTCAACGTCACACGCCCGCTGGGCCGTTTTCCAGGAGTGACGTGGACAAGGGAGGGAAACAAATGACGCGCTTGGGAGTTGCGAGAGTCACGATTTCGAGTCCTGACGGAAGAACGGTGCAAAACCAGACTTGTATACCAAACTTTTATTTGTCTTTCTCTCTTAAACAAACGGAGACGAAGTCGACTCGTGAAATGCAAACGGGAAGATCCGTCATCTTTGGAATCCGTGTGTCCCCCGAGGGGTTGTCGTTGTCGCTTTGCGGTTTCAGTGCAGTCGAGGGAATGAGCTGGACACCCCCCCCCTCCCGAATGAGCCTCTTTCATGTCAAATCTGAAAACACGTTTGATGTTTGTCCAACGTATTATTTTGAATCGGCGGATTGGGTTGAAAAGTGATGAACTATTGGCCCCGCCCACCTCACCTCATTTGTGGTGCTTCTTATAGATGGCAATGTACTCCCGCACGTCGTCGGGCGAGCCCAGCACCACGGGGACCCTCTGGTGGATGTCGGTGGGCTGGATGTCCAAAACGTTGCCGGCCCCCGTGGTGGCCATGCCGCCCGCCTGCTCCATGATGAACGCCATGGGGTTGCACTCGTACAGCAGCCGCAACTGACGGAGGGGGCGGGGTCACAAAGGTTGGAGCGTCGTCATCGACAAGAAGCACGACTTGAAGTTCCTCATCTCACTTCGACATGGTTCCGAGATGCGACGGGACGATTCTTTATTCAACTTGAGCTAATTTCCATGAGACCTCTCTGTGTCGTTTTATATTGCTATGCTATATAGCAAGCTCCTTGTATGCTAGCAAGGAGCTGAAACGGCGACGTCGAACGCGTCTTGGGACTAACGTGACACGCGGCAGCGTTGTTGTTACGCGGTCAAACGCTCACCTTCCCCTTTGGACTCTTCGTGTTGGCGGGATACAAAAAGATGCCGCCGTAGACCAGCGTGCGATGGACATCGGCGACCATGGAGCCGATGTAGCGGCTGCCGTATGGAGCCGAACCGTCCTGCGAACGCAGCTCAGCGGTCAAGTAGCGTCACGCCGATGCCCTTTTGGGCTCGAGAAATCGATGTACCTCAGGGTACTTCTTCTTCTGAATGTATTCTGTCACATCGGGGTAAAAATGCTGCGCATAGCCTTCGTTCAGGCTGTAGATTTTCCCTTTCTTCTTGATTTTGACGTCTCGATCCACCAGGATGAACTCGCCGATGGCCTGAAGGCGAAATTATAAAAAAAAAAAAAATTAAAAGGAAAAAAATAACCCCAATACATTTTGTCACATCACAGTCTCGGCTCGACAAGTCTAACCGGGTCAAGCATGAAGCAGTTGACGCCTTGTCCGGTGGACAGGACCAACATGGTGGCGCTGCCGTACAGAGCGTAACCGGCGGCTACGAGGTTCCTCCCCGGTTGCAGGGCGTCCTCCTCGACGGGCGCGTCGTCTGTGCTCTGCGGAGGACACGGAATGACCGTCGCCCTCACTCTAAACAGCACTTGCGCCCTGAAAGTAGCATTTTACCTTCTTGTAGATGGCAAAAATGGTCCCGATGGAGACAAGACAGTCAATGTTTGAGGAACCGTCCAGCGGGTCAAAGCAGACGATGTATTTGCCCTGAAAGGGAACCATTTCACGGCTTACGCGACGGGGATGCTACAGCGACGTTCGGCTGACATGCGATGTCGCGAATGTCGTGCCGCGTGCGCCCTCCCCCAACTTCTTACTCTCTTGTCCGCTTCCACGACGATGGCCCGCTCGTTTTCTTCGGACACCAGCACGCAGGAGGTGAAGGATGACTTGATCATGTTGATGACCATGTCGTTGGACAGGACGTCCAGTTTTTTCACCTGGTCCCCCGTCACATTGGTGCTGCCGGCGATGCCGTACCTGCCGAGACAGACGCGAGAAAGGAGACCTTTGACTTTGTTGACACTGATAAAGGGCCGTCAATGCAAAAAAAAAAAATACAAATAATAATCCCCCAGCCCCTCGTCAGCATGTACCTTTGCCCAGGTTGAAGTACAAAGTGCTACTTGTGCGTACAAGCTAATTGTGGCTGGCTAAGGATTCCACTTTTAGAGAATTTCCCAAGAGTGACGGTTTTATGAAACTTTGTCAGAAAGTGTCTATACTACTTCAGATGAATTTTTTTTTAAAAAAGGCAATTTTCAACACTCGGAACCCTCCAATGAAACACATATACAGTCTGTCCAAATGGCTTCAACAACGTCTTCGAATCTTTCGAGAACCGACCGAGGGACCCATCAACTGTGAGATGAAAGAACAAAAATCATTTCTCACAGGTTGGCGATGCCGGCCTTCCTGACAGCGGTGGAGATGGCTTTGACGGCCGTGCAGATGGAGTTGAGCAGGTTGGTGAGCTCGCCTGTTCCATGGGCCTTCCTGCCCTCCTCCAGCACAAACCTGGTGAGGGTCAGCACGTTGGTGTCGAAGGCTCCCTTCTCGGACATTTTTTGCCGTCAGGTGCGAGGACCTCGTGCCTCGAGGGAAGTGCAGCCGCAGTTAAAGGTGGCCCGATCGAGCTGGGAGACTACAGAGAGGAGGGGGGGGGGGGTCGAGAGGCCATTGTGGGGGGGTGTGAGAGCATGCCAGCCAATCATAAGTGACTGCATGTTTGACTGGGCAAAGTCCAACAGATACAACAATGAACCCGAATAAATGTTTAATTACGACACTGCATTATTGCTTGTACACAACAAATTGATGGATCAGTACAGCCTGATATTGAACCTGAAAATATATGAAAAAATAAATACTGTGGACTTGACTTGACCGAAAATGTCAGGCTTCCGCAGAGCTTGCTGATGATCTGATCATTTGAATCAGGTGTGTTGCAACAGCCAGACTCGGAAAACATGCAAGACGGCCCCCCTCCAGGACTTGAGTTTGACACCCCTGGATTAGTAGTTTTGAAATCAGTCAACTATCCCTTTGTTGTTCGTTCAATTATTGAATTTTTTATTTTTTATTTTTGTTGAATGCGACAGTTACTCCAATGGGATTTTGGAGGTCTGAAAAATCTGGAATTCAAGGGAAAGTCGCAATTCCACTGTGAAATGATACCGTGTTATTTTGGAAATCTTGGCATGTTAAAAATAGTCGTTTTGAAAGAGCTGAACATTTTGAATTCGTAAAGGGGAATGACGAGGAACTTCTTTTTTAAATATCTCATTCTCTTGAATGCGGAAATGGTTGAAGGTTAAAAAAGAGCAGAGAGTTGAATGGAAATATAATTTTATTCTAGAATAGCCTCTTTTCAAAGTTTAGGGGATGAATCGCTGAATAATGAAGAATAAATCATAAGATTTCGAATAAAGATGACGTAAGGCAAACCCGGAAGTGTGGCGGGGCTGGCTGTGTGTACGTTCCGCGCATGCTCAGTAGGCTCAGCGCAGATGTATCGCAATGGCTGCCTCTGCAGCAGGAATAAACAAGCAGGTCTCACTGACTACCATGGAGCCGTGCGTTCGCCACGGTCGGGTGGCCAACGGAGGCACCGTCAAGGTCGGCGAGATTTACAAACTGCAACTCAAACACGATCAAAGGTTTTGTTTGGACCGTTTCGCCGCAAGCCTTCTAGGGAGGCAACGTTGCCTTCGTGGGTACTGACGCGAGACTGAACGCCGCAAAGACGTCTCCGAGATCACTTAAATGGCATCTCTTTGGAAATGTGATTGCTAAATATCACAGTGCAGCAGCGTTTTAATTGGAATATTAATCTGCCGCTCGTTGGTGTCTCATGTAGCATTTTGAGAATGACATCGCACGAGTGTGCGTGCGTGCAGAGCAGGCCCACGGCTCCATATTTATTTCTGTCAACAATATACATATTTCGTTTCATGAAATTGTATTTATTCATTCCCTAACGGACTGCAGTGAATCCATGAGGCTCCATTGAGCGTTCGCTCTTGTGGAGCCCCTTGTCACCGCATTCTTATGCGCAATCCGTGGACCAACTCTTACTGCGTGCTTTTGTGTGCGCTGATGGGTGTTTGCGTGCAACTTACTCCCAAAAGAAACAATCACACATTGTCCTAAATCACTGTGCATGTGCGATGTAATTCGTAGTGACAACTTGCACGGGTGGTCCAGGCAACTGTGGTCTTTTGATCTCGTGTGTATGTGTGTTGACTGTCAGGTGCTGGAGTGCGGCGTGTGTGAGGACGTCTTCTCCCTCCAAGGCGACAAGGTGCCCCGCCTGCTGTTGTGCGGGCACACCGTGTGCCACGACTGCCTCACCCGGCTACCCCTGCACGGCCGGGCGGTCCGCTGCCCCTTCGACCGGCAGGTGACGGAGCTCGGTGAGTTTTTTTGGATGCGGAACCACAGAATTTTGTGAATTAGTGAATGCTTAAAAGTGTTTAGTAAGTTAGCAACTCTAACCTAACGGCGCTACAAAAGCACAGGCTATAGTTTACAGTGAAAAACACCCTAAAAGTTGCCGAAAAACAAACTGAATCGGACCGCCGGGTGTAGCTGGTGCTCAACTGTTCACCACTCCCTCTAGGCGACTCTGGAGTGTGGGGTCTGAAGAAGAACTTTGCTCTGCTGGAGCTTCTGGAGCGACTGCAGAACGGCGCCACCAACCAGTTGGGAACGGCAGAGGACGCTCTGAAGGGAATGGGCGAGGTAAGCCCAGCGCGGCGTGCGCACGAAGAACGAATGTTTGAACGGCGTTTTCTTTGGGCCCCGGGCAGCGCGTCATCCGCTGCGACGAGGACGAGAGCCACACGGCCACCGTGTACTGCACCGTGTGCGCCACCCACCTGTGCGCCGAGTGCTCGCAGCTAAGCCACTCCACGCGCACGCTGGCCAAGCATCGGCGGGTGCCGCTGGCCGACAAGCCGCACGAGAAGACGCTGTGCCCGCAGCACCAGGTGCACGCCATCGAGTTCGTGTGCCTGGAGGAGGCGTGCCAGCCCGGCCCGCTCATGTGCTGCGTGTGCAAGGAGTATGGCAAGCACCAGGGACACAAGGTCACTTGGATTTCCATCTTTCCGCTCGCCCGGCGCCGAGCCTCTCCGAGCAATCGCAAGGTGTAATGCGTTTCTTGTCCTTCTTCAGCACGCCGTCCTGGAGACGGAGGCCAACCAGATCCGGGCCTCCATCCTGGACATGGCGCACTGCATCCGCACGTTCACGGAGGAAGTGTCGGACTACTCCAGGAAGTTGGTGGGGATCGTGCAGCAGATCGAGGGCGGCGAGCAGATCGTGGAGGACGGCGTGGGCATGGCGCACACGGAACACGTGAGAGCGCCCGTCGGCTGTCGGCGCGTTTTTTTCCCAAAATGCAAACTTTCCTCCCTTCTCTCCGCGTCCCGGCCACCAGGTGGCCGGCACGGCGGAGAGCGCTCGCTCCTGCGTGCGCGCCTACTTCGCCGACCTCCACGAGACGCTGTGTCGTCAGGAGGAGATGGCGCTCAGCGTGGTGGACGCCCACGTCCGCGAGAGGCTCATTTGGCTGAGGCAGCAGCAGGAGGACATGACCATCCTGCTGTCCCAGGTGTCCACCGCCTGCCTCCACTGCGAAAAGACGCTTCAGCAGGTGTGGCGGGGGAAAAAAATGCTTTTCCGTGCTTAGCGACCCCATGACTCGTCCCATCCATACCAACCGGCCTTTTAGGACGACTGCAGGGTCGTACTGGCCAAGCGGGAGATCAACTGTCTGCTGGAGACGCTTCAGAAGCAGCAGCATCAGTTCACCGAGTTGGCCGACCACATCCAGCTGGACGCCGGCATCCCGGTCACCTTCACCAAGGTACCCCCTCCCGACCGAGTCTCACAGCCGCCCCCCCCCCCCCCCCAAAGCGCAAACTCGGCTCGAGTGTATTTCCGGAGCACTTTAAAACGACCGCCGCTGTGTGCAAAGTGCTGGACGTGGAGCAAAAATCATTCATACATACGAGCAATAAATTAATCATGAAGGCAGTGGTCGGCGCAAAAAAAAAAAATCAAGTCTCACGCCGAGTCAAAAGACGGGCAGCGAGTGAGCGGCAACGGAAAAGGCCGCATCTGCCGTGAGCCGCCGCTCGCCTCCCGACTGAACTAAGCGGCATTCTGGAGCAACTGGAAATGCTTCATGGAGGACTCCAAAGTAAAGTCCAGCCCAAATGTGACAAAGGCAAGAAGGACTGTTTCAAAGTGCTCTTGAGAATCTGCTCCGTGTTCAGGACAACCGCGTTCACATCGGTCCCAAGATGGAGATCCGCGTGGTGACTCTGGGCCTGGATTGCGCTGGCAAAACCACCATCCTCTTCAAGCTCAAGCAGGATGAGTTCATGCAGCCCATTCCCACCATCGGTACGCCAAAGATCACTTTGAGAGTCCAATGAAGTCGCTCCGTGCATCGGTCGCTACAAATGACACTTTTTTGTTTTTGTTTTCAAACGAGGTTTCAACGTGGAGACGGTGGAATACAAGAACTTGAAATTCACCATCTGGGACGTGGGCGGAAAGCATAAGCTGAGGCCCTTGTGGAAACACTATTATCTGAACACTCAAGGTAAGAGTGGGTAGAAATGATCCAATATTTACGATATTTCACTCTGTAATGGATCTAAAGCCTTCATTTTGAAAACGCAAGACTCGATGAGCTTTTTCGAGAACGCGTTGAACAGATTGAAGACCTTCGCTAGAAGCCCACAGAGTGGGCAGATGGATCGAGAAATGTTCCTCTTATATCATTGACATTCAAGGATGTTATAAGGCTGAATTTCGCAAAGGGAAAATCCACTCGGACTAAATTTAACGGATCTTTTTCACAAGATCTAATAAGGTGTCAACCAATATTTGGACCGGTAATAAATAACGAGGCGTCTCGATGACGCCCAAGTGTCACGGCTCTTTTCCTCCCGTGTTGCACGCAGCGGTGGTGTTTGTTATTGACAGCTGTCATCGGGATCGACTGATGGAGGCGCACAGCGAGCTGGCCAAGCTGCTGACTGAGAAGGAGCTGAGAGATGCCCTGCTCCTCATCTTTGCCAACAAACAGGTAAAAAATAGATCAAAAAGTAGATCATGTGTACAGAGTTGCCTTCGGATGAGAGATCTGAGAGTCGGCTCGAACAAATTACTGCCATTTCCATTCACTTCAATGGGGGAAGATGATTTGACGTGGTCACGGTGCCAATTTGCCACCGTACTGCTCTTTCGGGATTCTTTTTTTTTAAATTTTAATCTGCTCAGGACGTTCCCGGGGCCCTTTCTGTGGAGGAGATGACGGAGCTGCTGAGCCTGCACAAGCTGTGCTGCGGCAGGAGCTGGCACATTCAGGGCTGCGACGCCCGCAGCGGGATGGGCCTCCACGAAGGCCTGGATTGGCTCTCCAGGCAGCTGGTGGCTGCGGGCGTCCTGGACGTGGCCTAGAACGTCCCGCGGACATCGGCGCTTTGATGACGCCCCGGGAGTGCTTCTCTGCCAACAAAAACTTGACGGTACACGTTGGAAGAGCTTTGACACGTACTACCGCTGTGTTCCTCTGAGGGGAGACGCTGAGCTACTGAAAAAGCCCGCCACCTCCCCACCCTACAAGAAGGTTTTTTTCTTCTTGCGGGGTGGGCCTTTCCAGTATGGAAAGCAGGTTATCGAGCAGAGCGATTAAGTGCTCATTCATTCGCCATTCTTAATATTGTTAGCCCAGTAATGTGATTGCCTTTTTTTTTTTTTTTTTTTACACACACACACCCTCACAGACTTGTGATTCCGAAAAGCGTTTTGTCTTGTTTTCCCAAAATGTTTAGATATGACTCAGGCAACTCTGCTATTAAGCTAACAATATCCAGCGTAATCGTAATTTCTTTGTCCTCACTAGTAGATAGTTCAGTGCACTAGTAAAACAACAATGGCGTACTGCAATTATTATTATTATTTTTTTTTGCAAGTGCCCGACTGCTTTGGGCCTACTAGTGTGAAATGAAACATTAAGTCAACTCCTGTGCTGCACACGCAGCCCACAAGCGGCACCACAGTCCAATTTGGGGAAACGGAGGATTTCTTCGATTGAATCATATAAAGGTAGAGGAATGAATGTGAATATTGCACCCTAGGTTTTTCTTTCTTTTTTAACAAGTGAGGACAAACGGCGTACTAGTACATGGACCTTAAGGCTGGATTTCAGTCATTGAATAAATGCTCGCTGCAGGGAGGGTACGCAATAGTAGCTGATGTTTCTTGGGCAAGTGAGAATTCTATTGTTGGGTTTGTGCTCTTACAGAACAAGTTTACTGACAATATTTATTGTATTGAATTCAAAGGTTTTTTTGTTTTTCCTTTTGCACATTAACATGGAGCAAAGGCACCTGCTGTCTGCTGCCTCGCTGCCGTCGGGCGGGCAAATTTTCAAACGCCTCCTTCCAGTATTGACGTGACGACTCTGGACGCTCTTGCGGAAAACGTTGGTTAGCTTAATCCGTCATGCGATGTGAACCTGTGAACCCCCCCCCCCCCTCCTCCTGCCACTTCATCAGCAAGTACAACACAACCTTTGACCTTATTCATTGCCATCTACAGTAATGTTAACTACTTGTGTAACCCCCCCCCCCAAAAAAAAATAACTACAGTAAATGTCAGTGTGAAATGCTTTTTTTCCCCCGCATAGTTGACAAAAACGTAGAAGCACAACGCGCCTCAACAACTCGTTACCATCCGACTCCAAGACGGCTTTTTTGGTTGTAAATTATTCGTATTGTGATGCTGTCAAATAAACTGATCATAGTTTTCTGAATGTGTTTTTTTTTAACTTTCGAGGAGTAGGAAGTGATTGAGCTGCTTTGACAGGAAATGCCTCAATTTTTTATTGTGACACAAGGTGAGTCAAAATATCCACCATTTAATGTCTAAAGTATTGTTTAATATAAAGGCAATGTACAGGAAGTGGACGTGCGATCATTTAATGGTGATGTTGATGATGCTGATGTCTTCGTACGGTTTGTCCGTTTTGGGATGAACTTTGGCGTTGGAGATCCTCTGCACAGCCTCCATGCCTTTGGTGCACCTCCCGAACACCGTGTGCTTGTTGTCTAGCCAAGGCTGCCGAGCACATACAACTTCAGTACTTTTGATTAACGCGGAGCTTCTCACAGACACCAATTGTGGGACGCTGGCTGAACTCACCGTGGGCACCACGGTGATGAAGAACTGTGAGCCGTTGGAGGCGGGGCCCGCGTTGGCCATGCTGAGCGTGTAGGGCCGATCGTGTCTCAGGGTGGCGTGGAACTCGTCTTCAAACTCGCTGCCCCAGATGCTCTCACCACCCATGCCGGTGCCGGTGGGGTCTCCGGTCTGGATCATGAAACCCTGAAGACGCCAAATCTGAGTTTTGTCATCCATGATATTTCCATCTTTATACTTCCCACGCTACTAAACTAAATGATTGTATGTCCTCTTCTTCGCTTTGCATTGTTAAGTTAGCATTAGCATTAGCTGCAGTTTTGCTGATTCCAATCAGAGTACCATTACCGCAGAAAGTAGTCACATGTAGTCACGCATATGGATGACAGTCATCTTCAAGGATTGCTGGGAGATCATAAAAATCAGCAGTCCTAAAATAGAGCCTTGAGGGACTCCCAGAGAGCAAGCCGTTTTGGGCGACGCACATACAGATCCCTGCGTGGTCTGATCCTGCCGACAGCACAAACCTTGATGACTCTGTGGAAGATGTGTCCGTTGTAGTAGCCGTTCCTGCTGTGCACACAGAAGTTCTCCACCGTTTTCGGACACCTACAAGGATAAGGAGAGGTGAGCGCTCGTTGGAACATCTGAGGCGCGTCGGCAATGGGCGCCACTCACTCTACGGGGAAGAGCTTGATGTGGATGTCGCCCATGGTGGAGTGAATGATGGCGCTGTCTGACACTCGCTTGGGGCCTTCGGCCTGCGTGGCGGCCATCACCTCCTCCTTGGAGGGCTTCTCGTTGAAGATGTCTCGGTCGGAGTCGGCACTCTTGGTGTCCTCGGGTTCCCTCTTTGAGAACTTCAAGAGAGAATATTTGTGTGAAAACCTCACCTGTTGCCAGTTTTTCCAGTACACTTCGACTGGGGTGACAAACGGCTTGTCTCTCTTCTCATCTACAGTTTGTCACCATGTAGAATCGGTTCTTCTTGAAGGCGGTGCAGAATACGGTGGGGTCCGGCTCCACGTTCTGTAAAGCCGGATTGTCTGAGGCCTTCATCTCCACGGTGGGCGCCACTTGCATGGCCTTTGCGACCCCTTGAAAGAGACTCAGCTGGACCACACGGATGTTCTCCTGCTTCCCAAGTATGCGCACGCATCTGCAGGGGAAAAGAAAAAAGAATTCTGACATTTGCCACTTGTCTTTTTGTTTTTTCTTCTTTAGCTTGAGCACAAACCTATTGGTTTCCACATTGATGACCTTGATACCCAGCATGGTACCGTACAGGACGAAATGGCCCGTTTCGTCAAAGACGATGTTGGTGAGTCGGATGCCGTCCACTTTCTCCAACTCTCGCTCCACCGCCATCCGCCGGCCAAACTCCATGTCTGGCAGCTGTTGCCTCATTTGCTGCAGCTCTGTGAACATCTGGTGCGGCGGCCAACAAGCCACAGTGGTAATGACTGTCACCGGGGGCACTCTTTAGACGGTAACCCTAACTAGTACTTACCGTTAAGGATTCGTCAAATACTCTCATCAGTTTCCCCGTGAGAAAGCGGAAGATTCGGACTTTGCGGTCAGACGCCATGGTGGCCATTTTCTTGCCGTCAGGCGAGAACACCAGGCTGGTAGGGTACGTTTTGTGTTTGGCGAACTCGTACAAATCCGTGTCAGTCTTGTATTGCCACTGCACGTGTTTGGGGAACTTGAATTCCGAGGGGAGGCCAGTCCAGTACTCCAGCATTCCCGCTTTGTCCGCGGAGACGACCACTCGAAATTTGGCATTCAGGCGGATCTGGGACAGCGGCGAGGAGTGCATCTTCACAAAGACGTGGAGAGGCTCGCCGCTCCCCCGGCCGTCGTAGACAAAAATCTTGCCGGTGGATTTTTCCGAGCAGGCCACCGTGGAAATGGCATCTCCGGGATTGTGGATCCACTCGCTCTGGCCGGGGTGGAAGCTGCAACGAAAAACGAAATGGATGAACCTCTCAATTCAAGCCTAAGGAATTTGCGATATCACCAACGCAACAGTTCATGGCAATGCAACCAATTGTTGTGAATTATGCGCCAGGTTGCAATGTCATCCAAACATCAGAGGTTCCGGCCACTTTCGGAGCCCAACAAAATTGCATCTGTGCGATTAGTCTCGTGGACTCACCCCAGCTTGAGCATGTTGATCATGTCAAAGTTGACGACGTCAAAGACCTTCATGGCCTGGTCCTCGCCGACCGAAGACAGGAGAGAGCCGTCAGCACTCACCGCGATACTCTCGATCACACCTGCACAGAAACCCCCCCACGTGCGGACAATATTGTAGAATCTTACGATCTCATTTTGGGCAGATTTCTATGGGAAGACAAAGGGGAGACTTTCAAATAAAATAAATCACAGCTTACCAAGATGACTCCGAAAGTGTTTGACAAATTCGATTCCCTCGTCCTCCTTTTTCTTCCAGAACTTGACGTGACCATCCTGACTGGCTGTGATGACAAAGTCTGTCCTAAAAAACAAACAAACAAACAAACAACAACATAGTCAAGGATCCATTAGCATCCACTGATGGACGCACAGGAAAGAGCTATAGAAAACAGAAACTTACTTGGAGCAAACAATGTGTGTGATCACATCTCTGTGCATGTAGCTCTTTTCATACATGGCAGCTGAAGGCAGGTTGTCCAGGTAGACGCGTTCGTATTCCAGAACTGGGCCAAACAGTGAAAGAACGGTGAGCATTTTGTAAATATCTTCCCACACCTTATTGGTTGTAGCATCTTCTCGTGCAATGACCGCAGCTAATGCTGCAGGATCTCTTTGTAAACGTGCTAGTTGCTCGGCTGCCTCATGTCGAAGAGAGAAAACTACCGGTTAATAGTTTTGGGTTTGATATTTTCTTGCAGCGTGTACATATATCGTGGTATTTTCTAAAACGCCGAACCATTCAGTTCGGGTTCTTGCGCGATGACTCGGTCTCGGTGTTGAACAAATCACACCCACCTTTCCTCTTCTTGGTCGTGACGGCCTCGCTGGGCATGGGCCCGACCCATTCCTCATTTTCTCTTTCCTCATCCTGAGTTTGATCAGCTTTTCGCTTCAGTTCCACATTGTTTTCAGCTGCCGCCATTGTCGACGAGCTTCCGCCATGTCCCGTTCGGAATTACGGTACTTCCGTTCGGCGCCCAAATACCCGGAACCCTTTTGATTGCCGCTGTTTCACGTAGGGACGATTTTCTAACGGCACGTGGGTCAAACCAACTCATCACTTTTAGCGGTGCATTGAGAATTTCGTTCCTTATATGTCGCAAATGCACATCCACCGATGTACGCCTTCAATCCAAGCATATATATGTGACGAAAATCTTAAAAGCACGAAAGTTTATTTAAGTGTAAATACTGGATAAATAAAGAATCAATAACCTCACAATATTATTATTCCCCCCTCACACAGGGACGTAAACGATACGGTCGCACCAGGCAGGTAGCGTCGCAAATTAAACCGTATCTTCTGCCCCAGAGCGTCGTTTTGTTCAATAAAAACTTAAAGCCCGCCATTAAAAAGTAGCGGGAACCAGTCGTTGTCGCGAAAATGAGCAATATATACATCCAAGAACCACCCACGAATGGAAAGGTGAGTGAACTCAAATGTGTTACATTTAACGACAACGAGGGCCTTTTCAACTAATGTGTTTCACCAATCCACTTCACTTGTCGTGGAAGGTCTTGTTGAAGACCTCCGCGGGTGACATTGACATCGAGCTGTGGTCCAAAGAGGCTCCGAAAGCATGTAGGAACTTTGTACAGCTGTGCATGGAAGGTAAACAGTTAGAAAGGTTCAAGTTTGAAGTCGTTAAATGGACACAGCTGCTTGAATAATGGCTCTCATTCTCCTCGTGGCAAAGGTTACTACGATGGGACAATATTCCACAGGGTGGTGCCTGAATTTATCATACAGGGTGGAGATCCAACTGGGACCGGAACAGGAGGAGAGTCCATCTACGGCAGGACGTTCAAGGTTGGGATGGAATGCCAGTCCCTCAAACTCACGGATGAAAAAAAATCCCTAAGACTATCACCATGACGTCACACCATCTACCAATAGCCACCCATTGGTTACAAACATTGGGTATTGGCCTGTATGGAAGACGTGCAGCGTAATATTTGTCTTTACTGCTTCCACCCTCAGGATGAGTTTCACACCAGACTGCGCTTCAATCGAAGAGGTTTGGTAGCCATGGCCAACGCTGGGACACACGACAATGGGAGCCAGTTCTTCTTCACGTTGGGACGTGCCGATGAGCTCAACAACAAACACACCATTTTTGCCAAGGTGAGTTTGAAACGAAGTTCTTCCTGTTTTTGCGTCCAGGCGTTCGACTCAAACAAAAGCGTTGCTTGCAGGTGACTGGAGACACGATATACAACATGCTCAGGTTAGCGGACGTGGAATGTGACGGCAACGAAAGACCTTTGAATCCCCACAAAATAAGAACGGCTGAGGTAGGATATTCCGGATTCTCAAATCATACACGATTCACTCATTTGATTTTCTTTCTTTCCTTTACGATCTAGGTGCTGCACTGCCCTTTTGACGACATTGAGCCACGTGAAACAAAGAAAGCAAAGAAGGAAAAAGAAAAAGATGAAGGAAAGAAATCACAGTCAAAAGCCACAAAGTAAGTCACGCATAGTCACGATTCACATGAACGGGTAATTTTTTATGTATTTATTTTTACTCATAAACCCAGGCGTCATTGTATATATATATTTGTCCGTCAACTGAAGGAACTTCAGTCTGCTGTCATTCGGCGAGGAGGCCGAAGAAGACGAGGAGGTGGTCAATCAAGTTAGTCAGGTAGAGATGGCGGCTTGAAAACATTGTGTGCTTCGGATCGGTTTCCCTCTATCTTTGTTGTCGCCCCAGAGCCTGAAAGGAAAGAGCAAAAGCAGCCACGACCTCCTGAAGGATGATCCCAGGCTGAGCTCCGTTCCAGCTGTTGATAAGTAATTGGATTCATGAAGTCATTCATCAGTGCTCCACTAAATCATTGTCCGCAAAAAAAGAGTTTTTATTGAATTTTTTTAATCAGAATGTCAGTCTTGCAAATTTCAGAACTGGCATCGGCCTCATAAAATTCATATTGGGCAGGCACTGATAATAATTTGATAACAATAAGCAGGACTAATGACAGGTCATCATGTTTGTCTTTTCAAGAGGAGAGAAGACATCTGGAGATGAAGCAGGGGTACGTTCAAATTAAACTCGAAAGACACTCATCAATATATGACCCAGACGTGTGGTTGCATTCTTACAGGAGGACGACAAGAGCGAGAAAATGAGCGAGCTGGTCAGGGCCAAGCTGAAGAAGGAGAAGAGTGCCGGGAAAGCCGCCAGCGAGCCCCAAGACGAGGAGGAGCGGGGCAAGAAGAGCAGCCGCAGGTATGACTGCACACGTACGCGTATTTTACACAGAGCCCAGCTGCCTAAGTGTCACTCTCACTTGACGTGGGCCGAAAAAACTGTAAAACCGACATATTAAATAAAAAAGAGGGAGACTGAGACTGTGTATATTTAAGGACCAACATTTTCACCCAAAGCACAGCAAAAACGGGCTTGTTTTCCCCAACCCCTTGTATTATTACACTTGTACAGTAAGGTTACTCCCTACTGGGGGCGCTGTTGATCTTCACTTTGCTCAGTGGGCGATCTGCACCTCTGTTAAGTTTGACCATGTGAACCCTTTTGATTCCAGTGCAGAGTCTCGAGTATTTCAGGTTTGCTGTTCCAAAATAGTCATTGTTAATTTACTTTTATGGGCTATTGAGCACTCCCTAATTACTATACCAGGATAAAAAAAACAATTATATAGTCAATATTCTTGAGCCATTACTCGGGAGTGCTGTTAATTACGACATTGCTAACACATAATTGCAACATGCCAGATCAAAGTGTCTTTTGCATCATAATTATGCAAACACATTTCCATGCGTCTAATGGAAAGCTTCTAATTTGCAGTGTTCCCAAAATTACCCATTAATGTTTCCACTATCATCTTACCTCATTGAATTGAATGGAGAAAAAGTAAACCTAACTAAAATTTCCATGCTTGTTAATAAACGTATCTATAATCTACAGTATATATCTAATATTTCACAGAGGATAATCAAATGGACCGTTTGTAGATCATTACGTTTGCTTTTAACAATGCGCAGCTTGAAGCCTCTTTTTTGATGAATTATTCACCATTGAAAGTGAGATAGTACCATTGAAAGCATATGCAAAGCGTCGATGATTAAAAAAAAAAAGAAAAACACCCGATGAGCGCGTGAGAGAAAGCGACTGTCGCGCTCGTCTCACTCGTCCCGTCAACATCGTAGCCCTCTCAGCACATCGAATGTAACTCGGCCTTCTCATTAGTGCCAATGGGATAAACTTGTGTGTGTGTGCACGTGTGTCTGCGCGCTTGACTGACAGCCAGGCCCAGTGTAGTTTATTAAACACAAGCACAGATTGTTTTGCGACAAGAACTTTAACCCAACACAGTAGTTTGTCTTGGCATGGCATCACAGAGCTTGCTGCAAGGTACACTGTTAGTCCTGCACAAAGGGGGCATTGTTATGTTTGAAGAGGGGCTGGCGGGTGGGCGGGGAGGAGGGGCTGAGGTGCTCTATCAGGCCACCATCCCCAACACTCTGCCGCCGTCAACTGCTTCAATTTGATTCGACCAGAGTTCACATCCACTCAAAGTTTGGTTACTTGAGTCGTAGTGTCATCTCCGTGCAAGTCTTGCTGATATGTGGCAGAGGGGGTAGCAAGCATCCAGAGTCCAGACCTAAAGTCAAAATATGGCAAGACTTTCAGCGAAGAACTGAGGATAGATTGCGTAGAAAGCAAGCCCAGACTAAAGGAACTAGCGAATGACAACATGTTATGTATCTGATAATTACACTCGTTTGATGCTGTATTCATCTGCAATTGGAACTATGCGCGCGGGTGTTATGTGGTAGCAAAGTGGCTCCATATGTCTGCTTTGTGTCACCATTGGTGGCCGAAGACAGCAGTCGACTTCCTGTTAGTCATCGTCATGGTTAGTTAGCTCTGTACTGGCGTTTTCACGCAAGTACTCTTTTGTCTATTTTTAATGACAATCTAGTTGGTTTCGCCCTCTGGTATGGACCAAATCGAGCACAGGTGGTGCGAGTACGCTTCCAAACGCTGCCTCGCCTGCTTTGCGTGTGATGTTAGAACCAGTCTGGAGCCTGCTTGCTTGTCTGGAGAATGTTTGCGATTTTCGAATTTGCGAAATTCACGTATTCACTCAGGCCTCGGCTCCAGACTGCCCCTAAATGGTGGCAATTTGTTTTTCGACTGGTGCGTGTGCATCCAGTAAATTGCCTTTTTTTAAAATTTGGATTATTCTGGGCCTTATTTGGTGTTCCTGACAAACTCTGGCTCCACACTTCAGCCCATTTATGATGACTGTAGTAAAAATGAGTGGAAAACATTTACACAAGTGAATTTACAATGTCTGTCTCTTTAATGTTCAACTTGCGCTCCTAACATTTCAGGTGAGGGGCCACTGTGCTCCTAGTTAAAGAAAAAAAAAGAGTTAGTCTGTTATTTTGGGGGAACGTATCCTCGACTATTTGCTGAGAAACTCGCCCATGAGGTGCTCAGGCCAAAGCAATGTCTAATATAAAAGTTGTCCTATGGCGCCATCTTGTGGCATCTTGGTGTCAAGGAAATAATGTAGACGCAGGAGGAAAAACCTGGATTGCCACCGCTCAAATCCCTTTGATTTGCTGTCATCTTTTGCCATCAATAGGGATCAAATCTTTTTGCTGAGGTCTCAATACCATTTTGTCTGCCTTCAATGAGTCCGTACGGCAAATTTTCTTCCTCTTTGCGTTCTCGTGACCAATAAGAGAAGACAACCAAGTCACATGGCAGGGTGGGGCGACTTTGTGTGAGAGCTGTGGCTGACAGCAGCTGCCGCGAGAGTGTGCTCGCTGTGTTTAGCTTAGCTCCCGACAGTCCAGTCCCCGCACCCGAAAGGTTTGCGAAACCCCTGCCTTCACCGTCGTGTTACATCATCATCCTCATCGCAAGCCGCAGAGTCATTGACGGCACGCCCCGGATCATCTGCATCCAAAGTGGGTCATCAGACACAATGCGCGGCCCGGCCAGCAACGCCGCATCTTCGCCGGCTTCATTGGATGCGAGCCGGCGCGCTCTCACTCACTGAGGCCTTGCAGAGTTTATGCAGCCTCGGTGCAAGTGTGTGTTTGCGTGCGTGCATGTGTGTGTGGAAAACCACTTGAGATAATCCAGCGCTTGGCTGCAGGATTGTGTACGTTTGGGAGCTGCCAGGTTTACAGAACTCTGGCCCAGTGCAACACAGCTGCGCCGCATGGGTCGCTCGCTCCCTGGCCGGCCGGTCGGAAAGGCTTCCAGACAGACTTGCCACCCCGAAGGGTTAAAATAAAAAAAGAATGCGTAAAAATGACAGCAAAATACCTCAGACCTTGTACGAGTTTGGTGTCCCACTCGCCATCGGCGAAAATCTATCATAGCGAAACACTTTATCGTTTTTCCCTCTCCCACATGTTTTCCATCGTTCAGCTTGTGAAAACACACTGTCTTCCTTGCTCACGTCTCCAAATAAGAGGTACGGCGTGCTCGAGCTCTTTGATTGATTTTATTGGTTCTATTTAAAGACCAAAACGGTCACCCGAACCATTCGGTTTTATCGAACGAAATTCCGCTGTCTCAAAGCTAATAAAGTATTGCGAAACATCCTCGATGGACTAATGCAAAGTAACATTGATTTTGTGTGTCAAAAGTCTGCAAAATAGCCGGGGCGCATCGAGTAAAACTGCGTTATATTTCCATTATACCCCGATAAGAAAGATGGCTTCCCCCATAGAGGGTGTAAATACAACCCCCACTGCAGCGTACTGTATACATTGGAAGCATACGCTTTGCTGTCTGGCATCATGGCGGCGGCCAGATAGGGAGGCGGTTGGGGGCCGTGGTGTAATATGGGGGCCGGGTTGTTGCAGGGGAGGGGGGTGGACCTTGCGCGGCAGACGATGTTGTAAAACGGGGACCCGCGGTGGGCCGCGCGTCGGTCTGGAGCGCCGTGCCGAGTCATGCAAATTCCTGCGTGGAGCTTTGGATTCTTGCTCTCCAGCTCACAGTTCTCTTTGGCCCGGGCCCAAGCCGTGGAGTGCCCCCCCCCCCCCCCCCGAGGCGAGTTCACCCGGCTCGTTGGTCCGCATCACTCGCTCGGTCGTGACAGGAGACGGGCTCGGCCATCCTTGCGGTCTCCTCGCTGTGCGCGGCCACATAGCGAGGCGTTAAGTTTGACTTGTTTTCATAGACCTCTAACTCATTTCAACGGCCGCTTTATTTGAACAGTTGGCCTTTATTTCTTACTCCAAGCCCGTAAACTGAGAATGCGGAGAAGTCCAAAAACGACAAGCACGCCCGCACCGATATTTCGGAAAACGATCGGGTTTTCGTGCAGTCATCGCGCGGCTATTTTAAGCTCTGTAAAAGTCCCGCGTCAGCCTCAGACCTTTTGCCAGACACCCGAGTCTTCTGGAGGTTCTGGATCACCGCCAGTCTCCTCGTATACTTTCTTTTTTATGAAAAGGTAATCGCCCGCAGCTCTTTCTTTGACTTTCACTCCGTCTTATCATCCTGAGAGAGGGACAGCAGCTGCGCAGTATCTTGAGAAGATCCGGAAGCGGACGCATTTCAGATGTTTGTCTGTATAGACCGATGCGTCCTGCGGCCCTTTCATTTTGGAGAGTGTGCAGTGCAAAATCACCATGCGTTATCTCACACTCTGGCTGTGTTTGGAATTGTCGACTCATTTCCTACTCCCTAGTCGCTATGTAGGGATTATTATATACCGCAGCGGCATTTATAGGTCAGGCATTGGTCAGAGGAAGAACAGTTTTTCAACATTACTCATAATTACAAAGTACCCGATCAACCTCATCTTTCCATAATAAAAAGTCAAATCACATTTATTTCTCCAGCCCTTAATCGCAAACAGTCTCAAAGTGTTTCACATGACCACAGTTGACAAATATTCACGACATCCCCTGACCTTAACCCCCAGGAGGGCAAGGAAAAACGGGGCGGGGGACAGCTCGGTAAAACCTTGAGAAGGGGCCGCAGATGGGACAATCCCCCCTCCCAGATGACCAGGTTACAATGGATGTCGAGTGGGCACCATTTGACACAATATTGCACTATTGTGCAATGTTAGTTTGATGCCTGCGGAAGAATTCGTGGAGCCCTGAAGAATGTTCAAATTGTTGTCGGGACTTCTCCGGTCCCTTTCTGGTCTCCTTCCCTTTATTGGTGGCAATTTTTGGGCCGCGGCGACAGAGTTGTATTTTAAACTAGGCATAAAACAGAACGCTTGCACAATGCACACTGTGTATTTAAAACAACCGCACAACTTTTGCTTTGGAAAGGCCGCTTGCTTAATTCTTAAACAGCATGCAAAAATGTGTCAGTCAAAGCATTGCAGCACCCCATGTGGATCAAGTAGACCTTCCACCAGGGTCTAAAGATCTATTAGAAGAAGAAGAAGAAAAAAATGGACAGTCTGAAGAAGCAGACGTCAGAAACAAAGGCCGTCATTGTTTAGTCTGGAGATGCTTCACGTTGCTGCTCCGGGGGCCCAGACGCTGCAGCTCACCTGAGCTTTGAGAGCATGGCAGCAACACAATAAGTGTCAGGCTTAGCAAAACATCATCAGTCCCCAGCTGAACATCTGCAAGCCTGCGTCATATGAGGCGGCGCGGGCCGACCTGACCGGCACTTCTCGCCCCGCGGGAGCCCCGCTTTTCGGGCTGCCCGCCAAGTGGGTCGGCTCCGCGGGTCAAAGAGGCCGCATCGCTCCCCCCGCCCCGGCTTGCTCGTGTTATCCGCCTCGCTTGAAAACTTTATGTAACGACTCCACATTTGAAGAGGGCGAATATAAACAACATTTACTGGCACGCATACAGAGGTGTCATGGAGTTTAAAGACGCAGTCGTATCCCAAACGATCCTCTCCTCTACGCGGATGACCGTTGAGAGCTTTTCCCTCAACGCCGCAAACCACTTACGAGAGAGGAGGAGATGTTACTCATAACTGGAAGACGTATAGCTCCATAAATAATGTGCGTAATGATGATATACGGTAGAAGGTGGGGACGCCGGTCAGCCTCAAATTTGTTGGGATTTACAGTCAACTTTTCCCTTAGGAGACGCAAATAGACAGACAACACTAATATTAGTACTTATTCGGAGAGGATAAAGAATATATGCCTGTGACTATTGTTATATTATGTTTCTTCATGTTTGTGTTCAATTGCCTGCGTTACGGTGTTTGAAGCCAAATCGACTTTACGAATATGCAAAGCTGTGTGATTGTTTACGATACACATCCTGTAGTACTCGTTGTTCACTTTGATAGTGAACTTGGAACAGTTCCAGTTCGTCACTATCAGTATATTCTACCTTACTGTACGATGGGCAGTTGATTAATTTTTTTTTTTTGTAGATGACATTTGAATATTTGTAACTTTGCATGTGCAAAAACAACACTATACATGTTAACGTACAGGGAGATTACTGCGTGTGGCATGGCGGCGAGTCTCTTCAGGCAGCGACTTCGGTCTGCTGACCTTGCCTTATACCAGACATCCATTTTCTACTGCTTATGCCATCCATGTCATCGTCGAGCAACTGTTTTCTGGGTGATTTATGCAGTTGCGCAAAACCATTCTTCATTTTTTTGGGCCCTTCAGATGGAGGCTAGCGCCACCCGGGTATGGACAGTTCTGCCAAATCCTCTCCTTTATTCATTTGTTTGGTTCTCCCTCCCCAGCCAAGAGTTGCGCAAGGAAGTTCGCCAGTTGAAGAAGGAGCTGAAGGCGTTGAAGCAAAGAGAAGATGGCCCTAAGCCCGCCACGGATGAAGTCAAGGAGGGTATGTGGGCCGTGTTTCTTCACTCTTATTGTTTTGTTTTGTTTTGTTTTGTTTTTTTAAATACAAGGCACATTTTAATGGTGTTTTAAAACCGCCTCCAGCAAACTCTTACCACTCTGAGAGCCGGGTGGTCCGCGCTGCATTCTCAACTAATGGTCACTAAGACTGACTTGATTGTGTCAGTTAGTTGCAGATGTCTATTGTTATCTCCTACGGGGTTCTGCATTCTTCTTCTCGCAGAAAATTACATTTGGAAAAAAACAAAAATCGGTGAATATGCAAATCTGCGGGGCCAAGCCGCGAGTATACGGGAGTCTGAGCTTTGTGCTTCCACCTCGGCTGCAGGACGGGGCTCCTTTTTTGGAGAGCTTTGTCACTTTGCTCCCGCATTTGGAACAGAAGTTAATTCCACCATGTTGGAATTGTTGCAAGTCACGGGCTGGTGGCCGCACCATGTCTGTCGGGGGTCTGTAAATTACAGCTGCACGTATTGACAAGACCGTATCCGCCATCTTAAATCACCCTCCTGCCTTCTCGCCAGACCCCCAAGCTGCTCACTTCTCTCACGGGGGGAAGCACTTTACATTGGCACTAAAATATTTGAGGGCTGCAATAAATGATTACTGTGCCACTCATTGTTCTCGAATAAGTCATTGACAAATCATCAGGCTTTTAAAGTGTCAAAAAAAAACAAAAGAAGTTACAACATCTCCTTGGCGCTCCAAACCCCAAATATTTGACTGAAGCAGCAAAATCAAGCAAAGAAGAGCTTGCGACCAAAGGAATGTTTTGTATCTTGGCGCCGCACTCGTGTTGCAAAGCTCCAGATGGGATGGACCCGACTATCGTATGTGGGCCGCAATATCGTCCGCGCTCGTGGAGGTAACCGGCAAGGTTGTTAAGAGTGAATGCAAAACGAATACATTAACGAAAATTGAAAACAACTTTTTCGTAATGTTGACATGAAATAAAAAGGAAAGTGCTGTTCACAAAAGAAACAGAAGCTAATTTAAACTACATTGTCATCGGTGTCTTTTTTGATTGATGATTGAAAGCGAGGCTGCTTCAGAGATTGGCCTTGCGTCGCTCGCCAAAAAAACAGATTGTTATCTTATAAAAGACTGGTTGCTACAACACGGAGCATCTTGATTTGTTGCCCTGGCAGAGCCCGGGTGACTGGAGAGGGCAGGAATCTAGCGCGGAAGCCCGTCAAACTTTAAGATAATCAGGAGGGACAACAGCTGGACAGGCCAATGCGAGTTCAAAGACGAGATTTTGTCTGTACACAAACAACATTTTTGTCTTGTTTCCACCAAAGAACCGTTGACAGTTCGTTTGATTTGAGGAGTTCTTTTCCTCGAAAAACATAGACATATTCAATGCTTAATATGTTGCAAATGTTCATGGTTTCTTATTTGGCCAAGCGCGTGTTGCGAGAGATGACGAACCCGGCCCGGATGCCGATGGAACACATCAGTGACACATTTTTAAGATAAGATAAGATAAGATATCCTTTATTCGTCCCACACTGGGGAAATTTACAGCCTCCAGCAGCAAGAATGTATGTAGAAAGAAGAAAGGAGAAAGAGAAAAAAAACCTGCCCTATTCTGCAATGTGTTCAGAGAGGTGACTCTGAGGCAGCCGGACGATTCATTTTCTGATTTTAAATGACATGCGGGACAAACATACGTTGGTGCAGTGTTAAAATCTTTGAGGGAATTGATTTTTGTGAAAAATATTCTTGTCTACGGACCGATAAACCATCCGCCTTGATCACAAACTTGACATTGAAGCATGCGACGGCTGCTAGCTGGCTCGCCAGACATGAAGCCGGCTTAGCTGCGGTTTCTGTTAGCTCATTTGTTTGTTAGCGCAGCAAAACACGAGCATCGCCACAGACGTCTGTCATGCGCGCCCCGCAACAAAACATCACATCACGCTGCATCTTCCGCCAGCCACACCAGACAGTCTGCTGCTCGGTGACTTCACGTCGGGACTTTCACACCAGACACCGCCGCCAGAGGTGGGGTGGAAAAAATATTCTCAGCTGCATTTAGTACACAACACTTTCTTGTTGTGTTGGACTTGCGGACGGACGGGTATATGACTCTCGAGCCAGTCAGAAAATAGTACTCATTAAAAGCTGCGCTTCCGCCAAGTTCGGTTGGCTACATGGGGCTGCCGGCTATTACTTTGTTGTACAAAGTACCAGAAATCTTAATTCTCATCTGTTTGAATAAACCAGGTGGTGACAATCTTTTCTCTCTGATCACATTATCCACATTTTCTGGCTTGCCCAGTGCGTTAGCCGAGGCTCAAGTTGTGGTGTTACGTACGGTCGGTAACACGTCGCCCGTTTGTCCAGAGACCAAAAAGCCGACCAGCGAGGCTGTCGCCGAGTATCTAGAGGAGAGGAAGAAGTACGAGGAGCGGAGGAAAGACAAGCGCAAGAGAGGCTCGGGCAGAGAGGAGCAGGTAAACAATCCCGACATCAATGCCCGACGGGTATGAACCCTGACTTTGCAGTGCAGCGGACTTTGGAAAAGAACCCCCGCGACGTTCATGTTGAATTTCCTCATCAGACGATGGAGCTGCTCAATCGTTTCAAGTCCAAGCTGTCGACGGCCATCAGCGAAGCCCCGGAGGAGGAGGAGGAGGAGGAAGAGCTGGCCGAGGACGACGACAAAGGATGGTGAGTGCCCCAATGGTGATGGCCATGAGCTATTTTGAAAATGGGCTTGGATGGGGTGCCCTTTATTGCTCTAATTAAATCAATTGGACAATTTCCAAGATGAGTGCAGTCGTGTTGGAAAAAAAAAATCTTTCACAAATGGCAAAGATTCATAAAAAGAATCTAGTCAGCCATGAAGGCAAGCGCACGCATTGAAACTGCCCAGTCAGCTCAACGATGGCATCGCTCATGACTCTAAGACCTCCGAAAAAGAGTTTCCAGACACTCATAAAGTCAGGAGGATAATGAGGTCCCGCTCATACGGAATATCTTGATCACGTGAAGCTCATCATGCTTCAATTTGGCGAAAAAGTTCAGGACGCGGGCCCAAATCGCATGTTTGTAACTGGCACCTGCTACGTTTCATCGTGCCCGAATAGAAAAAGCCGCGGCAGCGCATCCAACCTTCCACTCACTTAGAGGCGTGTCATAGTTCAGGGGGTACGTACAGTATGTGCACGCGTCAGCTCGCCGCCGCCAGGAAATGGGTCTTGACGCTCTGTTCTGCTCTCATATTCTGTTTTTCAACGCGGATCTTAAGAGCAAGTCCAGTTTGAAATGAATACCATGTGTGTGAATGAGAGATTTAGAATAACACAATCTGTTGTTGCCATTAGTCTCCAGGAGTGTGTGCGAGCGAACGATTGTTGGGGTTGGGGGGGGTGGTGGTGGTGGGGGGGGTAATGAATTTGAGAGAAGCCTTGGTTGGTAGACACCTCCGCCGCACTGCCCCCGCCAGGTATGGCAAAGACTCAGGGGGTGGTTAGCCGCGTGTTCCTGGAAAAACGGCAGTGGGAAATGTGTGCCACTGCAGGAGCTGCGCACTCAGAATGTGGGTTACAACAGGTCAGACACTGGAAGTCAAGTCTGGGACAGAGGAGGTAAACTATTCCATCTGTGTCGGCGCAAAGACCCTCCACCCCCCACCCCCCAGGCCCCCCCTCGCCCTGCTGCCTCGACTTTTACGAAACCCACCTCCCCACCCCGCCAGAGAGAACAAGGCCAGAAAAATAAACAGCAGAGGCTTCTGTAGCTTTGCATCACATCCTGCGTCTCGCCGTAACCCCTTTCTCACAGACGTCCAGAAGACGCAGTCGAGTGGCTGTTGTGTGGAAAATGGAGCCCTTTGAAAATGGACCCCGGGGTAAATATCTTGCTGCGGGTTTTAGAAATCTGCCACATTTCGCCTTAAGGTTAATCAGGGTTAAGCTTCTAATGGTAACTGTGGCAGCCAGAAATGATTTTTCATTGATGCTTATATTTGTTCATATTTTATCATTATGAACACTTCAGGGTCGAACTGGGCAGCAGTCCATATTCTGTGCGGGTCTTTTTGCCCAAGTTCCTGCAACCTAGTGACCTCACATTTACCTTATACACAAAATCCAGATAAGCGGGTGAAACTTTGACTTCACTTTACCCGGTGAAAAAAGTTATTGTATTCAAACCCCCAATATTTTTTCTCTGGACCAATAAAAGTGGCACTAACAGTATCTACAGTCAGTTGAGTCATGAATTCTGGCCCACCTCATAGTTGCTAAATTAGCCATCTCAACTAGCTAGCCCTCCCGGTACAATTGATGCGAAGAAATCAATGACCCGGCAAACTCATTGAGCCGCTCTCCCATCTCCACCGCATCCAGGCTCGGCCACGTGCTGCAGTTTGACGAGCAGTCCCGCAAGGTCAAAGACGCTAACATGCAGGACGAGGACACCTTTGAGATCTATGACCCGCGGAACCCCGTCAACAAGCGGCGGCGGGAGGAGAGCAAAAAGATCATGAAGGAGAAGAAAGCTAAGAGGTGAGCTCGTGGGGGGGGGGGGGGGTGACGGGTGGTCTGTGGCTTCGAAAACTCGGGTCCTGTTCGAACCAGACCCTTCTTTATTAAACGGTTTCCAAACAAATCGATTCAGGGGGCCGACTGTATTGTGACCGGAGTGGGACACTTGTGGACAGTCGCTTATGAGTCATTTGTGATGTTTTTGTGATGAGCGGGTTGACAATAAACTGGATCGACTAGTGATTGATTACAGACTAATTATTAGTTTTTGCCCTTTTCTCTTGCTTGTGGTCTTTGTACAGTGACCCCCCCACTGTATGGACTGGAACACACATATATATACTGTAAATATATCCCTGCAATAAATGGTATTCACTGTACTGTACTTCAAAACAAATGTTGAACGAGTCCTTGTAATGCAGCAGATAAAGCAATGTCCCGATTCAGAGCTCCAAGATGTCAAAGCAAACACTTTGGTGGTTTTGGGCGCGTATGACCAGAAGCTGCATTTGGCAAGCACGCCAATTTTTTTTTTTTTTTTTTTTAACCGCACTTCTGGGATTAAGCTTAAACATGCATGTGGAACAGGAAGCAGAGTTAATGTTACATGAGCCGCCACTAATCTAAAACAGGTGTCACCGCGGCACCAATGTGCAAGCCGGGATGTCATGGGACACGCCCGCCTACAAGGTGTGACTTGACATGACATTCGGATGGATCAATCACATAATCAATGCCCACCAGTATTCATGATGACCGCTACCTTGCACAATAGCAAGATATTGGACACTGTACACACAAAGTCGGGAAAGTTGAAGTAATACAGTGTTGGATGTTGAAGTGATGAACATTTAGCAATCTAACTTAATTTTAGATTGTTGCTCCCACCGCTTATTAATGATAACCGCCTCCTCACACAAAAGCAACAAACAGAACTTGAACTCCTGTAAAGCATAAAGTCACGTTGTTGCGGTCATGCAGTGTTGTATCATGAGGCAAAGTTTTTCCCAAAGTGACTGTGAACGTGAGCATTGGGTGTTGTTAGCCACCTAGCGACTTGCTGTGAGTAAAGTGGGTCAGCAATTCAAGAAGTAGGTCACTTGTTTGCTATCAGGGAGGGGGAACCCCCTCCCCCTCACTCCCTCCCCTAATATTCTCACCTCTGTGGTCTTAATTGCAAGCAAGTCTCTCCAGACTGTGCTGGCTATGTGAGAAGACGCAGGCGTGAAGACGGAAGGTTCCGGAAGGGTCCATATGCTGTCGGTGGACCTGAGGGCTCAAAGGCCTCTTGCGACAACACGTGACCTGGTTGCCAGCCAACATGTTTTGTTGAAAATGCAAGTGTGCCGTGACTTAAGCAAAATTGCTTTGGGCATATTGGCCATTTTTTGTGGCCCAAGTCCCAGGTATAAACAATCGAGCTTCAGGATGGCCTGAGCGCTTTGTTCTTGGGACTGCCACTTGGTTCCCCCTGTGGATTATTCCGCTCAACCTTTGACTCATTCATTTGAGCCAACAAAATGAATAAAATCAAGGTTGATGAAGAACGCTAGCTTTTCAATCCAGGGGCTTCAAGGTTGCCATCATAGCCAAGATTGGACATCCTCATGGATGTCCTGAATGAAGGACACAAACACTGTCCAAGTGGGACAGGAGCGGCAGGTCAATGAAAGCCTTCATTACCATTTCTCCTCATTAGCCGCCCGTCGTTTCCAGGAGGAGACGCTCGTAATTCACCCCTGATGGATTTAGTGCTCTTCTCTCCTCGCTTGCTCAGAAGGACCTTCGAACCAAAACGGCACCGCTGTTTTTTCTCCGCTCTCTCGGCCTAAGTGATTGACTATCGATTCTTTATGAATGTAATCCACTTACCTGGAGCCTGTAGAGGTGACACAGCAATCAGCAGAAGCTCGGAACCGAGACCACGCAAATTTTACCGAGCATTGTATGTAGTTCATTGGTCAGTAGCTTAGTCGGCCAGGAGGCGGGGGTTCAGGGACGAGCAGGTTTCAGACTTGGACCGTGTTAATACAGTATGAGATTGCTTTTCAATAGTAAGCGGCGTCGGCTCTTGCTTCACAGCTACTATTGCCGACCGCATACGTCACAAGAGCTCTTGTACCAAAATCCTCCAGTTTCTGAAGTCGTTGCAGCCGCAAACGTTCTCTTCACATTTTTGACATCTTCCCGAACCCTCCCAGTGGGAACTTTCCCCTCCGAGGCTTTCATCTGGGCGCCGGCAGTCCTCTATGGACATCAGCTGCGGGAAAGAACTTTGGCAGGGCTTACTTGCACCGAGCCCCAAGCAGACCTCAGCAGATAGCAGGTGCCGGAGCCGCCACCTTCCTATTCCGGGCCAGCATTCCCGTCTGTCGGTCTGCCCACCCCCTTGCCCCCTCGGACCCTACCCGAATGGCATGCTCTGTGTCAGAGTACACCATCTGGAGCTCCTCATCCTGCTGTGCTTTGCTAAAGCGCTAAAGTGTCCACAACACTCGGGAGTTTTCATCGCCCAAAGCTTGATTGTAGACAGAGCCGCGCTTGGCTCTGATGATTAGTGCCTTGTTGGTGTTCTTGTTGTTAGCGTGTCGGCGCATTCAAGCGAAGAGCAGACTAAAGCCGCGATTCCCAATTAGCGAACTGCGGGAAATGATCCCATTTGACTTAAGTTGTTACAAAATTATTAACCCTTGTCACCGAAACATTTGCAATGGCATATTAGTGTGACGTTTTTGTTGTGGCGGTGTGCGGTGACATTTTTCTCATGTAAAACGGCCTCAACAAAGGACGGGAAGCACTGTACTAATGAACTTCCACGGCGGGACCTAAAACACCAGCATCCCCCCCCTTATCGGCCTTGTTACTTTGTGTCTGTGCTTCAAAGTTCAGTCCACAGATTTTGTTTTGTCAGGAGAAAGTTCATCGCAACCTCTAATAAAGAAAGGGTGGGGGAGAGAGGAAGAAAACTTGAATTCTATCAGCTTTTTTCCCCCAGTTGTGCTACCATGTAGGGTGCGGACCACCTCATGAAATAAGGATGGTGTTCTGAACATCATGACATTTCAAGTCAAGGACTGAGTTTTATCATTCAAGAAATGGGGGATAAAGGTACTCGCGAATAATTGGTCAGAAAATGTCTAAATGACTCCCACCTCTGGGAGGTGGAATCAGAGGGATAGCAGTGGAAAGCCAGGACCGGCGTGTGTGTGTGAAATTTAACACCCAACATTGCCTTCTTGTGTCGTGTTGAAAGCCATTGTCGCTGTCCCACGAGTACTTATTTAGCTCGCACCAGGCTGCGCGCCATTGCTTCATTGTGTGAAAGTGCACACAAATCAGGTCGCCGCGTCGGTGGGCTCTGTGTGAAAAGCGCCAGCGGAGAAATCCCGGCTCGCTCACACGGTTGCATCTTCAGCCCCTATCACAGTGCCTTCTCCAACTGGCACAACATTAGTGTCGGCGTTGCTGGCATTTGAGCGCCACAAATACTCACACAGTTGTCTCTTTGAAAAAAAAAACTGCTCATTTTATTGTATCTGACTTTTTGTTTTTTAAAAATGTATCATTAGGGCTGCATCGCTGTATTTACCCCCCCAGATGCTAAAATGTCAGTCGCATGCAGTGAAAATAGAAGTAACTGTGAGGCAATGCAATAAATTTGCATCTCATTTACATTTTGAGGAAGGGGGGGGGGATTTGTCACAATGTAACAACATCAACACTGAATATAAAATATACACGACTCATCACATGATACTTTTCATTGTCTTTTTAGTATGTGAGCAATGTAACATTCAAATAGTTCACAGCAACGAGTACCTTTTTCTTTCTTTTTTTTTTTTGAGTCTGAGCGCTTTGAATCCAAACGCTCTCCCGCTGTCCTTTTTCCACATCTCTTGACGGCCTCCTTCAAGGAATGACGTTGATGTTTGCTACCAAAAAGTAGCAGCAGCAGCAACAACAATAACAAAGAATCCGATATGAAGTTTCGCTTTCCTGAGCCAGCAGTAATGGCTTGTTAGTGATGGGATGCAAATGTCCTGTCATTTTTTTTTGTTTTGTTTTGTTTTGTTTTTGCCATACAATACTCCAACAAATACATTCCCAGTGTGAGGTACAACAAACAACATGACAAGAACACGACCAGCATTTACCATGATTAGCACCACAAGCACCATATTGAACTTTTTTTTTTTTTTTTGCGTTTTTGTTCTCATTGGCTGGAGGAACTGAAAACAGCCACAGATATTCAACATATGGGACGCATATTCCGTGCCCCATCAAACCGGAAGGGAGGAAGCCCCCAATAAAACAAACAAACCAAAAAAAATAATAAAAAAATCAAAGTTTCAGAATCATTGCGATAAAGTCTCATGATCTCTTTTTAGATGCCAATTTGTCGAGAGTATCGATCACAAGTCTTGCGTGCAGATTTGCTGGCTGAATGTTGGCAAGCAGGGCACCCTTGTGGTCGGTGGGCGTCGGTGGAGGGGGACAGAAAATGGCTGCGTTCAAATCAGCTGCTAGTGAATGACTAAGGTACTGTAATGCCCTCACATGTGGGCAAGGGGAGCTATTTGGTATGGATGACTGCTGATCCTTGACTAACACGTTTTCATTCAATTACTCTTAATTTCTTGGTCATTTCCAAAATGCAATATTGCTTTTTTTTCCCTTTGTTTGGTGGCGTGCCTTGAGATTTTTTTTCTAATGTAAAATATGTGCCGTGGCTTCGTAAAGATTGGGGAAACACTGCATGGCATTACGTCAGGCTTTTGTTCGATGACGCGTATTCACTTCCAAGATAGTAGGCTACAATGTGACTCTTGGATAATAAATACACAATTACGCTGATGATCGAGGGCGGGGCTTGCTTGGCGCTGTCGTATATCCTTGGCTGTTCGGTATTTTACACCCCCCCCCAAAAAAAAGTGCAGCCAAGCCAAAGGTCTGCCCGTCGACAGCGTTTCTCGCCTGTCCATCCATCCGTCCTCTGTCAGCCAGGTGTCCAGCACTTTGGATCAAACAGCAACTCGGAGGAAGACGCCACAATGATACGGGGAATTATTATTATAATAAAATAACATCACCAACCGATCCTCCTCCGAGCTCCACTTCACAGAAGTGAACAGTTTTTGTGTCAGCTTGTTCGGCTGAGCAGTGGTTGGGCTCCGCGAAAGGTCGACTTCTCGTTTTGGGTGCTGCGGAGTCGTCGTCGGTGTTGGCACTCCTTTCCGGGCTCGCGGGCCTCCCATCTTTGCGTCGGGCTCAGTGGCCCTGACACGTCTTGCAGCACATCTGACGGAAGTAGGCCCGACTGCAGAACTTGAACTTGAGTACTAGTGGGCAGTAGGCCACTTTGTTGACATCTTTGCACTCTGCGCAGACAAAACGACAACGGGTCAGAACGTTGCAATTGAATACAAATTGGAAGTGCTAAGTGATATTTGCGCCCTAGATTCTTGTGCAATTCAGTCATTTGGGCCGTGTTTCTTGGTTGCATTGCTTCCAGTACGTGGATGTTGGATTTATTTATTTTTGTGCACTCTGATTTCATACGAATGTGATCTACTCAGCTTTCAGACATATGACAATAACTTCATCTTATTGTTTTGATGACTCACACTGACGGATGACGCGATACGTCACATATGTGTTCCACTTGTGGTGGTAATATGACTTTACACCGCATTTCCCCCAAAATATTGGTAACTACTGTAAGCGAGAACCGTACAATGCATCACTATAGCCGGTTGTACTGATAAGCGGTACTGATGCCATACTTTGTTAGGATAGCGCCATCTGTCTATTAGTGTGGATGATGTAGCAAGAGAGACAACGCCATGTCTCAAAGTTGATATTTGTTGCATTGATAATATTGAGATTTGCTCCGGCTGCATCACTAATGTACCATAAGAGATAGCAAAACGCCACATCTGGTCTTGTTGTATCTCTAACAGAGCGTACGACTTCACCCGTGAGCCGATTGAAACAGTCGAGGTCTAAAAATAACTTGAAGAACAGCATGCCGCAGTGACTCACGCGTAATTGTAATACTTATGCGGCAAAAACCTCCCTCGGGGAACACGGCAGCTCGACTTGGATGCCGAGGCGAAGACCGAGAAGGATTCTGGCCCGCTCGGCTCTCCGGGCTCGCTGCCACGACTCGCACGCACACAGCGAGCGCACCGCGGCTCCAAATGCCTTATCGTGATCCTAGTGTCTTCCCTTATTAGGTTTGGGCCCCCCACCTGGGCCGGGCCCAATGAGACCAGACGTTGCCTCACCGCCGTCCGTGAAGCGACAATTAGCCCGCGGCTAATCCCATTAACTGGCCTGCTCACGTCGCTCACGTTTTCCATGCAAGCTCCACTGACCGTGTCGTACCACAAAAAAAATAATGATTAAAAAGTACAAGTGTAACACTGTCATGAAAGTCAAACAAAATAGACTCTGTTAAACTATAAATGCATTCATTTATGCGCTGTTTATTATTTAATTCAACTATTATAGGATAGGAAAAATATGAGATGAACACATGAAAATGTGTTGACATATTATGAAAATAAACTAATTTAAAAATACAAATGTCTGAATTTAAATCACAGATTTCAGAACAAAAATGCAAAGTGTACTATATATATATATATATTTTTCATTTTAGAAAGGACACATCATTGTGTATTCCAGGATTATTATTATTTTTTTGTGGTACAAATTTGAAAAGCTACTTTTCCTTTTTATTTTCTCAACACACGCGACCCGCGCATCTTACCGTCGCCATTGGAGATGGGCGTGGCGTCGCACTTGCTCTCGCACTGCTGCATGGCGCTGGGCCGTAGGGCGTCGGCGCACTCGCTGGATGGCTGCCCCGTGTAGGATAGGCACTGCACTGTACGCATCTGCTGGCCCAGGCCGCACTGCGCTGAGCACTGCAAGAAGGGGGGTGGGGGTGGGGTAAAAGAAAAATAAAATAAACCACATGCGCGCACACACACACACACGTGCAGAAACGTACCTGCCCCCATTCGCCGGGGATCCAGCGCGCAGGAGGACAGCGGCCGATGCTGCAGCGAATTCGAACCGGCGGCTTGTTCTGGCTCGGACAGTGGGCGGGCGGGAAGGTTTTGCTCAGGTCGCTGCTCTTGCACAAGGCGATGCGATGCTTGAAGCCGGGCCCGCATTTGGGCGTACACTAAAAACACAACAAGTGCCGCAAATCGGTTCTCCTCCTCCATGTTTTTTTTTTCTTCAAAATTTCCATGCAGTATTACTTAGGTGCGTCGTTTTTTCCCCTACATCGTATGCATTGTTTGCAAATTTTGTAATCAGTCTCTTTTTTTGTTGTTGTTGACATTTTTGGATTGTTAATGCCAATTGAAAAGGGAAACCGTATTTGTTAGGACGTGAGCTATGGCCGACACTTTACCTCAGACCAGTCCAAAGTGACCCACTTAGGTGGGCAGGACTGGTTGTTACAGGCCTCTTGCTCAATGGGTCTGTGGGTGAGACAGTGAGTGTCCTCCAGGGTCTCCTCTTGGGCCGGCCCGATCTTCCTGATGCACAGGACCGTCCTGGTCCGGAGGCCGCCGTCGCACGTCTTAGCACATTGGGACCAGTCCCCAATGAACCACCTGGTAGGGCGCAGCAATACAAAGACTCAAAAAAAAAAATGCTACATTGCAGACGCAACTGTTGCTGCATCATTTGACTGTGTGGCTGATATGACATCATCATCCACGCGCAATTGCCAGCCCATAAAAGACCCGGCAAAGAGCTTGTAGGCCGAGGAGTGCATCCAGACGAGCAATACGCACGCTCTTAAGCACAGAAAAAAAAAAAACAACGGTCTGCTGGCGTCACGCTTCGCACCACTTGGCTGCCGTGTCGCCCCCGCACCTGCGCGCACGCTAATGCCAAGAGCATCAAACGCAGGTGGTCGCTCTCCAGGCTGCGTATTATTGCCGCCGGGTGAGCGCGCGGAAAGTTGTAAATCTGCTTGCTTTATTATTTTCCTCCACACACTTTTTTAAGGGCAAAAGCCAACTGATATCACTTTTACGGAACGTTCCAGAGTTTATTTGAGGACGGGGTATTCCATTTTGCTTGCGATTCTGCTGTTTTCTTTTTGGGGGGGGGGGTTCTTAAAGATCGCAAATTTTCACCGATGGTTAGCGATGAGTTTTCAAGCACGTTTTGACATACTCAGGAGGGCAGGGCTCGCTATTGCAGTCCCGCTGCTTGTCGGGGGGCTTGCTGTCCGGGTCGCAGTAGCTGTTCTGGACCACCGAGTTGTCGTCCAGTCGCTTGCACACCACCTCCTGCTTCTGGGAGCCTGACGACGACGAAGGGTGGGGCAAGACAGATGGATCGCTTTGAGGATAAGCGATATAGGAAGTGGAAATACCGCAACGAAATACAAAATGGTACTATGGTGGACGGGTGGATTAAAAAATTTTTTTCTTTGAAATCAAGATTGCAGAATGCCCACTTGCCTCCCGCGCATGTCGCTGAACACTCGGACCAGGGCAGGTGGTACCAGGAGAAGCCCACCTCGTTGTCGCCACTTCCCGTGCGCTGAATAGGCACGTTGAACCTGTAGCGGATGCCCTGGTTTTGTTCCTGGAGGAGGATCTGTGACGGACGCGGAGAGAAAATTTGGTTTCCGCCGAGCCGCATGGTCACTTGAACCGATTGGCTTAAGTTGTTACCATGACAATCAGGTTCTCTGTAGTTGCCCCGAGGGCCTCTAAAGACTCGGGTTCATCGGTGGGCCTCTTGTAGTGGAAGGCGGTGCCGGCGATGTCGAACTTTCTTGGCCAGTCGATGGTCCACGCGCCGTTGATGTAATAGTCGGCTCCCTCGGATTTCAAAGCTGGACGGAAAGGGCGAATAGTGACGGTCCTCAGAAGAGTGGATGGCTTACGAAAAGAACTTTCTCGCATGTCACAAAGTATGCTACCAATAATTTGAACAGATTTTAAGAAGGAAAAACAAATCAGTCTAACTCCTAGCCCTGCATCCCTGAACGTGGCCTAAAATGACTCGACAGTTGGGCATGCCGTCACTCCTGACGGAAAGCTCATCAGTCCGCCAATGAGGAATGACGAATGAGTCCTGTTTTGATATGAGATTGAGAGAGATCAGCATTCTATTGTGTCGTGAGTTGTCTTAGATTGATCCACTACTGCTGCTATTGAATGTTTGAGTCAAAGAGACGACATTCCTGACCAGATATGACAAAAATGGCATTTCAAATTTGGACAAAATACTTGGTACGTTCCAAAATGGCCATTTCAAGACACAATGTGAGACTCCCCGTTCAATTCCCGGCACGGGTCTTTCCGATTTTTGCCTAGTTTTACTCAAGAAAGACTCGTCGACCAAATTTCATGTTGCTAACTCACCTCAGGAGACGCGTCACCGAGCCAATCATTGGTGCTCTCTGACCTATGTAAGATTTGAGTATGGCAAAGCCCTTTAAAAGTCCTTTTATTTGCCGCGAGATAATCCCGACGACCAAACCAAGCGATTTCGGAGAGGCCCGAGAACGAGAAGCAGATGTGCACGGTAGCTGAGGGAGTCTACAGGTGGAGACAATCAGCGGGTTGTGATGTCATCCACCTCGTTCGTCTTCAAGCCGCCCAACGAGCCTCCGTCCTCGCAGACGGACGCAGACACGCAATACGTATGGGAAAAGACTTCAGGTGAAAGGCGCCGCTAATCCGCTCGACGGCATCCGGCTTTGCCGTTGTCAAAACAAACGGCGCTCTCGGAACGCACGTGAAAGAATCCCGGCGTCACGTGTTTACGACTCGGGACAGAAGCGCACATCTGGCGCTGATTGCGAGTGCTGTTGTGTGTACAATTGGTTCAAATGTTTTCAAGCGCGTCGCAGATTAGTCATAAATTGTTCCGAGGGAGAAAAATGAGCCAGGATGCGTCGCGAGTGCTGCGTAAGATCAACTTTGGTCAAGTTTCTTCTGCCAAAATGTGCTATTAAGCTACATTTCCAGGGGAAACTCCAGGGAAATTACAGGTCTTGGCGTCGCTTGTATACATGTATTTCATCGGAACCGTTCCTTTCCAGGAAGTGCGGGTAAATTACCCCAGAACGGCTCCTGTCGTCTAAAAGGCATCATGGTGGCTCCCAAAGGTGCTCATTCGGGGTTAAGTTCCCGCTGAAATGTGCATCGGAGGAAATTCTCCAGAAAATTCTGATCTTGGTACTGGGAACGTATACCGTATACAATAATTGGAACGTTTGAGTTCCAGGAACTAAATGGACGCGGTTCTTTTGGGAGACGACGGTGTGTTTGAACCATAGGAATTATGATCTACTTTTGGATTTGGGGGATAGACGTGTAGCGTAATGCAATGCAATGTGGCCATGAACATATGTGGACTGTATAGAATGTCTTTTTATGACTCGGCAGCCGGCGGCTGCGTCTTGCTCACTTCAAACGAGGAGATGCGCGTGTGATCCGCACGGCCTTACCGATGTAGTTCTTGGATATGGTAACCTCTCGGATCTCGATGTGAACGGAACCTTTGGGGATATGGACCACCTCCATGTAGCCTGCAAGACAAGTGCGGTGTGACTTTTTTTTTTTTTTTAATGAGTGGATGTATAGAATGGAGTCCAAATGAAAGGCCAAATGGTCCAAAAAAGGACAAAAAGGGGGAGGACGCGTAACGGGTATTTTTAGACGCACGCACTCAGCCCACCATAGAAGGACAAAGATGTTTGTCGCTTCCAGACTACGTCACATCATGACGACTTTCTTGCAGGGCCAACTCATAACAGAAAATGTCTAGCAGATTCCATGTCGCTAACTTTAACTGCCTTTGTGGGCCGCCATATTTTTTAATGACAATGTACGTATGTGTTTTTATTTTTTTTTATTTGACCTCCTCGGGGCAGAGAGTTGTTGAAGAGTCCCTCGGAGGCCTCGCAGGCGCTTCCGTCGCCGCCGCACACTCGGCATCGATCCTCCTTGGCGTCCGACGCCAGCACGTTGTCGCAGCCCACGTGCTGCAACGCAGGAAAAGATTTATCGCCCTCGTATGTCGTCGTACGCAGAGGTGCGCTTGCGGACGCACACGGTCGACCTTGCGCAATGGAAATAAACCCGAGGCGGCTTTGTATCACCAAGCGATGAAGGAGCTTGCTCACCTTACACTCGCCGTTGATGCAGATGTCCAGGGAGTCGGCCTGGCATCGCGTGCCATCGATGACGGCCGGGGAGCGCTCGGTGTAGAAGTTGTATCCCTCCGCTAGGCAGTTGAGGGCGCACGGCTTGACCCCCCCTGTGAAACAAGGCAACCGTATGACTAACTTTTTAAGATCTTTCTGGTGGAACGAAGATCTTCCATTGAGATGAGAATCTTCTCCTGGGACCAGAGGTGTCAAATCCAGGTCTCGAAAGTAAAAACCCTGCCACAGTTTGGCTTTTGCCACCGTTCGGCTTGAGCCACAGGTGCTTTTACTCAACCGGCAGCCAAATGGCCTCCGGATTTGACACCCCTGCCCGAGACTTGAACCTTCTTTCTGCACTAAAATCTTCTATTAGGACCAGAATTTTATATCAGGACCGGGGCCTTCTCTAGGGACAAAAGGCCTCTTGATGAGCAAACTCTCACTTGAGTTTTGGCTCGTCAAATGATATATTTTCCATGATTTTATCGAACCCACCGCCGGTGTAAGGCTTCCAGTTGTAGTACTTCCCTCGGAAAGGCATGGCGTCAAAGTCGCCGCACTGCTTCTCGCGGAAATCACGGGATCCCGAAAGACAGGCCTAAGCGCACGTAAAAAGACAAAAGACATTTTTTTTGTTATTGACAGATTTCCATCTTTAGCATTCATTCGTTCACACTTTTGATTCACAAAGTTCCAAATACACATAGTCGGTCATGTGCATGAAATAAAAAAGATACACAACAAATGATGCGCAGATTATTCTTTGACAACTGACCACGCATGACCCGTCTTAACCCGTTTTGTAATCCGACGCCACTTGACCTGACGCAACCTTGGCCAGGAACACATCTAACTGGATTTGACGTGATGCTGACCCAACTTGACTTGACATTTACAACGCGGCCCCTTTGCCCCCCTGACTGAACTCAGTAAGTGACGAAGCGAGCACGCTGGTGCATCTTTTTGGATGTGACCGAGAATCTTTTTATTCATTTCCTCCAAGTGACGTGGCGCTAATGTATCCCATTTTTTGACAGTGAGGAGGTTAGAACAGCCACTCGTTTCTGGTTTTTAAAAGTAGTTGTCAAAGATTTTGATACGGTTTCTCCGTGTTTTGATCTATTGTGGGTGGGTCTCGACTTTACCCCCCGCTATAAATGGCGGCTCAGTGTAGTGTATTTTTCATAATTTTTTTTGCAAAGGGACCGGAGTGTCTCCAGCTACAAATTCCTCATGTAGTATTTGACATACTTGGCCAATAAAGATGATTCAGATTCTTGCATCGACAAGAACAAAAAAAAAAATCGGAGGTGGGGTGTCGACGCGTGGCCACGTTAAATATTTATCTGAAGTGTTGCTCCAAACCCCTCGGCCTGTTGCTTTTCACGCAGTAAAGTGCGAAGCTGTCGTCCGCTTGCGCTCCAAGGAAATGTCATGAGCAATGTGTTTGTCGGGAATGATCCCACGCGGGAATACTGAATCATTGCCTTATTTTTTTTTTCTTTTAAATCTCTGTCTCACTGGACTTCCACCGAGACGGGAAGTCAGGAAGCTGTGCATTGACCTTCAAAAGACCTTGCCCAGAAAGTGTAGCAAAGCCCCCTGCAGGCTTTCGGTTGCACAAGAAGAAGAAGAAGAGAAACTCACAGCAGTGTTACAGGACCTGTAGCGTTTCCTCTCCCCTAGGCAGTACTTTCCTCCTCCGGAAGGCCTGAGTGGGGGGGACACGGGACACTTGAATGAGAGATGACATCATTTGTCGTCATGGCAACAACCTCAGCAAACACATGCCCTAGACAGAGTAGTATCTGTGCCGATTGCAGCGAACCCTCTCGAGCAACCCCGCGGCTTCCCTGGGGGCCTCCACAATTCCATCAAAGAAAAAAGTCAGAAAAGAAGGACATACACAATAACTTGGGAGTTTTTTTTTTTCAGCTTCCAAGTTAGGGCCCTGCTGCACAAGCGAAACGGCCGAACGGTGAGCATAGGTTCGATTCCGGCTCAGCTTGCTAACCTGGGCTGCTTGCTTCGCCTCGTCTTGCTAATTTACTACAGAGAGTGAAAATGAGTAAGCTTGGTCTCACTAAGGCTCGGTACTCAAAAATGATTTTGTTGCGAAAGCTTTTGATTGGTCGTTACATCTGCAATGTTGTCGAGCTGTCGGCCAGTCATTACTTGCTGCCGCAGCTGAGAAATCCCGCGTATGAGGTAGCGATACGATCGTCTCCGCTTTTGTTTGGCGGCTCCTGCTCCCACGCACACGTGCCGACGAGCGCACGCGTGTGTCGGCGACGCCCACGGGTGCGTGTGTGTTTGGCTTGCCGTGGCTTACTTTGCCTACTTACGCTGGGCTGTCACAGTGCCTCACGGATGAGGAGACGCCGCCACCGCACGTCCTGCTGCACTCCCCCCACATGGACCAGGGGCCCCAGCCTCCGTCCTCGCTCTGCGGCCAGGTCCCGAACAACACGCACTCGCCTTGGTAGCACCACTACGAGGAGCCGGGAGAGTACCATAAGCTAAGCGGCAACTTATTACAAGCCGGGACAGCGCAAGTGTCAGTTTTACTGTTTTCCAAGCGTCCCGTCCAGGCTGTAAATTTGCTGCGGCATGAAATGTAGACTACACAGCGCTTGAGTGATGATTTTTTTTTTTCCCCCCTAAGCAACACGTGCGCGATCCTTCTTCAAGCCCTTTTAAACACACACTAACTCCCAATCGCGGCATTACTCTGCCCATAATTTCATTTACGCATTAGTCCACTTCTGCAGCCATCCTTGTAGGGCTTTTATGTCTGACTCAGCTCGCTTGTGTGTGTGTGTGTGTGTTTTTTTTTAAACCAATGCGTGTTTGTCACATGGGCAATTATTTCTCTCTTTGCTTGTCTTTCTGGAATTTGCTGAGTAAGCCAAAAGTTTTGTGGGTCAGGATGAAAGCATTGCAAATCCCAGGGGACTTGGGTGCCTTGAGTTAAGAGTGACACGACTTGCACCTTCTTTGGGATACGAGTCGTCGTCGGGATGATTTGTGAGCCAAAATTGGCGATTCGAGCGCTGTACCATAGCGGTGAACTCAACTGACTTCACAGCACTTTGGCAGACGGTGAACAATTCTTCAAAAAAAAAAGAGGCTTCACGCTGTTTAATGCCTCTCCCAGGTGAAGTTTACTGTCAAGCTAAACATAAAACCTGGAGAATTCCAGTTTAGATATTTAAAAACAAGCGCATAGCTTTGCCTCATGGCAATCTCTTTAGCTTCGTGCTAAGAAACATTGCAAAACAGCACAGATGGGATCACATCAGTGTTCAAAAATGTCATTCTCACCAATGAAGTGACATTTCCGGCGGCGCACTAAGTGGTCGGGAATCATAGGTGTAACCTAGATGACTTATCCCGGTCGCCATATCTTTTGTTTCCATCTGACCTGAAACCTTCTTCGTCCTACTTGCCAGCATTTTGGGTGTGGCGTGTACACAAGCCCACTTAGTCAGCCGTTTTATCTAATGGGGAAGAGCTCTTTTGTTTCTTTGTGTCTCCTGTGACGATGGTTGCAAAGGGGCGGCGGCCTGGCGCCTCGGGAGGGTGCAAAGCTGCATGCTAAGCCTGTTGGGAGATCTGAACGGATCAGAGGCAGGTCTTTTGTTTCACCAACTGTGTCAGTGGGTTAAGAGCCCCGAGCGAGCGGGAGCTTCAAGGTGAGCAGAGGTAGCAAAAGTACTTGCTTTCCATACTTAAGCAGACAAAAAACAAAGACTGGTCTAGAAGTACTGATTCAAGACCGTGTGAAGTAAAGTCAGAGATTTTAGAGAGCCTCGTTGTCACCAATGAAACACGTATGCCACGGTGAGAAAGCTGAACGGGCGAGTAGAGGCGTATTCCAGTACTGCTAAAGGTGCGTTCGAGCTACGTCGGGCCACTGTACTCTTTCTTTCGCTGGTTTTGTGCCGCGCGTCCGCAGAGACTCTGGAAAACGAGATTATGCTGCAGGCGCGAGGTTTGCATTACACAACCACCTCCGGCAAGGTGAGAGCATACAAGAGGCTCAGTTCACCGGGTCACTTTTTGTCCGTCTCCCCTCCGCCCATAGCCGCCCCCGCCCTCGCCATCCTTCCCCCCCCTTCCCCTCTGCCCTCTCCTGTTAGCCGGGCCCCTCTTCATTACACGGCGGGTGAGAAACGGCTGACAGTCACGTTCCTTTGAAACTATCGCGGCCGGGGGCAGACAGGCAACGGTGGGGTAGCGCTCCTAAAAAGTGCTCCAAAAGCGCTTCCAAAAGCCCCCCCGGCTCAACCTGGGGCCCCCTGTGTTGTCCAGGACCCCGTCCGCGGGCCCCAAGCCTCAAAGGCTCCACTGAGCTAATGCTAATGGCCACTGACAGCTGGTGACACTCTCCCATTCTTCCCTTTTACCCCGCCGACCATCCGTCCACAATAAGTGCCGTAATCCGCGTTAAAACTGTCTCTCCCTAACCTGGCTGCCATGGACGGGGCACCGGTGACGTAAAGCTTGCCTCTCGAGTGTGCAGAGGTTGCAAAACTACTCACACTCTCTACTTAAGTTGCAGTACAGACCCCCTGCCCCCGAAAAAAAAACAACAACCCCCCACCCCAATTGATCCAATACACAAATGTTTGGGTTTCTTTTTTAAACCCGAGCATGTGAGCTCGTGAGAAAAAAGCAGGTCAGAAAATGGATGGATGGATGGATGGATGCACTACACATATTCTGGTTTACAACAATACCCAACCATATTTAGTATTTTTACAACAGGGCTGAAGAAGAAGCTGACTCACCCCTTTCTCGATGCTCCCCGTCTGGCACAGTGTTCCCTCGGCGGCAGGAATACTGTTTGTAACGCAGCGGTTGCTTTTGCTAAGGCACCAGAGCTCTCTACACACTTCCTAGGAAAGAAGGCAAAAAACAGTTGGTCAGAACACATGAACAAACATTCTGACGGAGGAATCCCACGCGGGAAGGCCAGAGCCGGAACCCAACCCTGCACCTCGGCATTGTGAGTTGACCGCCCGATACATAACATATATTGAGGGGGAAAAAAAATTTGAAATTAATGACCCAGGAAACAATTTCTGCTACGAACAGTCTTCTGGAGGGTAACTCACTGGTGACATGGGGAGTTTCTTTAATTCCTTAGTCTGCAAAGCGGTCATTTGTGTTTGAATCTGGATGAATGTCGGTGCAAAAGGTCCTGGTTTTTCTCAATGTCTTGAGTCAGTCGTGACTAACGCTTGCTCACCTCGCCACCGAGCCCGATTGTGAGGTCAAGGAAGTCTTTTCCCAGCTGAGAGACAGGGCTCCCGGGTCGACAAGAGTCTATCTTGAGTCTCACTGACTGTCTGGACAAACACCACCGCGTTTATTCTCCACGCCTTTGCCGTCTCGATACCCAAAACTTCTCTTGGGCTGCCACCGGTTGTCTCCCAGTCTTCCTTCGGACTTTTCCAGCCACGCGCCGCCTTCAACATCCTGACACAGTTGTGACTGTATCTGTCCATGTCATTTCTTATGTTTTTCTTCTCTGTCAAGAACCCCGCTAGGGTTGATACCCAAAATTCACTTTGCCTGTTGAGATATTGAACCCCCAGGTCGCATCATAGTTTGGGAATCTCTGTTGTAAACTTGGAAGTTTCTTGAATGAAAACAGTTTATTTTGTTGTTCCCAAACCCATTTCCTGACAGAATTGGGGCATCCCCTTTGTCTGTACGTGATCGAGCAGAAAGTTTGGCTAGTCCAGTTGCCATGAAAACCCCACCAGGTCTCCCGCCATGTTCCAACTTCAAAGGCTTTTACAGGACAAACATGCTCAGTAGAAGAGCTGCTCCATGAAGAAGAGTTGTGATCTGGTGCGCAGACTCTGACCCGCCGGGTCAGTAAATATGCTAGAGGCCCCCCCCTGCCTCCCCCCCAGATTAAACAAAGCGGTAAACTACCCCTCTCTGGTTGCAGCCACTTCCCACTGCCAGCTGCTTTCAATAAGCAACTACGCCACTTGCGTCCGCTCTTGCGGCCGAAGATGAAAGGTCAACAACCCGGGCCCTCGCCAACGCCGATATGGGCCTGATGGATTGACGCCAGGGGAGAAGAGAACAAGCTGGTGATTTAAAAAAAAGCCGAGGGTGGGAGGCTCTATGGAAGAGCCACGAAGCCACAGATGACAACTTCATCGGAACTTGCTTGAAGGCCATGTGGACATGTTGCCTAACGTTGGCGATCGCCAACTGTTTTCAGCAACAACGTGGAACGATGACTTCAATCTTTCGCCTCTTTGGAGGTGCTGACGGAAACCTCACAACCGGCTCCACTTGTCAGACCAGAATTAAACAGCCAACCCCCCCCCCCAAAAAAAATACCCTACCCTCTTCTCTCAAGCAGGAAACGAAGAGCCTATTAGATCATTTCCCACAAGGACAGGCCGCCTGCGTGAGTCTAAATATGTGCACGTGGGTTTAGGGGGAGGGGGGGTGTCAAATGCGATAACCGCTAAGTGCTTTTCAAAAACTCTCCATGATTTTTCAAGGACCCATTTGAAAAAAACTTTAAGACCATACGTTCCAGATGCGACGACGTCTCGATTGGCTGCTCATCCATCAACAGAGTGGAACATTCAGGCAGACTGATTGGCTCACGCCCAAAAGCCGTTGTTCGCGAATCCACCGCGCATATTTATATAATAGACTCCCGCTGCGCACTTTTGAACATTGTAGAAAAAAAAATATCTCTACTCTTTCTTACCCCATATTTGCACTGGCGCGAGGAGGCACCGTACTGGAAGCGGCACTGTTCGTCGGCGTCGTACACCTGCCCCGGAGCCACTGTTGGGTACAGGAAGTCTTGTTTCAGAGGTTCATTGTCCAGACACGTCCCCCGACCTGAGCTGTCAAAAACACAAAGCTACAATAGGATTGTTTCTTGCACAAATGGACTCGGACCGCGTCAGTAGCCACCAGAACCAAAAAAGGGGCTGCAAACGTGCAGGTGAACGCTGAGCTGAATTGCACAATTCACTCTGGACCCAGACGGATTTAGCGCATGCAAACCCGAGATGGCTCGCAGTGGCCGCTTTTGCATCTTGAAATACCGATTTACGGATGCAGCCCATTCCCACGCACTACGAGACGCCTTGAGAGAGACACGCAGTCGCAGGAAAGGATGAGGCCGGGGCAATACAGACCGCTGGTCTGTATGCCGTTTGCTCAAAGAGAATCGAGCGCTGGCAAAGAGAAGGCGCCGGAAAATTAAAAGACTTGTTGTTGGATTTAACGCGCGTGTTTACTGCGAAGCAACTCGCTGAGCTTCTTCAACGAGGAGCTAACATTAGACAATTACCCAATTAGGATATAATGGAGCTGGTGTATTTCATTTGGAAAAGCCTGTTTACTATAACGCCGTGTACTTTCCAGCTGTGGCAGCTGTGGTGGAAGGCTCCCGTCCCACCGCAGGGAAAAAATGGGCGCGCTGACAACACAAATGCGGACGACAAGATGACTGAAGATAATTCGGGCCTCTTCCAAAAAACGTCTTCTTCTTTAATAGTCCTACAACATGGAGACGGGCTACGTTTCCCGACGGGGGAATTTTCCACCTTTTTTTCACAGGTTGCTATTCGGCGTGAAATGCGATGTACCCGAAATGGGCCTTTAGCCTTGCCACTATTTGCCTTCTTTTTCCAAGCTTGTTGAATTCACCCGCATTTCAGGGTCCTGTCCTGTCCCTTCAGGGACACTGTCACTATGTCTTATTTATTCGAACCGTCACGGTTTTCACCGCCTGACCTCTGCCCTTCAAGCATTGCATCAGCATTTAGCACTGGTGGTTAATTTATTGGTATACAAAATGTCTTCTCCCTTTCTGGTCTAGTTCTACAACCTTGGTATATTCGGCTGCTTTGGGGGTTCTGCCCTGTCCTCTGTAACAGGATCGTCAGCGTGTGGCTGTTAATTAATTGGCAAAGAACAGAAAGTTTTGCTACTAGGTCCTGTACCGATTCATTCCGTTCCGTATCTGGATCATGTCAGTCGAGCTACACTGCACCTTCCAAACGTGTCCATTTTAAAAGTCAAATGTGGGCCTTGAGCACAAAAGTACAAAGGTGCCAAGAGTACTTATGGCTCCATGGGCCCGATTCCTCCCGGCCGTTTCAACCATCCCAAGCGTTGCTTTCAGGTTGGCCGCAGTCGCGTCAACTCGACCTGAACTCTTCCACAGAGTGTGTTCATAAAGCATTTCTTAAAAAGCCAAACAAAGCCTCGCAAGAAAGTGAATGTCGGCCAACGCGATGGCCAAAGTTGTTTACTTGGCAGGGAGAGACGCGGGTGTGTGATATCCAAAAGCTCTGTCTGGGGGAGGCTGGCTACGGCGGGGTAATTGGAGTTTACGGACAAAACCCTTTTGTTGGAAACACTAAGGCATAAAAAACGAAATTAAAGTTAAAAAAAAAAAAAAGTCGAATGGGGTGTAACATAAGAGAAAGACGTGCGGGGGTTCGGTTACCGGATTCCTTTGAAGCACACTAAATGGCTCTTTGTTTGTCATCTCCATCCCGAGTGCTGCTCGCTTCACAGCTTTCAGTCGGAAACATTTTGTGACAAGCGCGCTTGCTATTATCCGCTTTGCTGGAGGGCCTTGCGAGCTCAACGGCAGTACCTTTCCATTTTTGCGCGAAAGGTACTGACCCGGCATGGGTGCTTGACAAATTTCCGCCTTCCAAAAAGTAGTACGTGAGTCAGAACAAAAACTGTCGGCAAGGGTCATCTTCGTCAACAGAGACTCTCCACACTTTGCTTTTTTTTAGCCACAGGTACAGATGAAATCATACATCTTGTTGATTACCGTAAAACACACTACAATGCATACCGCAAAATGATTGGCCGTTAGATCTGTGACGTTGCCGTTCACCTTAATGTACGGATTGTGTCGTGGACAATAGCGAGAGGGAGTTATGCGTAACCTTCAACGGGGATTATTAAGGAGCAATTTCTGTTTATCTGATGAAGAACAATCTCGAAAGGTGGACGTTTGACAATCGCCCCTTTGGATTGGCCCATTTATCTGCGTGAAACTCCTTCTGAACGATTGAGGCCATTCACGCAACAATCTCCACAGAGTTCACGAGAGCGTCAAGGCCGAGCGAGCGAGACATTGTCTGCAAACCCGCCTGGATGTTCGACCGCACACATGAAAGCCTTTTCTATTGCCGCAGACAGCGGCGCGGGGTCCGCTTCATAAATCACGTGGCTGCGCACGAATGCGGCGGGGCAATGGGTGCAGAGGGAGCGAGCGAGTGAGGGGGGGGCGGGTGGGTGGGGCGGCTTTCAAAAAGGCCGCCGTCTGCTACTTTGGTGCGACTCTGAGGTCGGAGAATCTCCCCCCCAGCAAAGGTCTGTTCTTCCATCAACTCCGTCTGAAAGGCGTTTTCTCCATTGCCGCGAAATGTTTTCGCCGGAGTGGTCTGTCTCTCGTCGGACGTTTGCGCGGCGAGAATTCTGTCGGACTTGGACCGAATCACGCACCGAGCGCATATAAAGAGGCTTAAGGGGTGGTCCTGCGCAACACGCAAAACCTTTAGCATTTATGTCCCTAATTATCTGTACTTTACCGAATGCCTCCATTTATTCAGGCCAGCGGTCCGCAACCTGCGGCTCCAGAGCCACAAATGGCACTTTCGACCTTCCGCTGTGTCTCTCTACGAGCGACATGGACGTCATTCAAAACCAACTTGGCTCACGCCGCACAGATGACGTGTGTGTGAAAATGAAGGTGATGTCAGCTTTGACGTGTCGAGGTTGCGCGCTGATCCTCGCGAGCAAAAGCTCGCATGATCAAATGAATATTGTAATTTTCCAAAGATGCATTTGACATCGCCATGCGGAGTAGTCCTTTTGAATTCATGTTGACAGCTGACTGCACGCTGCACATGCGAATAAATGATGACGGAACACAGAAGCAGACAGCAGTTTTTGTTGGCTGCACATGGATCATTTAAGTTTGGCTTCCATTCCAAGAATATGGAGGGGGGGGGGGCGGAGGGGACTCGACTAGATATGGACTATTTCAGTTGAAAGTCAGCTTCAAAGGGCACGTGTTTTTGTTGCGCGTGAAAACAAAATGCCGTAGCACTTCCCCAGTAGTTATCCTCACTTTGGATGTCCAAAAATTTTTGTGACAAAACAACATTGCAGCGGTGACATTTCGTTTTGGGGCAATATTCCATCATCGCGTGCGTTATGACTATTTGTCGATGTATGAGTTGATCTTTTTTTGGGGTGGCTTTTGAATGAGACGGCAACGAGCGCCTGACTCCAGCGTCCGCCTGACTTCTGGTCGGGAACTGGCCGTGTGACGTGCGAGGAGCACGCGGGCCAGGAGCTCCCCGTCAGGCTGGCGGGGGTATCTGCTTTCTGCCAGACGCCGAAGGCCGACTCCAGATGTTTTGTCTGGCTTCGTCTGACTTGAGTCCCGTGCACGTTTTTCACCGTGCCAGGCTGGCAGCCAGCGGGGCCTCATTCCGACACCCAAAAAAAAAAATAAGTATGAGCGTGCCGTCTCGTGTGTGTGCGTATGCGCACATGGCAAGCCATTGGAGCATGTATTCAGTATCCTTGATATCCAACTTTAGGTCCAATGACGAGTTGATGAAATGGAGGCAATTAAGTTGATGGGGAAAGTCACTGGCGGGCAGACGACCGGCCTTTTACGTCACCTTCGTTGAGATTTGCTCTTGTGGAATGGACGTTTAGAAGTGTGGCTGCTCTGACCAAAAGGTTTTATAAGTAAACCCTCTCAAATGCTTTTACCATCTACCGTCGTCTAGGAGACCAGGTTCAAATTAGGTGGTCATCGAACAAAACGAATGAGTTTCTATGTGCAAGAGCCTTGGAAATGGCTGAAATTCAATTCAAAGCAAAATGTCAAACTCCAGGAGGACTTTGTTGTGCGTCTGTTCATGATGGACATGCCTTCCAACCTTCATGTTGCCAAGTGAAACTGGCTCTTGGTGGCCGGATTCTTAAAATAAATACATTGAAATTTGTAGGATGTTAACGCTTAAATTCAAATGGCAGGTCTCCTATGTCTTTTCAAGGATGGCTTCCTGATACTTTTTCGTGGCTCTACTCATGATAGACATGCCTACCAAATTTCATGCTGTTAATTTCACGGCCAAATTCTTTTTGAAATTCCGGACGGCCACTTGCGAGCCAAAATGACCGTTTCAAACCCAAGTGGCAGACTTCCTGTTTCTTTTCAGGCATGGCTTCTTGAGACTTTTTGTGCCATCTACTCATGACAGACATGCCTACCAAATTTGCATTGTCAAGTACAACTGGCTCTGATGTTTTTGTGTGTGTGTGTGTGTGTACAGAGCGAGTGACTGAATTCAAAAGACCCTGGGAAATGGCCAGAATGACCCTAGGATGGCCGCCTCAGACCAAAACAGCAGACTTCCTGTTTCTTTGAAGGCGTGGCTTCCTGAGGCGTTATTGTGGGGCGACTCTTGTCAGACAAACTAGTATGACTTGTGTGCATCAGTACGACAATTGCGTTGTACTCGAAATGGTTCTTTCCACTTCAGAGGCCACTTTTGGTGAACAAGTACGACTTTAAGCTCGATCGAGAAGATTGGAAAAAAAAAAGGCTTTGCTTTCCATAGGCCCTTCAGGACGAGCAGGCATCATCCACTTACTCGAGAAAGCTGGTGATGTAGTCCTTGCTACAGGCCGACCAGGAGAAGGGGTTGGTGTTGGCCGTGATGTGCGCCGCCATCAGCTTGGCCGTCTCGTGGCCTTTGGTGCCGCACGAGTTGCCGATGCCGTCGTGGTTCATGCCGAAGCTGCGAGTGGAAAGCATCATGAGTAGTGAGCACAACGGCCCGCCGCCTCGGTCCCTCGGCCGTAAAGAAGGCGCTCCCCGGGCTCTTAAAACAGCAGCCCCGGGTCAGGGGTCAAACCCCGTCTGGAGCTCAGCAGGAATGAGCAAAAAGGTCTAATCATCACTGTGATGCCTGCCTGTCAATCAACGCTTGCAGGTCTGAGCAGGTCACCGGGGGGTGGGGGGGGGGGGGGCAGCGAGGGCAGGAATCCCTCGGATCAATTACTGGAGGGTTCCTGGACTCATCAACTTAAAAACATTTCATTTAAATATTTGTCCCACAGCTGATCTTGACTTTGACTTTTAAATGAGCCCAAATGGCAAAAATAGCAGATTTCTTCAGTTTTTTGGGGGGCATGGCTTCTTGAGGCTTTTTTTTGTGGGTCTATTCAATGATAGAGATGTCTCACAAATGTTTCCCCAAAGCATATTGGCTTTGGGTGCTAAATTCTTTTTCAAATTCTGAAAGAGGTGCATGTGCCAAGATGGCCACTTCAAACTAAATGGACGGACCTCTTGTGGCTTTTCAGAAGACTTTTTGTGGGTCCTGATGTGATAGACTTGTCGACCAAATTTGACGTCTTTTAGTGAAACGGACTTTTCGGTACGGTTTCATGTTTTACGGACAACCATCCAAACTTGCTCCTAAATTTTGTCCTCGTCACCCACGTGATGCCCGCCTGTCAATCAGCGCCGGCAGGTCTGAGTGGGCCGCCAGAGAGGCTGGAAAGTCGGGAGGGGATGGCCCGCGACTCCTTTGGATCAATTACCGGAGAGATCCCGGGCTGGAGAGTTTGAAAACTAATCATCTTAACAATCAATTTCAACTTTTCCTTGCCGTTCCCCGAGAGCACAAATCAGCTCTAATGTATTTAACAAACCCGACCGCATCGCGCCGTCTCAAGCTGTTTTTCTAGCGCGGGCCGCCTATGTGACATTTTAGAACGCTCTGGAAATAAATCCGGCCCGGCCACGCTGTTATTCCTTATACATCTTCTACAGGCATTGACTATTTTTACAACGGGCCCCTTTGCGACAGAAGCAGACACGAGACATAATAAAAGGAAATGGCCATCTTGCGCAACTCTCCGGGGAGGCTAATACATCATCATTATTGCGCGCTGGAGTCGCGAGCCAAAGGTATGCACGCGCCACACGCCGCACTCGGAGCCCGACGGAGCTCGCGCCAAGTCCCGAGGCACGCGGCTTGGGGAGGAGGGTAGAAAGGCTTAAAGGTGGTTGCGAGGCACACGGGAGGTCACGCGACCTTGGACTCGGGTCACACGATGGAGCCTGATCACGAGCCCAATCACGCTTTCTCTCTCAAAGAACGGACAATCCGTCTATTATAGTTCTGATAGAACTGGTGACCATTTGTGGAAAACTCTTTATCTTCACTGCACTCATTCTGATATCTGCCCGAGCCAAAGTGCCTCAGCCGATCATCATTTGCGTTTTTTCTGCATGTTTTTAGCCGTGCTCTCCCAAACGCGGATCGTGTATTTCGGAACAAATCTTTCAATTCACTCGAGGGTCTTTCAGTGGTTGAGTTTCGTGCCGCAGGAAAAAAATCATTTGCGCTCACTTGTGGCCGATCTCGTGTGCGATGGTGAAAGCCGAGCCCAGGCCAATGTCTTCATTGATGCTGCAGCTCCGCTCCGGCTCGCACATTCCTGCCACCGAGGCCAAGCCTGGATGCAAAAACACACACACACACACACAAGGAGTCAAATGAGAGCACACTTATTAGGCTTCTTAGATTTCCTGACTTTAGAGAGCTTAGCATCAACTGCTAGCTTTTTGCTTGTACTACTACCGGTCCTTTCTGTATTTATTGTTGTTGTGATTGTTTTTTAGCAATATTGCCAAAGGGGCCACTATTTTACATGGCCTCAATTTCTCACTTTTGGTTGCACACGAGAGCAAGAGACGTTTTCAGGATTGGCTTCCGGCTACTGGAAAACATCGAGACGGAGGTTTGCACTTGACGAAGCGCCAGGCCTCGCCTAAAACGCCGGCCAAGGAAGGAAATGTAGCAGCCGCCGCCGCGCCCGAAAAAGCTGTCGGGAGTTTAAGAAAAAAAAAAAAGGATGTTTTCCTCATTTGGGAGCTGTCGAAAGAGAAGAGAGGAGAAAGGGAGAGCGGGAGAGACCGCTTCAACTTTCAGCCCCCCCCCCCTGCAATCCAGGTGTCGCAAGGCCTTTTTTCCCAAAAAAGCCTGAGAGGTCACATCAGGAGACAGGAGGCAATTCTTCACAGATTACATCTACAGGTGAGTGCAGAGTGGATTGGATGACACCGCAAAGCAGGTGTGTGTGGGGGTGTGCATGCGTGTGTGTAGTGTGGGGGAAGGGCTCTTGTGTGTGTGTGTGTGTGTGTGTGTGTGACTTTCAAGCGTGATCACTCTGGAATGCTGTTTCAGCATCGATCCACTAACATTGCTACGGAGATTACTGCTGTCCATGTAATATCTTCTTTCTCTTCTCTAGTAAGACAATTCAGCAGTTTTAGAAGGACTGTCCCCCCCCACCCCCCACCCCCCGCCCCAAAAAATACGTGTTTCGACGGTTTTATGGAAGGCTGTTTGTTGCATTAGGACAAACTACTCCATTGACTGTCATTTACTAGCAGCATTTTCCCAATAAATGCTCTGTTTTATTTCAAGCCATCGTAGCGTTTCCTTGACGAGAAAGACGATTCAGCACACGACTTGTCTCACGCAACATTTGTGTTGCGGTTTCGCTTATTCCGATGCTCGGATGCGCAGTGACGATTGCTTTCAACAGAAAAAGAGGCGTGGCCCACGATTCCCCAGCGCTCGCACAGGCGCCTTACAAGCGAGAAATAAACCGGCGAAAATTCAGCCGATTTGGCCGGCGCGGAAGAGCCCGTAAATTCCCCGAGGTCACGAGAACTGGAAAACACACAGATTGCATTTTTCGTCTGGTTCGTGCGGACATCCCGAGCACTCTTACTAACACACATCTGCTTTGTCTCCGATACAAGAACATCTTTCTCTCTGCGTCTGTCATCCATGCTTGAAATATGAAGAACATCTCGGCAGCACCCGGTGTTCATCCAAGTCGCAAAACGCCCAGGTCTAATTCGTTTGAAAATGATGTGTACTTGTCAATCATCTGCCAATCTATTGACTATTTGACCCCGTTCTAGGTCAGATAAAGCATTCAACATTCTCATTTGCATGGTGTTAGATCTTTGCTGGTGATCTCCAAGGCGCAGATCCCTTGAAACCAAAGTGCAACATCGGCGGGCGGCACGCCGGAGGGTCCGCCGAATGGCAAAGGCAGCCGCGGCGGTGAGTTTGCGCAAGCTCCCCCCCCCCCCCCCCCCTCGCCGCACCTTGGCTAAGAGTGTCACGGCTTTTGTATCCTCTTTGCTAAGAGGCTAAACAAGAATAGACTCGCAAATCGCGATGGTCCCAAATGCAAGGAGGCGAGCCTGAAGGTGAGGAAAGGAGGCGGGAGAGAGGGAGGGAAAGGAAGGAGCGCGGCGGCTACTCTGCCATTACTTGAAGAATGCGTGCGTGAGTGTCAGTTGTTTTCTTCACACCGGCGCGGACTGCGTACTATCTGCGGGCTCCGTGATTACTCCGTGACCCCGAAAGGCCAGAGTTGTTGCCCTGGAGCACGATCCCCGAGAAGAGGGCGAGGAAGCCAAGCAGATGCCGGGGCAATTAAAGCCACCGGGGGAATGTGACGAATGCGCTCAATCCGTCAAAGCCCTCCCTCCAGTCACAAGAAGACCTCAGAGATATACTGTGCCGCCCGCGGGCCCTTGCGCAGATAAGATGGCCAGAGGAGACTGGGGATGGGAGGGGGGGGGGGTATGGGGGGTTGGCCGTCGTTGGTTTTTCTTTTGCCTTTGCTCCCTTCTGAAAGTAGCCTCAGCCGAAAACTGCGCACGGGAGATCCCCCCCCCGCCCCCCACTTCGCTCCGTGAACAGCAGAAGCTGATGAATCCCGACTCTACTGGTCTGAATTTCAAACTGCGGGTCTACGTTCTTGGTCTCCATAGTCTTTAAAACGGCGATAAATCTGCCTTTTTTTGTGTGAAAAGCAACCAACGTGGAATCAGGGGTCAGTGAAGTCGGTGAAGCCACGAGTTCCAGCTTTCCTAAATCGGATCGGAGGCGTAACTTGAGACAGAATGTTGCCCATGTGGAAGGCAATTCAGCACTGCCGGGGTTCAGGACTGTCAACGCTCCAGTTTTAGGACTTCTTTTTGAAGGCCAAAGTTCTCACCTAGCGTTCCACAGGGCTTGTTCTTGTAGGTGCAGATGTCATACCTGAAAACATAAGAGAGGGTAGAAGATGAACTTCAGCCGAGACGCGAGCGATCTCGGCGCTTGTCGTGACTGCTCCGTTGCCATCTTGCCGCACGAAGGTGGACCAAGTCGCTGTGTGACCTCACCGTTGACCCCGCTAACTCGCGTGCCGCGCCGCTAATCCAATACGGCGCAGCCGAGGGAGGCCGCGTGCAACTTACGATGGCCACGAATCGTAGCGAAAGCTTTTAATCTATTAAAACCAAGGGCACCGCAAATTTGATTTGCCTCCGCTTCCCGCCTTCTTCCCAACGCAGATTTTCACACGCGAAAGCCGACAAAATACAGGAGGAATAGAAAAGTCCCCCAATCCTAACCCCGAAACGTAATTCCGGAAAGAAGACATGGTACCGTAAAGCCCTAGCCCAAGCCCAAAACCTCAATCTCAAAGTAAGATCACACTCGGAGTCACCCTGGAGAGCAGACCCCGCCCTCTCACATCAAACAGTCACCCTTGCCCCCCCTCAAGGTCATGTCCAGCCACTTGATTGCGATCAACATCGCCAAAGGCTTTTGTATATTTCACCGTTAGGCAAAATCCCGTTCGCGGTCAATTTCTGAAACGTCGAGTTTGACAGAGGATCTCGATGGCATCTTTTGAGATTAAAGTCGCCGCGTCGACTTCAAACACAGCGCGACGTTCAGATTGAAGGAGACTACCAAATGAATTCCAGGAAAACAAAGAGACGCGAGAGAGAGAGAGAAAGGCAATGTCTTCCAGGAGACAATCTGCAGAGCGTCAGCGAGCAAGAGAACTCCGATGACAGAAAGTGAAGAGACTGTTCTTGAAACAGAATCCGCCCGCAAACACTCGAGTTGCTCGAGTTCACCGGGCCAAACAGCCCGGCCAACAACAGCGCAGATAAAGACGAGCGCGCCTTTTGACATTGTACAGAGCGCCTTCTATTTTCATTTCCTTTTGATTGGGCCCTCGGCATTGTAACGGCTAAGCCGACTTGTCCTCACCGAGTGATGAGCACGGCGTTGTCGTGGTGGGCCATCCCGTTTTCCGGAATGCTGTTGCCACTGTCGCCGTGGTGGGACAGGATGGACTTTTGCCATTTGCAGAAGCTGTCCAGAGACTTGTCGGCGTGATGGTTGATCTCCAGGTTAGGCTGGGGGATGGAGACGGAGATGAGAATGCACGGGGAACGTCAACGCGATGCGTTTCTTCCATCCGAGACGTCCGATCCAAATGCTGAGGTTCCCTGCGGTCTTCGTACCTGATCTTCGGTCAGAACGATGAGCCGCGTCACGATAATGTTCACAACATTTCCTAGGCTGGCGTCACGGTAAAGTTTGGCAACCTGACCTCCAGAAAAGAAGAAAAAACACAAAGTCAGACAAATGGCGTCCACCGGGGGGCGCCGTCCAGGAAAGTGCCATCCAACTTACAATATTCATGATGGACAGGATGTAGTGCTCGATGTCTTTGCGGCCGTGATAGCCGACCATCATCTTGTCGGCCACCACCAGCGTCTCCACGAAACGCTCGGTGCTGACGGAGCGCCGCGTTCGCCGCGCGCCGTTGCGGCCCGCGTCTTCGGGTCGGCTTGCGGCGGATGCTCGGGCCGGGGCGTGGCTGCTGTTTTTAACCGGATCTGTAAATCACAGTCACCCGGGTCAGACAAACAAAGACTTTGGAATAAATATTGCCTCGGTTCAACCGCTTTGCTTCAGTTGACAAACCGTCTTGTGGGGGTTTTGGACAGATCTATAAGTACCCTTTACGGGGCGGAAAAGACCCTGTCCCAAATCGCTCCATATCCGCCTGTTTCGCCTTTCTGCGTCTTTTGACATCAACGTCTTAAGATATATTGAGAGATGACTTAACCGGAGTCGGACTTAAGTCCCCCAATTTTAAGACTTCAGACTTGCTTGACGAAAGCTTATGAAACACTTAACTTGCCTTTGACTTTTAGACTCGGCCTATGTGACTTGACGTGTGTTTCTTGTCCGTCTATTGATCTACAACCTTTATCCCGGTAAGGCAGTTAGTTGAGAACGCCCTGGCAGCAGACAGCAGAGTAAAACCAAGCAAAATACAAACAGCGTACATTCACAACAAACGCAACAGGGTGACATAATACATACGTGGCACGTGTGATTTAAAAGTTCTGTAGGATTCATGAAATATCTTTTTGCACTGCAGCGCAAAGATAAAGAGACGGTGACGACGGCGACATGACACTTCACCCATCGCGTTGAAGCCCAAAGTGTAAGGTAAGCGGCGTGAACTTCACAGTTTAGCTAACCGGGAACTGGTCAAACATGAACTGAGCTGCATATCAGATGTGCCTTTAATTGGGACAAAATGGAGATCAGTTTAGTTTATAAGGTTAGTGCCTGGTATGTGACGATCTGTTTTGATGACGCGGGGCTGTTTGATGACTTGCTTAACCTAAGCCATGACTTGACTCTTCCTTGAAATTTGCCACGGTAACTTTAGGACTTGAAGGGAAAGAAATAAAGGTCAAGACTTACGACTTGCATAGGTGCCACTAGCGTCTCTTACGAAATACCCCCCTGACGGGGGATGGTGCTCCCACCTGAAATGCCGCAGCTCGACTCGTGGCTCTGCTCCTGCGACGAGGGCATGGCGGACATCTTATAGATGACGTGTTGCTGCGCTTCATCCGGGTTCCGTTCGCCGGCGGGGGAGGAGGTGTTTTTTAATGGCTCAATTAAATACTGTTCTTCTTCCGTCGTTATGATGCCGTGCTGGTCACGGGGGAAGAAGAGCGACAAACAAGAAAAGTACGTCATCACTTGTTGGCTTCGTACAACAAACAAGTATCAGCTCGTTAGTTTTTTAGAGAAATTATTGTTGATTGTTTCATCATCACAACGTCAATCATCATTTCAAAGAACGTCACAAATACAACATGTGGAGCATGCGCGGGCCGCATCGGCAGTACCCTAACAAAAAGCTGCTAAGCTAACGAATTCATGAGCTAATATTTAGCTGCTATCCATTCTTTGACTTGATTCAAATACAGAGTCAACACAAGGAAGTCGTATTTTGAGCATTTTGAAGAAATATTAGCGTGTGGCACTTTTTATCATTAGCTAGCTGGCAGCTAACAGCGCATTTAGCTACAAAGGGTAAATCTCCATTATTTTCTGGCTTAAACGAATTGGCTAACCTTGCGAGTGTTTCACACATGTCGCCTTTTGGCCAAATATTACCTGGTGCCAAAGATTCCTCTCAAAACTGGTTGGTGAACAAGTCAACCATATTACTTGGCCTCCGCTTTTGATGCTAAGCAACATATTGTATTATTGTCACTTTGTAAATGGCGACTTTCACATCTCTGATCATATCTCGTCGTGATGTTTGATTGCCTGTTGGGATTGTGCTTGACAAAAATGAACATCAACATTTTGAGAACCCCTGCGCCGGCTGCCTTTTGAAACGGCGTGACTCTCAAATAGCCGTCAGTGACCCATATCTGTTGTTTTTGCGTCTCCTCCAAGATTCCTGGCCACAAAGAGGAGCGAAGCCAAATAGTTGGTATTTAAATACGTAATCCTTGAGCAGCCAGTCAAACAAGCAATTAGAGTGAAGACCGGCATTCAAACAATTACCCTAAAGCACCTCTTTTGAGCACACAAGAGTGTCTTGGCGCTGTGAAAATATAAAACGTATTTTATTTGGGTCTTTTCAAGACTGAGTCAAGGTTTTCCAATTGTCCAGACGGCTGATTGCATTAAAGTGCACGCTCGCTTTTGACCATTTTTGGTGATGTGAGCAGGGGGGGGGGGGAGCGGAGAAGGGGGCGCGGAAAAAAAAAAAGAGAGCAAACACTAATTCAATTTATGACGCCGTGTTTCGATGCTGCCAGCACATTTGGCTGCGAGGCGAATACATCTTCACATGTGCGAGCTCCGCTTCATTTTCCTGTCTTGACTTCTTGTTCCTGCCAAGTCGTTTGTTGCATTACATTATCAGTGTGATATGTTGACTGGCCAATAAGTGCGCAAATTGTGACTGAAAGAAAAACGATGGTGCGTTGACCGAAACAGAAGCCACGGCATGGCAGAAGAATACATACTGACTGGGCAGGTTTTACAGTCATTTGTCCGCCGCGGCCTCTGACTTTCGGTCGCCGTTTCACAAAATACATCGTTACCTGACCCGGGTACACACAGTGAGTCGTTTTCCCACCTCTGTTACGAGAATGGGCGGCTGAAGAGGAGTCAGGGACGACATCTGACATTTTACGAGTGCGACAAGCCGACACCGACGTATGCCCTAGTTGATTTTCCTCTGGCGGCAAACTACAATGGCGCTAATGTTGTGCGCTGCTTCGTCTGAACTCTCGGCTGGCCGGCCGGTGCCCATACTCCGTTTCACCGCCAGGCCACCCCGTCTTCGGGGTCTGCGGAACCACGAGTGAACGAACCCTGGTGGGAGGTTTCACCAACAGCGGAGCGATTAAGAGAACAGGCTGTACTTTTGACTCATGTTGAACTGTCAATTTTCCATCGCCTTTGCTAGCAATTCACCTCCTGTAAGATCTTTGTGAGTGACACCTGAAAAAGTTTCTGGTGGTTACTTTGCGCTCACCAGGCCATTGCAGTTGCTGAGCACCACTCGAGTGGCCCCGCGCCGGTTTGTCAAGAATCCCACATAGTGGCAATTGTCCACCAGGTTGTGGCGCCACTCCAGGCCATCGCGCCCCCAGTACTCCACCGTGAAGCGCTTGGAGACCAGGTGAGGGGTGAGAGTCAGGTTTAAGTGGAAGTGCTTCCCGTAGGCGGAGAGTCTGTAGAAAAGCTGGGAATCGGGCGGCTCCGGATACGGGCCCGCCGAGGGGTCGGCCGCCCCGCGTCTCCGCCGTCCGGGTCGGTGGTGCTTCACGGCGTAGCTCAGGAACTCGCCATTCTCATCCACTCGCACGGGAACAGTCAGCTGGTAGTGCTGCAGGTAGGACAGGAACTCCTCTGTGAACGCACGCCATGAATGCTCAGGTTAAGGGGACCGCCAGAAGTCCGGACAACAGCAATGCTGCGCTTATCGCATGCTCGGTAGTTGGTAATTCACATGATTGGCAAACGCGAACCCTCAGATGTCAACCATTCCAGGATTCCAAACTCAAGGTTTGTTTCGATATCCTACCTTGGGAGTTGTGTAGAAGTGGATCGACGCTCTGAAATTCGGAAGCAGCCATGACCACCAGGCTCAATGTCCAAGTCAGCGCCTTCCACAAAATTTCCATAATTCTGGGAAAGATGTGACATGAGGGAAAGGGTGGCGGAGGATGGGATGGGATGGAGGAGGAAGGGGAAGTGGGCGCTACAGCCGGACTAAAAACATGCGCTCAGTCCGAGGCCAAACCATAACAACTCCATGGTTTGCACCTCCTCGCTGGCTTGGGGGGAGGGAGTGGGGGAGGGGGGGAGAATAGGTCTGCGCGTATCCCGGATGCTCAGATTTCTCCCGGAGGCAAAAGCGTCCACGTTGCGGCGGAGGCCTCACGATTCATGTCCGCAGCTTGGCCAAAACGCGGCGATCCATCAGACGCTCAGGTGGCGGTCCGGAGAGGAAGCTCTAAATGGGAAACTCGCCTGGGCCCAGCCATCTGCATTCCTGCCAAAGGGAATCCATCAAGGCGTTACGACCACTCTTGCTTCACTCGTCAACCACTCTTGTGTTGTAGCAAAGCACAGGCTCACGGGTTGGACCGGAGTCTGATTGACATGACCACCGTTGCTAAGATGAAGGTCCAAAATGTGCCGACGCTCAAAGAAGATCCAACCAAGACTGATGAGTAAGCGGCATCTGTCACCGGTGAAGGAAGGTTTTCATCATCTTTAATGCTAACGACTAAAATATGCGAGGACATGACGCGAAGATATTTGACGAGATTGGAACAAAATCCAACTAAGATGGATGAATCAAAGGGTAACATTTCCATCCATAAATGCAGCGAATGGATGGTTGGATACATCAAAGACAATGACCAGAACATGTTTTTTGTTTCAATTATTATTTTTTTGATCAGACAATCTTCAGTCTTTAGCTATCGTGGGACTGACTTCAGAGTCTCCAAGCACCCAAAGTTTGTTTTGGTGACGATGATTGTTTGTCCTCAATGAGCAAAATGACAACTTGGATGTTTGCCAATATCAAAGACAGTCTTCTGTGAAATCAACGCGTGGGTAGTAAAGCTCTAGTAAAGAGTGGCTTTTTGGACAGCACTTAAGTCATTTCTTAAACAACAAGCACCTGTTGTCATACAGTTTGGTCAAGTTAGTGGAGCGCTATTTACCATGGTCGTGGTCAGCTCAGGTCCAAGTGTGCAGGATGTGCGTCCAGAAAGCCGATGTCCGCCCCACGAAGCACCGGCCCGGTGCGTGCTCCTGCGCTCATGTCCTGGCGGGCTCCTCGGTCATCCTTTCGCCTGCGCATGGAAGCAACCCGGTCGCTCGAAGTCAAAACCAAACAAAACAATGCACGCTCTTGCAGCGGGGGCTCCCTCTCTATTTCCAACCCGTTATAAATCTTGACTCAGGTTGGCTTAAAAAGTGAGTTCAGGTTGCAAGAGGATGCATGCAAAGCCAGAGAGCGAGTAGGGCTGTCGGCTTTGGAGGGGGGACGGAGGGGGGGTAATTCCTACTCATTGCACTCACCGGGGTATGTCCCACTCGCCCGGCGTTCAAATTGGCAGCTCTTTTTCTCTCTGTCTCTCTTTTAGGGAGGCGGTGACGTCAGTGCAGATGTCTCTCTCTCTCTCTCTCTCTCGCTCACTCCCCCCCACCCCCCATCCTATCCCCAAATCATCCGTGCTCGTGTCCATCCGGGCAAAAACCTCAGCAACCCCTCCGGGTTTCTCCCACAAAGTTGAGCTGTCGTCACGGTGACGAACTACTTTTCATCGTTGCCCTTTTTTTAATTCATGAAAGTAGTCATGAGAAATCGACGATTGTGTTCCACGGTGACTCTGAAAGGCTTAGCGGTGAGGGTGACTTTTTGTCACACGCAAGTGATCATTAAGTGCCAAAACACGACTCGCTTCACTATGTGGTAGGCAGCGACCCCGTCAGGCTGAACGAAGATGTGCAACCTGTCAGCCTCTGCACTTTCTGACCTGGCACCACCCCCGTGAGGCCGAACAGTGGAACTGCAGTCCGTGTGTAAATTTGTGAGTAAACGTTGTATCGGTGTATCGCCTATACGCTTTGTGTATTTGTAATGTAAGCAAAGGTTGGGAAAGACCGAGTTCGTAGAACATAAAATGTACGTTTGTCTTTCGCAACCGAGTTGTGGTCGCCTCTTGATAAGAGAGGGAAGTAGACGTTCACACTTGAGTAGTTCCTCTCCACTTGTGTAGTGAACCAAGGTGGAAAGCGTGGAAGCAACCATGTCAACTTTGTAACTGCGGTACTAACCCAACAATCATCACGTTTACAAAAAAAATGACACATTTTTTCCCTCGCGTTTTTCATGTGATGTTACTCGTGATGTGTTTGTTTTTTTCTCCTCTAATATAACCCAATACATTTTGGATTTCACTCAAGCGTCAGGTGCTGCTCTGAGTAAGAAAAAAAAGCAGGGGCGTGATCTTCAATAAAACATCCCAGCTAGATAAGGCCGCAACGGACGTCTCCCCCCCTTCATCACTTCCTCATCAGCGGAATCTCACACGGTAAGAGTCGCCTATTATTCTCTTTTCAGAAATGAGTAGGATTGCTACTTTCTTTTGCAATATGGCTCATTTTCTCAGTGTCTTAAATGAAGATGTGAAATGTAATCCAATATGTATTTTATTATTACCACCGAGGAACATATTTTGCAACACACCGAGCGGTTGTTCTCTAACTGGGCTCTGCAAGCCATAGTGTGGTGGTCAAAAAAGCTTTTGAAATAAATAATATATCTTTTTTTTTTTAATGGGCATAAATGCTTTTGTGGACTGGCATGCCCATAAAACAAATCACTTCATGACTCCTGCCTACCTTATTTTTCGGGTTAAAATAAATCTCTGCTATGATTCTTTGACATTTATGCATGAAGACATTTTTGTACTTTGTATGCAGCAAAAGCTATCTTACTACTGGAAGAAAGTCAACTTTTTTTCTGACTTTCAAAACTTTTGCTACAGCGACAAGCTCCTTCTTATCCCAGACATCCCTCATGGCGGTGACCAGCCAACCAGGCAGATATCCAGCCTCGGACTTCCAGACCGGCTTGTGCGACTTCTGCGACGATTGTGGAACTTGTAAGTTTTCTAAATGTAAAAAGTCTCTTTAAGTCCCCTGCATCAATATGCAAAATTGTTGTTTCCATTTCAAACTTGACAGTGGCATGTTGAGCCCATGCGCCACAAACAGTTGACCTACAGTCGTCAAGAATAAATACATAAAAATGAGCAAGCAATAAAACGATCAAAGTCTACGGCGCAGCTCCAAATAACCGTCATGGCAATAAATCAGCCAGTTTTAACGGACATATCAAGTGGGTTTGGCATCACGTGGAGCAATTTTGCAACATAGAGATGGTAGTAGTCGAGCGGTTAGCACGTCGACGTCACAGTGCAGAGGTTCAACGTGTTCATGTTCTCCCCATGCTTGCGTGGGTTTTCTCCGGGTACTCCCACATTCCAAAAACATGCATGGCAGGCTGATTGAACACTCCCAAATTGTCCCAGAATATTGACAAAATGCTCCTACGGAAGGTCGCCGCATTAGGATGTTCCACTAGTGCACTTACTAAGTGAGGACAGAGAGCCTACGAGTACAAAGTAACAACTGAGAGTGTGTGGAGGTGCACCCCCCCCCCCCCCCCCCCCCGTTGCGTTGCTCATCCCCTTCTCCTTGTCGCGTCCGCAGGCTGCTACGGCCTGTGGTGCTTCCCGTGCTTGAGCTGCACCATCGCCGGCGACATGGACGAGTGCTGCCTGTGCGGCCTGAGCATGGCCATCCGCAGCGTCTACCGGACCCGCTACAACATTAACGTATGTGCCCAGTGGGTCCGTTGTTATGAAAACATGCCCGTGAGGTCTGTTGAGGAGAGAAAATCGGATTTCGCGGATTTTACGAAAACACAAATTTCAAGGCAACATGCTATGCTAGTCATGTCTAATTCATTATTATTATTTTTTTTTTAAACCAAATTCAGGTTAATTGAAGACTAAAATGCGGTTGGTCTTTCTGAAAATTCATTTTTTTTATGAAGGCATGCATATTAGGTTCTGTGAAGACTACCGGTACTTGAATTTTCTAAGCCTGCAAGTTAATTTTATTGAAGACTACATCATCGTCATGTTTACAAAGCAGCTTGGGTTCATTGAAGATTTAACTGTGAAAGTCAGTTCGTCTGTTACATTCACTGAATACAAAAAGCTTTAAATTTTCCAAAATAGGTACAGTATGTCGGGTTCAAATGTCTACTTTTTTTTTTAAACAAAAACTTGGGTTGTGATTTGACGACATAGGCATTCATAAAAATACAGCTTAGGCTCACTGAAGACCATGTTGACTTTTTGCGAAAATATAGCTAGCTATAGTTAGAGACCAAAGTTACTTTCATTTTATAGACGTGACCAAAAACACGGACTTTAGGTTGATTGGGAGACACTAAATTGTCTCGGGTTTAAAACTTTGAACTTGTCAATGACTGTCATCCTTTTACGGAATAACTAGAATTGCGAAATGAGCCACATCAACCAGTGTCGGTTTTGCTTTTTCATTGCTGACGCCAAACTTCCTTTGTGACAATGAGACTGCGAGTTTACTCAGCGAGCCGTTGTTCTCCACTCTCTCTCTCTCTCTGGCACTCCAGTAAGATAAGATAAGATATCCTTTATTTGTCCCACACTGGGGAAATTTACAGCCTCCAGCAGCAAGAATGTAGGTAGAAAGAAGAAACAAGAGAGACAAGACAAGAGTACGAGATGTATGTCTCAAGATCTCAATGCGTGCGGCTCAGCGTTTGCGCCTGACGTTGTGTTTGCAGGGTTCCCTGTGCAGCGACTACATGGCGAACGCGTGCTGCCTGGTGTGTGCCACCTGCCAACTGAAGCGAGACATCGACCGGAGAAAGGAACAAGGCATCTTCTGAAAAAAAAGGAGGGGGCTCCCAAGCCAAACCTCCTGACCCGGTGAGTTCAACATGACACACCCCAAGAATGGGAAAGATAAGTTAAATCCGGCTGCAGCGGGATGGGAAAGCCGCTTTCTATCGTCATCAAAAGAGGTCACGATTGGTCAGGACCTTGGTGTTGTGAACGCCTTTTTTTTTTGTGATTTGTTGCAGGTGCCATCATCTCTGCGAAGTGCGAAGCGTCTTTGTGTATGAGCGTGGAGGTGGCGTTGTTTCAATAAAACAGCTTTTAATTGGGAGCCGGCCGGTGGTTACGCTTTTGTTTGTCGGTGCGAAGGTTTGAATCGGCCCAGCTCCTGAGCAAAGAGCTAGATGGTGTCCGTCAGAACTCCTTGGCTCACCCTCTTGAGGAGACGCCCAGGTGACGCGCAAAGCGCTTCATTCCTGTCCAAACATGGGCATGGTTTATCAGCGTCTGACGCGAGCGAGACTCGGCCGCACCTTTCAAAGTCCAGGTGAGTCCAAATGGTCGCGTTTTATCGGATGACATGCTTTCCGCGATTTATGAGTGGACAACGTGGCACCGCTGATTGCACTGAGACTCGATTATGCGCCTCTAACAGAAACTAGGGAGGATATCACATGTCACGTAACTCATGGTTTTGGCCGCCGTGCGCATGTGTCATGTTTCCCACCATGGACTACGGAAGGGACAAGGCTTAGGGAGGGAGGTGCTACAATTGCTCGCCTCAGTCGCATGGTAAAATGTGAGGGAACGGTGCTTTTTTTCAGATTTGAGTCATTTAGTCCCCTCATACCCCCCCTCCAAAAAAAAAACCCCTACATATGAATGCATTAATAAATTATAATTACACACCAAACAATTTTTTTAAATCTAAAATGTGTCTTTTATGTTGTTTAAAAAAAGTTGATGCAAACTGTACTTGTTCAATCAAGTCTGAAATGTATATGGAAGGACATCATTCCAGTATGGCCAAAGCTAAAATGTCTTTCAAATACACCATCAAAGACTTTGCATAAAGAGGAATGTTGTCGACAAGATTATCAGTGTTTCACAAATTCCCCCCCCCCCCCCCCCAAAAAAAAGACATTCATCTGAGGCACCCAAGCATCTCCAATGTTTGCAAAATCCTTTTTACCAACATGCTGTGAACCTTTTTGTAGTTTTTCAGCGGTGTCACGAAAAACGGCAGATGGGAGTCGCTGGCCAGGCCGTGTGCAAGTTTAATCAGATTTTATGTCAACACCGAGCGTCGTCGCGGCTTACACACCAGAGCGCTTGTGTCGTCAACGCAAACATGAGTCACTGCGGGGAGGGGCAAGAAAAGTTTGCCCTCGGAATATTCAGCCAATGGGATGCGAGCGGCGGAGGGATGGATTTCCTTTTCGGCGCACCTTGCGATGATGCTTCTGAGTGGTAAGACGGAACTTCAAGACGGGGGGGGCTGTAGCTGGGGCGACTTTTACTGACTCATTTGGGTCTCCATGGCTTGGGCGGCCCACTCGGGAGCCGCTTGTCGGATCTTTTCCAGGAGATTGTTGACCTGGAAACACAGCGACTGGATCTGCTTGTCCCACGTGGGAAGCGGCTCTCGCGCTGAAAGCGAAAGAAAAATGGTGTCGTTATCTTTTATCTCGGGCCTCGGGTCGACGTACTCGGGCGCTCTTTGTCCTCGCTGATAGGAAGACAAACGCTTCGAAGAAATTAAAATAAAAAAGAACAGTCAGGCCTGACTGATAAAGAGTATAAGGGAGCCCCCTGCTGTCCGTGCAACACATTGCACTGAGTAAATGTTCAAAAATCTCGTTTTTCACCACGGCTGCAAAACAACGAAGCACTCACTCTCAAAGTGTACGATGCCGTCAATCTGGTCGATGAAGCCGTTCATGCGTCCTTCGGTGATCATCTGCGACGCAATCTTCTCAGCCTATCGACAGAAGTAAAAAAATAATAATAATAATTCAATACAATGATGCATTGTTGACAGGAGGAAAACTAAATCAACATAGCAACAAACACCAGTTCAAAGTGGCACATTTGGGAAGCACAAAGGCGGCGTCATGGGCGGCCCTTTGGCCGCGTCTAATTTCCCCTCACTTTGGCCGGAGGGATTTCCAAGAGTGCGCCGAGCTCTTCGAAGGTGATGTTGTTGTAAAGTTTACTGGCGGAGAGCAGATTGTGTTCGATCACAGCTCTGTCCAGGATGCTGGAGCCTAAAGAAAAGTTCCGGGTTCATATCAATAATCAGGATTCAATGATAGAAATGATATCAATACATCGGCTCCATTAAAAAACAACAACAACAAAAACGGGAACTTAAAAAATGTCGTTTTGACAGGTCCGGGCGTCCCGAATGCTGCAACCGACAGGGCGAACAGGAAGTTCCTGGTGGCTACTGACCGTCCGCCGTGGTGGCCTTCTGGTGAGGCATAAGCATGGCGGCAAACTCCTGCAGCTGGTTCCCCCGGATGATGCGGTCCAGGTACATTTTCTCCAGGATCCCGTAGGCGGCCAGCTGTTGGCAGCGCTCGTCCTTGAAGAGGGTGGCCAACATGCGGGACCGTTGCTGGCCTGGAATTCCGTCAACATTGAAGATGACCATCGACAAAGTCCCACCCTACCATTGGCGCCGATGCCAATTTAGCGCTTTTACCGCTAGCTTTAGGTACATTGATTACATTTGCAAAAAGAAAACCGTGGGGCAATAGTAAGATCATCTCTGGATCATTGGATAAGGAACAAAATAGACTTTTTTTTTTGGAAACAACATTCCCCCCCAAAATAAGTCGGTACCTGCGGACGCCAAAATGGTGCAGTTGAGCGCGTGCTTGAGCGCCTCGAGACGCTCGCTCTCATGGACGATGGATTTGTAAGACAGCTCGTTGTACCGCTGCGCGGCTTCAATGAACTTCCTCCTGAAGTCGAGGACTCTGGCGTAGCATACCTAAGTGGGAGGGCCACGCATTACACAATGGGACTCCGCAGTCTTTGGTGCCACAAGTGGGACGCTCATTTCAGGTCCGACTAATGAACTAGCCCCCCCATACCGGGCTCTTTTAAAATCGGCTTTAAAAAAAATCCACATCAGATTTGAATCCGTGTGGACCGACCGCCATCGTTTGACAAGCGGGATGAGGATTTCACTCACCTTGTAATGTATTTGCAGTTGCTCGTTGGAGGACTCGTTCTGGAGCAGCGAGGCTCTGTTGATGTAGGCCTCGGCCTGCACCGGGTCGTCGTCCTCCAAGTAGAGACGGGCTATTTTCAGGTAGGTGTCCAACTTGTAGTCGACATTATATTGCCTAGACGAGACCGAGTGAGAACGGTGAAAAGATTAGGAAGGATCCGCTGGGTGGAAAGAAGCCGCTTGTGCCTTACTTTTGCCCCGTCTCGAGAGGAATGCCGACTAAAACCTGGGCGGCGTTCCTCCAGTCGCCCTCCTTTTCGTAAATGGTCGCTAAGTGCTGTCTGATGGAGGCCACCTGAGCATTGTTAAGAACATCGCCGTAACGTGCCGCTAAAAAGACACAGCGACCGACTGGTATTCACATATATGTGCGTATGTGTGTATACCTGCTCCTCGAAGGAAATGACCCTCGGCTGGATCTTCTCCAAGGTGAAGTGATACACCGCCTTGGCCGTGGCGTCGGGCAAGTTGGGCAGATGTGTGCAGAAGTCGGTGAGCAGCTGTCTTGAGATGACTAGACTCACGTTTTCATTGACCACTACAAGGGGTTAAAAAAAAAGAGAAATCTGTATTCTTCTGGAGAAAAATACTCCACGTTATCAAGCACGGGAAAAGTGTATTGCGGTGCTTCATACTTGCTTCAACAAAGGCTTTCAAGGATTCGAGCTGATCTGCATCTGTGAACTGGACTGCCTTTTCCAAGATTTGTCGATATCTTAAAAGAGATAATATGAGATTATGATGCAAATGTTTTCACACTTTAAAACTACTCTCAACGATATAATGTAGAATGTTGACCATCGTTGAGCTCAAAGTCCTTGCTAGATACTAACATGAAAATGTGCAAATTGTCCCAACGTCTGTCTGGCACGTACTTTCAGTTTACATATTTTAATCTACAAAGATAAAACTGTTTTAATCATAAAAACATTTAATTTGAAAAAGAAACACCCATTTCGCTTGCGAAGCAAAGAAGCTAACGTTAGCTTAGCTTGGTCTGTCATAGTCAGCCCTGCACCGCTTGAGTCAAACGGGGTGCCTCATATTCTGTATCCAGGTATGAATGAAAAAATAAATAACACGTTTCACGTGAGCACCGCGTACTTGGCTGAGAGGTCTTTGTGGGAGCCAAACGAATTCATCAGCTGTGCGAGCTCCTGCCGCACTTCAGTGGCCATGGTCGCGCCGTCCGGGTTGTCAACAACACTACTTCCGCCACCAAAAGTGGAAACTTCCGCTTAGTGATGAGTTTTTTTAGTCATGATAGCCATAATGACTGCTCAATGTTAGTTTCGTATGGCACTTTTAAAATGCAATTTCAATTTAATGGAAAGAATGACAGGGTCCCAACGATCCCGCTCACAATTAGGGGATAATATTGCCCACAGACACTCGATTGTGGAATCCGCGAACGACTTTTTCAGATCTATGATTTCAAGTTTGCTAATTTATCCGTTTATGTTACATCAAATTAAGAGCAACTGTGCATTCATGGAAAATGTCGGTTGTAGTGTGTTGGTCTACTGAAAGTTTATACTCGATGCGCACGTAACGCGCGCGCGCACAGAAATTTACACACGTGTGACAACTGCTACGGTAACTTTAAGAATGACGTCAGTGTGACGTTGATGCGGAAGGCGTGGCCGACCTGTGAAATGTCAGGGAGGAATGGCGCTCGGCGCGGTATTTTGAACAATCGTCTTTTGCGCTGCTCGTTTCGCTCGCAAACGCTGGCCCGGGTCAGATAACTCAGGTAAGTGCAACTCGGTGCCGGAGGCTGGCCGCGGTTCCGGCGGAAGACACCACCACCACAACACGCGAAACTGTTTTTAATGTGGACAAAATAAACGCAGAGCTGAAGCTAGCTTGGGTTAGCGCTGCTCGGCAAGTTTGCTAGGAGTACAGACAGCAGTTGTGCTCCTCGCCCTGGATGATGCCGCTTCATACTGGGGCCCGGCCGTCTGACAAGCAACTTCCGCCCCTCAAAGTCTCCAGTTTAGGCAATTTTACAAACAGAGGCAAAGAATCTCCGCTTTCACGGACACATCAAGTTGTCCGAAGTAGGCGCTAACGTCCCATAGTCGATAACTGGACGTTTATTTTTGCAAGTGTTGTTTTGGTGGTGTGGTGTTAATTCACCACACTTGCGTATCATGTCCACATTGTTCTCTTTTTTTCTGGTGGACTTTTCCGCAGTGCTAGTGAGCTGACGTTTTAAAGATGAGATCCGATACACACACACACATATATAAATAAATATATATGTGGGGGGGGGGGTTAAGCAGCTGATTTATTGCTTGTGTCACAATACAACCTGTTAAAGATACCCCCCCCCCCACACACACACACAAAATCAAATAATGCATCTAAAAAGGCCATTTTAATGAGTCTTAGAATCGATAGTATTTTGTTTTCCACTATCGGAATGATCTCAAGTGACAGATGGGGAGAAGGGTATCGCAAAACTAAATTTAGCCACGTTCGCCAAGAGTGTATAACCTCTTTGCATATTCGTGCAAACTTTTAGGTCACTGTATAACGTGTTTTTTCGCTTCGTTTAATATTTTTTGTTTCAAATAAAAAAGACAGCACCCTCCCTTCTGTTAGCTCGCTGTTAGCCGTGAAGCTAGCAGGACTGATGACGAGAGAAAAATGGCGGATCATTCGAAATCCAAGCCCGGCCTGAAATAGTAACGCAACCAAATAGCTTGCTGGCCCCCTCTCTCATCCTACCCCCCGGATTGGAGCCTTCTTGCCGGGATTGTTTTCATTTCCCTCCACACATAGAAAGTACCGGTAATACAACTTTGCGGCTGTTTGTACAAAAGCAGCCGGTTAGCCAAGCTTTGAGCAAGCGAGCCCCTCAGTGGGGAAGATACAAAGATTCTGCCGGCGATGAGGATGATGATGAATGTCGTCGTCGTTCACCTCTTCTCAGCTGTCAGTGTCATTTGTAACGCTTTTCTGGTGACGGTAAAGATCGCTTACTGGCACCAGTAATTTCGAAAAGACGATGTTTGGGGTGGGTGGGCTAACGTTAGCTGGGTCATCCTGGCTGGTTTGTTTACGTTCTCCGCAAAGCTTTTAAAAGGGGAACACAAACGTTCTTAAGCAAGGCACCTGTGTTTACTTTTCATTATTAAGACATTTGCGCTTACGGATCATGAATGTTGTGCTGAAATGTGTTGTTCTGCATTCTAGAACTACTACAACTCTCAACTTAGACCTCCAGTGGGGCGACCTTTTGTGTTTATGCTGTAAACTTGGTCAATAACTGCAGCTACCTGCTTCCTGTCAAGAAGGTCACGTGGATAATTAAAGTTTTGTGAATCTAAACGAGACAATCCACGGCTCCAGATTAATTCTTTTCTTTTTAGATTTTTTTTTAATAGGAGCACAGTGGCCCCTACCCTGAAATAGTAAGGCTGCAAGTGCAGATTTTATGGATGCACATTGTAATTCAATTTGCGAAGTAACAAGGTATTCATATTTTCATTCATTTTCACTATACTACGTATAAATGGTCTGAAGTTTGGAGCAAATATTTGTCAGTCAGAAAAAAAAATCAACAAGTTTACTGGTTGCACATGCCCGAGTAGATGAAAAAAATCAGTCTGGAGTCCTGTACACAAGCGCTGAATGTTGACAATGAACGCAACTCATCTCACTTCACAACAAGTAGCAGTTTGGCAGACGGTGATCGATCCTTCAAAAAAAGGTTTACGGTCAAAGTTAATGATAAAAGCAGGAGAATTCCATGTTCTGATTGTTGACGAGCCTTGACAAATGCCATAGATGGGCTAACAAATAGCATCGGTGTCACAGTGTCTAAACCTTTTCGGCGACATATATTTGTGCAAAAAATGGCACAAAAGATTTAGACAAATATAAGCACAATGCTCACTGGCATATTCTTTGTTATTTCTTACTTGGCAATTGTGACCGTCTTCATTGTGTCCATTAAGATGGAAGCAAAAGCAAAACGTGTTAGTGTGCGGGAGTGCACATGTTACAGGCGTGTCTGTTTTTTGTTCAAGGTGTACCGGGGTGCTGAGTCGTCGCCAACATGGACGTGGTGTCACCCGAGCTCAACAGCCTCCTCCCAGATGAAATCATGGACATGGAGGCCATCGAGGAGGTGGCTCAGTCCGGCCAGGACCTCCCCGTCGCCATGGAAACGGACACGACCCCGGACAGCGTCGGCTCCTCGACGGAACGCGTCGGCGTCTCCGCTCCCGGTTTGTCCTCCCCGCTGGTGAGCCTTAGACCGGCGCTGGCCACCTCCAGCGCCGCCACCAAGACCACGGACAGCATCGCGGGGACGACGGTGACCGCCAGCGCCTTGCAGAAGCTGGCGGTGCCGTTCAGCATCTCCGCCGCCAACCATCAAATCATCCTCAACAAGGTGGCTTCGGCCCAGGCCACGGAGGCGGCGGCGGCGCGTTCGGCGGGGGGCCAAAAGCTTCTGGTGACCACCATCGGGAAGACGGGACAGCCCATCGTGCTGCAGCTGCCCCACGGCGCCACCAAGCCCGGAGGAGCGGCGGCAGTGGCCGACGCCAAGTCCATCAAGTTGGTGACCATCGGCGGGAGGTCGGACTTGAAGCCGGTGGTCGGGAGCGCAAGCGGTCAGGTGGCCGCCTTGCAAGGGCAGCAGCTCAAAACGGTGCAGGTTGGTTCGGATGACGGCGATTATCCTTGCCCGCGTGACTTGCAGCCTTGCTTCTTGGCGAGATCTTTTGGGGCTTTCTCTCATGGTTACCATACACCAGTATGTACACGACATTCGAAGGTCTTTAACCGAAATGACATTTCATTTCACTCCTTTTTTTTTTCTCAACCAAAATTGAAAGAGTGCGCATTAAAGCGCTCCATGATGCTGCTTTCTTTATGACAGCTGGTCTCATTATGTAGCTGTCCTTGCGTGAGCCGACTGTGTTTTCGTTTTGGTTTGTTTCTTTGGTCTTGATATGTCGCTCGGATTCCGCCAGTCTTGTTCTCACCGGTAGCGTATTCGTTCGCACGGCTGGCGTTTGTCCGTCTCGTGAAGTCGATTCCCGTTCAGGAACGGGCAATGTTTGCGTGTCGATATTGGACCCGTGATTGACCAATCCAGGGTCTGTTTTGCCCTCATTTATCTGGGGGTTGATGCCAGTTAACTCCCAACGGGTTTAAAGAAAAAAAAGGCAGATGGGCCTGTGCCTGTATGCACCTTTTCAGATTACAGCGGCACCATGTTTGTTCCATGGCAAAGATTGGAACTCAAGTTCCGTGTGTCAAATTTTACCATTCAAATGCCATTTTTTAGTTCTGGCCTCCAATGCCAAGCTTTGAGATTTTTCTCTTGTTTTTTTTGGGTGGTCGAATTATTCAAATGATTGGATTAGTCGTTTCAGACTGACAGTCGTGCACAGAACCGATTGGAACACACCGGACACGCGTGACGCATGTCGTTTGTTGCGCACAGATTGCAAAGAAAACGCCGGTGTCCTCGACTGCGCCCATCAAGTTCATCATCAACAAACCGGTGAACAGCAAAACGCTGAGTCCTCAGACGTCGGGCGGTCCCGTCATCGCGGGTGAGCGGAACCACGCTCCTTCACAGCGGCCCGCGGTCACGCCTACTCACGCGCGCGGGGTTAGCGATTCCGCAGCTAACGCGGCATCGTGTCGGCAGGACGCGTGCTGGCGCAGAATTCGCCGACGATGCCTCAGAGGCCGATCGCGCTCACAGAGTCTCCCCACAACGCCACCATCAGCATCCAAAGCATCGCCGGCAAAAAGATCGCCATCTCCCCCCTCAAGACTCCAAGCAAGGTGAAGCTTCACGCCGACTTGTAACGCTCTCACTGGGTAGAGGGGGGGGGGGGGATGTTGGCTGGTACTCGATTCATCTTTCTTGTTTTTCCTTCAGGTGACGGTGGTGTCTGTGGCGTCGCCGACCTCCGGGCCCGCTCCAAAGTCCATGACGCTGCCCGTCAGCGTGGCGCTGAGCCAGCAGATCCTCTCCATGCAACAGTCGACGGCGGTGTCGCCCGTCAAGGCGGCCAGCAGCCAGGCGGCAGCGCAGGTCAACGAGCATTTCTTTGACATTTCAGATCTCTTGCTCACCTCGCAGATTATTGGGGTACGCGGCCATCAACCCAAAAAAAATCACTTTGATGTGCCGGATCTTATCTGTAAATGAAAAAAAAAGTGAAATTATTCTACAGTTTTAAAAAATCCCATTTAGCATTTCATTCATTTCAAATAAAATATTCAGCATTGCATAGAATTCAAAGAAACATAAAGTAATTAGTAAAAGCATAAATATTCCAAAAACGCGTTCATGTACTTGTCAAATCGGATTAATCAGTGATGACAATCCTCCGGAGTTTCCTGGAATTGCGGATTTTCAAATATTTATGAAAATTCCTCTGGAAAATTTGCCTAAAATTAATTATCTGTCAAATGTCTTTTTTTTTTTTTTTTTGCTTCAATGTGGCATCATCCATTTTGTTCAAGCTCGTTCATTTCGAATCAAAAAAATTGGCGTCTTCCGCGTTGTCCGGGAAATGGCGCTTCTGGTCCTAAACGCTGGTCTCTGAAACCAATCCTGTGACCTCTTTCCAGAATCTCAAACCGGTCCAGTCGGTGGCGGTGGGCGGCTCCCAGTTCAAGACCATCATCCCGCTGGCGGCCCAGTCCAACCTGCAGCAGATCCAGGTGCCGGGCAGCCGCTTCCATTACGTTCGCCTGGTCACCGCCACCACGGCCAGCGGCGCCATACAGTCCAGCGCTCCCAGCAGCAGCGCCGTGCAGACGGGTGAGTCCGCCGCCTTTTGCGCGAGACGGGAGAAAACGCGGGCTAAAAATGGCGTGTCCCGCAGCCAAACCCATGGTGGTCGGCACGGGGGCGGTGAGAATGTCGGTGCCCATCGTCACGGCGCAGACGGTCAAGCAGGTGGGGCGCGGCGCCTCAAACGCTTCTTCTTCCCGCTTGGAACGGAGAGCCGCGCCTAACGCTCCGCTTGGCGCGCAGGTGGCCCCCAAGCCGCTGACGTCGGGAGCTCAGGTGGTCGGCGGCACGCCGTCCCAGCAGCGCCTCATCATGCCCGCCACGGCGCTGCCGCAGATCCAGCCCAACTTCGCCAACTTGCCGCCGGGCACCGTCCTGGCGCCGGCCCCGGGCGGCGCCAACGTGGGCTACGCCGTGTTGCCGGCGCAGTACGTCACGCAGGTTCGGCGGCGTTTTCATTTGGAGGCCGGCGTCACGTCACCGGGGGCGTGGCCGTCATTCCCGAGTGTTGTGATGTTGACGTGTGTGTGTGTGTTTGTCGAGAAGCTGCAGCAGGCACCCATGGTGACCCTGGCCAACAGTTCGGCTTTTCCCACCTCCTCCGCTGCCGTCCAGACTCAGGCCCGGCTCCCGCTCAATGGGTGAGGAGCCACCTCATTTCTCATTTTGGAGCGGGTGGATTGGAAATTGTGTTTTCAGATCCGTGGGAGGGGGGGGGGGCGCATCACAACATTTGTAGAGTTTGATTTCGGTCTACATTCGCCATTTGGACTTCACATGGAAAACATGCATGCCGCTCCGGAGTAATTGCTGTGAGAAATGTATTTTCCCAAGAGCAGTAGAAGTCCGAGCTTCTAATTTCAAGAGATACGAGTCGCACCCGAGTAGAAGTACGTAGAAGTCGCAGCCGAAAGATGAAACAAAGTGCGAGTTATATTCGGAAGAGGATAGGACTTATTTATTATTCTTGTTATTATTATTTTTTGTTATTGTTATCTTGTTATTGTTCTTATTCTTGTTCACTCGCAGGATGTCGGCGGAGGCGACGTCGCGGCCAAGGAAACCCTGCAACTGCACCAAGTCTCAATGTCTCAAGCTGTGAGTATGACCAAGCATCTTTATTATTTCTCGTTGTGTCACAATGGAATGATGTGCAAGTGTTTTGTCACCGTCATTCTGTCAAAAGCTACAAATTGACCGGCATTTAAAATGTGACCGTTTTTTTTTTTACATGTTTTTTTTCCAAGAAAGAAAATGATACCGCATTTTCGTTTGCAATTTCACTGTTTCACAGATGTTGTCATCGTGCATCTCTGTGTCAGTGATTTTTTTATTTTTTTCACGGACTTCCACGTCACTCACCAGACCAGGCCCCGCCTTTTCAAGCCACACACACATTCAAAGTCATCGATGAGATTGGCGAGCCCAAGTGGACCAAAATAATAGCTGTCCCTCACACGCAGATTTCTTGTCAAATCAAAATAAATAATCAAATAATTGTGTGGCGGTCGCTACTTTTTGGAGTTTTGGTCTTTTGCAGACTTTTGGAACTCCGGTTAACTTCAAATCCAAAAGGGTTTCCAATATAATTTCCTAGTTGAGCGTTTTTAGCCGTTGTGAAGTCGAACCCTGGAGTGCTTGAATCTAACTTTGGAGAAGGCGTGTATGAACCAATCCGCTTTTAAACCCTCTCCCAAGATATTGCGACTGCTTCGCGAACGGCGAGTTCTGCAACAACTGCAACTGCAACAACTGCTTCAACAACCTGGAGCACGAGGCCGAGCGCTCCAAAGCCATCAAGGTAATTCTCGGCCCGGCCTTCGAAGCGCGTCCGATTCGAGCCGAGCCGTGACGGTCGGCCCGTTTGGTTGTGCGCCGCAGACGTGTTTGGACCGCAACCCGGAGGCGTTTAAGCCCAAGATCGGCAAAGGGAAAGAGGGCGAATCGGACCGGCGCCACAGCAAAGGCTGCAACTGCAAACGGTCGGGTTGCCTGAAGAATTACTGCGAGTGCTACGAGGTGAGTCTTCCAACCAGCGTGGCCTCCGGAAGGGACAAAACCTCCCCCTCAACCCCCCCCTGGTCTCCTCCTACTCTGTCGTGTTCTGGCTCCAGGCCAAGATCATGTGCTCGTCCATCTGCAAGTGCGTGGGCTGCAAGAACTTCGAGGAGAGCCCGGAGAGGAAGACGCTCATGCACCTGGCCGACGCCGCCGAGGTCCGGGTCCAGCAGCAGACGGCGGCCAAGACCAAGCTCTCCTCGCAGATCTCGGACTTGCTCATGAGGACCACGCCCGTCATCTCCAGCAGCGGCGGCAGGTACTGAGTCATTTATCTGAAAGGTGGGATCCATTCTCCACCGTGAGGAATTATAAGATGATATAAATAAGATGATGCACAGTTTGAACAACAACGCTGTGCTTAAGTAGAGGTCCGTAAAAAAAAAAAAAAAAAAAAAGATGGACTTTTAATTGATCCATCCAGCGCTGGTCTGAGCTGCTTCTCCTCACACGATTCAGTTATGATGCATTGCACATACAAGTTGAAAAAAATGGCACCTAACTGGAAACAAGGAGTTCTCAGTGTATGTAAATGTATTTTAATTGCAAACGTAAATACAACTGAACTGCTTCAGTGATTATTTTATGTACCACTAGAGGGCGCCTGCCTACAACACGTTGTGAAACCCTGACGCAGAAATGACATGAACGTGTTTAATTTTTTTTTTTTGTTTGTCACTGCTAATAACGATTTTTATTCCAGGCTCCCGTACACATTTGTGACGAAGGAGGTACTGGAAGCGACGTGCGAGTGCCTCTTGGAACAGGCCAAGCGGGCAGAGCAGACGCGGCAGCCTCAGGCGGAAGCCGAGCGCTTGATCCTGGAGGAGTTCGGACACTGTCTCATGAGGATTATCAATTCGGCGGGCAAAGCCAAAGCGGACTTCGCTGCCATCAACAGCTAGGTTCACAATCGTGGCCGGCTTGGAACGGACACGCGTGGAACATCAGAGACGCTCATCTTTGCGCAAAAGAAGTGCTGCGCTTCCAGCTTTTGTTCCCCCCTTTTTATACTCCTTTGCTTTCCTCTTTCCTATCTGATGTCTTATGGCAAAAAAAAAAGGAGTAAATGGCATATTTGTGCTCTCACTTGATAAAACGCAACACATTTTTGATATTTATTTTGAAAAGTATTTGTAATTAGCACTAATCTTTTGTTGCTTACACTGTTAATTATTTTTTGTTATTGTTATCATCATGGTTATTAATCTCCAAGGATAGGCTACATCTATTCGAAATTTGTGCACATGGGCCACAGCTGCAAAAGATAAAATACTAAACAAACATTTGCAATCTTTGTGCTCAAGACAAGCAATGCTGTATTTGGAGGAAGAAACAAAGAACAAACAAAAAAAGCGATGGAAGTCCAGAAGCACAAAAATCATCAAAACATTAAAACCGGGCAAGGATTGGTTGACAGTGTAGTGTGCCTTTTTACCTGGTGGTGGAACCACAGTATGACACCAGTTTTTAAGATCTTCAAAACCACCAGAATACACTTGATTGATGCTTTTATCCTTCTGTTGATCAGAATCACTGTTATAAAGAACGTCTCGGCAGTACAGCAATCTTGTGGGAAATTGTGACATAGGTAAATTGTACCAAAATAAAATGACAAAAACAAAGCTATTTAGCTATGTATTTAATTTTGAAGGGTGGGACGGTGAGTGACCGGTTAGCACGTCTGCCTCACTGTGCAGAGATGCAAGGTTCGATTCCGTCTCCGGCCTTCTTGTGTGAAGTTGGCGTGTTCTCCCCATTGCTTGCGTGGGTTTTCGCCCCCGTGCAGTAGGCGGCGCTGTGAAATATTCAGGGACACGATTTGACTTGATTTAAAGTAGTTTCTAGTTTGTTTTTGTTTATTGAGTCCTGAAGTTTTGTTTGATGTTTTAAGCGAGTACTGTAATAACATTTTCGCTTATTGGTAACGTTTTGAAAGCCCAGTAAAGCACATTTAGCATCGTGCCGGCGACTGTTTTTAACAGTCGAAGAAGAAAACGAACAAGAGAAGAAGAAGGTGCAGAAGATTCATCGAAAGCATGGCGCGGAACGTGCACTGTACCAGAAAAGTAAGTATTTTACATTTCGTGCAAATTAATATGACTTAATAGCCATCCCAATGATTATAGCAATCACTACCCATCTGACTCATTCCCAAAGTCTGGGAAAGATTATACACGGCATAATGATGAGGGTTTGGGGCATTTAACTGAAAATATTAGTTGTACGAATGTGTGAAGTATCACATTTTAATCAATTGTTTTGCTTCTTGCAGAGTTGTCCTAAAGTGACCGTGGAGGCGTCTCTATGAAGTTGTTAACCCAATAAATAATGTGTGACCTCAATTTTGTGTTGTTGTGGTTTTCTATCGTTGTGTTCACGCAAACAGAACACTGGGATGAGTGTGTGGGTGGTACTTGGAGACCGTAGTATTAGAAATATTCTTAAGGATATTACATTATACGAATGTCTCGCTTTTCGGTCAGGTAAAACGCAAAATGACATGCTAGCATGCTATGCTAAGCGGAAGCTGAACCAGAAGCGACCGTGTTTCTTCTTCGACACTCAAGGTATTTCTTCTTCGTGGGAGGAGGCCTCCAATCGTCGCGTAGTGCCACGTTGATGGAGCCCAGTGGGGACGTGGAAAGCCGAGTCGACAGCGAGCTCAGCGGGTACCGGTAGCTACGACTAGCCGCTGTCTTGTCCTACGTCGCGGGGCGTTCGTCGTTGAAACACCAGCGTCAAGAGAAAAGGGAGAGGCGCGAAACCGCTGCTTCTTTATTCATTTTGTGCCTGCGCGTGTATGTGACACGGAGAAAAGACCAAAGTGAAACCAGGTAAGCCCATTGATCAGCTGTCACCTTTCTGCTAAGAGTGTTAGAAGAGTTACGTTTATTTATTGATTGATTAATCATGTGAGGTTGATTAAAAACCCTCCATAGAGGTGAATGGGAGAGTGATTGTGTGTCAGTCTGGATGTGCGACCAATTAAGATTAAGATATCCTTTATTTGTCCCGCAATGGGGAAATTACAGTGCGGTGTTTTTCTCTTGCCAATAGTTATCTTAGGTTAATTGAAGACCGCTTTTTTTCTTCAATTAACGTAAGTTGACTTCTGGCAAGAGAAGCGTTACTGGTGCTTCGGCAAAATCGAATCGGGGGTCGCCAAAGTGGCACCAGAGAGCCTCCGAGGACTACAAAAGTAGCCGGTGGACATTGTGGGTTTTCTTGGCATAGCGTATCAAGAATCTTTTGGAAAATGCAAACAAACACTGGCAGATATGTTATAGATTGACTCCATTGTTTGTGACTACTTGTCTGTATGCCCGCTGTGAATGACAGACGACCAGTCCAGGGTGACCTGTCCCATTTGTCTTGCCAGAGCTCATCTTCGGGTTAAGCTCTTGCTCATATTGCATCGTGCACTTTGTCATGTTTTATCTTCGTCAGGGGCAATCAATTGCACGTCACTTCCTTCCACGAGGGAATGGCTTGAACAAAATATAAAGCCCCAAAATCTCAAATGTTAAAAATTCACTTTGATTTCATACTCCCCACCCCGAACCCCTCAAAAAATGCAAAAGAAGTCTACACTACACAGAAGTAAGATTTTTATTGATCTATTTTGTTTTTTTCCAGGATGAAACTGAAAGAGATCAACCGTACTGCCATCCAGAGCTGGAGTCCGGCTCAGCAGCACCCGATCTACCTGGCAACCGGTGCGAGCGCATGCGAGCAACCTTTACTAGCAAAATCTTCTTCTGTGTTTTGCTCAGCAGTCGATGTCATGTTTCATACCCGCATGAATTATTGTTCAGGCACGTCGGCGCAGCAGCTGGATGCCTCCTTCAGCACCAACGCCTCCCTGGAGCTCTTTGAGCTGGACTTGTCCGACCCATCCCTGGACATGAAGTCATGTGGCAGCTTCTCTTCGTCTCACAGGCACGAAAAAAAAATGTGGGGGGTGTGGCATGGAGGTGTTTGATTGTCATTACACTTGTCACCCTCAGGTACCACAAGCTGGTCTGGGGTCCCTGCGGAGCAGACGCCCGGGGTCACCCGGCCGGCTTGGTCATCGCCGGGGGCGAGAACGGCAACGTCATCCTGTACGACGCCGCCAAGATCATGGCCGGCGAGAGCGACAACGCGGTGGTGGCCGAGAGCGACCGGCACACGGGCGCCGTGAGAGGACTTGATGTCAATCCCTTCCAGGCACGCCGCCGTCCGCTTCTCTTCTCCCGCCTCTCGCTTTGCTCGCGCTTCATCTTCTTCGTCTGTGGTTTAGACCAACCTCTTTGCATCTGGCGCAAATGAGTCCGAAATTTACATCTGGGATCTAAACAACTTTGAGTCCCCCATGACGCCAGGACCCAAAACACAGGTACGCTACTTTCATTTGAATTTCTTTGCTTTGAACTAAAAAAAATGCCGGCGCATGATGAAAATTTAAAGGACACAGGAGTAAGAATAAAAAGAAAAACGTCAACTACTGCGACGGCAAATCCGGACGGCGCGATGGAGTTTTTATCGCTCTGCGTTGTAATGCTCGCTGCTTCTTTGTGAACAGCCAGCCGAGGACATTGGCTGCCTGTCGTGGAACCGGCAGGTCCAGCACATCCTGGCCTCGGCCAGCCCGAGCGGTCGCGCCTCCGTGTGGGACCTCCGCAAGAATGATCTCATTATTAAAGTCAGCGACCACAGCAACAGAGTAGGTGCTTCGCCCGCCGACAAGTAAAAAGGCTCCCGTAAAGCGGCAAGTCGTCGTCACGCGTCGTCTCTTTGCTCGTAGATGCATTGCTCCGGGCTGGCATGGAACCCAGAGGTGGCCACCCAGCTGGTCCTGGCCTCCGAGGACGACCGCATGCCCGTCATTCAGATGTGGGATTTACGATTCGCTACCTCCCCGCTCCGGATTCTGGAGAATCACACCAGGTGACGGTCTCGCGTAGCAATGAAGACGCCCACCCATTAAAAAAAAAAAACAACAACACATCTGATGGTGACGCTTACGCTATCTTGACCCGCTGCATTTTTCCCCCCGCAGAGGCGTCCTCGCCATCGCCTGGAGTGCGGCCGATCCTGAGTTGCTCCTCAGCTGCGGCAAAGACAGCAGGATCCTGTGCTGGAACCCAAACACGGGCGAGGTGAGCGAGTAACCCAGCCAGCCGCCTCGCATCATTTTGAAGATGCTCCATGACCGATGCCGCCCCGCCCCCCGCCCCGCCCCCGTTCAGGTGCTGTACGAGCTGCCCGTCGGCAGCCAGTGGTGCTTTGACGTGCAGTGGTGCCCCAGGAACCCGGCGGTGCTTTCGGCCGCCCGCTTCGACGGACACATCGACGTCTACTCCATCATGGGCGGCGGCAGCCTGGCACAGAGCCAGAGGCACGCCGACCAGGTGGGTCGGGCGTTTCCTGCAGAACCCAGCCAAGCAGACTGCTTTTGCACTTTCACGTAGCAACGCATCATACTGCATTTTGCCACACAGAAACAAAGCATAAGCGGGAAGTCTCCAGGTTGGGTTCACCCGAGTTTTTCAGATGCATTTGTCTTCACTTAGTGTCTTATTTTTTACAGATCAATAACTCCTTCGGCAACGTGGATCCTTTTGGGACGGGACAAACGTTGCCCCCGCTGCAGCTACCTCAGACCACCACTCCCGCTGCTAGTGTCAACCCCTTGAAGAAGCCCCCCAAGTGGATTCGCAGGCCCGTTGGGGCGTCGTTTGCCGTGAGTATTTGAAGTCGCGCACGTTTTTGGTGGTTGTGTTTGTTGCCCCTGGCACCAGTCTGGCTTCCTTGCCTGCGGTGTTCCTCAAGGGTCAATCTTAGGGCCTATCCACACAAACGGAAATGTTTGTTGTCGTGCAGTTTGGCGGAAAGCTAGTATCCCTGGAGAACGGTCCGGTAAATGGGCAGGAGCCCGGTGGCCCCCGCCTGGTTCACGTCAGCCAGGTGGTGACCGAGACGACCTTCTTGACGCGGTCGGAACAGCTGCAGGCTGTGCTGAGCGCCGGCACCTTCCAGGAATTCTGCCAGGAGAAGATCCAAGCGGCTCAGGATCAGTTTGAGAAAACTGTCTGGTCTTTCCTCAAGGTGACGCTTGGCCATTTGTTTACGAACGAGCGGGTTCTTATGTTGTGCCAATGTGAATGGACGGATAGATGCTCGAATGAAAAGGATAGACGAGATGTGTGTGTGTGCGTGTGTTTTCCAGGCCAACTTTGAAAGTGACATCCGCAGTAAATTCTTGGAGCTTCTGGGCTTCAACAAAGAGGAGCTCGCTGAAAAGGTGAGACCCACCCGCTGTCGGTGCAAATCTATGATGGAGAGACCAAACACGGATAACACGCCACCGCCGTGTCTGCAGATATCTGCCGCGCTGCAGGGAAAGCCCGCTGAAGCTCTGCCGGCGCAAGCGCCGCCCGCTCCGGCCAGCTTGCAGCTCGACAATCCGGAGGCGGCGTTTGACATGATCGCCGCCGCAAACATGAAGGAGGGCGCCGAGCCGGAGAGCCAGGACACCGCCGTGGGAGGACCGGGCCAGAGTGTAGCTCCTCCGGAGGAAGTGGAGGAGCAGCAGGAGCAGGAACAGGAAGAGGAAGAGGAGGTAAGCCTCCATGACGGGACAGTCCAAAGTCTTTCTAAAGGAACAGAGAAAATCAAACGGTCCTCTTCAGATTTGGAACAATTTTTTTTTCCATGGGAAACGATCATCTGGGTTATGGTCCAACTGTCTCAAAAAAGTGAATCACTGCCAATTTTGAAAGAGGGAAATTGTTGCCGCGTCATGTAAGGACACTCGTGTCCTGTTTTTTCAGGAGGTGCCGTTGGATGAGGAGAAGGAGCCCGAGACTCCTGGCCAGGTCAAGGACGCCGCCACCGAGGCTCCTTCGCAGGGAGTCGACCTCAGCATCAGTAAAGGTAAGCAACATAGATGGGGAGTTGACGCTAGCAAGAGATTTTTTTTTTCCTTCTCTCTCGTTGTCAGTCTCAGCAGCACCCGATCTATTTTTAGATTAAAATTTGTATTGTTTATAATGGAAGAGAATTTTTTGTCTTGTTTTATTTTTCCCGCTCTGCAGACACGGACGGTCTGATCACGCAGGCCCTTCTCACGGGCAACTTTGAGGTGGCCGTGGAGCTCTGCCTCCTTGATGGCCGCATGGCCGACGGCATCATTCTCGCCATTGCCGGTGGCGACGACCTCCTGGAGAAGACGCAGAGGAAGTATTTCCACAAGACGCGTGGCAAAATCACCAAGGTACAAATGAAGGAGGAGGCGGCCGGGGCTCAAAAAACCGACACTTTTTAGCCAAAATCGCTCAATGGCAATACGACACTTGAAAATGCCGTTTGTTTGTTTTTTTTGTTTGTTTTGCTGTCCGCTAGCTGATTAGCGCCGTGGTGACCAAGGACTGGCGTGACGTGGTGACCGCATGCAACCTGCACAACTGGAAGGAGGCGCTGGCGGCCGTCATGACCTACGCCAAACCCGACGAGTTCTCTTCGCTGTGCGGTAAAGTTGAGCGCCGAATTCGCCGTCGTCGCCTTGCCTCATAAACGCCAACTCACAAAACGTTAGCGCCGCGCGCGCGTATGGCCCGCCTCCTCTCCTCAACGCACCCGTGCCGCTGCTCGCCGCGTCTCTCAGACCTCCTCGGCGTCCGTCTGGAGGCGTCGGGCGAAGCCGCTCTGCGCGCTCACGCCTGTCTGTGCTACATCTGCGCCGGCAACGTGGACAAACTGGTGGCCTGCTGGAAAACGGCCGGCCGGCGACACTGCCCGCTGGCCCTGCAGGTGCGCTTGGGGAATTAGTTTTTTTTCCCATGATGTTTCTGCGTAAATGCGTCAACATTTTTTTTTCTTTATCATGAATACACACGTGTATGCGACGGGTCCGACTTTTTATATCATGTGTGCAAAACTTTACCGTACTCCACACAGGACCTGGTGGAGAAAGTGGTGGTGCTGCGGCGCGCTGTGGAGCAGACGCAACGCTCGGCTCCCGCCGTCGGCGTGGGCTCCCCGCTGGCTGAGGAGTTGGCTCGCTACGCTGGGCTTCTGGCCTCGCAGGGCAGCCTGTCCAGCGCCGTCAGCTACCTGCCCGACGGCAGCGGGCAGGTGAGCTAGCCGCTAACTAAGCTCGAGGAATGCGGCGCCGTTCAGATCGTTAGCTTTTAACGAGCCAAAGCTAGGAAGAGCTCATCATTGACGCCCCACGAGCTCTTTCGAATTTAAATAACGACAACACTCTGTGTTTGAGCCAGTGATGTTCGAAGCGATTCAATCTTCAAGTAAAGTTGTTTGGAGGGAAGCTTTTACGAGCCGCATCTGAGAAAGCTAACATACGCTAAGGCTTGCTAACATGCGCTAAGGCTTGCTAACAAGCCATGTGTTGGAGATCGTGGCTTTCGGAGGGATGTCATCATTTTACATATGTAGCCTGTCTTTATGTTTAAGCCCCAGTTGCTTTCACAAGCCTAATTGTGCGCAAATGTTTTTGGTAGAATTTACAGAACAATTGTATGCACAAAATGCTAGCTCTACGTGTAATAAAGCCCAGTAGCTGTTTTTTCATAGAATTGAAGGAACAATTTTTGCTTTCGAACATAATTTTGAGAACTACTCCGTGGTTGAGTCTACCACGTTGGGCAAAAATGTAAATTGCCCACGTTAGCATAGGAAGCTAACGTGTGCGCCTGTATATTTGCCCAGCAGGGGGCCTTGAAGGAGCTCCGTGAGCGCCTCAGTCGGGCTCTGGGTCAGCAGGTGGCTCCGGTCCAGACCTCCAGAGTTCAGCCTCAGCACCCGAGGCCTCACCTCCGCCAGGCCTTCATCCCGGTCCAGCCTGCCACCCCCATGGCACCCGTACAGATGCAGGCACCCGCCTCCGCCCCGTCCCAGCAGCAGTATTACCAGCCCGTACGTTCCGCCATCAACCCGGGATTCTTGGCCCGATGACGGATTATTCATTGGAAGGAAAAAAAAAATTGCGTGTGGTTCAGGTGAGGTCTGCCTCCACCGTCACCTCGTGGAGTAACCAGACGCCAACGGCGCTGCCCAACGTCACATCTCCTCTGCAAATGGGTCCTGCCTCTGAGCAGCAGCAGCAGCGGCAGCAGCAGGTCGCCGCCATCGTTCCCGCAAATCCCCTCACGCAAGTGTACTGCCCAACCCCTGAGCCGCGAACAAATGTCCCCCTCTTTGCCCAGCAGGCTCAAGCGCCGAAGTCCGCGTATGGAGTGCCGCCGTCCGGCTCGTCCGCCGCGGCCTCCGCCGGCCCCGCCTACATGTACTCCCAGCAATACCAGCGTACGTCTTTAATGTGAACACTGAACCAACAAGTCGTAGTCATTTTCCCTTCTGCAAAAATATCAGGGAATGAAGATGCCCGGCTTGTTTATTTCCTTTCAACCGGAAAACATTTCACGGCGGAAATGTTTGGCATCTTAGCATGTGGCCGTGCCTTCTTCTCGGATTGTTTCCCCACTAACGGCGTCTTTTGAATGTCAGCCCAACTCCAGGTACAGCACTTCCCTCCTGGAGCCCGTCAGCCTCTTCACTACTCTGAGCCCCCTTACCCTCCTCAGCCCCCCGGCTTCCTCGCCCGGTGCCTGCCCGACTCTCCTTCCTCTTTTCCTCCTTTGTTTCCCACCTCCTCCTCCTCTTCCGGAGCGTCTTTCCAGCATGGCGTGCCGGGCTCTCCTGGGTCGTCTGCGCCGCAGCTTCCACCCGGCGCAGTCTCAGGTACAAAGTTTGAGCTTGAGCAGACACTCGACCCCGACGGAACAGGTGCGAGAGACTCCCGCGACACCCTTTCGTCGTCCTCGCTCCTCCTTTGTGTCACTTCCTGTTATTTTTCCTAATAACCTAAAACAAAAAATCACCTTTTGATTTACATGGATTTACTTCCAATTTACCAACTGCACCGTAGCTTTTGGCAGCTTGAGCGACCGCACAATGATTAGCTTTGAGCATTAGGCAGCAAAAAAACAAAACAAAACCATACAGCGCATTTCTTTTGCGTACGGTGTTGGCTTTAGTCAGCAAACGTGACCACGGTACGCTTGTACCGAACGAAAGCTTGCGTTAGCTAACGCGGCAACAGTGCACCCGTTTTGCATGTGTTAGCTTGAGCCAGCTAACATGAAACTTCATGACGACTCGCCTCTAATTTGATGTTTGGAGGAGTTCAATAAGGAATCGCTTTTGTGTCATTTTTAAAGAGGACAGGTGTTTATTTGTGGAAACTATCAAGAAAATCGACCTGTGGTACCCTTAAGGATATCTTATCTTATCTTAGTAGATGCCTGCTACTCTGCAGTTGCGTAAATTAAAGACTCCAATTTGTGGTCTTTTGCATCTGAGTGAATGCTCGCATGCCCCAAATGATTTAATCACTTTTCAGTCTTTGGTTGACTCCCAATAACTTGATGACGGGTGCCCACCCAGTGACCTGATCGCCAATGACTCGATAACAAAGGACTGATAACTTGATGAGCAATCAATTAGTTAATAACGTCTGAGCTAATAACAAATATGGTGGCATGTTTCTGAATCGTTACGTTATGTTTGCATGTGCAGGGCCCCAGAACGGTTGGAATGACCCGCCATCTCTTAGCAGGGCATCCAAGAAGAAGGTGACTCCCTTTTCTGGAAGAACACTTTACAGTTCTCCGTATTATACAAATAAATTCCAGAACGGACATCTTTTTCTTCATAGATCCCGGAGAACTACACCCCACCCGCCCCAATCACCGCGCCCATCATGGCTCCTTTGGGTGGGGACTCTCACGCCCAGCCCGTAGCTTCTGGAGCGCCACAGGGCTCCGTCCTCGGTCCTCAAGGGGCGTTCCAGCAGATCCCGCCGCAGACCCTCAACCCAAGCATACCCACTGAGGGAGCGCCCGGGGGACCCACGGGCGATTCCATCCGGGTGGGTATCCTTTTTTTTTTTTAATGTTTCATTGCGGGATAAATGAAATTAACGAAAGACCGCATCCATCCCGTGCAGTCGATCCCCGCCGAGAAGATCGCCAAGAAGCCCATCCCAGAGGAGCACCTGGTCCTCAAGACCACCTTCGAGGGCCTGGTCCAGAAGTGCTTGGCCGTTGCTAGCGACCCGGTCAGTGCCGAAAGGCCGCCGTCATATTTGAAGCTTTGCGCTTCTATTTTTACACGTTTGCTTTCGCCTGCGTTGGCCCCAAATTAGGCCAAGGGAGCGGCTTGCACATTTTATGCAGGAAAAACCGTGTTCTCAACAGCTTTAGACAGCCAACGCGCTTTCTTTTGAACTGTTCCAGCAAACTCGCAGGAAGCTGGAGGATGCCAACAAGCGTCTGGAGGCGCTCTACGACAAACTGCGGGAAGAGACTGTGAGTGTTCATTTCCAGGCGCCGTTGCTGAAGTCTCTCTCTAACTGGTCTCCTTTCCCCCGCAGCTTTCTCCTGCCATCGTGGGGGGCCTGCACACCATGGCGCAACGCGTGGAGGCGCGCGCCTACGCCGAGGGTCTGGGCATCCACACGCACATCGTGAGCAGCAGCAACTTCAGCGAGACCTCGGCGTTCATGCCCGTCCTCAAGGTGGTGCTGACGCAGGCCAACAAGCTGGGTGTTTGAGCCCGCGTGCTACCTTAACCCTCAATTAAGGGCTATTCCCCCCCCCCCCCCCCCACTACCAATCATGCTGATTGCTTTTAAATCGACTTTATATGAAGTGATGCAATCCAGATGAATCATTTTCAATGACGAGGAATGCCAACAGGAAGAAAAAAAGGGAACATTGTGGGTGTCTCAGTGAGTAGAATTAGCCTGTTTTCTTTTTATTATTTTTTTTAATCTTCTGTGTTCGCATTGCCCTTCAATGTTTTGATCAGCTTATCGCACTTTTTGTCCGCCCTCTCCCCCCCCCTTATTCTTTCACCTCTGCCTTATTGGACCAAGTTTTAGCGCAGCAATGCAATGCCGCAAACGTATTTTTACCGCTTCACTTTTTCCACATTTTGTCTTTTAACACCCCCCGCCCCCTTTTTGTAATCATTATGCACACACAAGGCCAATAATGATTTTTAAAAAATGTTGTCGCTTTTTTAAAAATGACATGATTCTATTCAATGTCAGTCCATCCGCAAAATATCATTTCACTTTGCCTTTTCCTCACTTTTTTTTTTTAATCAAGGAAAATTCACTTTTTTTTTAATTCAATAAATGTACAACACCCCCCCCCCCTTTTCAAAACTGCTGTTGTGTGTGAAATTGACGGGCGAAAAAAAACATTTTCTAGTCAGGCTGTCGTGCATTGGGAAAGTATTCACAGCACTTCAGTTTTTTTTTTTAATTCAAATTTTTATTTGGATTAAGTATGCAAAGATCAGCCAAAGTAATTGTGTTGTCTGCACTTCCTTACAAAATAATTAACAATTCACCAGCCATATTCCAAAATGCACTTAAAAAAGCTTATGTTTTTGGGCTCGAAATTCCTCCAACCTTACTGTAATAACTGGCTGCTTTGTGAACAATTTGAAGGGGAAAACATTTCTTCAATTTTCTATAACAAGAAAATGTGGAAAAAGTGACATTTCAACTTTGTGCAAAAAAAAAAAAAAGAAGCCCCCTGTCCCAGTCGGATTGATGAGCCACGGTCAAGTCTCTTGGTTTTAGTCTTTCGTAGATGGTCCACATGCAATATTTTCAATACTCTATTTATTTACAAGATCGCTGACCGTGTTGGGGACGACGAAGCTTTTGTGCAAGATTAGGCGTTTATTTGTACGCTCATTGGACACCTCATTCGGAATTGATGCACAATGTGAAAATCAGGAGGAACGGAGTCACTACGACAACACGTTTACTGCAAATAAGACTGACAAATTAGACACCACTGAGGTGGAGACCATTGAGCTGTTTTTCTTTTTTTAAATATACTGTATATTAGTATACTTGAGGTTTTTCTGGCGCCTCGGTTAAGGTCGCCCCGTCACTTGCAGCTGGCCGAAGGACGTGATGACATGGTAGTGCGCCGCTTCTTCTTCTGTCAGTTCAATGTTACCCGGCCGCACCACCACCACCGCGTTGACGCCGGCGTCCTCCGCAGCTTTGGCCTCTGCAATCACACACACCGGTGGTTAGATTTGCTCCAGTTTCTATATGACGACGTGTAGCTTGTGTAACGCTGACGTTTATGATTGAGTTTAAAACAGAACGCCGCGCTCCACTAAATCAATGTTTGGTTTTTTTTTCCAGCTCTGAGGAGAAATGCGGTCGCGCTTCACTGTGTAAATTAGTCCGACAAAACCCGTTCCTAAATATGTCCCCTAGCTGCATTGTTCAAACAATTCTAGAAGAAAAAGATTGGGCAGTACCGCGGGTGACATCCGTCAGGAAGGTGATTTCCCCTGGCGGACAGCCGATCCTCTCTGCGATTCTTTCGTAGCTTTTGGCGTCCACCTTGGCGCCGACGGCTGTGTCAAAGTGACCGTCAAATAACTGAGGAAGGAGAAAACACCGCTCAAACTAACACACCAAGGTAGACGAGAACAAACGTAAGTAACTTTCTACGTATGTGACGAAAAGTAAGTCAAGTATCCTTGAAAATTGCCCCAAAATGTCCGGTTCAAAACAAAGTGGCACTTTTCATTCAATCGTGGCTTCAGAGGTCATTTTTGTGGGCCCACTCAGGATGACGTGCCTCGCAACATGAAACAGACCTTAAGGAATTTTCCAAAAGTTCCAGGGGGGTGCTTGAAAACAAAACTCACATCTAAAACATCGCCCTCTACCGAGTGTGCGAAGAGGAGTTTTTGGGCTTCCACGCTGCCCGACGAGTAGATGAAGACCTTGAGGCCGTGCCCTCGCCACCTTCGGATGGATTGCGTCACATCCTGGTAGATCCTGTGTACATATGCATCGCAAACATTTGGAACTTTCCGGACAAGTAGAAACAACCAACAAAGTAAAAACGAACAGCAAAACCAGGATTGAATTGTGATCTCACTGAAACGAGAACAAAACCCAAAAACAGACTATTATAAAGTTACGTGTTGGTTGCCGCCATCATGGTCTCCAGGAATTGCGTTGAGGTGACAAGCTTCACTTTGATAAAAGTCAGTCACCGACGAGTTGAGGAGCCCACTTACTCGCCTCTGATTGTGCCCGACGAGTACGCCGCTCGCCACATGTGACCCTGGAGCCGCTTGAGCGCCGTGGACTTGCGGTCGGCGGCCATCTGCCACAGCACGTCGTCCACCACCTCCCGGATGGCCTTCTCCTCATCCGTGTGCACCGTCTGGTCCACGGCGTGGACGGGACGCGCCCGGTTCTGCCTCGTGTCCTCTTCGATCTGTCACAGGAGTTGCCATAACATGTGACAAACCTTTTCAAAGGAAAGCTCCCCCCCCCCTTTTGATGGGATAATGCATTAAATGACCTGTTTTTTGAGAAGATGAACATCCTGTTTGCACTCATCTTCCTCCCAGTGATCTGACAGATAATCTTCAAGATGCTCCCGTATGTATGGAAACAGAATATCCTGCAGTCAAAAGTGCAAATGAAAAATAAAACTGCAACTTTTCCGATGAGAGAGTCAACTCAATGAATCTTACGGCGCAACCGAATCGTTGGCATTGATGCTAAGTCAGGCGCATTTACACTGTTTATTCCTATGTTGATTAATGTGCACCCTCCCAGTGAAATAAATTTAAAAATGCTGTTTCAGTTAACGACCGTCAGTGAACCTACACATCTGAGATTTTATTACAAAGAAATAGTTTGATCAACACAAAACGTTATTGCTGCCTGCCTGCAGCGAGCAGATGTTCAGGGCTACTTAATAATATGATCGCTTGCTGTAGTTTATTAAAACCTACCTTTACAAAGGTGATTGGAGTGGTTGTGCCCTCGATATCCAGCAAAAGAGCAGTGGTGCAAGCGGGAATCGCCACAGTGGCCATTAATGTTGATTTATTTATTTCTTATGTATTACAGTTTAGCTAAGGTTTTAGCGTAATTAGCTTCTCCGAGCCGGTAGATCGGCGTGTATGTGACGTTCGCCGGTTGTCCAAAGCTCGCGAATCTATTGGAAATGTGCTAAAAAGGCTTTTTTAAATTGTTGTTCTTTTACGTTCTCGATTGGTTTTTATATTTAATTTGCTAGCGTGACTATCATGGTTGCGCGACAAAGCGTGAGCTAGAGCCTGCAGCAATGTCCATCAAGTCCACGACATGGTAATAGCGCCTCCCTTCCAGCTGGTGGCGCTGCGCTATATCGCGTTTCGTCACCGAGGCGAGCGCAGTTTGAGCGAAGAAGACGTGGGCGAAGAAGGAGAACCGCCGCCAAGTAAATAAACGACAAACATTACCAGTTAAAACGTATTATATCAACATTTCGTGTAACCCGCGGCCAAGCTGAAGTACATGCTCCAATTTCAGAGGCTAACTCTCCAGCTAGCCTCGCGGTGAGCCTCCGGAATTTTAGCTAGCCTATAGCCTAGCTTCTCCTTACTGACGCAACCCCAGCGACAAATAAGAACTACGCTAAGAACGAGGGAAAGGAGGAACAAACATGTCGGAAGACTGCGAGTTCAGTGAAGACGTGGGCATCATGAGGATGGAGGAGGACGGGGAGGCTTACACCGACGACCCCATGACGGCCGCGGCGGCCGTCGACAGCGGCCTGACTGAGGGCGAGGCCGACGGGGCGAGGATCGACGCCAGTAAAAATGAGGAGGATGAAGGGTAAGACTTTAATGTTTTAAATATGTATCAACGGCTAGAACAAGTGGGATTCAAGCGCCGCGTGCCTGCTCCTCGTCAAGTAATGTTGCCAAAATATTGTACGGTGAATTCGATTAAACGTTCCACCTCCCGCTCAATTGTACTAAATGGTGTTCGTGCTCTTTCCTGACCCGCTAAATCGCCTTTTAAAGCCATTTGTTTTGTCTGAATTTTGACTTGTATGCTCTAAGTGTAGTAGCAGTGGTACCACAACATGCTCGATACCGCCGAGGTCCACTAGAAGAATAGCACTTTCCGTAGCGTAACAAGGAGAGGCAGAGAAGGTCCCCAATCACGCACCATTCATAGTTGTAACATTCAGAGCATCTGTTGTTGTACCGTGAATGTTAAAGTAGCAGCTGTTTGACGATGTCTAACAATTACAATAATTTGCATTATGGTGTTGTGAAATCCTTTTTTGGTTTGTCAGTTATATATAAACTTGACACCTGGGAATGACAAATAAACACCATGAAGCCAGCGAGCTTTGCGTCTCATTTGGAGAACGGTGCAAGCGAGTTGTCCGCTTTTCATTTCTTCAAAGACATGTTAGATAGCCTCCCATTTCTTGACGGTGAGAGGGTGGGAATCGACCGTGGGATTTTATTGTTGGTGTTTTTTTTAAACACCAGTATAGCAGCTGTTTCACTGAGAAGAATGATTGCAGCACGTTCACTAGGTTGTATACCTCATGGCGTGCCCTGTGTATGTATAAAAGTTACATCTCAGTAATGGTCACATTGCCAATAGGAAGGTGTTTGTCGGCGGCCTCAGCTGGGACACGACCAAGAAGGACCTGAAAGACTACTTCTCCAAGTTTGGGGAAGTTATCGACTGCACTCTGAAACTGGACCCCATGACGGGCCGCTCAAGGGGATTCGGATTTGTCCTCTTCAAGGAGGCCGCAAGTGTTGACAAGGTACATGGCGGCATTGTTTGAAAAGCCGTTGGAGCATTTGGCTCGATACCCTTGATGTTCCAAGGAAGATTCGTGGGCTTCTGTGTTATTTGTTCTCATGAGTAATGAGCGCGACTTTTGCATTTATTTGATATCCTTGATATCCAGCTTAAGGTCTATTGTCTCGTCCTGTTTGTTCTTTGTCCCCAGTAGTACGACAGTTCAGCTGACTAGCAGGACAACGGTCCTTTTTCCCTTTCGTGCTACTTTTGGCCCAATAGTAGGACCTTAAGCTGCATATCAAGGGTATTGAAATAAATGCACCAAAGGCATCTGAGCGGGTTCCCCGCCATCCTTGCCTGTAACTACACGTTGGGCCCCGTGGGATTACTAATGCTCCAGGACCCGTCGGACGTGCAACTTCATCAGGATTGTTTTCATCTCGACTGGATGGATGATTTCATTGCCCAGGTCACTGCGCAGAAGGAGCATAAACTCAACGGGAAGGTCATTGACCCCAAAAAAGCCAAGGCCATGAAGAGCAAGGAGCCGGTCAAGAAGATCTTTGTGGGCGGCCTCTCTCCAGACACTCCCGAGGAAAAAGTCCGAGAGTACTTTGCCACCTTTGGAGAGGTCGATATCCCGTGCCAGGCCTCCTTTTTTTTCTTTTTAATTGTTAATCGAACAGGAATCATACTTCCATTGAATCCCATCAGGTGGAGGCCGTCGAGCTTCCCATGGAGAGCAAAACCAACAAAAGGAGAGGCTTCTGCTTCATCACGTTCAAGGAGGAAGAACCGGTTAAGACCATCATGGAGAAGAAGTACCACAACATTGGGCTGAGTAAGGTAATGCCTTTCTCCGTAAGTCGCCGTCACCCGCGGCGGGACAAGAAAAAAAAAAGATATTTGGGGACTGTGGTGTGTGTGCAGTGTGAAGTGAAGGTGGCCATGTCCAAGGAGCAGTACCAGCAGCAGCAGTACTGGGGAGGCAGAGGAGGTTACTCGCCCAGGTCTCGAGGCAGGGGAGGCGGTGAGTCCTTGCCTGAAAAAGGCATTTGGGGAAAAATACGTCCACGTTGTACCCCCGCGCTAGTTTCACGAGCACGCCGATCAACGGTCGCGAGCGTGTCGCCGAGGCCGTTAAGTGATCCGAGGATGTGATCGTAGGTGGCGGTCCCAACTGGAACCAGGGTTACGGCAACTACTGGAATCACGGCTACAGCAACTACGGCTACGGCAATCAAGGCTACGGCGGATACGGCAACTACGATTACTCTGGTTACGGCAACTATTACGGATACGGTGGCGACAGTAGTAAGTCCATGTGTGAAGATCTCTGTAGACCCTTTGAACGAACTAGATCATATTTTTATTGAGGGTGGGGGATTGGGGTGGGAGGGTGGGGGGGGGCTCTGTTGGTGGGGGGATATGGATATCCTGATGTATTGTATTGTCTGCTACAATACAGTATCGATACACCCGCATCAAATATCAATATTGTCACTGTCACTCTTGTCAATCTTTAATGTCAACACTGCATCTAAACATGTTTTATTAACATTGTGAGTGTATTTTTGGTTTTATTTTCTTTTATTTTTTTTTGTACCTAATATGGAAGGACAGTTTTGATGGGATTTCCCTTCTTCTTTCTTCTTATACAGGTGCATCTCAATAAATTAGAATATTGCCATTTATTTCAGTAGTTCAATTTCAAACTCAAAAATGGTTTCAACATTTTTCAACAGAAATTCTTTTCACGAGGCAAATTCCTACATAATTTCTATATTAACAAAATCATTTTGGATTGTGTCATTCTAATTTCTTGAGATGGTGTATTTTGTTTTTGTTTTTTTTTTAGCTGTAAGCTACAATCATCAAAATTATATAAAAAAAAGAAAATAAAATCCTGAAATATTACACTCTGTGTGTAGTGAATCAATGAGTTTCGCTTTTTGAATTGAACTGGTGAAATCAATGGACTTTCCCACTTAGTGAGATGCACCTGTATAATGTTTGGTCGAGCGGATAACACCATCGTAAATAGTGCGAAAATAGTTCATCGTAATCCTGCTATGACACCCACCATTGGTCTGTCTGCCGTGGTCTTCCGTGTTTATTGACGACAGCATTTCACCTTTTTTTATTTAAATCTTGGGGGGGGGGAAAAAAACGTCACACTCAAATCATTGTCACACCACAGCGCTGCTGACGTTTGCGTTCACAATACGGAATTCAACTTGACTTTGCCACTAATGTGTTTTTGACACGCTAATGTGACATCGCCGACTACTGGCCTGGCATGCACATTACAGTGTTTAGTTTTTGTTTAGTTTGTTTTTTTTTCCCGCAAGGTTGATTGTTGAGTTGATTGTCCTGCAGCGTTTCATCATTTCGATGCTGACTTCATAGGCCAGTGGTGGGCAAAATATGGCCCCCTCCATTCTAGTCGCAGTTGATTATAAATCATAAAATAAAACATGAGTGAGATGCTATTTAACGGTGTAAGATGGCAATATATTAATTAAAATAATTTAAAATGTTCACGCTATATCATGAAGCACTGGTCACCACTTTTTTTTTAATATCAGAGATGCAGGTAAACTCCCCCCCCCCCCCCAAAAAAATTCTCTAGCATATCAGGTTTGCATTGCGATAATTTGTAATATATTGACTAATCTTCATGAATTAAGTACCAATGCCTGCAAGAATTCTCGCCCTATTTGTGAGTATGCTGTGAAAAACATTGTATCCTGTGTTAGCACCGTGTTACATTATATATATATTTTTATTTTTTTCTCTCTCATCTTCGGTGCGTTTTAAAAACAAAACGCGTCCACCAGAATTTGCCCACGCCCGTCACGGAGCCTCTCGTGCTGCTTTGGGTTGGATTACGTCACGATACGTGTCCCTTTTTAATTTTTTTGCCAAGTCTGTAATGCGCCGCTTCGGATTTGCGGCATTCGTCTGGGACGGCAACGGTTGCAAAGGGGCCTGGCCAGTGAGTATTGCGTATTAAATGACACACTTGTTGGATGGATTGCCCGTTTGGAACTCAAGTGGGTTCACACTGCAGAAGTTGCTTTCTTATTCGTCAGTTTGCACTCCTCGCAAAACGGGGACATTATGTGACGTTTGGGGTGAAAATTCAACATGAAGTAGACGGGACCTTCGATGTTGATCCTAAAATTTCACTCGAAAGCCAATTTAGGGGTCGGACTGGAGATGATAGCGTTATGCTCGATGATTCTACCGAGTGTCCCATGGAGTAATTGGATAGATTAAAAAATAAATAAAATCATCTTCATTATTCAACGACAAAATCTGCATGCGAGGGGGGGGGGGGACTTGAATTTGTTAAATATGTGGCAATTTGGAACAGTTTTTGCTTCTTGTTTTGGTTTTACTCTTGTTATTATTGTTTTGTGGTTTTGTGCCCTCATCTGTAGATGAGCCGGTGGGCTACGGCAAGTCCCCGCGGCGCGCCATTCACAGCAACAGTTACCGACCGTACTAAAGCGCTCGGGGTCGCCTCAAAGGACACGAGTAGGTATGTCCGCTCCAACGCCCGCACTTCCCGTAAGATGTAAAAAAAAAAAAAAAAAGTAGTCCTGTTGATTTAACTGTTTGATAATATTATGTTGTCATTGATATTTTCCTTTTGGTAACGTAGAGGCTACACGGGGGCGATTATTTTAACACCTGCAGCCTCCTTTGCACCTTGTTTGTTTTGGTCTCTTCTTTTTTTTTAACTGTAACGTTAACAGGTAAACCACTACTACTACTACTACTACTACTACTGCAGTAATGGATGTACAGTTCACGGAAAATCGAAAGAAAAAAAAACAAAGAGGAAGTATGTTGTCTTTCCTAACTCTGACATACCTTGTTTGTACCTGCCAGCGGAGCTTCCTTGCAGGCCATGAGCTGACTCCAGATACTCTCAGGGCCCGCTCAATGCGGACCGGGTACGAGACGCATACGCTCTCGCTTGCTGCCGTTTGGTATGGTCTCACAACATCCTGTATATCAACTCAAAATGAAAACGACAAAACCAAAAAAAAAAAAAAAATGGGATACGAGGTTGCCATTTTTTTCCTCCAATTTTGCTTCATCTCGTTTTTGAGTTGTTTGAGAAAGATGTACAGTGGTGCCTCGAGATACGAGTGACGGCGCAGACGATTGGCCGATTTTCCGTTTCAAAAAAGAAAAAAAAGGCGGTTTTGAGCTGTTTGCCACTCCCACATGACATTGATTTCCAAAAGAAACATAAAAGAGAACCACATACATTCAGCTTTGGTGAACTATGTTTAGCTTCATGCTAACAAACAGGCTAAAATACCCCTGTCGAACTTGCATGTGTGTGTGGTGACATCATCTTTCAACCAATGGAAAGTTGACCACAGTGGTGGAGCAACACATGTAGACGGATAATATCATGATACAATACCTGTATCATGATATTATCTTTACCCTCAATCCTCCAAATGCAATTATCTGGGGGGGTCCACTGTATCCGTATTTTCATATTCTACCGGACCCAGGAGGTCATGTGGCATGCACCGGGAGCAGCACAATATCAATTGAATTGAAGGGAAAAAAAAGTGGCAGAAACGATTTCGATGTCACTGTTAACGACTGCGCATTATAAAGCGCTAAAGTTTGCAAAAAGACATTGCAAAAATGTGCGTTGTTTTTTTTTTTTTTCTTTTGGTTGGCCGGGGTGTCCGGAATGTACTTTGACGATCCGAGCATGGTCAAGGAATGAATGAAACCCGTTATCTCGAGGCGCCGCTGTATGTGGTTAAATTTCCGTCATTTGTTTTTTACAGGCCCCCCACCACAAGTAATGATTATTTGGAATTAAGTATTTGCTCTCCAAAGGGTACTACGGCCAAGCAGTTGTTAATCTTTCTGCACTCCTGATGCTTTTGTCTCTTGTCCATGAGCTAACAGCTTCTCTGGACGCCGCCATTGTGTTGGGGGATCACGTTTGCTTTCTTCGACATGTCTTCTCCTCTGTATAACTGACTTTCTGGAACTTTTCTGTAAAAGTAGACGTATCCAATGTAAAGCCACGAGAATCGCAAGCATCATTTGCACGCAGTGTTTCCCTTTTGGATTTTTTTTTTGTTTTTTTGTAATGACCAATTTTTCTTCTAGTCGTCCTCAAGATTGCTTTTCTATTTAAGGTGTTTTAATGTTAATATATCGTCATATTACGTCTATTGACTTTTTGGCACACGGGGGATTCCTGTTGGGTGGCGCTGTGCGCCGGCTCTGACGTGTGCGCGTCTTTTCTCAGGTGCGGCGGGGCAAGAGGACGGTGGCTGACGGGCGGCGGAGAGGCCACCGAGCGCTCGTTGCCGATCGTAAGAAAAGAAAAAAAAAAAAACAAACTGAAGAGCCCATATTTACTCTTTATTTTCTGGAGTGTTCCGTGAATCTGACACTTTTTTTCCCCCCGCCCCTGGTTTGATTTTTGCCTGCATTTAAGGGGAGTTTTAGCCCCTTTATCCGTTTTTTTTTAAGGCTTTATGATTAGGTCGACACTTATTTACAAATGCAGATGCACATTTATCACATTCTATTAGCCCTATACAACATTGGTATATATACACACACAAAATGTATTCAATGTAAGCGTGAGGAAACAATAAAATGATTATTTTTGTGGGGGTGGGGGAGTGTGATGCCAACCATTTCTATGAGCATTTATTCCATATCCAGCTTGAAGTCCATGGACTAGTCTACGCTTTGTCCTTCGTGTCCTTAACTAACAAGTGCAGCCAGAGAGCATCGTAGTACGTGGTTTTTGGAATTCTGTCTTACTTGTGGCTTTTTGGGAGGGGGGGGGGCAAGGAGGCTGCTCGCATGTGGGCCCTGCTTGCTCGTTGGGCCTTGCAGTGTTACAAGCACAGACGTGGACTAGTTTGGTCTGATGACATACTTTTGTAGGCTGGACATGGTCCCCAAAGAAATCACCAGTGAGAGGCAGTGTTGAATCGTTAGCTTGTAAGACTGTCGTACTAGTAATTAGAGCGCCCCCGCCCCCAAAAAAATGTAATAATAATCAAATGGATTTTCCTTTTCAAAGTGATTCAGAAATCGATTCTTTTAATATGCCCCCGCCACTCCCCCCAATCAATTCATGTGACTTCTCCCGTCCCACCAGATCCCATCAAAACAAGCTTAAAGGCCCGTGTCTAAAAGTTTTGGCTCGTTTGCGAGACGGTCAGGAATGGCTTTTGACGATGTGTTTTGACACTTGATTTGCGCTGAGAGTGCAAATGATTGCAGTGTATTGTTTTGATCAGCTCATGTTCAATAAAAGGTCCGATTAATGTAACCGCATTGGCTTCCATTCTTAATGTCACTATTCAGATTAGTACCGTATTCTTTTTTGGAACTCATGCACCGAGTTAGAGGAAGACGTTTGCACTTCTTTTACGTTCATCTTTGTTCCAGTCGGCCTCACCGGGCTTTCGCCATTTACGTGTGCCGGAAGGAAGTGTTTTCACTTGTTTTGCTGAATGCAGAAGTCGGTTGCGCGTGTACCTTACTCGTGAGGAACCCCCCCCCCCCCCCCAAAAAAAACCCCGGCATACACGTACATGGACCTTCAGCTGCATACGCAGGCGTCTTTGATTAAATTGCTCAATTCTTCTCAAACAGGCTTCCCCTCGTTGCCTTTCAATTCATCCAAAATGGCCGCGTGCAGCGATTAGATGACTTTGGTGGAAGCCAAGATGATGAGGATGAGGACGATCAGCACGATCACGCCAATGATGACCAGCATTTTGATGTTTCTCCACCAGTACTTCCTGGCCACCCGCGTGGAGGTTCTCTGGAAGGAGTCGGCCTGCAAACGGCAACGTCAATGTCATCAAAATGGCCGCCCGCATTTCGGGCCCCTTTAGCTACACCAAAGCACAGCGAGTAGTTTGACTTTTGCCACGTCGCTTTTGAATTTCCCAACAATGGTCTGTTATTCTCCCGCAGCCAAAAGAACGTCCTGCGAGGAGGCTCTTTTGGGGAGTTCCAGAAACGTTTGGGGCGGTGTCGACAATAGCGTCCCATCGCGCTCCCACAGAAAACAATCCTGCCCCAGTGCCCGGCCATAGTGAGATAAGTCCTGCTCCCGGTGAAAACGACTCCGGTCCTGCTCCAGCTCAGCACCTACGCGCTCTACCACTGCTCCCGTCTTGGAGGTCAGCTTACATTAAAAACTAAGCGGGATCTTCTTTTGCCCCACATGAAAAAGCCCAAAACTGAATTCGGACGCAGTACATGCAACGTGAGCGCAATGATCAAAATTCATATGGGAGACATGCGCGCTCCAGGCAAGTCGATTTCCCCCCGAAAGAACTCGCCTGACGCCAAATGTCCAAAACTCACAGAGGCCTGCAGGTCTCCGGTCTTGCCGATCAAGTCGTCCAGCCGGTCTCCTCGCTCCAAAACCTTGTCGATGTTGTCCTTCAGAATGACCTTCACCTCGTTCACTTGACCTTGCACGTGCTCCAGCTTAGAAGCGGAGCCGGACGACGGGACGTTCGGGTCAGCCTGTGGGGGGGGGGGGGGTCCACAAAAGCTAATTAACAGGTTTTCTAATTAACTGGCTTTATAATTAACTAGTTTCTAATTAACTAACTGGCTTTCAAAAACATCACAGACTATTGAGTCAAAGTCGAACCTGGTTTGTTTTCACTTTGAAGAAACCTAACACTGGTTTCCAAAGACAATTTAGTCTCGTATCTAATCTCGTTTTTCCGTCGACCTTAAGGACCAGCATTCTTCAATGTATCTTTCCAAATCCGCTCAAGATTTGGCCTTTGACGACTTCAACCAAAGTCCAAGCTTAGCTGTCCTTTTGCTCTTTCATTTTGTACAAATCTTGGACACAATCATTACTTTGGCACCAGAGCAAGGACCCAAACGTGGCCGAGAATCCTCGTTTACAGCAGCGTCCGCAGTCAGGCTTTCATGAAGCAAAAAGACACCAATCGTGATGCTCGTATTAGGAGCAAACAAACGAAACAAAAACGATTCAGATATATTTTTTAAATAACATCTGGACAATTCAAATGAATGAGTCGCGCTTGTGTCTTGGTAAACATCAACAGCTTAGAAACCGGCGATGTCGTCTTCAAGGATAACGTAGATGGTTACAAGGAAGCATGTGCATTTTTGAAAAATACTGCATTGAATTGCCTTAAAAAGTTTGCCCTTCGTAAACACCCGAGACAATTTAGCGACGGGCCACCACCAGCTGCGGCCTCCATTGACCGAGCGCTGGGATTTTCCCCAAAACACCAAAGGCGTGTTTTTAGTGAGCCTAACCCGTTTGTTGTAAAACAAATGTAAAAATAGTCAGTCTAATGAATACCGTTTTTGATCATATTAAAGACAAAGTCCGCGTACCCGCTCGGGCCCTCTTCCTCACTGCAATAGAGCGACTTAATGCTATTTTCAGAAACATGAACGAGTTGGATGTCTGTATTGGCAGTAGCAAAGAAAGTATACTTTTTGACACAAGCAGACAATTTAAGAGTCTTCAAATACCTGAATAGGTCTATTTTTTTTTAGGGTGGGGGTATTGAAGGCAATTTCCTAGACCTTGCATACTAACCCGGAACCTTCTTGTTTTTATCAGCGTCAACTTTACGGCATGATTAAGTCAAGAGTGTCTTCACACTTCCTGCTTCACAACGGTACAGCGTTGGGCTTTTGCGTCAATCTAATCCATCGGTGAACGGCACAAGCTAAAAGAAAACTCATAACTTCTCCCGCAGCTGGGCGTCATCTCAGCCACCGAGCCTCGACCCTGTCCAAACACTCGCAGGAAAGGAAAAGGGCCAGAAAGAAGAAGGGGCGAGGGGGGGAAGTGGAACAAAAATAACTGAGCACTCACCATCGTGACGCCACTTGCGGGTTAATATCCAAAACTAAAATTGGCAAGCAGTGATCTTTGCTGCTTCTTGTGACTCGACTGCTGAGGGTTGCACCTCCGCTGCGTTACTCATTAACTCCTGCCCGCCTCAATCAAAGTCTCACTGGCTTGACAACAGCTGCCACTGGCGCGGGCCCAGAAGCCATCTCTGCACTTTCATTTCCTCCTTTGGAAAGCAAAAAAAAGACACAACAGGGGTTTGTGTGTGTGTGTGAGAGAGAGAGAGAGAGACTGGCTCTGGGTCAATGCGGAAGGCACATGTAAGCTCAAAAGGTCACTCGAGAATCGTCAGCCGTGAAGCGCAGTCAGCTGATGGCGTCATTTGGTTTCCTCATTCTCGCGTCTGGCAACTTAATTGCATCGACGTGCGGCATGATGTCCAAATGTGCCAAAGTTAAGACAACTGGACGCTTCTTGTTTGTTGAATTTGTTTTTGTGTTCCAAATACTTTGACATTGTCCATCCATCCATTCATTTTACGATCCACTTCTCTTCACAAGAGTCGCGGGGCGTGCTAAAGCCTATCCCGGGTGTCTTTGGACAGCAGGCGGGGGACACCCTCCCCAGCCAATCCCAGGGCACTACTTTGACTTGGTACATATGCTGTTTGGGTCACTGGGTGGTTTTCTTCGAATTATTTCCTGTAATTGTGGATACTACTGCGTTGACTTTGGTTAGTGAAAAGACTAAAGCGCGCGTTTGGACTTCAGGGTGTCCCCCGCCTACCGCCCAAAGTCAGCTGGGAGAGGCTCCAGCACGTCCGCGACCCTCGTGAGGATAAAGCGGGGCTCGGATGGATGGATTGGGATCGCAGCGTCCTTGCCATTAATGCCCATTACCGCTCGGGGGCGATGTCGTACGAAACCAAACCCGGGTCACAGGAAGCGGCGTCACTATCGTACAACTCTAGCTAAACACTCTCACCTCAAAAATACAATCAAGCGATAGATTAATTAGTTTTACGTGTAGAGAATGTACAAGGGTACTGAAAAAGTCCATTTGGCGTTTGTTGATTTGGAAGGAAACAAAGGGGAAAGTTTGCTCCAATGACAACGCGCGACTTAGACGGCTGCTCCTGTATCGGGCCCGGTGATTGGCCGAAGCGGAAAAGAGGCTGTCGTCCACTCGCGACCAAGTCTACTGGAAAACTTGCGAGATTTTTTTTTTGGACATGCTCTCGTGAATGTTCTTTCCCTCGGCTCGCGTCGAGTGGTTAGGATTACATATCAAAGTGGAGACGCCGCTGATGAAAATCCGCTTCCAGAGGCGTCGAGGAATCCGGATATCGGTGTTAAATGCGACTCCGGAGGACACTAGTTGCCTTCCTCCCGTTGAAGTAAAGTGAAGCTCAACTGTAACTAACCCGAGCGCCACCATGCAGGGAAATGTTGGCGTCTACGCGGTGAAGAGGAGGAAAAAGCCCATTCAGAAGAAGTACGTGCTCAAATCCGCACTCTTTACACTTGCGTAGTCACTCGTTGACTTCTAACAAGTGTTTTCTGTCGACGTCGTCCATCAACAAGTCAGCTACGTCATCGTGCCACAGTTATTGTAACGTTGGCGTCATAACCACAATGTGGTCAGCTTTGTCCGTGTTTCGCAATAAGGCACACGGGGTGCCTCCCTCTCCCAAAATAAAAAAAAATCAGGACAATGAAGAAGGAAAGATATTGTTTATGAAATAAATTATATCAAAAACCTACTGGACATAACCCTGTTTTTCTATTTTACAGGGGAGGGAGGGGGGCATTAGGGAGTTTCCCAAACCCTGACGTGTCATTGCAGTCTCCGATGGGTTTTCATTGCGGTCGTTGATAGGGACCAGCATCAGTCGTGTCTCTCGCCCCCCTTTAGCTAACTAAAGGAGGTAATTGCCCGTTGATGCCATTACCTGGTGCCAAATCACTAGTTTTGTCAGCACGAAGGCCCTCAACTCCAACTTGGTTCCTTGTCACCAAGATTTTGGCAAAGCAATACAGTACTTTGGTTGAAATGAAAGCTCCTCAACTCCAATGCGGGTATCTGGCAAAGCACCATTGTAATCTAAGTGGAACTCCTCACCTCAGTTCAACACAAATTCCTTGGTACTAAGAGAGTGGTTAAGCACTACTTTTGTCAAAGTCTCCGCTCATTCGACAAAGTTCCCTAGCACCAAGGCGGTGCCAAAGCTTTACTTTTGTCCACATGAATGCCTCCAACTCGCGTCAACGTTGCTCCTTGGCACAAAGGTGGTGGCAAAGGACTTCTCGTGTTACTCTGGTTTAAACACAAAAGCCGCCCTTTTTTCAGTGAATAGCGACGGCTATAGGGAAGATGCGTGTATAGTTTTACTCTTTCCACGTGTTACGAACACATTCAAACACACTCACTGGCAGATCTTCTCTTTTTGGCACTACACTGAAGGCACACAGTTCTTAATTTGGAGTTGCCTGTCTACATTACTCTAAAAAACAATCCCCCCCACCCCCCAAAAGAAAAAGATTGCTTCAATGACTGCACTAAAGCAGAGGACCACAATATTGCACTGTAATTTAGAGTGGCGCTGACTCTGTCATTAAATATCCTGGTTCATCTTTCCATGTGGGAGGAAGGACGATGTGTGCTTTTGCTCTCACTGAACCCCTCGCGTTGTTGTCGTTGTCGTTGTTGTCCAGTGCCGCGCCTCCGCCCGTGAAGACCAATCCGTCCAAGCGGCATCGGGACCGCCTCAATGTGGAGCTGGAGCGGCTGACCGGCCTGCTGCCGTTCTCAGAGGAGATCCGCAACCGTCTGGACAAGCTGTCGGTGCTGCGGCTCAGCGTGGGATACCTCAAAGTCAAGAGTTACTTCCACAGTAGGTTGGGCGTGGCGTCTCACGCTCCAGCGCTTTCCAACTTATTCCAGCCTGATAAGAGCTTTTTGTCATTTCCCACATGGGATCGAGAAAGCGCCAATCTGGACGCCGTTTGCGCCTGAAGCCGCGCGAGCGCTTCTTTTCCGTCCGACGCGATGTTTCGTGAGCGATCTGCTGAGCTTACCGCAAATGCGAAGACGAGAAAACAAACGTGGTCACGGAGTACCCGCGAATGGTGTTTTTTTATTTTTGTTGTCTATTTTTTTAGATTGACATTCATTCGTTCCTATATCACCCGCCCCCCCCTCACCATTTAAAGCCCCCCCGCCCCACTAAATTTGCCCTCCTGTCCTTCTCTCAACTGTACGGTAATTCTTCATTGATTTTTCGAGTCATTCTTTTGTGTTTAGTCAAAGCAGGCCCTTTGCAAGCATCTGCTTTTACTTTGGAAAACACCAGAAACTGAATCCGTTTCAAAAATGCTGCCGAGGACGTTAGTCCCTTTTGTGTGATGTTCTTTAATCGTTGCATCGTTTTTTTTAAAAATCGATAAACAAACTAAACCATAATTGGATCATCGACAGAAAAATGCAAATCAAATTTTATCCGATTGTGTTTGGTTAAATGATGTCATCATTGAGAGAATAATCGATTGTAAAGTTCTTCGATTAGTTGATTAGTCAAAACCCCGCTCGCGACGTGCACCGTCTCGAATTGAAAGAGGCTCCCGGTAGCAGGAGCGCACATGCGGTCAAGTTTTTGCATCGAGAGCTTAACTGAGAACGCCTTTTTGCCGTGGCGGAACAGGGCGGCGCTCCACGAATTATGGAAGCACTTGCTTGGAGTGGGGGTGGACGTCGGCTCGCCGTCTGGGACGAATCGGTGGAAGCCCTGAAAGTTGAACTGGGCAGTTGGAAGCCCCCCCCCCGAGCGGGCTCCTGCTAACAACAACAAACGGGAGGATTCTTGCGCTCACGTGACGCCCGCTTCTCGAGATGAGCGGCCGATCAGGCGGGTTTGTTTTGAAAAGCCAGGCGCAGCGAGTGGGAGGAGGAAGGGGGGGGAGGGGGGAGGAAGCTGCCTTGCGTGCCATACAGTCATTACCGTAAGGGAAAAGGAGTCATTGTTGAACCGACGGGAGATTAGATTAACCCTCAAAGAGGTCCTTTCCTTGAAGCAGCCAGAACGGCAAAAACATCCCTCAGCTTCTCTGCAACTACTCGAATACTTTTTTTGCTCATTCGAGGGGCCTCAGTCGAGGCGGCGTTTACCCACGACGTGTTGAAAGCGACATGACATTGACTGCAAGTCGCAGAGCCCTTTAAGCACCCACGACGAGTCCAAAAATCCGTCCGACTAATCCGATGCGGGCGGCGCGGCGGACGGCCGCTTCTCACGGCGCAGAGGCGCAGCGTTCCGCCGCCACAAAATCCCTTTCAAAGGTCTTCACTTTCTTCGCAGCGCAGCGCAGGAAATGCGCGGGGCTCCGCCCCCCCGACGGCGACGGGCGGTCGGTGTCGCTGGACGGCGTGGGCTTCTCTGAGGGCGAGTTCCTCCTGAAGGTGTGAGGTCGCCGTCGCTACGGGGGGGGGGGGGCGTTCTCTCTCCGCCGCTGTCGGCGCTCATCGGCTTTGCCTCTTGCACAGTCGCTCAACGGCTTCGTCATGGTGGTGACGGGCGACGGCACCATCTTCTACACCTCGCCCACCATCCAGGACTTCCTCGGCTTCCATCAGGTCAGACTCGCCTTCTTGCGCCGGCCGCGCCGCGTCCCTGCGCGGATGGACGGACATTTGTGTCCGGTTGTCCTTCTCAGTCCGACATGGTGCAGCAGAGCGTCTTTGACCTGGTCCACATCGACGACAGAGAATTGTTCAACTGCCAGCTGAAGCTCGGCGTCCACCTGGGCGAGACCGCGGCGGACGCCCGTAAGTTGGAAGGATGACGACGACGACGATGATGATGACGATGACGACATTTTCGCTGCTCTGCCGTAAAAGTGACACAGAGCAGCTCGTTGAGTCTCCAGCCTCCGGAGAAGCCCTTCTTCCTGGAGAGGAGCTTCTGCTGTCGCCTGCGCTGCCTTCTGGACAACACCTCCGGATTCCTGGTGACTGATACACGACTCATCAAAAGTTTGAGGTTCTCGGAATTATGGGAGGAACAAGAAACGGCTCGATAGCTTGCACATTTTCACCGTCTCGACAATGGATGGATTTCCCACGTCCAAAACAGGCCAACGTCTAGTCACTGTGTTGTAACTCTCGTTTTATTTTGAAAGGAAAGACATTTTCCATCCGTGCTGCATGTCCACATTCAGCACATTTGAAAATCAAGTTGTCTCCAATCCAGGCCGCCGCCAAGCCTCAAATGAGCTTTTTTTTTTTTCTTCACGTGGGCGTGACTTTTCCTCCCGCAGGCTTTAAAATTCTCCGGCCATCTGAAGTACCTGCGGGAGGACGGCGGCCCCGAGGGGAATCCTCTGCTGGCCCTGTTCGCCGTGGCCACGCCTCTGCAGCCGCCGCCCGTCATGGAGATCCGCACCAGGACTCTCATTTTCCAGACCAAACACCGGATGGACTTTGCCCCCATGGCCGTGGACACCAGGTAGCGGGGGGGGGGGGGGGGGGGGCGATGCCTCGCATCCGGCGCCGCGCCGACTTACCAGCCGGGGCTGAACAATTTCGTTCGGTCGCCAGCAGCGTGGCGACAAAGTCGAAGTTTGTTATTGTTTTCCGCCATTTTGGAAATTGAATTCCGCACGGGTGCTCTTGTCAGGGGCAAACTGGTGTTGGGTTACTCTGAAACGGAGCTGATCACCCCGGGTTCCGGCTATCAGTTTGTTCACGCCGCCGACATGATGTACTGCGCCGACAACCACCTCAAGAGTACGTTGCCCCCCCCCCCCCCCCCCCCCCCCCGAGACGACGTCCCGACTCGATTTGCGATCTTGATTTGTTCCCTCCTTCTTCCCGCGGCCGCAGTGATCAAGACGGGAGACAGCGGCTTCACTTTCTTCCGGCTGCTCACCAGGACGGCGCAGTGGTTGTGGGTGCAAGCCACCGCCCGCGTGGTCTTCAAAGACGGACGGCCCGACTTCATCATCGCCCGCCAGAAGCCGCTCACGTAAGCCGCCCCCCGCGAATCTGCGGCGCCGTTCTTTGCCTTTTTTTTTTTTTGCATGTTTGCACTGAGGATGGAGAGGAAGAAATGTCATATCGATAGTGCATGTCATGCATCAAGCATATTAGACAAGGAAGATGACCTTTGACCTTGACCTTGACCATTCGCTTTCCCCCAAAAAGGACCAAACTTTTTTTTTTTTTTTAATTTGGAAAATGAAGCTCTCTCTCTCCTTGAAACTTCACGATCACGATCGGGGCCCCGGCCGAGAGATCCCAGATGATTTTCCTCTTGGGATGTGCTTGAATGAAAAATGCCAAACTGCCTCGCAGGAACGAAGAGGGAGAGGAGCACCTCCAGGCGAGAAGACGGCAACTGCCCTTCAACTTAGCCACGGGAGAAGGCGTCCTGTATGACCTTTCCCTGGATGACTTCACCGTCCCGGCCGCGGCCGGCGCCGAGGCAGAAAGTCCTCTGGATCCCAGTTCCCTCTTAGGATCCTTACACCGGCAAGACCGCTCGCTTTATTCCCGGGAGCCCGCCCCCCGCCTCGCCGACTTCTCCCAAGTAGACGAAATCGACCCGGAGCAGCCTCTGGAGCGAGCCTTCTCGGACAGCCGCGCGCTGCTCAGCGTTCCGGGTCAGCTGGAAGAGACGCGCGGCTCTGCGTCGCACCCCGTGCTGGACTCGCTGGAGCGGATCCTGGGAGAGCTGGGTGACGGCGGCCTGGACGATCTGGAGGTGGAGGGACGCGAGCTGAGGGAGTGGGAGAACACGCTGCTCAGGATGAACCAGAACCGGGACTTGGATCACATCCTGGCCAGCGATGTCTTTGCCTATGTGGAGGAGGCCCTGGGATTGAAAACCGCAGGAGGCGAAAGCGCTCTTCAGGCTTCCCCCGACCCTGACAGCTTGTTAGACTTTGGGCCAGAAGTTCTTTCGGGCGTGTTGTTTTCCGGTGCGGAACCCCCTTCTGACTCTCATCTTGGACACTGGCCTACGAGCGACACGCCTTTCCGCCGCGGCGTTCCCTCCCGCTCCTGCCGTTTTGAGACGGCTTGGCGACCTTCAACGGTGACCCCCGACAGCGACCTAGGGGGCGCCCACTCGAATCCCTCCCAACAGGCCGCCTGGCCCCGCCCCCGCACGGACGCAAGCGGCCCACAGTTTTACGGCAGCTGCATGTATGAACACTTGGCCAATTCTGGCCCCGGTCCCCCCCAGGCCCCCCCGTACATGATGGGACTTTCCCACGTCAGCGCTCCGAGCGCAGGCTACGCCCTGCCGCACGAGGTCGGAGAAGCACGGCCCCCCGACGCAGCGGCCCGCCAGACGCAGCTTCCCGCCCTCGGCGAGGCCTGGGAAACGGGAGCGTCCCGACCGGAACGTCACGCTGAAAACGGAGCGTTGGAGTCGACCTTCTTCTGCTGGAACGGTCAAGCCCAGGTGAGTCAAACAAGCGCGCCTAAAACTCAAAGGTGGCAGGAGTCGCGTCGCCGCCTAAAGAAAGATTCAAGAGTTGAAACGGATCCGCTTGTGCACTTTTCCCAGAGGCCCAAAGATCCCCTGAACCCGTACTCCTTCCCGGTGCATCCGCCCGGGATGGTCAGCCTGCCCCGGAACAGCGGCCTCTAGACACCCAGGCGGGCGCAGCTCGCCGCTCGGAATGCCGCCCGGAACGGCGCCACCTCTTGGAGAGGAAAGAAAAGCCGCCTCATTTCAAAGGGACTCCATCTCTGCTGCGTTTTATGCTCCTTTCACAAAGGCCGAGGGATGTCACGAGAAGGCCATCCTATATAATAAGTCATAGCGACGACATATTTGTATAGCCACATTCAAACGTTTCACTCAACTCTTCGGACTCGCTTGTCAAGCGTCGGCGTATATTCAGACATGTACTCATGCAGGTGATCGACGCTATTCAGGCAGCTAAAGGAAGAGAGCAAACGTCGGCGTCAAACGTGATCTCTGCCGACAAGCCTTGTGCTTTATATTCTTGCTTTTCTATTAAACACAACCTCAGTGAATGGAACGAGCGGCCTCGTCGTTCGTCTCTGGCTTTTGCCAATGGAAATGCCGCAGTGGCAACTCGCTACTTGGACCGACACACTTTCGAGTATCTGCTTTTGCCGATGCAAAAGGGGTTAGTAGCAAGTTGATCTTATAAAACAGGACCGTGAAAAATAATATCTAAGAAAATAAAGTTATCTTATCTCCCCGAAACGACCTGCTTTTTCCTCTGGGGGTGCCTACTTTTCCGCTGGCAAAAAGTACCATTTCTAGTACTCTGTAGTACCTACTACTCATCGTGGCAAAAGCAGGTAACATTTCAGGCACTTTAGCAAGTATTTGATAACGAGGACAATGTGTGTCTAGTGTAAGAGGAAATGAAGAGCTTCTGTTTTCGAGTCTGTCCAAACTGCTGGGATGACTCAACTCTACTCTCGGCCTGCCTTCCAACCAGCTCGTTGCTGTGTTTTGGCGCCACCGTGTGGCAGAGGCACGAGAACCTGGTCAACAACTTTTTCATTTATTCAGACCATTTGATTGTCAAACCTACCGGTAAGTTGTAGCCCAACTTGACACGACACGGGGTGCGATAGGCTCCAGCACGCCCTCGGGCCTTCCCGATTAGGTTTCCAGCTAAAAGCCCATTTCAATGTATGCCGTATTATTATTATGCTTCAAGTAGCTCCAATGTGATGATTCTGCTAATGCGATGAAACGCTGTCATTGAGCAGCGTCGACGGTGACGCTGGATGGACGACGTCCGCGCATGCGCGCTGGAGCCCCGCCCTCCCTCTGCCCGGTGACCGGCGGCCAACGCAATTTGGCACGCGCGAGCTCACCAAATCACCCTTTATTTAAATAAATAAAGCAGGGGAGGGGGGCTGGGGGAAGAGGGAAGGTTAAGGGAGAGACGTGGCGGGGGGGCGCGATGGCCGCCATCTACGGGAAGATCTTCGTGGGCATCTACGTGGAGATAAAGCGGAGTGACGGTAGGTAAGCCGAGCCCGCGAATGACTGACATCCGTGTGCCAGCGCCGGGATGGAGCAAACGTTCCCGGCAGCTAGCAAGCAAGCACTCGCAACATCCCCGTCGTCATCGTCTTCTTTCCCGACCTAGCATGTCCGCCGCGGCGGGCTTTTGCCATTCTGACACCGACCTAGTAAGAGATGTCACTTGCCCCCCCCCCCCCCCCCTGCCGAGGTATTCCTCTCGCGGTCCACCGGTGTCGGATGTGTGTCCTGCATCCGCCGGTGATGAGGGAGGGTGGAGTGAAAGAAGGAGGAGTGAGAGGTCTCCATCCCAGGAGTAGATAGCGTCTTCCTTCAAATGGCTTCTTGCTATTCTTCTTGCACTTTGAAATGCGGCACATTGGGCTGGCTGTCAGTCAAGCGGGCCTGTCATGCTGCCACGCCCTGACTCGGGTCCAGCACGGAGCCTTTTGAATCCTCAAGGTCCGCCGTTGTTTTTGCTTTCTCGTTTGAGGCGTCAATTTCAGTCCCTGCCCTTCCGCGATTGGATAGTAGATGCCACAAAATGGCGGGAAAGCTTTCTATTCCTATTAGACAAAGTTATGTCCCGTCTTAGTAAAACGCCTGCCCTCACTTCAACATAGTTTCTCACTCGGGGTCATGTGATGTGGTTTGAAATTGCCCACACGCAGGTCGAATCCACCAGGCCATGGTCACGTCGCTGCACGAGGACAACGACAGCGTGACGGTGGAATGGATCGAGAATGGCGACACCAAAGGGAAAGAGGTGCGCATCCTCCACCGCAGACGTTTTCCGCTTCATCGGAATAATCCCGCTTTTCTCTTGTCGTAGATCGACCTGGAGAGCGTCTTTGCACTGAACCCGGATCTGGCCCCCGAGGAAGACGTGCCCCCAAGTCCGGAGACGGCTCTCCCTCCTTCCAACGTTGCCAAGCCCGGCAAAGTGGCCAAGGTCCGCTCTTCTCCGTCGTATTAATCAGGCCTCCATTTGCGCTTTCAACTTGCCCCCCCCCCCCCCCCCCCCCGCCAGACTCGACGAACCACCGCGATACCCAAACCCGAGAACGCCCCGCGGGAGAACAGAGGTACGCCTGCTCGACAAAGTTAGCGATCGCACCAGCAAGAAGTGTTTGTGGGTTGATGACGCTTCAACTTGCAACCTTGTCGTCACTCGATTCCCGATTTCCACTTGCGGACGATCGCGTGACTTTTCAGCTGCGGCGGTGGGAACCACCCGAGCTCGTCCCAGCCAGCACGGCCAGCATGTTGAGCCCCCTCCCCCGTCCATCACCACCCAGCCTGCAGCAGCTCCGACAGCAGCCAACCAATCGCTGATCCAGCAGCAGAATGGTAACACACACACACACACACACACACACACACACACACTTGGCCCATGAGCACGATGATGTCATGATGCTCACAGCTTGACGAGACCGCCTCAAAAGAGTCTTTGACGGAGATGAGTCCTAGCACACACACACACACACACACATTCCTGCACTTGTAGCACAGTGAGGACCGAGTAAAAAGGCCTGCAAAGCGAGGACCACTCTTTCTGCAGAACACACACACACAAACACACACACACACATATTTGTATGAGAGCTGCAAATTTCTCCATTGTGGAACTAACAAAGTTGATCTTATCACACATACGATAGTCAAGACTCACAACCTGCTTGGATTGACCTGAATAAATGTTTACAGATGTTTATTTCGTCTTCCAAGATGGCAAAGGGCTCTGAACCCCCTTGCCCCCCCCCCAAAAAAAGCCATTCTTGTCAGATTTGAAGCGGTGACGCCGACGACTTTTGTGCTCCCGCAGCGCGAAGGAAGTCCAACTGCGTGAAGGAAGTGGAGAGGCTGCAGGAGAAGCGAGAGAAGCGCCGACTTCAGCAGCAGGAACTCCGAGAAAAACGAGCTCAGGCGGGAGCACGCACAAAACACACACACACACACACACACACACACAATCGTACGTGACGCAACGCGCGTGTGCTTGCAGGAAGTTGACGTGAACCTGCCAAACTACGAGATCATGTGCATGATCCGAGACTTCCGGGCCAGTCTGGACTACCGGCCCTTGACTTCCGCTGACCTGGTACTTTGCGTTTCTGATCACCCCCTCCAGCGTGAGGGCAACCGAACGGAATGGCCGTCAAACACGTCGACCGACGAGTCCCTCCGCCTTTGTTTCCGCTGCAGATCGAGGAACATCGGATCTGCGTGTGCGTGCGGGCGCGGCCGCTCAATAAAAAAGGTAAGGCGGCGCGTCGCGCGAGTCGTGGAGCCGGGCGACCGACCGCACGCGGACCCGATGCGTGTCTGCTGCGCCCTTCCAGAAGTGTCCGTCAAGGATCTGGACGTGATCACCATTCCCAGCAAAGACGTGGTGATGGTCCACGAGCCCAAGCAGAAGGTGGACCTGACGCGCTACTTGGAGAACCAGACCTTCCGCTTTGACTACGCCTTCGATGAGAACTCCACCAACGAGATGGTCTACAGGTACGCCGCATATATCACGCGTCACGTGCACGTGCAGCGCTAACTACTACGATAGCGCCACCGGGCCGTAGTAACCTGGCGGCCGAGCTAAAGTCCTGATTCCTAAAGTCGTGATTCCTAAGCTCTCTTTCCGGGATGTTGGCTCAGTGCCGCACTGACGACTCATCAAATGACGGACAACACCTGAAACATATTTCAGCATTTCCAAACGGAGTTAGCCCGCTCGCCCTTCCGAGCGATAAGAAATAGCGGCCGCCGAGGTCGAGGTCAAGCTAAAGGTCCGAATGTCTGGCGGCGGCGACGTTGTTGCAGGTTCACGGCTCAGCCGCTGGTGGAGACCATCTTTGAGCGGGGGATGGCCACCTGCTTCGCCTACGGCCAAACGGGAAGCGGGAAGACGCACGTGAGTGCTTCCATGTCGACGGCCAAGACCGGCGCCGTGCCTTCCTTTGACTGGCTGTCTCCTTCTAGACCATGGGAGGGGACTTCTCCGGAAAGAACCAGGACTGCTCCAAGGGCATCTACGCACTCTCTGGTAAAGGGCTGCAGGCCCGACGCTCCTCCTTAGTTGCAAGCCCAAACCTTCTTGCAGCTCCTCTTCTTCTGGCGTGCAGCCCGAGACGTCTTCCTCATGCTGAAGAAGCCAATCTACAAGAAGTTGGACCTCCAAGTCTTTGCCACCTTCTTTGAGATCTACAGCGGCAAGGTAAGTCGGCCCGAGCGAGACCAGCGCTTTAATGGCGGCGTGACGGGTCGCCGCCACGCTCTCTCCGACGCGTCTCGGCGCAAGCCTGGGGCCTGCCTCCCGCCTCCCGCGAGCGAGATCTTGCCCTTTTTTGCTTCCGACCCGCAAAAGGTGTTTGACCTGCTGAACCGCAAAGCGAAGCTGCGCGTGCTGGAGGACGGCAAGCAGCAGGTGCAGGTGGTGGGCCTGCAGGAGCGGGAGGTGAAAGGCACGGAAGATGTCCTCAAGCTCATCGAAGTGGGGAACAGCTGCAGGTGCGTCACGCCCCGCCCATCTCGGCCCGCAAGCAAATTGGGCCACAAAAAAAAGTGGCAACGCCCGCCCTCGCCTTCCTCCGCGTCTCCCTCAGGACATCCGGCCAGACCTCGGCCAACGCCCACTCCTCGCGTAGCCACGCCGTCTTCCAGATCATCCTGCGGCGCCGCGGCAAGATGCACGGCAAGTTCTCCCTCATCGACCTGGCGGGGAACGAGCGCGGCGCCGACACGTCCAGCGCCGACCGCCAGACGCGCTTGGAAGGAGCCGAGATCAACAAGAGCCTGCTGGCCCTCAAGGTACGACCCCCCCTCTACTCCCCCCCCCCCAAAAAAAGCGGATGCGACGGTGTCACTGATGATGTCGCCGACTCCGGGCAGGAGTGTATCCGAGCTCTGGGTCGCAACAAACCGCACACTCCTTTCCGCGCCAGCAAGTTGACTCAGGTGCTGAGAGATTCCTTCATCGGGGAAAACTCTCGGACTTGCATGGTAAGATCCGCCTGGGCGCTTGCTTCCATATCCTTTTTGGCCAAAAAGGCTTTTCCGTCCCGCGTCGCTTCACGGGATACGGATGAGGGCTACGTGAGGACCGTCTCTTTCCTTCGCAGATCGCCACCATCTCTCCCGGGATGGCGTCCTGCGAAAACACCTTGAATACGCTTCGGTACGCCAACAGGTGAGCAGCCTCGCCCAAACCGTGCCAGTCGGGTCAAATATCGGACCGGGGCTGTGAAAGTTCCGCCGATTCTGTTGCGAAAAATAGGATTTTCAAAAAAATGACTATGCATTTTTAGCCCAAAAAACCCCCGACCATGTATAGTAAGGCGTTTTTTGCCGAAAAAAAAAGACCATGTACAGTAAGGCGTTTTTACAGTCAAAAAACGACCATGTATAGTAAGGCGTTTTTAGCCTGAAAAAAAACGACCATGTATAGTAAGGCGTTTTTAGCCGAAAAAAACGACCATGTATAGTAAGGCGTTTTTAGCCGAAAAAAACGACCATGTATAGTAAGGCGTTTTTAGCCGGAAAAAAACGACCATGTATAGTAAGGCGTTTTTAACCGACAAAAACGACCATGTATAGTAAGGCGTTTTTAACCAAAAAAATGACCATGTATAGTAAGGCGTTTTTTGTCATTTTTTCCGGCAAAAAAACGCCTTACTATACATGGTCGTTTTATTTCGGTTAATAACGCCTTACTATACATGGTCTTTCTTGGGGGGGGTTAAAAACGCCTTACTATACATGGTCGTTTTTTTCGGCAAAAAACGCCTTACTATACATGGTCGTTTTTGTCGGCTAAAAACGCCTTACTATACATGGTCATTTTTTCCGGCAAAAAAACACCTTACTATACATGGTCGTTTTATTTCGGTTAATAACGCCTTACTATACATGGTCGTTTTATTTTGGTTAAAAACGCCTTACTATACATGGTCGTTTTTTTCGGCAAAAAATGCCTTACTTTACATGGTCATTTTTTTCGGTTAAAAACGCCTGACTATACATGGTCGTTTTTTTGGCTAAAAACGCCTTACTATCCACGGTCGTTTTATTTCGGTTAATAACGCCTTACTATACATGGTCTTTCTTGGGGGGGGTTAAAAACGCCTTACTATACATGGTCGTTTTTTTGGCAAAAAACGCCTGACTATACATGGTCGTTTTATTTCGGTTAAAAACGCCTTACTATGCATGGATGTTTTTTTTTTCGGCATGGCCGTCCTTTTTGACTGTAAAAAACGCTTTACTGTCCATCAAGGGTGTGAAATGAGGAAAAATTCACGTCCGCGGTTGCAGGTAACGCTATTTTTAGGCCACGTTAAGTTCTTGTGGGCTTTACCAAGTTGCAGTCAAAACATGTTCTGCGCTCAGCTGGCGTAAAACTGGCCGTGTCCAGCTCTATTGAGCCACGTTGTAGGAGACACGGTCACTGCGCAAGGCTATTCAAGCCAAGTAGACCCCTCCGTCTACCCCCCCCCCCGATGATTTTTTGATGTGAAAATAGAGGTTTTGTGAAAATCCTATTTTTCACAACAGAATCCACGTCAGTTTCACAGCCCCGTCGGCCTGACGCTTTCATGTCTGCCACGTGTGTGCGTCCGCTGTGCTTCCAGAGTGAAGGAGTTCGGGATCAGCCCTTCGGATATTCCCTTTTCGCAGAGCGCTCGCTCGGACCTTTCGCCGACTTATGAGTATGACGTCACTGCTCACCGTGGCTTCCTTTCCCGTGTCCTGTGCCACCTCCTGTCCTGTCCCATCTCACGGCTGCATGCTTCTGGTTCCTTCACGTCCTGCCCGATTGCATTCCACCCCCGCTCTTCTCTTCTATGAATTAAATATTCCTTCCTGCATGCGGTGCGGTCAGGGTGAAGGAGCTGTCGGCGGAGCCGGCGGCCGTCACGGACCCTCTTGCGGACGGACACGTCAACCAGCTCGACGTCCTGGAGGCCCAGTGGGGCGTGGGCAGCTCCCCGCAAAGAGATGACCTCAAGTTGCTCTGCGAACAGAACGTGAGCGTAGCTTCGCAGAAGGCGAGCTAACGGGGGGGCTCCCCGTTTCACCTCAAGCGTGTTCATCTGCAGGAGGAGGAGGTCTCCCCGCAGCTCTTCACCTTCCACGAGGCGGTGTCGCAGCTCGTGGAGATGGAGGAGCAGGTTCTTGAGGATCACAGGGCCGTCTTCCAGGTAAGGGCTCGCTCCTGCGCTCTCTATGCACACACTATGAGTGCTAAGACACTATGTTGCGATTCCAGGAGTCCATCCGCTGCCTGGAGGACGAGAAGGTGCTGCTGGAGATGACGGAGGAGGTGGACTATGACGTAGAGTCGTACGCCACCCGGCTGGAACAAATCCTGGAGCAGAAGATCGACATCCTCACCGAGCTGAGAGGTAAAAAGCCAGTCTGAGAGACGCGTCTCCATCCGGACGACCTCACAGGCTCTTCTTCTTCTTCTTCTTTCAGATAAAGTCAAGTCCTTCCGCTGTGCACTGCAGGAAGAGGAACAAGCTAGCCAACAAATCACCCCCAAGAGGCCTCGTGCATTTTAGACACACACACAAATCCAACAGGGAGGCAGCAGCTCATGTAAATTTCGAATAAAGGATATCTTATCCCAAGTGTGTGTCGTCTCCACTGTACACGCTTGAAATACAATACTCCAGCGATCTGTGCATGTCAGAGGGCTCCTTAAATACAAACTGAGACTAATCATCGATTGGCAGCAGGTGTGCACCAAAAGTCCGCTGATGCCACCTGCTGGCCAGACTGAAACATAACCGTGACAGTTTGTATGATATATATATATATACAAACCACTTTCCAAACAACTATAGCAAAATCAATTCTTAAATAAAATGACTAGTTTTATTAGATTGAAAAACTACTTCACATAGGTCACACACATGTTTTATTTTTCGACAAATGACCTGAACCATCCGTATGAGTTAAAAATCAAAATGTGGCCATCGAGCTCAAAGGTTTTCCCACCCCTGATTTATTCGCGTGTCTCCAACGACTTTGACAATGGGATGCTACATATTTCAAATATATATATTCCCCCCCCCCCCCCCCACACCTTAAATGCATGGACGGCGTCGTGGAATGGTAATTCTCTCTCATCGGCAAACAAATCTGGAACAGGTAAGTCAGTCGTACATCATCATGCATCTTTGCAGTATGTACATCCCGTGACACATTCAAGTTCTTTTGACCACCACGACGCCTCCTTTCGTTTGCAGCATAAATCATTTCTTCCAAGTGGAGTAACAATGTACAATAGTGCCCCTTTCCTTCTAAAATAACAATACAGATGTACTGTCCACTATTTGGCACATTGACGGAATCGTCTTCATCCCCTGAAATGATTGAAATTGATACATAAATAAGACATGCACTACAGAGTTAAAGTCATTTTTTCTCGAGTGAGGTTATGCAGTTGGTTAACTACAGTGTGAAAGTATCATTTGGCTTTTGCGCTGGAGTGTTAGCGATAGCGTCCTTTTTTTCCTTGTAAGGCCTTTTAATAAAAGTAGATTTCGTTACAAGCTAGCACCGGGTCCACCTGGAACACCAGCTTCCTCGTTGGAACCGAGCCGAGGCATTAACGTTGCAACCCGAGAAAATGGCGCGTGCAAAGTTAGGAGTGCTGACTAAATCCAACATACAAAGCTGAGAAATTCAGCCTTTCTTGTGCCATTTACAGGAGATGTTGCAAAAAAAAGGGGGGAAAATAAGTACTGTATTGGTGTAAGTTCCAAGCTGGGTGCCAAGACAGCCTGTCTGAATGCTGCTGCTCACTAGAACAGTCAGTTTGCCTTGCCTTGATTCATCAATAAACTTAATTTCCAAGTGCAAAGGCAGTAGTCTTAAACACACACACTCCGAATCAAGCAAGGCAAAGTGGAGTCTTTCAAAGTTTAAAAAAAAATCTCACCTTTCGTGGAGGCAAAGCTCCTTTACGGCAAAAACATTCAGTAGGCTGCCCCCTGTTGGCGAGAAGTGTAAAAAAAACAAACAAAAAAGAAAGATCACGGTGCCAGCTTGTCACGAAAACACACGTGGAGAGATTGCAAAATGACACCCGTTAAACATTCAAGCGGCAAATATCTTGGAAAAGGAGCAAAAAAGTAGAAACTCCCAGCAGCAGCGTTACCGTACATAGGAGGAACACAGTGCCACCAGCAGGTCGATGAGAGGTATTGCAAAGCTAAGCACTAAAGGGATTGGTGCGGTGAACGTGACCTGTTGAAAACGGAAAGTGGAGGGCTCGTAGAAATCAACAAACATACACTGGTGGCAGTGGTGTGTGGCACAGGACGGCGGCAACACGTCCGGAAAGCGCTTTGAGCATTTATTTCAGAGTCTCTTTTTTTTTTTTGGTGCCCTCTCATGCTCTTTTTGAAGCGATGAAACCAATCCAATCGCGTAATTTTCAGCTCCTCGGCATTGGCTTTTTTTTTTCTCCAATTTGTGACAGTTTAAATGCCACAAAGGGACAAAATACAGCCGAGGAACAACGGAGCGCCAATTGAATGTCAAAGAAAGGAATAAATGCTCAACCTGCTTTCCAAAAGAAACAAAGAGCGCGTTGCCGCGGCGACGCGCACCGAACAAATGAACCTGAGCTGTTATGTTGAGCGGGAGGTCTGCCTTTGTGCAGGTTGCCGTCGGGATGCGTCGTGAATGAGGTTAGCTTAAGGCTCGTTTACATCAATGGATTGAAGGCTCCCTTGTCGTCTCCTCTAGAAAAGTGTGAGTGGAAAAGAGTCACGCTACACAGTGGCCTCGAGTCCACTCCCTGTCGGGGATCACAGGATGGGGAGGGGGGGGGCGCCATCCAGCTCATTTGGGGCCGCACGAGCCGGCGCTTCCCTCCTTGGCGCTTCCACTGCGTGCCCAGCATCCGGCCGCCACGCTCATGCTGCGCTGCGCCGCGCCCGCCGCCGCCGCCGTCACGTCGCGCTCCGTCTCGCACTGGCTCCGCGTTCGCTCCGTCCGGCCCGGGGGCTTGGGCGAGCCGCAGGGCGCCCCGCCGGGCTGCTGCGAGGAAATCGTGCGGAAGATGTGGTTGCGCTTGCGCAGGAAGTCTCCCGAGGCGGCGCCCAGGCCGAAGCTGCCCTTTCGCAGGACCATGCGGGCGCTGGCCGGCTTGGCGGGACGGGAACGCTGGTTGTACTCCAGCTGGGACAGGTGCGAGGCGTAGCCGTCTGGAATGAACTGCCACAGAAGCGCATTGCCATCAGCCCTCTTCCCGGCACAGACCCCCCCCCCCCCCCCCCCCCACCCCGAGGAAAGCGGGACCGAGGCGACCCGACTCCTTATTTCTTGGTGCAAAAGACAAGCGGATAAACGCTTTGCTTTTTTTCCCGTCCTCGTCATACCTGACACTGGTGCTGCATCTTCTTCGTGGGTCTTCCCACGATGTAGATATGCGACGGCGGTAGGCCCACGTTGGCGTACACCGAAATGTCCTTGCTGGAGCCGTAGGCGGCGAAGATCCGCATTTGGGCCTGAGCACATTAAGAGAAAGAGGGAGTGAGGGCTGCGACCCTCTTCGGGGGATGCCATTTCGTGGCCCACCTCGCCGACGAGGCACTTGAGGAAGTTGGCCTTGTGGCGCAGCGGGTCGTGAACCAGGCCGTCGCAGAAAGAGACCACGCCGTGCGGGAAGTTGTGCTGCGACAGCCACGCCACCACGCGCTGCTTCTGCATGTCGGGACGCCCCGTCACGTACACGATCAGGTAGCCCAGGTCCTGCCAGTACCTGGGACGCATCCGCCAAAATCTCAATTATGCCAACGGAATCTGTCCTTGAAGAGGATCAATCGAGTGGGTGTCGTAAAAAGTCAAGAGAAAAGAACAAGATGGGAAGCAAATGTCCCATTTTTTGCTTTTTTGCCCATCCATGTCGGAATTTGGAAAGGGACAATTTTATATTGAATGGACAGGTCCCTAGGATGGAGCCGAGTGGCACTCCTAAATGCATTGTAGGATTCAACCCAAATGAAATACATTTTGAAATCAATGAAAAGGACAAGAGTTCTTACCTGACCACATCCACGGCACCCGCCCGCACCTTGGGGTCACTGCCCATGATGGAAACGCTGGCGGCGAAGGAGCCGTCGATGCTGAACACCACAAACTCGGTCCCGCGCGGCACCACCGTGAGGTAGCTGTCGGCAAACGTGTGGTCGCCCCTTGTGGCGGGCAAAAAAAAAATGTGAAGGCGGCGCGCTCGAGGCGAGCGATCCCCGAGGCGGCCCGCCGTCCCGCGTACCTCACCACCATCTTGGCGGGATACACCCCGACGCCCAGCCGCTTGTTGTCGGGGAGCGCGTAGGAAACGCGTCCGCCGCCGTTGGTGAGCTGCGTGTCGAAGTGGACCCACTCGCCCGAGGGAGGCTGCGTCATGATGTGAATGTCGACCTGCGGCGAGGCAAAAGCGCGGCTCACGTCGGCCGCTCGCTCGGGAATTTCCGCCTCGGACGCTGACCTTCTCTCCCGTAAGCGTCACCATGTCCAGCGGGCCGTACATGAAGCGACCGGTCAGCGTCTGGGCACCGTCCTCCGTGAACACGGCGTCACTCGCGCGGTGGTTGGCCGTCACGTTCTGACGGGGGGCAAAAGAACGCTGACGGATAGGCTGTCTGTCCAAAGGTCAAAAGTCAACGCGGCTCTTCTGAGCGCAAGCCAAAGCACTGACCCGAATTTTGACATGAGTGCGTTTGCGCAACCACTTCTCCCTGGGCTTGGACGGCGTGAACTCCGACACCTCCTTCCCATTCAGCTCCAGAATTGCAGAGTTCTCGTGCCTCATCACCTGCGGAAGCAAAGACGGGGGCTTCTCAAATTTTGGACCCGCAACAGGAAGCGAAAAGCCAAGCCGAGCGAAGACTCGGCCGACCTGTCGGAGCAGGAAGGACACCACGTCGGTGGACTCCCAGTAGGAGGCGTGGAAGAGATGCGGCAGGGCCACGGTGGGGAAGGCCGTCAAGGCGTCGGGGCAGTAGAGGGCGTAGTCCATCCGCTTGCTGCCCCACCAGCGGGACGCAACTGCGCAATTGCAACGAGACGGCGTGGAAAACATTTCAGGACGCGTCGGCGGATTGGGAGGAGGTTGCGCCGGCAAAGGGGCCGTTTGGGGTCCTGCCTCAGAAGACCGAGAGAGGCCCGCTAGAGACGGAAAGCCAACTAGGGGTCGGAGCCGCGGGCCATGGCCGCGCGCCAAAGGACGGCGTGGGGGTGGGTGGGGCGGGGTCTGGCCTACGGAGGGAGACGAGCCTACGGAGGGAGCGGCCAGAAGGGCGGCGAGGAGGGAGGTCGCGTCCTCACGCTCAACATCCCGCCGTACCTTGCTCCAAGTTCGAGCCCAGGTCCGCCGGGTCAGCGGCGCCGTCCGAGCCGGCGTCCGACTCGGCGTCGGACTCGGCGGCTCTCGGGAACACCTGCCGGCTTTTCCTGCGCGAGCGCAACGACGGCGTCCGGGAGGCGACTTTACGGGAGGTAACGGGCAGCCGGGACAGCAGACTGGGCCGTTTTCTCAGCCGGCCGGCTGAGGGGACGTTTAGGCGTGACGCCAGCGAAACGGTGTGCGGCGGCGGCGGCGGCGGGGGAGGCCCACTTACTGTTGGCCACGTTGGAGGCGGCGTAGGAGTCGGCCAGGCCCGACGCCTGGCTCGCCAGGCTGGCCTCGCTCGCTCGGCGGTGGCAGCGGATGTGAGGGAGCCCGGGGGATGCGGACGGGGGCGGGGCCGGGGGCGGGGCCGGGTGAGCGTTGCCGTCCACTGCGGTGGAAACAAAGCAGGCTGAAGCGGCGGGGCGGGCTTTTCAAAAATGGCGGGGACACGCCGCTCGTGTCGGCGGCGCTTCACGTTTCCGACGGCAACGCGCAACCGCGGCCACCGGAGCAGCAAGCGAGCTGCGAGCAGACGGTCTTCCAAGTTTGAGGACACGGCTCGGTTCTTCTCAAGAGGTAAGACCGGGCTCGTTCGGCGACGGCTACTCACCGCAGGGGGTCCGGTTGAGGACGGGCACGTGGATGCAGGTCTCGCTCGCGGCCGTCTCCGGAGCGCCACAGAGCGCCGGCGGCTCCATCAGGAGCCGAGGGTTGCTCCGCACCGTCTCCGCTGCAGGAGCAAGGCAAAAAGTTCAAAAGGGAACTCAGGGCGAGAAACGGATGCGCGCGCGCGCCCACCCAGGAGAGCCGAGTGTCCGTCCCCCAGAGGAAATCGCTGATATCGGGGGACGCAGAAGGGGGGGAGCAGGTGGAAGCGTTTGTCTAGCAGGGGCTCCAGGCGGGAGGCCGACGGGTCCGCCGGGTGGAACAGGTTGTAGACCTGCCGGCAGGCCGGACGCAGAGCCGTCACTGAGGACGACACAGAGGAAGGGGGGGTGGGGGGGGGGGATTGCCGTCACGCGCGGGACACGGCCGGGAAGGACTCGCTTCGCGTTGGGCCCGATAGCGCCCGCCGCCGCCTTGGCCTCACCGTCCAACGAGGGCACCACCGTCTTGCGCAGGGCCAGCACCAGGCCCAGAGGAGATCCGAAGAGGAAGAAGTCGGTCACCTCAAAGTCAAACTTGCCCAGCGACCCCCCCTCCAGCATGGTGCTGCTGCTGGAGCGGCGAGAGCAGGACTCGGCGTGGATCACGCTGGAGTGCAGGCTGCTCCCAAAACAACAGCGACGATCAACACCGAGGATCGACATCACGGATGCCCCCCCCCCAGCCCGCCTGACCTGGACAGGAAGGCCTGATGATGCTTGATGGTGTCGATCTCGTAGGTGGAGGAGTCGCTGCGTTTGCGCGGCAGCTGCGTCTTGAGTTCGTCGGGCCCCGAGCAGCGAGGGATGTCGATGTTGCTGCGGCTCAGCTGTCGACTGGCCCCCAGGGACGGCGACGACGACGGCGAGGCGCTGTTGACCACGATGCCGGGCGAAAGCAGCTCCGTGTCCTGCGCGGGTCACATGCGCGCCCTGAGCGTCGGCGTGACGCGTCAGCGTGCGGCGGACGTTACCTGCACGCTGACGGCGCTGCCCCGCCTGCTGCTGTTCGGACTTTCCAGCAGCAGGACCGAACTACTGCACAGCGCGTCGAAGCCGAGGATGCTTCCCACGCAGTCTCCGATCACACACACCTGCAAAAAGATGGGGGGGAGGGGGGCGATACGCTCGCAGTTGAAAAAAAAATCTAAAACAAAACACTTTTTTTTCCCCAAAGAAAAAAAAAACTTTGATTTTTTTGCTTTCTCAGGAAAAACAAATCACTGAACAAAATATTTTTTAAATTCACATTTTTCCTCTGAAAAAATGGCCGACATTCTATTGGAACAAAATTGCACCCTCCCCCTAAAAAAAATAAAAAAAATTAATAACTTTTTTTTTTCCTTCACATTTTTTCTCAGAAAAAAAATGCACACAGACTTAATGCAGACTTTTAAAACACTCCCCCATTTTGTTCTCTGCAACAAATTCCAACAAAAAATATTGCGACTACTTTTGGTCTGGAAAAAAAAAACACACACATTTTTCCCTTTTTTTTTGTGACGTTACATTCCCCCCCCCCCCCCCCCTCACATACACACTCACGGCCACACAAGCGTGGAAGAAAGCTCGCGCCGACCTGCCCGTTGAAGGAGGCTCCTTCCAGCGACCTGATGAAGTCGGCGTAGACCTGATTGGCTCTGAGGATGACGGCGGCCACGGCGTCCTGGTACTGCGGCGCCGACGTGGCGAGGAGAGGCAGCGCCGCCAGCGGGATGTGATCCTGACTGCTGGACAGGCAGCCCTCGTCGTAGCTGTACGGGCTCAGGCTGCGGAGGGAGCGCACGCCGCAAATTCTAATCCGCGCAGAGCGCCACTCCAAAAGCGGAAAAAGAAACACTCACTTGGACACCAGCGAGAAGGCCTCCACGCAGACGGCGGGACACGGCACGGTGCGGACGGCGACGCGGCCCAGCGCCGTCGGGTAGTGAACCCTCATCACCGTCTCAAAGGCGGCGCTCAGCGTGTTGACGTCGCCTTGCTTGCTGTTCTGCTCGCCTGCGTGCGGACACGCGTCCGTTGAAGCCGAGCGCTAAAAGCAAAGGCCTCGCGGGGGTCGCCGCCATTGACGAGCTGACAAATAACCGTTACGGGCTCGCGATGGGAACGGAACACAAACGGTGGAGCAACACCGACAGACAAGATGACGATACGCTCAGGCGGCGGTGCTTCTTCCTCTTTTCCAATACGCGTGTCTTATATTGTCCTACCTGAGCCCGTGTCCAGAATATTTCCTCCGTGCAGGACAAGAATCAGGACGTGGATTTTGGACGGCTGAAGACACCGCTGAGGCGCCTGCGGGAGGAGGCGCCGACAAATATCGTCACACCATGGGGTGAGAAGAGCGTGGAAAGCACCCACCTCGGCGCCGGTCTCCTCGTGCGTCACGGCGCCAAATTGGCCCGCCGATTCGGGATAGAGCGACTCTGCGACACAAAGGCTGCGCGTCACTGCCGATGGAGTGCCGCCGCGCCGCGGGTGAGGCCGAGGTGGCCGCCGCCTCACCTCCAACCTCGTCCGCTTCCATGCCGTCCATTTTGTCCATCAGGTCGTTGGAGCCCCACTTGGCCATCTCCTTGGGGAAGACCTCCTCGCCGTCAGAGAAGCTGTCTGAAGGACACGTCCGCCGCGGCGGCCTAAGTCACTTTGTCCCCGTTCAGCTTTGGGTGTGTGGACACGCTACCGTTAGCGCGCCGGGTGTCAGCGTGTCACCGGGAGGCTTTACCGTGCGCGTCAAAGAACTCGTCATCCGCGCTATCGTCGGATTCCCGCGCGATGCTCTGCATCCTCCACTCGCTCAGGCTGTGGTGAGAAGGACTCCCTGCGGGGAGACGCCAAAGCGGAGTTCTCGGAGTTACGCGTCCGCGCGATGCTAACCCAACGTGCTCATTTAGCATTTGCATTTTCACCATGCGCCAGAAAACCGACCGCTCATGGCCAACACGTCAGCCCTCCAGAACGGCGCGAACGTACCGCCTCTCTTGGATGACCTGTTGGAGGATCTGGACGACGTGGACCACTGCTTGGTGAGCTCGCCCCGGGTGTCCGGCACCGCGGCCGCTTCGTCTCGGCCGGCCTGGGCCTCGGCCTCGGCGGCGACCCCCGGCTCCCGGTCCCGGTCCTGAGGGTCCGGGCGGCCGTTGGTCTCGGGGCCTCCCTCCTCGCCGAGGCTGTACTGGGCCATCTTCTCGGCCAGGGCCAGCTGGGTCTCCAGCTCCAGCTGCCGGATGTCCTCCATGGTGAGGCCGTACCACTCGTCCTGCCAGCACCACGCCTGGCGGTGGGCTCGCACCATCACTTTACGTAGACCTGCGAGGGCGCCGGCGACAACTCCAATTACCTTCGGCGCAGGTTCCCCGCCCCCCCGGAAACCCAGAGGGCGCCGCCCCTCTCTGGGTGAGAACCGAGCGGACGGCTTCGGCGTCAGAAGTGGGCCGGCCGCACCTACCCACGTCGTGGATGAAGCGCTCGATCTTGGACTGCATGCCCCAGTAGCGGAACTCCACTTTGCACAGTTTGTAGGCGCACATGACCGAGCGGCGGGACGGACTTTGCTCGATCTCCTGGATCCAGTCTTCGGAGAGCGGGCCTCGCCCGGTCTTGAGCGAGCGGTACAGTCGGGGGTCTTCTTCTGCCAGGTACTCGTGGGGAGCGATGTAGTCCTTGACGATGTCGATGGGGTCTGCGGGGGAACCCAAGGCCGTCGACTTTATGGGGGACGTCCGGCGGCGGGCTCGACTTACCCACTGTCCTTTGTCTCTTCTCGGCCGAAGACAGACCGAAGACGTCGGCTTGGTCGCCGGTGTCGGGCATGTAGTAAGTCTCGATGTCAATGGAGAACTTCTCCACGAAGGGACACGTGTACCTGCGGTATAACGGGCGTCGTCATGGCAAACGGTTCTTTTTCGGAAGCGGGAGCGGCACCGTCGCCGACGCGGTGGAGGCCGAGGAAGCCCCCGCCTCACCTGGTGCGCGTGTAAGGGTAGGCGTTCCAGGACTCCTCCTCCACGCGCAGGGCGGCCTGGGGCAGGATGGAGCAAAACCAGGACGGGATGTGCTTGCCGATGTGGTACACCTTGCGGGTGTACTGGCCCGAGCCTCCGGGACCGTCCCGGTACGGTTTGTTCTCCAGGATCTCCACGCCGCTGCCCTCGCCGCAGCTCTCCTCGCGGCTCTTTTTCTGACGGGCCGCGTCAGCGGCAGCAGAGATACGCAAATACGTCGACGTCAAGATGGATTATTTGGGACTTTTTTTAGAAGACACTTTTTTTTGGGGGGGGGGGGGGGGGGGGTTGATGAAGCCGTGGCGTCTGGGTACCAGCCAGAATGTACCCCAACCGGCATCCTCAAGTTGTTGACAACACCGGACAGGAAGCAGAATGCCCCCCCCACCCCCATTTCCCCAGCAGGTGGCGGCTGCGTTCCGATCCGCTAAAGCCTGAGCTTGTTTTTTTTTCATTTTATTTTTTTTTTAAAGCTACGCCTGAGATGACAGCGGACTGGCCGGCCCGTTGTCATGGCAACCTGGACTCGGACGAGGAATGACGGTGCGCCGATGTCATCCGTTACCGGGGCGACGGTTGTGACGCTGAGCCAGAAAAGGGGCGGGGGGAGGGGGAGGGGGAGGGGGCAGCGAACAGCGGTGTGAGGGGCCGGCAAGTGTGTGTGTGTGTGAAGTTAGCGTGTGCTAATTTAATTCTGCACCGAGGTACTAATTACTCACGCACGGAATCCTGGAAAGACGTTGCCTGCACTGAACTTGCATCAAAACATCGGAAGCTTCCAGATGACGGCGAGATGGCACACGAGAGTCAACGTGAGGCACATTTGACGCCACGTCACGTATGCGCGGCAGCGTGCGCGGGGTGGACGGGACGTGACGGGATAAGATATTAAGGCGCTGCATCGGGGAGGTTGGACGCTTTGGAGCGTCGCGAAACACACGATAAAACATTTTACGTCGGTGGATCGCCTCGCACCCAAAAAAGAGCCGCTTTCTTTTTAGTCATCGACGACAGAACGCGAGTTTTGGTTTTGCCCCCCGTGCGTAGCCTGACCTGTATCATGTAGAGCTGAGCGATGCGGTACTCGTCCACGCTCATGGGCATGGGGATGCGGTACTCCTTGATCAGCATGGCGGCGGCGGCACCCGGACCCACGGTCAGCGCGGCAGGAAAAACGGGAGGCCAGTCATCGCAGGCGCCTGCCGAGAGAGAGAAAAAGGCCCGCTCAGTCCTCGCCGCCCTCCAGCCGATCTATTACAAGGTAATCCCCTCCGAGCCCAAATCCCCCGGCAACCTAAATCCTCAAGCGGCTCGGCCCCCGCCGACCTCCGGGCCAGAGCGACGGCCGAAGCCTTGCTCCCCGAAGACGCGGCGGCGCGAGTCGCTCCACGCCGTACCGGCCGATCGACACGGTGGGGGGGCCTGGGGGAGTTTACATATGATCAAGCGTGATTGCTTTGTGGGAGAGTGAGTTTTGGGACGACGAGCTCAAAGGGAAGGCGCCCTCCCTCAGGGGAGCCGCCACGTTTCTTTTCCCACCGACGGAGAGAAGTGCGGGAAATCCAAAGGGGGAGGCCGCCCCCCCCCCGCACAGAAGGCAAAATGAGTCCGGCCGGGTCATACTTTAGCCTTTTTTCATGACAGTTTGCTTTTTTTCAGAGCGGGTTGCACGCTTCCATTGGCAGCGCGCGGGGTCAACGGTGATCACACCCACAACGGCGCAAAACGGCCTTTTTGAAATGCGCTCACTTGCGCGGGTCTGCAAATTGACCAACACCGACTGCAAATTTGCCATGGTCACCAAAATCGAGCCCGTCGCGATTGAATGAGGGGAAAAAAAACTATTCAGACTCAAGTCACGGTGTCATTAATTCTTGAAATGATGCGCGCGTGCGCACACGAACCTGCGCAAAGTCAGCCATAATGCGCACCAACGACGAAGCGTTGCGCGTACGCGTACCTGAGCACGAGTCTGCCGGGGCGACGCCGAGACGGCGGGCCTGCAAACTTGCCGGCCCCGCTCTTCCTCCTTCTCTTCCTCCTCGTCCTTTTTCCCGCTAGCGTAATACAGAGAAGCTGGCGTGTCTCTTCCTCGCCCCCCCACCTCTCCCTCACTAAAGCTCTGTTGCCGTGGAAACGCACGAGGCCGTCGCCTGATTTGTGGACTTTGTTGTGATGCGGGTGAGCCGGGGCCGCGGCCGCCGCCGCCGCCTCCTCCTCCTTCTATCCTGTGTCAATAATCTGATATTGGCTACCCAATCGAGTCAAATGTGCGGCTCAAAAGGTTTTCAAAGGCGCTGCGACTCCGTGTCCCCGATCGTTTCTATTGATCGCCACCCACTTTAGGATGCTTGTTATTGAAGCTAGATAATACACCGTCCGCGGCTTGAAAATAGGAAATGTTCTCTCTTTCCTTAATGGCCTTCTCATTTGAGGTCCGGCGCACACGTGACGGGAAGGTGAAGTCGACGACTCCCACAGAGCCCGACTCTTTTCAAATATCTCCTACGCGGTGGGCACACGTCTTGCCGGCCGGCTGCTGCGGTTGCGCATTTTGTCACGCTTGAAGCCGTAGCACAGCAGTCCTTAAAGTCCTTAAGTCCTTAAAAAAAATTAACGTTCATTTTAGGACGCTAAAGTTGCAATGACGTGCTTTTTTTGGGGTGTGGGGGGGGGCTGTTAATTCATCACGTGAGAATAAAGTGGCAGTTTGCTATCGCAAGCCACATCATGAAGATGTTGGCATGACACAACAGGAAGGTGTCACACACGCACAACATCATTGCAACAGCAGGGGGGCGCCGTGCATCACAATGAGCTTGATGCGCGCACGTGTGTGTGTGTGTTTATGTGTGTGTGTGTGTGTGTGTGACCCCTTCCTGTCGCATGATGCCAACGTCTTGACGTTACTGGTGGCATCCAATCGGCACTCGGCGCGCATCTCAAGCACGTCGCCCGGGCGCCACAAGCGCGGCCAGAGCCACACGCTAACACGCTAACACAATCAAGCTGTCCGCACTTCAACATGCGGCCCTGCGGAGTCTTCATTTGTTCGCGATGGCGCGCGCTCCTTCTCAAAGACGGCTGCCCTGCAACGCAAATATCCACGGTTTCTTTTTTCTTTTACTTTGGAAGTGGTAAGCAACATCGAGTTCTGTATATATATCAGTGACACTTTATTCAAATTTTTTTTGCCTCCCTCTCCAGTAATTGGAAAATGGCGCCGACGTTGCAAGCCTAACTGGAAATCTCCCGGGCCGCGCGTCATCTCATCACCGCCACGACATTTTTGTGGGTGGCAACGGGCCGAGCCGCAAGCCTGTCCTCACAACAAGCAGACATCGCCGACCTGAGCTCGGCGGCCATCCCGCCCCCACAGGTCCAAACGTTCTCGCCGACATTTGATGCCAACGCGCCGGAAGGCCAACGACAACTCCTTTAGGTGACGGCAGAGGGCTATTTTTAGCTCTGGCAGTGGGTCAGGGGGTGTGGGGGGGGGTTGCCATCATGCTTCTCCAAATTCAAATGCCACTGTGTAAATAAATAAATAAGAACAATCATCTAGAATACTGCCAAATGTTGTTTTTTTTTTTTAAAAGAGGAACAAAATCTGATCATAAAATGCCAAAGCGGCAAAACATATCAGATAACAATGAAACATGCTAAGATGGGGGCTACAAACTAAATAAGAATAATAAAGGTCACGTGTGTGTGTGTGTGTTTGCAGTGTTCCTTGAGATGCTGTGTTTACCCAACTAAAAATAGCATCCAATGACGTAGCAACTCGTGACAAGCACCCCCCCCCGTACTCCCCCACCCCTCCAAGACCCCCATCATCATCATTACTGTACTGCTATTGACATGCATGCGCCGCTCGCACCCAGGAGAAAAGGGACGGGTGCACTTGTGTGTGTTTCTGCTTTTCTATGTGGGGGAGTGGTTGTGTGTGGGCGCTTTGGTGTATGTTTGTGTGTGTGTGTGTGTGTGTGTGTGTGTGTGTGTGGGTGTGTAATAGTAATCAATAGTGTGAGTCATTCTTTCTGCGGCGGCTACTTCCGAACAGCATTCATTAGCACAAACGCAATCTTTGGGCCCGATAATCACATCCTGCCAGGCTCCGTCATCTTCTCTGGTTGGCATCGAACCAGGAAATGAAGATAAGCCGCTCATCATGTCTGAAAACAACCGCCCGCATGCTCACACCCGCCAAATCCACACTTCTTATTTGGGGCGAGGCCACCGGACCGCCGTTGGTCCGCCGTTTCGATGCGCTGGCCATGAGCTAGCTGGTAACACTGCAGAATACTAAAATGCCGCAAATCAATGTTTTGCCTTTTTTGTTTTTCTTCTTCTGGTGATGTTATTCGCCGCCGGGTTTCAACGTGACCCCGATGAGCACGCAGATTGGGGAAGCCAGGTGGGCGTTCAAGTTTCGCGATCCACTTCCTCTGTGACAACTGTGCCATGTTTTTACGGTTTGATAAGAGAGACTATACAGGAAAGTAGATTTCGAAACCTGATATGGGGGTCGCAGTTTTTCCATTGCGGCGTGTTGGGAAATGGGTGCTACTCAATCACTTGGGTGAGTGGCGAAGAGCCGCCGGCTATAAAGTTGCTTTCTATGGATGCCTTTGTATAGATTTGAATGTGGTGGACGTGCGGATTTGTGTGTACAAATATTAAAGTGTCTGGATTTGAATGTGTATTCGTGTGTGCATGTGAGAATTTGTGTGCGTGCATGTATATTAGTGTGCGTATTTCCGTGTATATGTGTGTGGAGGGGGAGCGGGGGGGGTTCTGGGTGTTTGCATTTATTTGTGTGTATTTCGTGCACATAGGCAGCGTATGTATGTGTATGTGTGTGTGTGTGCGGATGCAAATGTGCGCGCGCGTGTATTTTCGTGCGTTTGGAGCCCCTTTCGTACTCGTGTGTCGGTTTGGACGCGTGTCGGTGGAAAGGCGTTGGTGTGCCTGCGTGGGTTTTAGTGTGCGCGTGACCGCGTCCCATTCCACAGCGCCCATCACCGATTATCGAACACAAATTCTTCCGTCTGGTTGACGGCCGACGTCACGCTCGACCCCATCGATCCACGAATCGGGCGGCTGCGCTCACCTGAGGCTCGGCCGGCCGGCGGCGGTCAATCCCCGGTCGTCTTCTCCCCGCCGCGGCATGCCGGCTCGCCGACGAAAAGGGTTCGAGAGCCGGGGGTTGTGATGTTTTTTTTTTCGTCGTCCGTCCTCGTCCTCGTCCTCCTTCACAGGGCGTCGCATGTCCCCTCGGTACGCTCCATCTTCCGCTCCGGCGTGTCGTCGTCTGACTCTTGTTGTTGTCCGTCCGTCCCTCCGCGATGTGGCTTTCGGGCCGGCGTCGACAGCATAGCGCAGGTGAAAGGGAGGAAAGGGCGACCTCCGGCGTGACAGCGTGTCACTGCAAGCACATGCACCTTGGGCCCCAAGAGCCCGAGCAGGCTCGTTGTCCACGCTTCCCTCCTCCAACACACCTGTTGCGTCAAGGACGGGTTCTGTGCCCCTTTGGGTTTGCCTGCAAAGATCTGCCCTGACCAGCGTTTTCGTGGCCAATGGACTTTGCCGATGAGAACCGAAAAAGGCTGACGGATGCACAGGAATAGCTTTCCATTATTGCAATACAACCTTTGTTTAAAAGATGATTTTTCTTTCCACCAATTTTGAAGACTTTCCAATAGTTTTGCACGGTTGTTTTCTTTTCTTCGGGATTTTGCCCCCATTTTACGCCAGATTTTTTTTCCTTGAGGAAAACGCACTAAATGGTTGTTAGTTTTTTTTAGATTTTTTTCTCCCTTCAATGCATTTCAATGGCCATCAACATTATGCGTCTTTTTGATGTTCGATTCGACTGGATCACACATTGTTTTGCTGATTTGTCCATGATCTTGCAATCGCCGTATCTCGATTTTTTGGGGTGTGCATGGAAAATTTCTATGCATTTCCCCTTTCTCAGTTGCATAGATTTGCCATGTCATGACACGAGAGTCACTCTGAAGTGGAGGAAGACACTTTGAATAGAAAATAAACAGAATTTATTGTGCAATGAGGCTCATATTAATTAATAGTTGCCAAGGACAATTTGGATAGGCATAAAAAAGGCTGAGTGTAGAGATGATTGTGCTGGCTCTGCTATAAAACTAACAAAAATAATCACGTGTTTGGGGATAATAAAAAAAAAAGTCGGAATGTCAAGTAACACAAAAGTATTTCATTCAATGTAAATGATGTAAACAAGAGCATGACGAAATTATTGCGACTGTGTGAAACAGCCTTGATCAGAAATATATATATTTATATACACGTCCTTTAAAAAAACAAAATCTGCGTGGTACTAAAAATATAGACTTCCAGAAAAGACGTATAAAAAGTATCCCTGAGTGATAGGTTAAAAAGATGCTAACATTAGCATGCTGCTAGGCTGGCAGAGGAGCGCAGTACATGGAACCTCTTGAGCGTCATGCGGATTGACCCAAGGTCTCGGTTGAGACGCTCCAGACGCTCCTCTAAGGCCACCTGAGACACACGCGCGCACACACACACGCACACGCACACACATTACCTCCGCCCAGAAGCTCGTGCAACCGATGTAACATCTGAGTGTCGCTCACCTGGTCCAGCCTGGTCTTCCTGCTCACTCGTCCGCCCGACGACGGCGGCGGCATGCGGCTTAGAGACGCCTCGATCTGCACCATGCACACACAAAGCAGATAAGACACACACACACACACACAAAGACAAACGGACAGTGGCGGCCGATGTGGTCAACCGGCCTCAAGTTTCTCCTGTGTGAGCTCATCAAAAAGCCTTTCGGCCTCCGCCAAGGACAGAGCTTTGTTGTCAGAGGCCGGGCTTCCTTCCGGGTATCCTCTTCCGTCTTCACACGGCAGCTGCGCATCACCACGGACGGGGGGCTCTGACACCACAGCAGCAGCTGCACGCGGCGAAAACCGTAGTCCCGTCAAGTCTATTTTACCATTTTGATCCACTTTCGTACCATGACGGTCAGCTGATCCAAAGTGCAGTTTCTTCCTGGGACTGCCGCTGTGGAACGAGTGGCGCCTCGTGTGGTCGGCATGTGCATCACACCTGCGAGATGAAATCGGCAATCATGCTTTCGTTTATATAGATGAGAGAGAGAGAGAGAGAAGTGACCTGTTGCTGAGATGCTCCTCCCGTGGCATCATGTGACCAAAGGCGGTGGAGTAGTTCTCGGTGGGGCAGCGCTTGGGGCTGCCCTTGGCTGGCAATGGTGCAAGTAAGGTCTCTCTCTTGGCTGACGGGGAACACAGAAGAAATTCACAAAAGGCCGAGAAAAATAACGATGAAATTCGGAGGCATGCGTCCGATAGAAATAACTCCGCCCACTAGAAATAGTACATACGATACATCGAGATAATCGACAAAATAAAATCAGTCAGTACCGGGCGTGGTCGCGACGGCGCTCCGTAGTCCTGGCGGAGGCAGCGAGGACGAGCGATGGCCGTCCGGAGACAAACTCCTCTGACTTCTTAGCGGACCTCCGCTGCCGCCAAGTGACGTTGTGTGATTGGCGGGCCCTGCGGGCAAGCGTATGCGGGATTGCTGATTGAAAAAGGCGGGCCGTTGGCTAACATGTAAAGCTTCTTTACAGGGGGCTCTGGTCTCGGTGGCGCGCGTCTCCTCCATCTCGATCAGCGCCCTCATGATGGGCGTCAAGATCCCGGCGCCCTCCTCCCGCGCTCTGGACGTGGACGGCGTTTGGTCGGGGTCTCGGGGGGCCGTGCATCTGCAGAGGAACCGCAATGCAAATGAGTCCGGAGTTACATTTGAATGAAGGAGGCTAACCTCGTCAATGCTAATTGCAAGTTACAGGGACGCTAGGCTAGTCCGCTATTAGCAAACATGATGATACAAATCGGGAGTGCACTCGCCTCATCAAAGTTTCGGAGGGGAAGGCAGACTTTGCAGCGGCCGCCGGCCGTTGGACCTCCGGACGGGGTGACCGGCGGCAGGCGACGTCCGGCTCTGCGTTGCCACTGCCGGGTGAGCGCAGGAGGTCGGGATGGCGGAAGAGACTGCGAGATACGTCAAAGACGTCAACGCCGGCAGTTCCTCCACGAGGAAAGGCGGAGGCGGCTACGCTCACCCGGCTGCGGACGGCTGGGGGGCGGCGCAGGGAGTGCGGCGCGCCCCGGCCCGGTGCTCATGCTCCAACTGCCGCACTTGAGACTCCAGCTTCGAAACGGTTCTGAATGGAGATGACACCATTAAAAAAAAAAAAAAAATATGTATTTCAGCCAGAATGAACAATCACCTTTTTAAGTCTGAAATGGAATCGTTGGCTTGGTCAAGTTTGTCCTCCGTTGACAGCAAGTTGCTCTGTCAAAAAAAAACAAAAAAAAAAACAAAGATCGGCAGTCACCACGGTGAATAAATTTTTTTTTTTAAATCACGATTTCATTTGTATCTTTCATAACGTGGACTGAAGTAACGTGATATCTGTGAAAAACTAAAGACCTGATAAAGGACCACAGCATCTTGTCTTGTCGTCTGCCGCTAGCATCAAAAACTCTCAATACATTTTTCGATCGGTTTCCGTCACAAATGTTTGTCACCTTTCTGCGTGGCTTACCTTTAGTCTGTCGTTTTCCTTCAGCAAGCGGTTGTATTGCGCAAGAAGCTGCAAGGGCGGAAAGACAAACCATTTAAAAAAAAAAAAAACTTTATCCCCAGACATCGGCGAAGGGTCCTCGCCTCTTTCTTGGCCCGGAGCTCCTGTTCCCTCCCGGCCTCGCTGTCGTCAATCTGCCGTCGCGCCTCGGCCACGGCCGCCGCCTTCTCCTTGGCCGAGCGCTTGCCGTCCTCCAGACGCCGACGCAGCGACTTGACGGTGGCGCCCGCCACCGCGTAGCGCTCGGGCCACTCGGCCTGCGCGCGGGATTCCGAGAGGCGGTCAGACAAATTCCTGCTTTCGTTCGCCTTCGCTGCGCGGATACGCTAATGGCCGTCGCGTCGCATCTCGCCAAAAGGGCGGCCGGTTCTTTTTTGAGGTTTTCTCGCCGCAAAATAAGCCGTCCGAATGCTGCCGAGGCGATTACCAGCCGTTTCTCCAGCGCGGCGTTGCTTTCCTCCAGCCGCTCGATGCGTCTCCCCGCTTCGGCCAGAGCTTTGTCCAGATGCCGACACCTGCAAAGCGTAAAAATAGAACCATTCAAACGTTAGGCAGAATCCAGTTTGTCAATTTACAGTCTACGGCAGCAAGATTGTGGGTAGGAAGAAGAAAAACAAGTGTTTGCATTGACAAAATAAATGTGCGCCGTTCAATTAAGTGCAATTTAGATACGGTGGAGGTGCTAATTACAATTGTTTTTCCACATCATTTTATTTTTTATTCCGATTTTTTTTCATTTTTCACACGTGACTTCTCCAGACTTCCTGGAGGGTGTCCTCACAATAGACACGGCGACTCAATTTCATGGGGCTTTTGGGGAGAAGCATTCAGACCTGTCTGAGAGCATCCGGTTGCTCCTCTCCAGGTCTGCGGGGGGGGGATCTTGGAGCTGCAACTTGTCTCGCAGGACTTGAATTTCGTACTCATAATACGCCTTCAGGTCGGCCACGTGTCGCGAGTGCTTCTCTCGCAAGTTCTGTCGTAGCCTGGACAGGAGCAGATGTGATATGGGAAGGCGGGAATGGGGGTCGGGGGCTCCAGTTGGTACTCACAGAGAGAGGATGACGGGATCTTCGAGGGAAGCGGAAGCGGGCCTCAGAGTGGAACCGCGGGCACGCGTGACCTCTTCCTCGTCCTTCTCCTCGCCAGTCCTCGTCCGCGGGACGGACGACGGGACGGACGACGGGACTTCCTGCGATGCGTCGGAGACGCCGCCGAGGCTGAGAGGCGCCGGCGAGGTGGGCCGCGATGCCTCCGCGAGCGGCGGCTGCGGCAAAAGTGGAATTCCAAAGTGAAAGAGCAACGGCCGAAAAGTCGGAAAAACGGAGACGAGCGGTTTTGTGCGACCGACCCGCAGAGATAACGGAGTGGAAGTCCCGGAGCGTTCCCACGCGCCACGTTTGACGTCCGCCCTGCGTTTGTGATGGTAGAGCTCTCGCAGAGAAACACCAAGGTCCTCGGCCTGCATGAGAGCACCATTTATTTCTTTGTCGTTATGCTTTCGGACTTGGAACAAAGGACATTTGGACTTTTTCCAGTCGTATTATAACTTTTTTTTTTTAACATTGTTATTTTGGATGTTTTGACCCAATTTACATACAGTGCCTTGAAATTAGTTTCGACTTTCTTCGGGTTCCGATTGGCTCAAAGAGCCTTCCGGATGGAAAGGCGGAAGGCTGGGGTCACCTGATGGGCGGGAGCTTCCTGCAGGAAGAAAGCGGCGCCGCTGCCGTCGGCGTCGAGGGCATCGGGCAGACGGTGATAGAGGTCGCACTCGTTCAGACGCCAGTAGGTCAGCCCTGAGAGGAACGGGGCCACAGTGACGGCCATTTTGAAAATATCCCTTTTTTTCACAATAAAAGGCGTAATATTATGACAACGAGGCTGTATTTGATTAGATCCGCCTGATAAAAAAAATGTGAGTCTTCCGTCATTCAATTTTACTTTTAACTCGATTTGGTGTCTGCGCGGTTCCTTGGAAAAGTAGGCGAAGCCCAGATCGCCACGACACGTCACCTGAGGCCTCAGACAAAAGGCTGTCGCTCCTCCGCATCCCAAAAGAGGCCGAGGGCGAAGAGGCGGCCGGGCGGCGGGAGTCGGCGGGACCTGACTGCCCCGGGCTGCGCGGCAGCTCCTCGTACTCGGGAATTTGGGAGGCTCCCGTCTTGATCTTCTTGCCTCGCAATTTCTGCCTCAAAGCCCAGGAGGTCAGACCCTGACTGGACACAAAAGAAGAAGAAATAAGACATTTTAATTTGTGGCCACCTTTCTAATCACTCAAGGACATATTACAACAAGCAGTTAAGATACACACACACAGAAAGCGCAAAAGTCAAAGGCATGACTATTTTTTTTTTAAATCATGGTTTTGCTCACCCCGAGGTTTTGCGCTGACCGGCTGCCGACGGCTCCGCCTCGTCCCGAGACTCGGCGCGGTCCCGCGCCGCCGGAGCGGTACGGGCATCTCGGGACCAGCGGGGCTCTTGCGTCTCTGCCGACTCCCAGGCGGACAGCGTGCCGTAGCCGCTGCTGAGCCCCGTGGCGGCCCGCTCGTCGGCGCCGTCGGGCCTGCGAGGCGGCGAGGGGGAGCCGAACGGCGAGGGGGCGGCGGGGGTGGCCAGGCTGTCACTGTCGCTGGGCGCGCGAGTGGTCAAGGCGCAGTCGCCGGTCACCAGCGCCTTGATCTCGTCTTGAATCAACTAGAAAACCAAAGTTGAATGAATGGCAATACATTTGAATGAGGGCAAATTTCCATTCATGTCGCAAATGTGACACCAATCTTGGTCGCGTAAATGCCGCCGGGGGGGTCTAGGTGAAGGGGTACCTGGATTTGGCACTGGTACTGTTCTTGCTGAGCAAGGATTTGCTCCTGATATTGCTTCTCCACCAGCTGAAACAGATGCAGCCATCGGCCCTGAGGTCAACAGGGGGGGGGTTAACCGCTGCGCTCGACCAGATGTTGGTTTTAATGGAGGGATAAGCGGGCTGGCGCTGTCGCACCTCGCAGTCCTTCCACAGCTGCGGGTCCGTCTCGCCGCTGCTGCGAATCTCCTCCACCAGGGCTCGAAGGGTCTCCAGGGAGCTCGGGTTGATGAACGGGAGGTTCTTGCCCGGAGCGAACGCGTCATCCTCGGGACTCAGACAAAGACCCCTGAAACGTGCCAGATATTTTGCTTCTGCACTCCGACATCTGACCGGGGTCGGCTTGTTTTGGAAAATTCAGGCCCCGAAGGGAAACGGACAAAATGGCTGACTTCACGTGTCTTTTCAGGCATAGGTTTTGGGACGCTTTTGTGAGTCTGTTCGTCATCAATGGGTTTACCAAATGACACAGAAAAGCCGCCAAAGAGGCCAAACGCCGCACCTGATTTTATTGCACGCCGGAGTGCCCTTGACGGTCCGGTTGGCCACAGTGCCCCCTGTGGTCTGGGAGTCTGAACGCCTGCCCTCAGAAACCCCCAGCCCAGATGCTGTGGTAGCCTCGGAGGACAGCGGAGACGCCTCGCTCTCCTTGCCGCCGCCGCCGGCCCGGCAGAGACTGTGGGGCCCCGAGCTAGACACGTCCTCAGAGACGCTGTCATCTGTGGACATGTTTTAAGGGCCCGTGCAGAGGTGGGCGGAACTCTGACAGCTGCAAAACAAGGGGGGAATACAAAATGGATGCGTGCGTCACGCTGTCACGCAAAACAAATCATCAAGCCGTTATGAAGGATTTTCCATGTTGTTTTTAATTCTTATTTCGTTCATTCCCTTGGACGTGCGTTTTACCTTAGATCCTTTCTTCCTATCCTTGAAACTACTTTTCTGCTTCCTTTGGTACTTGTCCAATACACCTTTGGAAGCTGTATTTTCTTTGTTGACTCAAACCTTTGACCATTATTAATGGGATGCTTAGTGCTTTAGTGACCATAGCTCTTGCAACTGGTGTATGAGCTTGGGTGAGCCGGTGACAGCGGAAAAGCCCCATCTCTTATAAATAAAATTTATTATTATTATTATTATTATTATCTCGCCAGCTGTAGACGGCGCAGACGTCACCCCGAGACGCCGCGCGCCAGTTTCGGCGCCCAACGTCGGATGACGTCGCGAGCTTGTTGTGGTTGACTTGAGCGCGGCGGGCTACGCTAGCGTGCTAAGGGATAGCTGACTAGTCTCTCTTCAGGCCACACTGGCGGGTTACGCTAGCTGATTAATAAGATTGGTTGAAATGCATTTGAAGGAACCGTAACGCCGTGAGCAAGATTATTAGTTACTCAATTAGAAGGGTCGATATAGTACCCACCACATGAGTTCACCTTACCCGTTTACTCGCGTTGTCCTGTCATCCATATTTGTCAGGGAGATGCTAGGCAGGCGCTCATTGGCTGCTGAAACTGACGTAACCGTGCGTCATTAAATCTTGGTATGTGATTGGTGGACTGTGTCGACTGGTTTTTGCATTGGCTGTTAGGGGAGAGGAAATCGACAATTGAATTTAGGCAGCAAAGTGTAACTGTTAAGATTTTCATTTCCGTCTCATTTTGAGTTTTGGTGGTCGAATTTCGGTTAGGGTCTTACTTTATGGATTTGGCTTCCTCCCTTTCTGAAAACATGCATGTTGGATTGGATTGGATACAACTTTATTGTCAAATGTGCTGCATGTGTAACATACAGCAACAGGTGAAATTTCTTCCCTCTCAAGACAACATAAAACATTTTGGGTTTATTGAAACTCCTTTTCCCTCACCAAACATCCCAGTTTCATTCTGTAGCGTTCTGGCTCAGAAAGCAAAAGAGAAGGAGTGACCAGGACAACTATATTGAAAATACAATTTATTACACGGTGTAATAAATACATACAAAGATGCAAGTAACAGCATTTTCATTTTGATAACAAAAGCAACCTGAACACGAATGAATTGACACGCACTCACTCATATCAAAAAGAAGTCTAACCTCTGTACAAGACATGTGGTGTCTACACTTTTATCCTTTTTGCATGCAAAAATTATATCGGAAAAAAAAAAACAGGAAACTTAAGTTCCCCAAAAGTGGGTACGGGGAAACAAGCTGAGAGTTTGACTCATTAGTACAAGATGGAGACAGGATGTCTCCCTCCTCTTGGGAAATCACATGCAAGTTCAATTTTGGATGATTGTTTGTTTTTTTTTTCATTTTCATTTGTTTCAAGACACGCATTGTGAAGTCTCCTTGCACGGAATGTGTGATTGTCGCTAGGACCTGGCGTTCCTCTCCGTCTCAGCCAAGCACTCGCGCACCAGGCCGCGGGCGTGGATGATGCCTGCCAACAAGAACAAAGAGGAGAAAACCAATGACATCGTAACGTCACGACACCCGCTTGTATGAATTCAGACACACTTCACTTTCATCGCTACATCGAGATTTCTAGTGGACTTTTAGTTAACTACTGAGTCAACAATTAAGAAAACAAAAAAATACCTCTTTTGAGCCTCTCCATGGCGCTCTTACTGCCAGCGTACGTGGGTCGGATCTCCTTGCCCAGCTCCTCAATAATGGCCAGCAGCTCGGCATATTTGTTTTGAGGCACTTGGCTGCCAGTCAAGCCCTGCAGAAGTCAATCGAGAAAAATGTGAAATGAGAAAAGTGGACATGATTAAGAATGCCAACATAATTCAAGTAGGAAAATTCACTTTCAGGTTAGATCTGGAGCGCGGTATGTTTTGCCACACCTATCCAACGAATTTGGGGAAATTAGGAAGAAAGAGGTTGTGTGTTGGTGTAACCTGTGAGAATCCCAGAGAAGGTGGTCCATAGTCGCTCAGCAGAGGCCTGTATGACTGCAACGGGCCCAGGTTGGCTGCTGACTGGAGGCTGCCAACTGTTGAAAATAATTAGATGCATATATTTAAAACTTTTTCATGTTAATAACAGTCACCGTTTTAGCGCAGAATTTTTTTTCCGTCTAAGAATAAATTCAGAGTAAGTTACTGTACTTTAATGTTGGTTAATAACGTGGAACAGTACTTGGCGAGCAAAGGATTTTGGGGGAGTGTAGTTGCAAGTACTGCACCACTGTATAAGGTTGCAGTAGCGGAACTCGGCCAGCAGATGTCCGCAAAGAGGCGCCTCACGTCGGCGAGGATCAATCAAGCAGCTCGCAGCCGGGGAGCATCATGGAAGGAGGAAGCGGAGCGAGGCTTCCTCGACGAGACACGACCGCTACATTTTAACGGTCGCCGCCTAAACGGCGCCCACCCGGGCCGGGAGCGCGACCCCGGACGCCGGTGAACGTCGCGCGAGTCACCGCCGCCGCCTTTGTCCCGGTCGAGTCAGCGTCCGTCGAGTTTATTTCTCCCTCATCGTTCTCGACATTCGTAATAATGGCGGCTACGAATTAGCCTAGCTCCCAGGATGTGACCCGACATATGTAACCGGACAAAAAAAAAAAAACTCCACGCACACACACGGGGCTTTCTCTTCAGGTATTCTCCGAGAACCCCCGAATTTAAGCGACGATTTAACCGCTACATGCCGGGACCCACTTGGACGTTTTGTGCTCACCCTGGTTCCCTGAAGTTCCCGGAGTGTGCTGGTGGGCATTGGGCTTGTAAGACATTCCCAGAGACATTGTAAATGAAAGAAATCCAAATGACCCGACATTCAGCGAGGCGTCTGTCTCCCACTTTTTTTGTTGTTTACGGCGGCGCCGGCAAACATGGCCGTCACTGGATGTTGACACCCAGCCAGCCGACGAGGCGAGCTCCGAGCCCCGGCGAAAGAAAAGCCCCGAAAAGGCACACTTTTGTCGGGCAAAAGCGGCACGTTTGACCGGAATCCGAAGCGCATTTTAGAGCAAAGTTGAGCCGCGCTTTTGGGTCACTTTAGGCGACTTAAGAAGCAATTTCAAGTATTTTTGACGTCACTTTCGAGTTGGCTTTGTTTGCCCCCTCTTAATATTGTTTCATATGATTTATTTTTTTGTTTTCATAATCTAATCGAGTAGATGAATACATTTCTGACTAATCACTTTTGGGGTGAGATAATTATATTGATGTCCACCTCTGGCTCGTATACAAATGGTTTGACCCAATTTTGACACTAATAAAATTATTAATGAATTAATCGAATTAACATTTATCATTTATTATCATGAAACACACACTTTACACTAAACGCCTGTGCCCTATTTGACTCCAGGTCAACAAAGTGAATTACACCTAATCCAATTTAGCATTTATGATGAAATTAACATTTTTTTAGCAGTGGAAGTACAACGTATTTTTCGTAGCCCATGCAGTAAATATTGAACTACACTTGACATAGTGCGAACATTTTTAGAACATGTCACGGTCGTATAGGTGACCCAATTTTGACTACAGTAAAACAGTGAGTGCCACTTGCTATTAAGTATTTTATTAGTAATGCCAAAATGTTTTCTTTCGGTAGATGATAAAACCTTAAATTAGGATCACAGACATTTTTAGTGGATGCCCAAAAAAATGGATCAAATTTTGACTCTAGAACATTTCATTTTACTTATTAAATTAGTATTAATAACCAAGAACTTGATTTATTTCCCTGCTAGCAGACAGTGGTGGGAGAAAAGAACATTCTGACCAAATGGTTTGCAAGTGAATTTAATTTGACCTCATTTTCACGTCTGAATGTGCACCCGTTTCATGTGCTGGGACTTTTTGCACAATTTGCCGTATTGACCTGAAGATGGACGACGACATTTAAAACAGCAGTGAAAATGTAAGACCTACGTCTTTCCAATCTCTATGCAATGGTGCCAAACGGTAAAACGCAAGAAGTGGTTCAGATTGTGTCAAAGGTATTGCAAACTAAGTTGGAGATGAGCATTTAAAAGGTCAAATTAAGTTCACCCCGAAAAATGACACTTGATTTCTGGTCAGTCCAAAAATTTCCCCTAGCAGGCCAAAACCTCGAGCACTATCAAGTATCAAGCGAACAATCCCTCGAGAGAATCGCGGGAAATGAAACAAGGATCAAAGTGAAAGTCTGAAGGGTTTATTATTGGATTGTAACGTAGCGGTTAGTTTCAAGTGTTGCCGGGAAGGGGGGAGGGTGGGTCGTCGTGAATCTTCCACTCTGAATGTCAGAGGACAAAAAAACATCACCCCCGTCGGATGAAGGGGTGATGGCAAGTCTTCCAAATTAAAAGAGAATAATAATAAAAAACAAAACAACAACAACAACCCTGAAACAGTTCTTTTGTATGTACAGCAGTCTGCGTTGGCGCCACTATGTGTTGGGCGCGTGGCTCAGACTTTGGGGGTGAAGCTGCTGCCTCTTGTGCTGCTCCAGCACAGCCAGCTGCTGGAACTGGTCCGAAGTGGACAGCTTGTGTATTAGCGGCGACACGCAGTTGGCCGGAATGATCAGTCCTACGTGGGGGAAGAGGGGGGGAGGCCATTTAAAAGTTTGACGACGTAGTCATTCATCATCACCAGTTCCGAAGCGATTCCAAGGTTTTTCCGGCAATGAAAATCAGGAGGACGTCAATGTGACCCAACTATCAACGGCGTACGTGTCCAATATTGGATGGAATGCCCCAACTTTCATTGGTTTCGGGATGATCAGAAGCGATGGCCGACGCAAGCGCTCACCGACTATCCGCTGGCCGTCTTCAGTGCGCAGACGGACGATCTGCACCTTGACGTTGGTGCCGCTGACGGGCGTGAGCACCTCCTCCAGCTCGTTCCACACGCTCAGCACTGAGCCGCACAGCACGTAGTACGTGCGACAGCGCAGGCCGATCTCGCACTGCAGCCCCACTGAAGCCTTCTTACAGTTGCCCCGCCTGCGGACGTAGACGGCACACTGACATCTGGAGGCAAACTTGAGCAGTGCAAGCCACATGCTGTATAAAACGGACTATGTTTGTTTATATCTCAGCCCCCCCCCCCCCCCCCCCCGCAAACAAAACCAACCATTTTCTCCCCTATTGCAAACAGGAAACGTACCAGAAAGCGTGCGAACAAATCTTGGCCGATGAGGTGTGCTGCTCGTTCCAGTGTTGCTTGGCGTCTTCCGACAAGACCTGACAATGAGCGACACGAAAATGCTCAAAATGAAAAGACTGTCCGGCTTTGTGCGCAAAAAAAGTCCTTGCGTGAAAAGAGCTGCGGGGAACCTTCTTAAACTTCTTCTTGATGTCGGCGTACGTCTCCAGCTTGAGCTGCCTGCCCGTGTTGGGCCGGTAGACCAGGAAGAGCCTCTTCTTTGCGTTCACTTCCTTCACCAGGATGGCCGTCTTCTTGTTGTTCCGCGACTGGAAGAGTCAAACGCGTGCGCCGTGTTTCATTTACCTCCCAGAAGAATTGTCACCACGTGATGTGACGCAAACCCCCCGTGTACTCCCAATATAAGAGTGAAACTTGGTTAAAAAAAACTAAACAGAAAACTTGCAAGTCAAGGTACTATGATATATCGTTTTTTGATCATACCTGCACATAGAAACCATCATCGGGTCCGTTCTGTTCAGCCCAGGCGTGCGTCGCTTCCTCCCAGGACATCCCCCGTTCCACGCCCACCTGCCCCCGCCCACACACAAATTCCAAGCAACCTCACTCACTTTGTTTACATCTGTGGCAAAAATAAATAATAATAGTCATGCAATGTTCCTAAGTTTGTCCCTCTCAAATAGTGGCAGGGGCCTCACTTGGGTTGGGGGGGTTGTTTAATCTGAAAATCTCAACTGCTGTTGATTTGACCTTTGTGACGCCCTCAAGCAAAGCACAGATCCCTGAAGTACACGAGTCCCCAGCCGAAATACGTCGACAGAAACCCACCGTGAAGAGCTCGACGTGACCCGACGCCGTGTAGCCCGGGGTCAGGAACTTTTTGCAGTCCACCTTCTTCACCTTCTCATCACCGGAACCGAGATCTTTATTTAAAAAAAAAAAAAAAGGGAATAATTTTAGCTGGATTGTTCACAGACATCGACAAATTGGGGGGGGGGGGGGGGGCTCAGGGGTGATGCCTCGCACCGAGAATGCCCATGTCGAATCTGCCGTTGCGCTTGGCTTCCTGGATGACGGCCGCCAGCGTGTCGGAGAAGTACTGAAACAAGGCGTTCTGCTGATGCACCTCCATGCCCAGGATGCGGTTCAGGAACTTCCCAATGTTGTTATAGTCTAGTGGGGAGGGGAGGGGGGGTAAATTACGTGAAATACAGTGATAAAAAGCTAACAGCAGCCGGAAGGCCGAAATACCCGATTTTCACGACCACAAGGCACACCTAAAAGTCCTCCATTTCCTCCCAAGCAGACGGGACCCCCGATTGTACGCTGCGCCTTGTGAGCCCCCGGAAGTGACACGACGCCCTTTAAGGCGGTACGCCGTGCGGTCGTGAAAATCGGGTCCGATGCTTTCCGGTTGTGAAGCTCACCTTTGTCCAGGGACAACGCGTTGTATCGCTCCTCCACATTGATGAGGCCCACGCCTATCAAGCCCCTTTGAACGTCTAAACAACAACGACAATCCATCAGGCCCCCCCTCAAACTAAATCTCTGCAGTCCACCTCGGCTAGATCACAGTTCAACATTTGTACCTTTGAAGAAATCTCCCTGAAAGTCAGAGGGCGGCGACACGAGCGGGGTGTCGAGCTTCACTATCGACTTCATCACGATTTCCAGAGCGTTTCGGCCGTACTGCAACAAGACCAAAATGTGCGCGGTCGAGTCACCCAAACACAAGACAAAAATCTCCTCCGACTCGCACATTAAGAGGGCGTGTGACCAACAATGGCGAGCGTTCAAGAGTTAGACGGCGAGTCGTTTCGCAATTTAGCCTATTCCATGAAAAGCCGGCATGTTGCGCTTACTTTGTTGTCAAAGTTAAACCTGCTGAGATCTCGCGTCTCCGTGGCTCTTCGGTCACCGTGCGTCAGCGCCCCCTGTTGGAGAGAACCCGCCACAGTCAGTCCAACGTGAAAAACGGAACAACTGGAATGCACCGAGAAGCGTTCACGTACAAGACTTTCTAATCTTTTGGCCACGATGGAGGCAAATCTCTGCTCGCCGGCCAGCTCGGAGATGAGGAAGACGTACTCCGGGGCCGTGACCTGGTTGGACCGGTGAGTTCTTCCTGCGGGTCACACGGCAAGCGTGAGTGACGTCCTCTCGCCAGCCGCAAGTCTCGGCGGCGACTCCCGACTGCACCGACCGAACTGCTGGATGGCCCGGTCGGCGCTCCACGGCAGTTCCAGCGTCATGTGGACCCTGCGGCGCTGGTTCTTGACCCGGCGGTCGGCCTGCAGCGAGATGCCCGAGCTGGCCGCCTCCGAGATGATGGCGATGTGCTGGCGGCAGAAAAGCGGCGGCCGTCAAGACTCGCGTCCAGCTGGCGGGCCGCTCTTGCGAAGCGTCATCGCTTACTTTCTCCCCGTCCATGAAACGCTGCTTCTCGGTCAGGTTGAGGATTTCCACGGGGACGTCCAGCTCCGAGCGAGACTCGTACGTGATGGTGCCGTCGTCGTTGCTGACCACGCGGCCTTTGCGACCGGTCATCTTGACCATGGGGAGACAGCGGAAGGTCGACTTCAACATTCCTGTTTTTTTTTTGTTTTTTTTTAAGTGTCCACATTTTCTACCTCTGCAACATTTTCGGGTCCTCCGAGCTCATCGATGAGCTCGTCCAGCGTGTTGGGCGGCAGCGCCTCGGCCAGCTCCTCCAGTTTCTCCAGGAGGTCCCGCTTCATCTTCTGAGCGTGTTCCACCGCGTCCTGGCTGGTCAAGCAGCTGTCTTCAGGCTCCGCTTTCACTGCACAACCACGCGGCCCGTTGGAAAAAAAGTTCTCCCGGTTGGGAAAAAAAGGCGTTAATGAGGGCGGCTGCCGCGTACCTGCGGCGGGCGCGGGCGTAGGGGCGACGGGGGCGGAGAACGTCGGCCGGGTGGAGCCCAGGCCCGAAGCCAACAAGGCACTTTGAATGGAGTCGGGGTCGATGCTCTTCCTTCGCTTTTTCTTCTTCTTTTTCTCTTTGCTCTTCTTGGGCTCCTTTCGGATGAGCCAGGGATCTGAACAAATGGCAGAAAAGGCACGTCGGCACGGCACGGACCACCCTGAACCCGCATGTCAAAGGGATGCTGCGCGACTGGCGGGCGGGACGGGAACTTATCCTCCACGAGCAACGACAGGGGTGCGTGTTGGCTTTCCACAAATGCGGCGGTCGGGTTTCTCACCGTCCTTGTCGTCCTCATCGGTCTCATCTCGAAAGGGGTTGAAGTCGTCGTCCTCGTCCGCCGAGCTGACCGATTTGAAGCTGTCGTCGCTGTCGAGGTCCCTGGCCGAGTCTTTGTCCGACTCGTCCGATTGGCTCTCGTCCGAGCTGGTGCCCGAGAGTCCGCCGTGCTTGCGAGGCCTCTTCTGCTGTTTGGGCTTGCTTTCCGGCGCTGGAGAAACCGCAACGCACGCTTTTCATTTCTCTGGCCACAAGTCAAGACGGCCACTGCGGATTGCCACACCTTTTCTTTTCTTTCCCTTCTGCTGGGGTTGCGACGTCGAGTCGTTGGGCGAGGGGGTCTTCTTGGCCGAGAGGTCGATACCCAGCAGGCTGTAAAGCTTCTGTCTGTCAGGAGCCGGGAAATGCTTCTCCACCAGCGACTGCAGCACACCTCTGCAACACGACAGGCGGGAATGCGTCTCTTGTGTGAAACACAACAACCCCCCCCCCTTTTTTTTTTGTCAAAGGGAGTTCCTACTTTGCGGTTGACACAAAGTCGTTAAGCTCTCCGCCGCCCTCCTCCAAAGCCTCCAGAGTCCTCGCTTCTCCGGTGGACTGCAGGCCAATCACCACACACTGCCGGGGAGGAGGAAAATGACTCGCCGTTGGATACGGTAGATGCCCGTTTTTTTATTCGTACTGTCAAAGCAACCAGAGTAATAAAATACACGAATAACGACTGTGACCAAATGTGTTTTATTTTTTAAAAAATTAAGCTATCTCGAGTGCTGAAAAGGGCTCGTTTGTGTCGAGGCGCTCGGATCTCACCTTGCCATTCTGGACCTCCTCCCTGGCCAGTTGGACGACCCTGCGGACCTTGGAGGCAATGCAGAGGTACTTGAAGAACCTCTGGTGAGCCGACCAGAACTGGCCCCACATGGACTTCTTCATACGCTGCTCGGCCTCCATCAGGTTGGCCGCCTGCTGGAACTTTTCGCGGGCGCTCACCCACTGGAAGGGAGGCGGCGGCATTTCCAGATCGTTTGGCCACGGGTGCGCGCGAGGCGACGCTCAAGGACGCTCGCGGACGACGGCGGACTCACCAGCCGGACCGACTTGTTGTACATGTGGATGTAGCGCTGAGTCAGCGGGACCTCATCGATCTTGAACGTCACGCCCGTGAAACTCAGCTGCCGCGCGATGTACATTCCCCTCAGCTTCATATCCATGGCGACGATCTCCATGGCGCCCACGCCCCTGAATGAGAGAACCCGGGGAAAAGTCTTGAGTAGATGGCAAAGACTGGCCTGGAGCAGGCAGATTTTCCTCAAGACCGGTTCATGTTTTTCTTTTTTTGTCTTTGTTTTTATGGGTGGGCTCGGTTCTGGAACAACTTTGCTAATTTGCATGATGCGCTAGTAATCGGCGAGCAGATTTGCGTTAAACAAAATACGGTTTGGTGATACCTTCTCGTGTGGATAATATTTTCATTCTCTTTTATTTCAGTTTTAAAGCCAACTTGAACCAAAAGCGTCAACCAGCCTGAAGCAAGCACGCTGGGCCTCTTATTTGGAGAACCGTGCCGGCGAGGGAATGACAACAGGCGCCGCGTTTTCGTACACACGTTTGCAATCACCTGCGCTCGACTGCTTGAATGAAGTTGCCAAATTCCTTGAAGGGTGTTTTGTGGCCCCAGATGCCCAGGCGGTTCATGTAGGCCATGTTTCGAGGTTCCGAGGCACCTGGTGAGAGGAGAGAACACGCATTCGATGCTTGGCGGGACCTCGAGGGGTCGTGGCCCCGTCATCGCTCCATTCTTGTCACCTGTCGCACTGGCGTACACCACACGAGCCTTGGGGAGTTTGTTCTGAAGCTCCAACACCGCCAGCCCCGTTTTTGTGGGTTTGGATGAGCCGATGGGACACACATTTTTAGCTTTGTGACATTCATCGTAGATGATCTGAGGAGGCGGGGTTAAGGCAAACACTTTAACCTTTCTCACACGATAAGACTTCCCCAAAGTAAAATGCACCACGGCTCAGACTGCGGGAAGCGCCGATCCGTTGCGTTCCAACAAGACCGAAGGATACGACGCCGTCAAAGTCCTCGCCGCACCAGTGGAGCAGTTGCTCAAACCTGGTCTTGTACTTGCCGCCCGACTGGCTCTCTCCGATCAGCGAAGAGTAGGTGGCGAAGATGACGCCCTTCTTCACGCTGCCGTTGTGTTTAGAGGAGATCTTGCCATACTTGAACTGGAAAAACAAACGTGGCGGCTGAGTCAAGTCCTGACGCCAAAAGCGGCCATCTGATCACGCTGCCAAATAAGGAGAAGTGGAGGGGAGCGATGCATGGGCGGAGTAGCGCGTGGTCGCAATGGAGAACTCGCAACAATTAACTCGTGTGGGGAAGAAACTCTTCCAGCGTCACTACGGAGAGGAATTTCTGAAAGTATACGGCCAAAAGTAGGAAGCAGCCATCAAAAGAGGCCACACGTCGCAAAAGTGTCTTGGCAGAAGCAAGCAAAGTGAAACCGGAATGTGCACTTGGCATCGGGGCAGTGGATGATATGGGGTGGGGTCGCGACTCCTTCCGATGCGTGACACAGGACTGGCCCCGAGGCCTCCTTAGCAAGTATGGCACATGAAATCGTACCTTGTTCAGGGAATGAACTTGGATGTTCTTGGCTCCGATGTCCCTCAAATCCCGCTCGGCGTCATACTTCAAGTCATTGGAAACGCTAAACCTGAACACAGGCGATTGAGATGAAACAAAATGGAGCCCAGATGGCAAAGAGACTTCGGTGTGCTTACCAAAGAGATCTCTTCCTGCCCAAGAGGTAATTCTCATAGATGATCCCGGCGATGGTGCGGCCCTTCCCCACGCCGGCACCGTCGCCGATCAAGTAGGCCGCTCGGTCGCCGCTGGGCAGGAACGTCTCGTGTTGCTGCGGCGGCAAAAGGTTTTCACCTTCCTGACGAAGGGGGGGGGGGGGGGGGGGGGGGGACGTGACGTCGGCGAGGACGAGCGAGAGGCGCTCGACGCACCTGGGCGGCGTACGTGATGGCTTCCAGCTGCAGAGCCGACAGGCAGCCGCGGTCGATGACCTCCTCCGGGATGGTCAGGCGGTACCACACGTCAGGCGGGCTCACGCTCGACAGGGAGCTGGTCTCCACCACTGGGTCGGGATGGCGCAGGCCAACTTTTACTGCGTGGCGCAAAGGGCGACTTTTCAGAGGCGGGCCGGCGCAAAGCAAAATGCTAAATGCTAACGCGACGGCTGCCTGAAGAGGCGACCGACTGCACGGACAAGTTTTTCGAGATACGGGCCACCCGCTGGATCATTTTTGCTTTGACGGTGGCAGCCAACTCCATTCGCTACAACAACAAGCGGCAGTTCGGCAGACGGCGCAAATACTCATTTTCAAAAAGAGGATTCAAGCTGTGCAATAGCACTCCCAGTTGAAGTTTCGCATATTCAACATGAATCAAAGAATTGGCTTCAGCGTGGGCTAACGGGTGTGGCTAACTAATAGCATCTGTGTCGTGTCGCTCCAACCCAAAAATCAACAGCTATTTACGTCGCGCGCATAGGCAGGACAACGATGGTCACAGGCACTTTTGGAGTATCCACCTGAAGAGCGGTGAACATACCCGCATGCACCACACTGCCCCCAGGTGGCCATGGCACACACACCGGAAGGAGCAGCACAATTTTGTTCATTGAGAGGGAGGCAGTGATGTATTAATGGCATTTAGATCCATCGTGGAAAGAGGTTTCGAGATACAATCGCGGTCACGCAGCATGTCAAACTCATCTCTAACATTCCATTTGGTATTTAGGAGACAACAACGCAACGCAACCCAATTCAGCAGCCTGCAGTTGGCCATACATACGCTTCATCGGCATGTACTCCGCGTACGTCTCCGCATGACCCAACTCCTCCTCTTCCTCCTCCTCGGGCTCGTCCTCCTCCCTCATCCCGGGCGCGTTCTGCACAGCGACGGACAAGTGGTAAAGACGTGCGTCTGCTTTAAGCAGACGCGATCGAGCGGCATCTCGCACCCACCGGCGAATGTGAGAAAGCGTGCATTTTGAGCTCGTCGTGATTCCAGGTTCCAATGTTTTCTTTGGCCGGGTTTTCCTTCTTGACGCCATTGTTCATCTCACCTGCGGCCGGAACACGCGGGTGGCATGTTAACGTTTGGGTGTAGTGTCACCTTGGCATAGGGCGGGGCTGCACACCAAACTCACCGGGGCCCGTAGCGGTAGCAACCGGCGTGGCGATGTCCGGCGGCGGCTTGAGTTTCATGAGCTCCACCAGACTGTTGCCCTTCAGGGCCGAACTCTCCCCCCCTCCCGCCCTGAGGAGGTCTTTTAACTGAATCTGTTCAACAGGTCAAAGCGCGCATCAGAGAAGCCGGCAGAAAGGCCGAGAAAATGGCACATTTTTACCTGGTCGTGGTTCGAAGGCACAGCTGCGGATGCTGAGGGGGGGTTGCTTGCGGAGGTGGCCGTGGATGAGCCCCGCACGGCACTGTTGGCCACGTGGACCACCTTGGTGACGGTGATGGTGTGCTTGACCGGGTTGCCGGCCGACTGCTTGGTGGGCGCCGCCCCGAGCGAGGGCAGCTGATTGAGCTGATTTAAGACAAACGTGGTGGTCGAGGGCTGAGGTTTATGGTGCTGCGGGACAGAAAAAACAAACGACGCTTTTAATACAGCAAAAGCCCGCCACATGTAATCATATTTTTTTGATATATAATAATTCATTACCCTGATAGTCACGATGGGGCCTGGAGACTGTGTTTCGGTTCGAGCGACTTCCCCGGACTCTGTCCCTAAGCCGACGTCCAGGGCGTTGATGGAGATAGACTGAAAGATAAGCAGGAAGGTTATTAGCCCACCCAAATCGTTGACTGGACTCTTTGCGGGGAAGAGGGGGGGGCCCATCTTACTTGCTGAGCTGTGGAGGGCTGCGCGACATCCTGAGAATCGACGTCAAAAACTCCGATGTCGTTGGGGCAAATGCCGCTCTCGCTGAGAGCCGTGAGAAGTAAATCCTGCCCGGGATCCATCTGCAAGATGCAGAAAAAATAAAATAAATAAATCGTTGAAATATATTGTCAACACCGCAAGACAAAAATACACTGGAGGAATAAAGCTCAACTATTGCAAGAATAAATCAGCTTTTAAATGCTGCAATTTTACACAGAAAAAAAGTGAAGTTATATTACAAGTGGGGGGAAAGGCCGGGAATGCATTAAAAATTTTAATTCAAATTGTATTTCTTAAACCGTATAGTCAACATGTTTGGGGAATCTTGTAGCATCTTCCCACGTGCATGAACATTGTACGATTGCAGTTAATTCAAAAAAATGTGACCATGCTTGACCAAAATGCATTGCCAACAGCAGGACATCCACATAACACCAAAAAATGAGTTCCATGGTAAATCGCTGAATTTTGGGGTGAAACTTTAAAGTCTCAATGGCACCTTATGGTAATTCTTGCATGAAAAAAAAACGTGTTATGAAGATTAAAAACAATCTCAAGATGCAAATGGAGCGATAAAAAGACGAGAGATACAAACTTAGAAACCACAACCAAAGACATCGCTACTTTGCCAAAATGCCAGCTAAATTATTTTTGGGGGGTCGGTAAATTATGAATATGACGATGTAATTGAGAAGGTCGGGTCAATCCAGACACGTGTTTGCTGCGTCCGACTTCCTGCTTCCTCGGGACAACGTCGCTGATAACAACGCATAACAGCACCCTGCAAATCACTATTTTGCACATAAACACGCAAAGGGGTTCGGGTCGACTCAATACTTGTAGTAGTACTCATTTTGTTTATTTGCTGCCTGATTTTTTATTTTTATTTTTTTGCTCGACTGCCCTCGGGCAGGGTGACACAGCTCGGGCTAGCTTGGCTAGGCAATACGAAACGAAAGCAAACCAAATTTGTAATTTTGATGCCCGAACGCAAATGGGGCTAAATACGAGTTGAAAATTTGATCGTGCCGTGCCTTGCCGAATAAACAAACGCTGTCATTGTTCGTGACAATAAACAACCTCGGCGAGACCGCAATGTCAGTTCCTAAACCCCTTTCTTTATGAGCAATATTATTACTTGTGTCACGGGGTATGCCGGAGCATAAGCAGTGGTCCAAGTGGGGGGAAAAGGGACCAACGACTTAGTAAACAGCCCCGGCGAACTCGCAATGTCAGCCGCGTAGCTGAACGTAACACGATGGTACCTGAAGGCAGCATTTTATTTGTTTTACGTGCCTCCTTTTAAGCACGTTTAGCTCAGATTAGTTATTAGAAGAGGTAAGATTTCGAAAGGTTCAACCGAAAGCGAGCTAGCTAACTCGACTTGTACCGGAGACACGAGTGCACCAAGGGCGAAGACGTCGGGCGACCCCTCCGACTACTGCACGTACAGGGGACACCTAAACGCGACCAAGTTCGCGGGTTTGCCTCGCTTGTTTGTGTCATTGCCGCGGCTAAGCTAACGTTAGCGACGCTGAATGGAAAAAGGCTGCCACCGCACACCGGGTAGTTCTGAAAAAGCGCACACACAATAATCCCAAGCTTCCGGTAAATTCTTGTTTTCCCGACGTAGTTCCGAAGAGAGTGGCCTTACTTGAGGGGCGGTTGACGGGGCGCTGTACGTCCGCAATAAGTGCGCCTCGCAGCGCTCGTTCGGTTGTTGTCCTGTCCGCGCCGCCGCGCTCACGCCATCTTCTTCTTCTTTTTTTTAATCAAACTCTACGCCGCATGCTGGTCACGTGACGTGCACTAGGCCTCGCTTAGCCGCCTCTGGCCCCCGCTCTTCCCGTCGTCGAGGGCTTCGTCCCGGCGTCGGCCCTCCAGCACCGATGCGGTCGTTCGAGCCGGCGCACCCCCACGACAGAGCATCGGCACAAAGGAAAAGCGCGGCCTTCTTTAATGCCTTTGACGCAAACGACAAACATCGCATCGATCAAACGTAGTAGCAAAGCGTCACGTGATCCCCGGACAATTCTGAAGTCTTCTTCTTGTTCCCGTATGAGTTCAATGAACGCTTGGCAGCCTGGCGCCACCTGCCGACTCGAAGTGTGAAAAATAATAATCTATCCATCTAGCTATCAATTTCCAATTCCCTTGAAATCTGGAAACATGAAAACACCAATTTCTGAAGTTGGACCCCGATATGGAATTCTAATATTGCCTATGCAAATTCCATTTTCATTAAATGTGTTTATTTTAACCATGTAGTGAATTATACTACTTAATTGTGACTCGTGGCGATACCATAAGAGGAAGTGACACATTTACAGATTGGATTTTTTTGGTGTCTTTCCGCCCCCCTTTTGTTATAGATAGATGATTCTCAAAATGGTAATTCGGGTGTTACAGCAAATATTTGAAAATAAAAAGGGGAAAAAACAAGAAATATAATAAAAATACACGCCAAGAAGGTGTTATTGACAACGCCCTTTTGAACGGCAAAGTGGCATCCAAATTCCAGTTGTGATTTTCAAAAAGCGTTTCTCAGAAGCGAAAATGACGAAGCTAACTTCGCGGGTTGCTGGAAATGCAACTGCAAAAAAATAAATTTTAAAATACAAAAACACGAGGAAAGTTGAGTCGTTAATATGTTTTTGTTGTTTGGATTAAACTCGTTTCTTTTAAATATGTTATGAAGTGGTTGGTTCGAAAGCGGAAGTGACGACACAGATTTCTTCGCCGGGCGGTTCTGGTTCTCCAGCTCATGTCAAACTTTTATAAATGCACACTAGTAGTCACACGTTTAGGAAAAGATGTGCAGTAAGATAGCTACACTAAAAACTTTAAATATTATTAAATCAAAACGATAATACGTGCCGTCGTTATTTTATTATTTCAGTACAGTACGTGCTACGTGGAGGGCGACATTTCCCCCCCTCTCGCCGCTGTTACGATACATGAGGGAAAAATGGCGAACTCGCCGTAGCAGCCTTGGACGCCGCTTTGGTTTGAGCCGCGTAAAGCTGAAGACGGCAGACGGTTTAGTGTCTTTGGACCTGGTGTTTTGATCTTCGCAAGGACGGGGGTGGTAGGAGAGAGCTGTGCGTGGAACCACTGGTCGGATATGAACGGGGTAAGTTGGAGACATTTTTGACACAATGTCCCAGCTTCCCAGAAGAGGAACAAATAAAATGACCAAATGTGAATTTCTAGAGTTTAATTCTACACCCCAAAGTTGGAAACGTTTGGAATTGTATCATATTTATTGGCTAGCCAAAACGAAAAGGGGCAACTAATGGTTGCTAAATAAATACTAATAAAGCTTGCTATGAATTATATGACGTTTATTAAAGTTAAAAACAGCTGAGTTAACAAATTTAAACCCGAGAACAGCTTTAAATACATAGTAGCTTAGTTTTCTTGTTGGTTTATTGACCCTTCTCATCAGGCATGTCGCCTTGTAGTTTGACTGAACGTTTAAAGGAAACTGGGTGTGGGCGTGGTTCCGCCTCCAGCCCACGTAAACTCGTCCGTAATTGGTGCTTCCATATTGAATGTGGCATAGTAGTGTGCTTCACCACCAATTATCTATTTTTTCCCTTCATTCTTGGATTTGCTTGATTTCTCCTGATACCACACATGCCTTGAAATATTTTCTCTTCAATTGATCAGAAATGACAAACCAATTAAATGCAAATCCATTGTACGCACAAGAGGAGTTGTCAGGATGTGACTCTCGCCTCTGCTCCTACAGGAAATCATATGCTGTCCACAATGTGTCACCGTTTCAAGTTGCCTTCAGTCCACGTCTCCGGTCCGCGATGACAAGATGGCGCAGCAGGGAAGATGCCCTTCCCTGTGTTGTCAGACGAATGATGTCCAGAGGCTGGGAGAAGGTACATATCTGGTTGCAGCAGTTTAGGGAAAGGTGGACCAGGGTTTTTCATGGCTCAAAGTGAGGCAGGGTGGGTCTGATACTTTGTAAGCTACGTCCCCAGCTGGCTTTTTTTGTAACCTTTACAGCGTATGCATGCAATTAAAAAAATAAAATTATCATAGTTGTTACAGGAGTCATTCTGACTTCACAGTTGTTCATGATATTATTTATGAAAAATAATTTTTGATTGCAAGGTACAGTGTAACTTTTGTAGTACAAAGCAACTCGACACAATTTAATACCAATCAGGTGGCCAGCTCTACATTTGATATGGAGGAAAAACACTGTGGACATGAAACAAATCATTGAAACTTCTGACAGATTTGTTTCCCTTCCCACCAGGCCGGTTGGCAAACGGCATCGGCTCGATGACGGAAGATTGCAATTCTTCGGATGCTGCAAGGCAGCCGACCTCTTGCTGGTCAGACGAATGCACATCACCTCTACCGTTTCAACGTCGCCTTCAGCCTGCCACAGAGCGGCCCCCGCCATTGGCTCCTGACAGGCCTCCGGCTCCTTTGCACAGCAGCAACCGAAGAACGGCCGTGTCCCACCGTTATGAGAAGAAGAGAGTCCTGTCCAAACCGTGCGCTGGTTTTTGTCACTATTAATCACCTCATGTTGATTTAGTGCGTGTCTCATCCGTCGCCCCCCCCCTTCCCTCTGTCCCCAAACAGCGCCCAAGGAAAAACCTCCCAGAACCGAAAAGTTACCGACTTCTTTCCAATAAGGCGCAGCTCACGAAAAAGTAAAACGGAGCTCAAGGTAACATGAAACTTTTAGTTTTCTCAAATTCAGTTTCGTCCAGTTCTGATCCAGATTGCATCTTAGTAAAATATTTAAATTTGGGTGTCAATTCATACATTGATGTCATTACAAATAGGATAAAATTAAGGGGAAAAAAATCATACAAAATACTCCAATTCTTGCCTATTTCAAACAAGTTGAATCCACAATTTAATCTGCACTCATTAAAGAATCTGCACATTGATGAAATTAAGACTGATAACGTCAATCATCTTTTTAGGATGCATGAAAAAAAAAATGCTCGATCAATTCCAGATCAAAACGCAATGGAAATGTTTGTCATTTCTTGCTTTCTCAAACGATCTTCCATGTGATGTCTTCAAATTCTACCAGGAGGTAATATTGTTCACTCACATTATTGCTACAAACGATGCACTAACTTGCTCCCTTTTGTGTCCAGTGCGAAGAGAAGAACCTCATCGACCACCTCATCACAAACGGGATCGAGGAAGGAATGCAGGTACTACGGACCTTTCTGACTTTGACTCCCAACACCTTGAACATGCCAGGAAAAAAAGAGAGAGATATAATTAGTGAAATCTTTGAAAGTTAATTCGCATCAGTTCTTGACTGCGCATTTGTCTGCACTGTCAACACTGGTGGGAAGCCACAATGATTACTTAATGATAATCATAACATGGGTCGTATCTGGTCTAATCCGGATCTGATCCAGATATCACATTTCAAAGCGATGTAAACACATCATGTAAAAAAAAAAAAAAAAAAAATGTTATTTTGAAGGTGCGGCACATGGAGGGAAAGGGCCGAGCGGTGTTTGCCGCACGTCGCTTCCGCAAAGGCCAGTATGTGGTGGAGTACCACGGTGATCTCTTGGAGATGGCAGACGCCAAAAAGCGCGAGGCGGAGTATGCCCAAAACCCAGAGACGGGCTGCTACATGTACTACTTTCAGTACCTCTGCAAAGCATACTGGTACACGCTCACTCACTATGTCAATGCTGAAGAGCAGAAATGTGCACTTTTCCCACGGGAGAAATTCCATTGAAACAAATGACGCGATTTTCCACATTTAACGAAACCTAACATAACACAACCTAACATCGACCAAACTGTTCATCACATTCTGAAAATTGCCCCGTGGCAGAAAAATTTACATTCGCCCTCCACGTGTGTCAACTGTTCCAAGCATTTCAACTTCAAAACGTTAAATGAAGTACTTACGACAAGTGTCCAACTGCAATGTTTTTTTTTTCTTCAAATAAATGCAGGTATTTAACATCTTTACTTTCCACATTTCTGATCCGATTCAAACTATTCCAATTTCAAAATGTACAGCTCGCTCTGGATATCCACAGAGCCATTTGTCACGTTCCAACCTTTTCCCCATTTCACTTTCTTCATTCAACAAGACTTAATTCCGCAGCATTTCAATTTGAGATCATCTCTTCAGCATTCACATGCAATTACTTTTGGGGGGCAGGGGGGGGTGATCACGTGACTACTTACGCAATGCTTGCGTCACATCCAGCGTGGACGCCACCAAAGAGACCAATCGTCTGGGGCGTCTGATCAATCACAGCAAGAGCGGCAACCTGCAAACCAAACTGCACGACGTGGACGGCGCACCGCATCTCATCCTGGTGGCGTCGCGGGACATCGACGAGGGCGAGGAGCTGCTCTACGACTACGGCGACCGTAGCAAGGCGTCCATCGCCGCGCACCCGTGGCTCAAACACTAACCCTGAGGAGAACCTCTTTTACTTTGAAACACTCCCCCCCCCAGAAGGTCACATTGGGTGTTTTGGGTGACGGATTAATTTTTACCCAATATCCCCAATTTTTTGGGAGCAGCACATTCTGGTCTTATTTAATTTTTTTTAATTTGGACATTTTCTGGAGATGACGCACTTGGGCATGCTTCTACAGGTAGGTGCAGTTTTATACAATTTTCACCCTAATTAAGGCACTAGTTTTTAAAGGACATTGAATTCACATGAGAATATTCTCCACACGCCACAATGGCAACATTTTGGGCACTTGTCCCCCCCCCCACCCCCCTTTTTTTTTTTACACTTTGATGAATTTCAAACGTATTGCTGTTTGGTTTTAGCTAAAATTGCTTTTTTTTTTTAAACTTAACTAGCCGGGGCAGTGTTACAGTTTACATTCGGGGCCACACTGAAAATAAAGCAATTGTACAACCAGGAAAGCATCAATGTCATGAAAATTCAGCCTGTAATATTGAAAAAGGATTTGTCGTAATGCCGAAATTGTTTCTTAGCTGGTAATTTAAAGTATTCTACTCATTATAACCCTGTGCCGATTGAACCGCTTCTCCGACATAGTCTAGAAAGTAGTTTTATTTTTTTATATGCAGCTGAAGGGTTGTGTAAAAATAGAACAACTCACACTTACCAACATATTCAATATATTATTGAATTTCAGAAGAAACAAGCATCTCGTTAGCATCATGTGGCTCTCTTTAAAATGTTTTGTTTTTCTATATTTCTATACCGGTATATATATTTTTCATTGACTTATTGCAATAATAGCCATCATCATCATCATCATCGTAGGTGCTACATCATCCAATAAATCTTAATGCTGGTCTTGAGGACAACTAACACTACACTTGTCTGCCGCCCATCATTAAAAAATAAGATCTTTTTCTTCTGCATAGATGACAAGTAATCAGTACACTAAAATCAGGACTTTGTTGTCCAGTCAGCCTATATTATGTGTGCAGTTAATATCTTTAAAAAAAAAACAAAAAAAACGTTTCCGTCACAAAGCTGATGTCGGGCTACGCAAAACGGTTAATAAAAACAACGGAAAATAAGT